>NC_139680.1:5433321-6033321 GCF_964106915.1 Podarcis gaigeae
GTGTAATTTTTCCATTTTAGACTATGAGTAAATACATTAAAGATGTTCAACTCAGAACCATATATGTCAGCAGAAAACAACACTTTATGTTAACCTTGATTTCAGACCTCCACAAGTGTTCGCCAGAAATGCTGCCTTCCATGTATGCAGTCATATAATACTCTTGCAGGTTAAGCACTGGCTGAGCAGTTAAGCACCACGATTAGCATCAGAGAAGAAGGAGCTGGATTGCCAAGCCTCCCCAACCTCTTCTGTTAGCTGGTAGATGGAGGACAACAGCTGTGTCTATGGAGAAGCTAGATGTTTTGGGGTCTTGATGCTGAGCCCCTCCATCTTAGGTTCGGGTTGTATACTTGTGTAAATAAACCCTATATTATCATGATGGCATAGTCTGGAAGACCTGGAATCTCTCACTACTTAGCAATTGTGTTGATGTGCAATGATGGGTCCTGTCAGGTTTTCATCTTTATCTTTGCACTTGAAATTTTCTCACTCCATTCATTTTAACCAGTTCATACTCTTTGCAACCCAGGAAGAGAAGAACAAAACAAATGCATATTTCCACAACAAAAACTTTAAAACTGTTGTGGCTGACTTATTTGGTGCTGGCATGGAGACCACTTCTACCACACTGCGCTGGGGACTGTTACTAATGATGAAATATCCTGAAATTCAGAGTGAGTGCTTTTAATTGTTTTGGCTCGCATTATTCTGAGATATCTTAATTCCAGTTATATGTAACTGTGTGTGTGTGTGCGCGTGTGTGTCACAACAATTATTCAATCCTAAATTAAACATTTCAATCTGGACTCCCTTCTCCCTTTCCGAAAAGCTGTACGCTGGCTCCCTTGGCCAATAAAGCGAGATGAGCACTGCAACCCCAGAGTCATCCACGACTGGACCTAATGGTTAGGGGTCCCTTTACATTTACCATCTATAAAACATTTTCAAATAGTTTCCCCTTAAACTATAAAATGCTGCAAATGTTATATCCACATTCCATTAACTTTCCCATACATCCATTTTTATATTATTAACAATATCTATTGCCCAGTGTATCATTGAAGATTTCACTTGTTCATCCTTTGTCTCCCATTCCAATAACATCTTAGACATTTTAGATATCACTTTAACATTACAGTTTAACAGGTCTCTTTCCAGTTGTGATGCTTGTTCCCCAACCCCGCCACTTCATATCCTTTTTAAATACTTCATTCAAATGATGATATTGTAACCATGTTGCTAACTTCTCTAATAAAACCTTAAATTATTTTACTTTAAACTCTCCAAAGGTGAAATCCATAGTGGTGTTTTGGTCTCCAACAGGTTTCTGTTTTCAGTGTTTCTGTTTTAAATATTTAAAACACTTTTCCACTCTATTTCTTGGCTTGTTATCATTGAATATTGAATTTGCAACATCTTGACATCCTGTTTCACTATCTCTTTTCGAGGGGAATTTAGTAATTCTTTCGCTTTCCCTCTTATTTCTTGTAAAATGTCATGTTTTTTCTGCTCTCATATTTCTTTGGTATGCGCTTTGCTATGTAAAAAAACCCCCTATATTTCCATTTTAATCACACCCCATACCACCTTTAAATCTATCTCTTGGTTTAAATTAATTTCAAAATAATCCTTTAAATTTTTGCCCCTTTTTCTAATATTTCTTGATTTAATAAATTTTATAATTTAATAATTTTTCATTTAGTCTCCATCTCATCGGGGAACTTGTCCCTGTTCTTAATTCCACAGTTATAGAGTTGTGGTCTTATATGTTATTGATAGAATTTCCACCCTCTTTACCTTAGTATAAAAATCTTTACAAGTTCATACAGGGGTTTTTTCCAGCTTGCAGAATAATTTGCAGTCGAATAAAATGTACTGTGGGTGTTTTTCTCTCCAAATGTCAATTAAAATATCAGTCATGCTAAAAAAGGCATTCAGGAGCTTGGCTTCTTTTGTTTCATTTTTTCTTATACTCCTGTCCCAATCTAGGGAGGCTACACCATTCACATTGCGCATCAAAATCACCTTTTCATTCAAATGTTCAAATAATATTTTTAGCCTCTAATGAAAATCTGGTGTATTTTCCCATTAACAATATTCTTCCTTGTTCATCTTTGAATAATTGTTTTGGGTCCAACTCTGCTTTTATACACAATACAACTTCTCTCTTTTTTGTTATATCAGAAGGTACAAAGTTCTTTCCCAACCTTTTATTTAAGTTTTATTTATCCAAGTTTAACTTCTTTACAAGATGTTCAATTTTATTCCGTTTAGTCTTATTATTTAGCCTATTTACATTCCAAGTTAGAATTTTCAAAGCCATCTTGTTCCATATTTATTTCTCTTTCACCTCCACCTCTGTTGAATCTTCCTCTTCCTATCCGGCTTTCTGTCCAAATGTTCTTTCTCTAGCTAACTTTCCCCCATATTTTCTCCAAAATTTGTCTTGCCTTTATATGTAAAAGATACCACCTCAAGATAATCCCAGCAGTGATATTTCAATAATCATCCTGGATGAATTTATCTCCATCAGTATATCAGGTTATTGGCTAAAATGTTTGTTTGTCCTGTTTTAAAATACCTTTGCCTAGAGATTAAATTTGTGAGCCTAGGGAAATGGAGAACCAGTTTATGGCAGTTTTATGCTTCAAGTATTAATATCTTAAGAGACCAAGGTCAAGGAGATAATCTTGGCAGAAAAATTAATGCTTTTTTTTTAATTCCCCCTAGTAAAGGTCCAAGAAGAAATTGCAAATGTTGTTGGATCTTCTCAGCCAAGGATTGAACACCGAACAAAAATGCCTTATACAGATGCCGTGGTCCATGAGATCCAGAGGTTTGCCAATATCGTCCCAACCAACATGCCACATGCCACGACTACAGATGTTACCCTTAATGGCTACTTCATTCCAAAGGTGATCCATTTCACTGAACTGCTGCCCACTAGTTACAATATATTTTAAGGCTTTCCTGGGAGTAAGCCCCTTGGACTTCAGTGTGGCTGACATCTGTGCAGACTTGTATAGGATTGCACTGCAAGCATGCAATCTACCCATCAGAAGCTGTCAGGCATCAGCTTCAACCCATTAAACAGATATCAATGGGAAGGAGAACAAGGTTGCAAAACAAACCATTTCTGGTGGGAGATCATGACTTATACGTTAAATTTTGTCAAACTAAATACATTTTTCGAATGAACTCAAATCTCATTTCTCCTGCACTGAATATTAATTGTACCGGAGGCATATGCTTTATATTAAAATATCTCTTGCTTTGCCTTTGCAGGGGACTCACATCATACCATTGCTGTCCTCTGTGCTGCATGATGAATCTCAATGGGAGAAACCACATAAATTCTATCCTGAGCATTTTCTTAATTCTGAAGGAAAATTCGTAAAGAGAGATGCTTTCATGCCTTTCTCTGCAGGTAACTTTTTTCTTTTTAATTTTGTGGGTATCTGCATAGTGTGTGCTTAGTCAATTGGATTTTGACATGCCTGGAATGTAGCTTATTGTGCAAAGGTAAGGTTCACATCAGTTGCTGTGGCCATTTCTGCCACCAGATCTGGCCACCATTGGGGTGTGGCCCCTGCAATATTGCTCACCAGGGAATGTGGCCCTCAGGCTGAAAAATATTCCGCTTCCCCCCAGTTTTCAGCATTGCAGTATGGCTCATATTTGGAGTTCATAATTCTTTTAACATGGACACCATTAGCTGTTTTTTTATTGCTGCATTTTAGTCT
The DNA here is from genome assembly GCF_964106915.1 of Podarcis gaigeae. NCBI lineage: Eukaryota > Metazoa > Chordata > Lepidosauria > Squamata > Lacertidae > Podarcis > Podarcis gaigeae. The sequence goes on from NC_139680.1 coordinate 5,437,068, forward strand.
GCTTTGAAGTACAGTGGTACCTCAGTTTATGAACTTAATCTGTTTCAGAAATCTGTTCTTAAACCGAAACTGTTCTTAAACTGAGGTGCTCTTTCCATAATGAGGCCTTTCGCCACCGGTGCCCTTCCACTGTTCAGATTCTGTTCTTAGACCGAGGTAACGTTTGCAAACCAGGACACTACTTCCGGTTTTGCGGAGTTCGTAAACCAAATCGCTCGTAAACAGGGCTGTTCTTAAACCGAGGTACCACTGTATTTGGGGTGTTATTAAGCTACCCATAAACCTGGTTTCTCTGCTTCCTGTGATTTGTTACAGGTCGGAGAGCATGTGTAGGTGAGACTCTTGCCAAAATGGAGCTCTTCCTCTTCTTCACAAGTCTGCTGCAGAGATTCACCTTCCAGCCACCCCCTGGAACATCTCAAGAAGACCTGGACCTTACTCCTGCTGTTGGGCTTACAACACCTCCCATGCCCCACCAAATCTGCGCTCTGCCACGTTTCTAAGACTCACAAGCTCCTGGGTTGCTTTGTCCTACACTCGAGTAGGACCCTGGTAGAGTCACATGTCTGACTGGCATGTTCTCTCCCTCCTGGTCGTTCGTTCAGGAGCTTCAAAGGCTTTCTTCAGCCTGAGCATCACAGCAACCGATGCCAACAGACATTGGCACACTTAGGGATCCACAGAGTCTTCACAGCTTGCGTAACAGACCTCAGCAACTCAGCATTTTGGCTAATCTACTTTATTTACATATAAACACACACGGAGCACTGCAACATGGTTCCCTCTCTCTCTAGCACAAGACAGCAAAGAGAAAGAGCAAAGGACAATAGTCCCACTTCACAAAACAAAGTAACACAAACATTCTATCTCTGTCACTTCCTGCTTTGTGGAGTGAAAACATACACTTTCATGTGAAAGACAACAATACCATGACTGCAATCATGGAGCAGGAATTCTAACATTCTTAGCCTACCTGTTTTAGCAATGCGAGCCTTTTTTAAACACCCCTGTTCAACAAGGGTATTTGGGTTGAGTAGCCTACTGGTGGAATTGCTCCATGCTTAGTCACAAACATGAAGTGTTCCCCATTACCTGCCATACTGCCAAATCCCATGAAACTAGGATTGGAGCATCAGAGACTTTCTCCTTCTGGCTTAGAATTCTGCTTCTGGCTTAGTTCAGTGGCTTTCTGCTTCTGGCTTAGAATTAAACAACCATCTTCCATCTTCTCTCTGTATCTGAATGAGCTTTCTCTGAGAGTCTGGGTAGCTTAAGGCTTCCCTCATCAACGGAATTCTGACTGGTCATATGAAAAATGAAAATGGTGGAAATGTGTCAAAACCAAAATCTCCACAAGAGGAAAAACTCAAAACCTTCTCTGCCTAGCTACTGCTCTGAGAGGGAAGAGGGAGCTAATCCCTTTCACACTGGTGTCAGTGGAAGTCTCCATGGTCTCACCAGGAAATAGAAAAAATGTCTAGTTCGAATGTCTCTTCTCTCTTAAAAAAATCCAGCCACACTTTGATTTTTGTCTTAACAGGGCCCCATAAACTTTGTAAGAATGGATTTAGGCACTATGAGAGGATGCACTGCTTAGTTATTATCCTTCCTTGCTCACATTGTTGCATGTCATATGCTCTAATGTATAGAAAGATATACCCTAATGCCACCATGTTAAACAGTTTCAAAACGAAAATGAATAAAAACTATGCTATAAAGAAAATATGTGTGAGTGTTTCCGCAGACTTGACATCTTTCCGCAGGGCCTGCAAGACGGAGCTGTTCTGCCAGGCCTTTGGTCGGGGTTCAGTCTGACTCCTCTCCCCTTTCATAAGAACTTACATGAAAGTAGCCTCCCAGTTTTCTCACAGGCCCATATAAGTTCAGCACAAACAGTTGAGCCTGGTGAGCATTTAAGGTCCCCAACCCTAATCTGCGGGTTGCCATCCGATTGGATTTTATTCTGATCCTGATTTGATTTGAGGATGTATATTAATTGATTGTCTGATTTTATGTTAATGTATTATACATTTGATGTTAGCCACTCTGAGCCCGGCTTTGGTTGGGGAGGGTGGGATATAAATAAAATTTATTATTATTATTATTATTATTATTATTATTATTATTATTATTATTATTATTATCATCATCATCATCATCATCATTATTATTATTATTGAATGGGAGGATGTTCAGGAGATACTGGACACTTTCAAACTAAATGCAGTTGTTCCTAATTAAAGTTGAATAATTTCATCTGCAACTTATTTCACAATGCTGCCCTTCACTCCCATTATAACAGATTAATTTTACACATAATCTGGGTGACAGGTCTGCAAGCAGGTTCAAGAGAGTTTGAATTTGCTCCTAAAAGCAATAGTTTGAGGAAGTGGGCACCACTCACTTGAGTAAACATTAAGCTGAAAGGCAAATGGTCCAATGTACAGCTTTGAATAGTCGAGGAGAAGAAAACGGGACACTTTTTACTGGATGGTTTAATGATTTGCTCGAAACAGTACCTAGCACAATATATATGTTGCTCACTGCAGTTGCAAGACATTGTCCTTGACCAAACTACCCTGTAGCTTTCATTATAACCATTGCAAAACAAATTGCTTGCTGAAACAAAATGGATTGGATGGAGCCGATTCCAGCGTTGTTCCTCTTTATCCTTATGATTTCCTTTGTTTTGAAACTGGGCACTTTCTGGAACAAGAGCTCCCAAAATCTTCCACCAGGACCGAGGCCTTTACCTCTCATTGGGAATCTCCACATCATGGATCTCAAGACACCTTACAGAACCATGTTAAAGGTAAAGCTTCTGGTTCTTCCCATGCAAAAGCTAAAGGGTACTGGGACAGCCCAGTCAGCAGAAAGGGGTAATAATAATAATAATAATATTTTTTGTTCTTTTAAACCCTATAAATCTCATCTTCCTTTTGTGTGCTAAAGAACCTCCTCTTAGCTTTCCCAATAAATAGTCATAGGACCAAGTTGCAATTTATAACTGGTAATTTGAACAAGATGTCTGGTGTCAAATCATGTTTGTCTCCATTTTCAAGGATGCAAAATTGCAACGTTCTCCTTCAGCCTATTTTTCTAGATTTGAGAGGTGCCATTAAAGGTATAATCACATTCATCCTTATAAGTGACTATTCTGTTCTGGTTTTCTGAGCATTCCTAGCAAATATTTGTGCTGCTGCAACTGAATAACAATAATAAGTTAATAATAATTTATTATTTATACCCCGTCCATCTGTCTGGGTATCCCCAGCCACTCTGGGCGGCTCCCAACAGATTAAAAACACGATAAAGTATCAAACATTGAAAACTTCCCTAAAAAGGACTGCCTTCAGGTGTGTCTTCTAGAAGTCAGATAGTTGTTTATTTCCTTGACATCTGATGGGAGGGTGTTCCACAGGGCAGGTGCCACTACCGAGAACACGCTCTGTATGTTTCCCTGTAACCTCATTTCTCGCAGTGAGGGAACTGCCAGAAGTCCCTCGGCCCTGGACCTTGGATGATGGGAGTGGAGACATTTCTTTAGGTATACTGGGCTGAGGATGTTTAGCGCTTTACAGGTCAGCACCAACACTTTGAATTGTGCTCAGAAACGTACTGGGAAGCCAATCTAGGTCTTTCAGAACTGGTGTTATATAGTAGTTACAGTCACCAGTCTAGCTGCTACATTCTGGATCAGTTGCAGTTTCTGGGTCACCTTCAAAAGTAGCCCCACGTACAGCGTGTTGCAGTAGTCAAAGTGGGAGATAATCAGAGCATGCACCACTCTGGTGAGACAGTCTGCCGGCAGGTAGGGTCTCAGCCTGTGTACCAGATGGAGCTGGTAGATAGCTGCCCTGGACAGAGAATTGACTTGCGCCCCCATGGACAGCTGTGAGTCCAAAATGACTCCCATGCTGCACACCTGGTCCTTCAGGGCCACAGCTGCCCCATTCAGGACCAGAAACTCCCCCACACCTGCCCGCCCCCTGTCTCCCCAAAACAGTACTTCTGTTTTGTCAGGATTCAACCTCAACCTCAATCTGTCAGCTGCCATCCAACCACCTCCCAACATTCACACAGGACCTTCAACGCTTTCACTGGTTCTGATTTAAAAGAGAGGTAGAGCAGGTTATCATCCACATACCGATGAACACCCAGCCCAAACCCCCTGAAGATCCCTCACAGAGGCTTCATATAGATGTTAAAAAGCATGGGGGAGAGGACAGAACCCTTTGGTGAGAGGTGAGAGCCCAGGATTCTGAACACTTATCCCCAAACACCACTTTCTGGACACAGTCCAGGAGGAAGGAGCAAAACCACTGCATAACAGTGCCCACAGCGTCCAGCCCCTCTAGACGTCCAGAAGGATGTTATGGTCGATGGTATCAAAAGCTGCTGAGAGATCCAGAACTGGGAAACAGCTTTCACCTTTGTCCTCTGACGGAGATATTAACCAGCACGACCACGGCAGTTTCAGTCTCATGATAAGGCCAGAATCCCGATTGGAAGAGATCCAAGTGGGCTGCATCCTCCAGGCGTGCTTGGAGCTGTTCAGCAACCACCTTGCCCAAAAATGGAAGATTTGAGACTGAGTGATAGTTGGCCATATTGGCTGGGTTCAAATATTTATTTTTTAATAAGCAGTTTTATAACCACCACTTTCAGTGGGTCTGGGAAGGCTCCTTAACAGAGGGAAGCATTCACCACCCCACAGAGCTTTTATGAGCTAGGATGGGCAAGGATGCAGGAGACAGGTGGTCAGTTTCACTCGTCCAAGCAGCCTGTCCACATCCTCAGAGGTAACACATTGGAATTCCAGAATTCCAGCACTCTCCCGCCCCGGCTCTGCTCCCATGGTGGAGTCTACTGAACTGGATGAAAGGGCTGAGCTGCTGTATCATGAGTCCAGCAACTGTTGCTGCTACAGCTATTAGTAGCAAATGTCTTGAAGAGCATTGAGGCATAGACAATACTCTTTTAATTTATCATTATGTTATTTGGATTCTGTTTTGCATGGTGATTTGCAAAGATACAAAAAGGGAATTCATTCCACAAAATTACTATTCTTAAGTCATATGTTTTCAGCTCGGCCCAAGGCACAATGACATGGAAGTAATTTCTACCAACTTCTATAGTAGTTTGGATTTTGTATTTGATATCCTGCTTTATGATTACCCTAAGGAGTTTCAAAGAAGCTCACAATCTCCTTTCCCCTCCTTCCCCACAACAAACACTCTGTGAGGTGAGTAAGGCTGAGAGACTTCAGAGAAGTATGACTAGCCCAATAGTAGTTATTGGGGAAAAACTGATACTAGTCTAATGGTCAAACTCTGCTACTAGATTCTGTGGAATGGCCTTTTCTCTTAGGTAAATGTGCAAGCTAATGCAGTCTTGGTTCTGTCAGAGATTATTTACATTAATATATTCTTTGGGTATACCAGAACTCTCTTTCTCACTTTTTCTCCTGTTGAATTCCAGTTGTCAAAGCAGTATGGCCCTGTCTTCAGCATCCAAATGGGACCCCAGAAAGCTGTGGTGTTGACAGGATATGAGACAGTAAAGGAGGCTCTGGTTAATCAGGCGGACGCATTTGCAGACAGGCCCATCGTTCCAATGTTTCAAGAGTTTGGACAAGGCTTTGGTGAGGCACTTCCTTTCTATTCGAACTGGTAATGCCTGCAAACACACACTGCTCCCACCAGGTGAACACAATCTGTTCCCAAGAAATGGTTTGTAAGATGAGCGTTTGCAAAGCAAGTCAACATCCATTGTTTCCTGTGAGGGAAATCCTTGTGACTTTTTCAACCCACCTCAGTGCCTTTGACATTGACAGAGTATCTGCAGGCATTAGGCTGAGAATGTGTCACAAAAAGTGTCACCTGTGGATTTTTGCAGATCAAGCTAAAATTTTAAAAAGAGTAGACCAGACCAACTTTTTTTGGTGCTGACTTTCAGTGGATAAGTGGTGCTCTGTTGAAGAAACAAAAATGGAGACCAGTTAAAGCAAACCTTTCCCATTCCTGCTTTCTTCCCAACAGTCATATTGTAGAGCTGGGGGAGAATGGGACAGGAGAATGTACCGTATTTTTCCTTCTATAACACGCAGATTTTTTCTTCTAAAAAGGAAGGGGAAATGTCTGTGCGTGTTATAGAGCGAATGTGTGGTCCCTGGAGCCGAAAAATCATGCAAAAATCAAATCGCGGCGCTGCACGCTGCACGGAGAAGCGAAACCTGAAAAGAGGAAGCAGCTGCTTTCCTGCATTCTGCCTCAGGGTCTTACTGCCCACCCCCCTCTGTTTCGTTGCTGTGTTTGCTGAAACGGAACAAAGAGCAGGGAAAGCCCCTCCCCTCCAGGCAAGCTCCGGTGCTGCTGCGGGAGAGGGAGAGAGAGGGGGGAAGGGAGAGAGAGAGGGGGGAGGGGGAGGGAGAGAGAGAGGGGGAGGGAGAGAGAGAGGGGGAGGGAGGGAGGGAGGGAGGGAGGGAGGGAGAGAGAGAGAGAGAGAGAGAGAGAGAGAGATGGCTGGCTTGGGTGGGGGGAAACTTTTGCCTTTCTTTCCTCCCTCCCGTTAAATCCCTCTCCTGCATTCTTAGCCAGCTGCTTCTCTGCACACCCCTCTAATGCCCCTTCTTTGTTTTTCCTTCGCTCCCCACTTAAAATGTGGTTACAAAGCATGGATCCTCAGGATCTTTGCATTGGGTCACCCCAAATTCACCATCAGATCACATAGCATGTCCATGGCTACAGCCTGCACCAAAAAAATCACGCACCCACTGTTGCCTGGGGCTGCAATGGTGCAAAAATGTGGTTAAAAAGCATGGATCCACAGGGATTCTCAGGATCCTTGCATTGGGTCACCCCAAATTCACCATCAGATCACATAGCATGTCCATGGCTACAGCCTGCACCAAAAAAATCACGCACCCACTGTTGCCTGGGGCTGCAATGGTGCAAAAATGTGGTTAAAAAGCATGGATCCACAGGAATTCTCAGGATTTTGGCATTGGGTCACCCCAAATTCACCATCAGATCACATAGCATGTCCATGGCTACAGCCTGCCCCCCCCCAAAATCACGCACCCACTGTTGCCTGGGGCTGCAATGGTGCAAAAACGTGGTTACAAACCATGGATGCACAGGGATTCTCAGGATTTTTGCATTGGGTCAGCCCAAATTCACCATCAGATCACATGTCTGTGGCCACAGCATGAAGCACAAAAATGATACATCCACTGTTTCATTCAGAATGTTTTTTCCCTTGTTTTCCTCCTCTAAAAACGATGTGCGTGTTATGGTCAGGTGCGTGTTATAGAGCGAAAAATACGGTAATAGTTGTCACATTTGAATTGTGAATGATTGTCACATGGAAAAGTAATGCCACACACCAAGGGGAAACTGACCATTATCTGGCCCAGCCTATACAGAGAGGAAAAATGAAGGAGGCATAATGTCTGCCCATGGAATACAAATAACAAGCTGAGTTCTGCTGTGACGCCTGACATGTACAAACCACCCTCTACTCTACCCTACACTTTGTAATGGAAAATATTGATCAATGTGTTCTCAGGTCATGGTCTGATGACTCATCTGCCAGCTGCTTTGTCAAAGCTCAGAAGTCTGAGTCTGAATGGGAGAACATCTGGGATCCATTGTCAGTTCCACGGAAGAAATGCAGAACATAATTTATTGATTCAATGGCCATGCAAACATGAAACCTTTTTTCCTGTCTCTTCAGGTTTAACTCTGTCTAATGGTGAAAACTGGAAAGTAATGCGGCGGTTTGCTTTAAGCACATTGCGGGACTATGGAATGGGAAAGAAGACCATAGAGGACAGAATTCTTGAGGAATGCAGTGTCCTGATCAAGAAATTTGAATCTTACGAAGGTGGGTTGCTGTTTTCCTCTGGTGCATAGCTACACAACCGTTGTTTAAAGGTGCCAAGGCTATTGTGTTACATATTCCTAACTTCCAGAAGCACAGCTCCCAGGGTTCCTAACTATTCTTCTGTTCCTGTAATGTGCAGATTGTATTGCAATAACTCCTGTGACTTCCAAGCATTTCTTAGCCCAGCTATGGCCACATCCAGCAGCACTTAGGATCAGTTTCTTTTATAAATGAGGTCTACACATACGTAAGCTGCCAGTGGGGACTTAAGACAACATGAACAGACTTAAAAACAATGCTCTTTCTATACTTTGAATTTCTGTGGGGATGTTCAGGGAGGCAGGAGGGGATATATTGTTTAATTGTATCCTCCCTAACTTGCGTTAGCAAGTTCTATATCTTAGCAGAGTTTAAACGCATAGCGGTTTGCTTGTTGCAGGCTCGCTCTCTAAGTAGGATTCCTGGTAAGATCCCTTCTTTTCCCTCTTAAAAAGAATAGACACGACAATCTTATTAAAGTCAATATAAAAGTAGTTTACTCACATTCATTCAGTTCATGGATGGATGGATCCCTCAAGGCAGACTTAGGTTACAAAAGTATATATACATGTGGAACTATCCCATAAGGGAGTTAGTCCCACTTCTACTAACATGTAGAAAAATGGAGGAGGAGGAGGAGGAGGAGGAGGAGGAGGAGGAGGAGGAGGAGGAGGAGGAGAAGAAGAAGAAGAAGAAGAAGAAGAAGAAGAAGAAGAAAAGAAGAAGAAAAGAAGGAGGTGTGCTCCCCTAACCCAGATTAGGCCACACCCACATCTAGTCACATGCAGAGGAAGTTTGCAGAGGAAACACAAATTTTTCTCCTGGCTGGTAGAAAGCATCCACTAGCATGTCCATTCTAGGAATGTTGTACTCGACTCCTGTGTGTTTTACATCCCACATTTTAAAAAGAATATTTTTGCTTAACTGTCATAATTATTTCTAGGAAACCCATTTGAGACCACCACAATTATGAATGCAGCTGTTGCCAATATTATAGTGGCCATACTACTAGACAAGCGATTTGATTATGAAGATCCCACATACATAAAACTTCTGAAGTTGGTCAATGAAAATGTCCGGCTTTTCGGAAGCTCTTCAGTCCTGGTAATATATTCTTTTCCAATAAAACAAACAGTTGATTGTAATGACATTATATGCAAAGTGGGCAGGGCTACATGTTTATTGTATATTGTTCAGGATTCACTACAAAACACAGAATGATATCTTGAGAAACCAGGTGGTGATTTGAAATATTTAGAAAACTCACACGGCACAGTCATCCCGTAACTATAATAAAGTCTCTTTTGCACACACGCTTTCTGGCCTCACTGCCATCGGGACTCCAAGGACAAGGAAGAACAAGTGATAGTTGGTTCCACGATGGCTCAGAAGTGGCCTCCAAGGGCAGATCTCCCTCTCTGAAGGCGAACCTCCAGAGGAGACCCTTCATAGCCTATTATTCTGGGGTTGCACATAAATTATGCTATGCTGAGTTACCCCATCCCCCATTCCAAATGCCATTCAATAGTTTTGTATTGTATTTAGGCAACCATGCTCTGAGAGACACAGTTGAGAGAACTGTACTGAGCTTTCCTAATGTCTCTTTTTCTTTTTTCACATGTTTATCCTTTCAGCTGTATAACATGTTTCCTGCTCTTGGTTCTCTTTTGGGGGCTCGTAAGACTATCATTCAAAACAGAGATGAGGTTTTTGCCTTCATAAATGCCACCTTCATAAAACACCTCAGAGATCTGGATGAAAATGACCAGAGGAGCTTTATTGACTCATTTCTTATCCGACAGCAAGAGGTAATGGAGTCTTATAAATTGGCCCAGAATAAACGTTGACATTTTCAATTCATTTTTTGAGGGCATATTCGCAAGTGAATGTATAAGGAATAGTCAGGAAGTCTCACTTCAGAAGGGACCAACCTGGCATATTTCCTACCATTTCCCAATAGTCAGCCATTGTTCATGTGTTACAGAAGTTGCCTCTGCAGGGTCAATGGTTGCATGCTCAACAGCATTTCTGGGGGGAAATCCCTGATCAAGAAAAGATGACAGTTGGGGTGTATGAGTTTTCAGGGGTGGAATTATGGCAGATAGACCATTGGCTTATGAGAGGTAATGGTTGCCTGACTCCCTTTTGATACAAGGGGGATGGGAAAATGCCTCGTGTGCTTAGAAGAAGGCGTTCTTCACACCGGAGGAGATAGGAAACTTTGTGGGTGGAGAGGCATCTCGGAGCAAGGAAAAAACATTGGCCCATGCACTGCGCTTGTTGTTGTTGTTGGTGGTGGTGTTTAGACGTTTAGTTGTTTAGTCGTGTCCGACTCTCTGTGACCCCCTGGACCAGAGCACGCCAGGCACTCCTGTCTTCCACTGCCTCCCGCAGTTTGGACAGACTCATGTTCATAGCTTCGAGAACACTGTCCAACCATCTCATCCTCTGTCATCCCCTTCTTCTTGTGCCCTCACTCTTTCCCAAATCAGGGTCTTTTCCAGGGAGTCTTCTCATGATGCAGCCAAAGTATTGGAACCTCAGCTTCACTATCTGTCCTTCTAGTGATCACTCAGGGCTGATTTCCTTCAGAATGGAGAGGTTTGATCTTCTTGCAGTCCATGGGACTCTCAAGAATCTCCTCCAGCACCAGAATTCAAAAGCATCCATTCTTCAGCGATCAGCCTTCTTGATGGTCCAGCTCTCACTTCTATACATCACTAATGGTGATAGCTTTAACTATACAGTGGTACCTTGGGTTACAGACGCTTCAGGTTTCAGACGCTCAGGTTACAGACTCTGCTAACCCAGAAATAGTATCTCGGGTTAAGAACTATTGGTGTTACTCTTCCTGTTGGAAAGTGTGGCAGAAGTGAGTTGCAATCTCCAAAATATGAAGGGCACCACATTGTCTATCGCAATTTAATGAAACATTTCCAGATGAATATGTGGTATTTCAGTGTTATTTTTCCATTTTAGACTATGAGTAAATACTTACTTACTTTATCAAACCTTTATTAGGCATTATGGAAATAAAACCTTAAAAGAGAAAATAACATATAAAAGCCTTGAAATATATATAAAAAGGCAGCAGTTTGCTAAATGCATATATATATATACATATAGAGTCAGTGGTTTTCCTTGTTATCCTGCTCCTTGGAGGACTGCTACCAAAAACTCGGCTACCCCCGCCGTTACCCTTTGGTCAACGTCGGATAGGTAGAAACCCGCACATTCAGCTTGCTGCGGTTCCAGACCACCCAAAAGAGGGGACAGCACGCGTTGACGGAGCGTACTGTACAATGGGCAATGAAGGAGAATATGCTCTACAGTGTCCGGGACATTCATAGAGCATCTGCAGAGTCTCTTGTTTCTAGGAATGTTTTGATATCTTCCCCTGACAAATGCTGAGGGAAAAACATTCAAACGGGCCAGCATAAAAGCCCTACGTTGGGCTGGGATTATTAGTTTAGTGACGTAATTGGCTCTGCTATCTAAGATATTTAATTCATAGAATATGGGGGAGCAAATTTTGTTTACAGCTGCCATAATATTTTGTCTCTCGACATCCTTTAGTCTAGTTAGGATATTATGGGAGATATATTGCTCACTAGAATTGTACAGGGGCTCCAGCTCGATGCCTAAAGATTCAATCTTTTTTTCGAGGTGCTGATACCATCTTGATTTATAGGAGTCTTTGAGCAAATCAGCGAGCAGACTTGATGGAGGGCAGCGAAAGTGGCAGCGTAACCAATACTTTATTGAGGTGGACCATGCCCAATATTCCATTGTGTGTATGCCTATTTCTGCACACATTGTTTCATATTTGATCATAGCTGGGAGTCCAAGAATACGTCTCAGAAAGCTAGAGTGAATCTTTTTTAAATCATTGTTATATGCTTGGACCCATAGCGGGATTCCATAGAATATCTGGGATTGCACTTTTGTTTGAAATATCTGATTTGCCGCAGGAATAAATTGATTACCTTTCTGATAATGAAAACGGGCAACTGCTGATGAGATGCACTTTGCCTGTTTTATGGCATTTGTGCGATGGGTTGCCCACCCTAAATTGCTCTGGAATAAGATTCCCAGATACCTATAGATTTTCACTTGTTGGATTTCTTGCCCTCTTATTTTCCATTTCTCTAATTTCCAACCATTCGAGAAGACCAAAATTTTTGTCTTCTCATAGTTTATAGAGAGTTTGTTACATTCGCAATAGAGGATCAGTGAAGATATAAGACGTTTCAGACCCAAGCTCGTTAAGGATAGTAGGACAGCATCGTCTGCGTATAGTAAGAGAGGAACTGGTTTCTGATTAAGTTTAGGGGCATGTGATTCTATTTTTTGAAGGTAATCTGGCAAGTCTGATAAAAATAAATTAAATAGAAAGGGGGCAAGAATACACCCTTGTTTTACCCCTTTCGAGATTGGGATGTCTGATGAGAGGTGACCTTTGATGTTAAGTTTGACTTGACAGGTATTGGAAGAGTGTAGATTTTGCATTAGAATCAATAGGCGCTGATCAATTTTTAATTCTGCGAGTTTCCTCCACAACTTTGGGCGGTCAATTGAGTCGAATGCACCACGAAAATCTACAAAAGCAGCGTATATCTTAGATTGCCTTTGGGATCTGTATTTTTCAACCAGATGCATAAGTATAAGACAGTGGTCTAGTGTGGAGCAACCTTTGGAGAAACCTATTTGTTCTTTCCCTGGTAAATTTAGATTTTTCATCCAGGTAAGGAGTTTAGATAAGAGGTGCTTAGCGTAGATTTTCCCTATCACTGATAGAAGACTTATCGGTCTATAATTCCTTGGTTCTTTTGGGTCGCCATTTTTAAAGATTGGAATAATTATTGATCTTAGCCATATCTCAGGTATGATCCCATATTTATCTATAAGCGTAAACAGTTGGGCTAAGGGTTCTGCCCACCAATCGATATAGGTCTTAAATAATTCTATTGGTAGACCGTCTGGCCCAGGAGATTTCCCCGATTTGAAATTTTTAACTATCTCTCTAATTTCCTCTTCCTCTACCCTTGGCCACTCCTGGAGTTTAATAATTTTATTTTTGGTGGTTTCATTTCCTTTAAGTTCACTGTGTAGATTGTTAAATACAGATGTAAAGTATTGGAACCATTTGGATTCTGCAATTGGTGGTAGAGTTAGTTGGTTTTCGGCTTTCAATCCTCCATACACTAGGTTCCAGAACGCTTTGTTGTTTTTGCTCTGAATTGAGTCAAATAATTGTAGCCATTTTTGGGTTGCGTATTTCTGTTTCTTTTCGGCCAGAATGTAATGATATTTTCTTTTTTCATCAAGATAAGAGGGCTCTAGTTTAGTGCGATTATTTTTAAATGTTTGGCGCAGTTTTCTTTTTAGCTTGAAACATTCATCATCAAACCAAGGGCTAGCGGTATGTTTAAGTACCCAAACTTTAGGTGGAGTACTAAGCTCTACAAACATTTGAAAGATTTCATTATAAATTTTCGGAATATCACTGTAGAAATTAGTGATCTTTAAGTTGGATAATACTTGTTTTCTCAGGTTGGCTGTAAGTTTTTGCCCCACTGCTACACTCATTTCCTGGGACCATTTTAATTGGGTCATTTGTTTGTATTGAGAAGGTTCTATGGTATTGTACTTAGTTATTTTGGTTTCGTCCTTTAAGTTAATAGACAACGATAATGGCTGGTGGTCGCTTTCAGTGCGCGTTCCAATTTTGAAGTCCATGATCGAATTTATAATATTATAAGGGACAAGAATATAGTCGATGACACTGCATCCTCGGGGGGAGAAGTATGTAAACTCCCCGCTTCTATCGCCTTTTGTTGAACCATTCACAATCTGCAAATTAAAGTTGTTACATAATTCAAGTAGGCGTAAGCCTTCGTTGTTAACAACCCTGTCTCTGGAGAATCGTCCTATTTTCAGGGCATGTGCGATATCATTATCAGTATTCCAATTTAGTTTGCTACATAGTTGTTCATTGTTGTTTCCTACTCTGGCATTAAAATCACCTGCTATTATCAGTGAGGCATTTGGGTATTTATCGGTCAGATTTTCTATATAAGAGGTTAGTTGTGACCAGTTTTCACTGCTGCTGTTGTTTTTGGTTGGGGGGATATAGACATTTACAAGTAGCAAAGAATCTTTGTTTTGGGTTAAAAGTAGAGCTTGTGCAAGTGGTAAGCATTCTTCTAGTTGCTTGATTTCAAACCCTAAGTTGTCTTTGATCATACAACAGAACCCTGCTTTCGGCCGGCCCTTCGTGTTTGTTTTCAATGCGGGTTTCGTATAGGAGGTGAAGCCATTGATTTTGATATCTCTAGTTGACCATGTTTCTTGTAGAAGTATTAATTCAAAGTCTTTAAAGAAGTTCATTAGGTCTGGGTCTCCGCCTTTGTTTCCCCACCCTGCGATATTCCAGGACAGCAAGCGTAGGGTCCGTTTTTGGGTTGGTGGCTGGTTGACAGCATTTAGTCATTCTAGTTCTGTTATTAAGTCTAGCGAGGGATTTTGTCTTGTGCAGATACAGCCGTTTGTCGCTGCTTTCGGTGGGGAACATAGTGGTGGATCTTTTAGATTCTTTTTTAAAGTGCGGGAAATTAAAATTTCCTCCCTTTCTTGATTTTCTTCCTTAACTGTTCCTTGTTCCTGAGAAATTTCTGTGGCTGGTGGGCTGTTATGGACAGTTGGACTGTTTTCAGTCTCTACTTCCATTTCTTTGGCCTCATTTGGTGTTGAGCTCAGTGCGTCAGGTCTGTTGGAGGTCATCTTTTGTTCGGCAATGTTAAGGTCCTTTGTAGTACTTAAAGTAGGGGTACCTATTTCGTTTGAAGCTAATATTTGATATCTCAGCCAGGAATTTGTGGTTTCATTACTGGAGTTTTTCCTTGCCATTTCATATTCTAAAGGCGGCTGGATTTGAAGCTCTGCATCTATACATTTGAAAGTTCCATTTGTAGCTCTCTTTTTGACTATGCATTTTGGGGAAAAAGCCGGTAAGTGTAAAGTTTGATTGTGTGTTGTTTCTACTGCATTTTGTTGACCCTGTTGGTGAATTTCGGTCAATCTGGCCTGGAGTTTCGTCAATTTACTGAGTATGTTTATTTGTTCTTTATCTGGTAGCTTGGTAAAGTTACTCAGCAGATCTTCTTCTTCTGGGACTGTCCAGTCTATTGTGTCAAGGGCGAGGTTGTTATTTGATGCTACAGTCGCATGGTTTGGGAGCTTGGATTTTTCTTGCGTGATTTTCCGGGTAACTGGCTGCGGTTTCTCCCATCTACTGGGTTCTTCCACGGGAGTAGGGCAGATGTCGGCTTCTGGTGGAATGGCCTTGTTCATCTTGTTCTGTCTTTTAGATGCAATCAATGGTCTGGGTGATATATCTTCAAAGTGTCGGCGCGGGATAATTCCTTTCTGGGCTAAATGAGCCTTTTCCCTTAAGAGTTTGGTTGGAATTCTATGGCTACCAAATCTTAGTAGTACTTTTTTGGAATATCCATCGTTAGTAAGCCTCTTGACTGCTTTTAAGTCAATGCTTCCACCCTCAAGGCTAAGGAGCAGATTTAGATGATGTCTGGCCCAGAAAGGTGACTCCCAATAAGGTAGAGGCCCTCTATATGGAAAGATGTGGAGAACAATCTCACATGGCCTCAGTATCAGGTTGATTGAGTGAGGGGGGCTTCCTCTGGTTTTTGGCTGGTTTTGAGGCATAAATTTGTATTTGTTCTGTTTATCTCCAGGGCTTGTTAAGGATGGCAAAAAGGGAGTGAGTTGCCTCCTTTCATCTGGGTTGTCCAGCTTCTTGGAGATGTTTTGTAATTGTTCAAAGATTTTTTGAACTGTTTGAGCAGTCAGTAGGCAGCATTCCTCTAGCAGCTCCACCTTTCTATCAATTAGTGCTTGTGCCTCTGTTATGGGAGTAGTAGCAGGTTAAGCACTGGCTGAGCAGTTAAGCACCACGATTAGCATCAGAGAAGGAGGAGCTGGATTGCCAAGCCTCCCCAACCTCCTCTCTTAGCTGGTAGATGGAGAGCAACAGCTGTGTCTATGGCAGGGGTCAGCAACCCGTGGCTCCGGAGCCGCATGTGGCTCTTTTACACCTTTGCTGCGGCTCCGGGGCAGATACTAGCAAGGGGAGGAGGCGCACTGTGCGCCCTGACACTCCCCACTGTGGCGGGTGCTGTACTGGCTGTGACGTCGCATGGGGGCGGTGCGTACGTTAGTCACGCACCATCCCGACGTCACCTTCCCGCCCGCTGTCAGATCGTGGCTCTGGAGATATATTTGTTTTAAATGTCGCAATGGTTTTGCGGCTCCCAGATTTTTTTTCTTCGGAAATGGGTCCAAGCGGCTCTTTTTGTCTTAAAGGTTGCAGACCCCTGGTCTATGGAGAAACTAGATGTTTTGGAGTGTTGATGCTGAGCCCCTCCATCTTAGGTTCGGGTTGTATACATGTGTAAATAAACCCTATATTATCATGATGGCATAGTCTGGAAGACCTGGAATCTCTCACTACTTAGCGATTGTGTTGATGTGCAATGATGGGTCCTGTCAGGTTTTCATCTTTATCTTTGCACTTGAAATTTTCTCACTCCATTCGTTTTAACCAGTTCATACTCTTTGCAACCCAGGAGGAGGAGAAGAACAAGATGAATGCATATTTCCACAACGAAAATTTAAAAACTGTTGTGGCCGACTTATTTGGTGCTGGCACGGAGACAACTTCTACCACACTGCGCTGGGGACTGTTACTAATGATGAAATATCCTGAAATTCAGAGTGAGTGCTCTTAATTGGGTTGGCTCCCATTTTTCTGAGATATCTTAATTCCAGTTATATGTAACTATTAGAAAGTGTGTGTGTGTGTGTGTGTGTCACAACAATTATTCAATCCTAAATTTAACATTTCAATCTGGACACCCTTCTCCCTTTCTATGGTTTTTACATTTCATTTCATCTTCCTACATCATTTAGATATATATTTCCGTATATATCCCATATGTATATTGAAACAGAAGGTTTTTACATTAATCCTCCCAATGTCTTAGTATGTTTACAGTTTGTTTGTAAATACTCTATAAACCATTTCCATTCCTTTCATTCCTTTTTAGGTAGTTCCGATTCCAAACTTCCCGAAAGAAAAGCTAATGGTTTTTTAAACATCTTAAACATGTTTTTCAGTTCATTATATATCATTTCCCAGTAAGCTTTAACTTTATTAGTAGAGCACCACATATGAAAAAGTCTACCTTCTTTGTCTTTACATTTCCAGCACATATTCAGTTTGGGTTTATACATTTTAGCCAATCTATTAGGTGTTAGGTCCCATCTATATGGGACGCAGGTGGTGCTGTGGGTTAAACCACAGAGCCTAAGGATTGCCGATCAGAAAGTCGGCGGTTCGAATCCCCGCAATGGGGTAAACTCCCGTTGTTCGGTCCCTGCTCCTGCCAACCTAGCAGTTTGAAAGCACATCAAATTGCAAATTGCAAGTAGATAAATAGATACCGCTCCGGCGGGAAGGTAAACGGCATTTCCGTGCGCTGCTCTGGTTTGCCAGCTCTGGTTTACCTTTATCTTTACCATCTATATAACATTTTCATATAGTTTTCTCTTAAACTATAAAATGCTCCAAATTTTATATCCACCTTTGATAAACTTTCCCATACATCCGTTTTTATACTATTAACAATATCTATTGCCTAGTGTATCCTTGAAGATTTCACTTGTTCATCCTTTGTCTCCCATTCCAATAACATCTTATACATTTTAGATATCACTTTAACATTACAGTTTAATAGGTCTCTTTCCAGTTGTGATGCTTGTTCCCCAACCCCGCCACTTCATATCCTTTTTAAATACTTCATTCAAATGATGATATTGTAACCATGTTGTTAACTTCTCTGATAAAACCTTAAATTATTTTACTTTAAATTCTCCAAAGGTGAAAGTCATAGTGGTGTTTTGGTCTCCAACAGGTTTCTGTTTTCAGTGTTTCTGTTTTAAATATTTAAAACACTTTTCCACTCTATTTCTTGGTTTATTATTATTGAATATTGCATTTGCAACATCTTGACATCCTGTTTCACTATCTCTTTTCAAGGGAAATTTATTAATTGTTTCCCTTTCCCTTTTATTTCTTGTAAAATTTATTGTTTTTTTCTGCTCTCTTATATTTGTTTGGTATGCGCTTTGCTATGTAAAAAAAAAACCACCCCTACATTACCACTTTACTCACACCCCATACCACCTTTAAATCTATCTCTTGGTGAGCGTTCTTAGACTTGCTACTTTTGAAGTACTAGCTGGTACTTGTCAGAAACAATGTTATGCTTTTAACACCAACTCTGCTAAATACTAGTTACTGAAGGTCTTTGGACATTGATTTTGATTTTATTGGACTTGACTTCTTCCCTCAAGACATTTTAAGCTCCCTCTAGAGGATTTTGGACTTACAGCAGTGACATTATTTTACTTTCTCTTTCCTTTCCTCCTATTTGACTGCTTGCTCTTGGGCTGCTGCATTCTCATGGGAACAACTTAGCTTGACCTTGACTTATAGATAAACTTGGGATGAGCAGTACAAGAAGAAGAGGACCAAGAACTAGACAAACAACTTTAACCTCAGCATTACAGACACGTAGATCATCTGTACCTATTCTGCCGTCGGCAGGGGAGGAAGAAACTGTGTCCACTCTGCCGTTGGCAGGGGAAGAAGAAACTGAGCAGTTACAGCTGGAAGATATGGCCACAGGAACAACTGCCTCAATTTTAGAAAAAATTTATGAAAAACTGGAATCTTTGGACAAGAGAGTAGAATCTTTGGACAAGAAAGCGGATGAGCAAACAGCCAAAATTGACCAAAATACAGCTTGCTTAAATAAAATAACTGGACAGGTGGCACAGAATGTTCAAGCAATTGGGCAGTTAACTGAGGCCACTGAAGAAAATCGCAAACTGGCTGAGGCAACTAGTCAAAAAGTTGAAAACTTAGAACAAGATGTAAAACCATTCTGCAAACAAGTTGGAGAGCAACAGATGTATTTGTCCATGTTAGAATTGCGGAATCGGGAAAGTAACCTAAGGTTAAGGTCGATACCAGAGGTTGAAGAAGGTAACCTAGTTGAGTTCCTGACTAAAGAATTTTCCAAGTTCTGGCCTATCCAGGAAGAAAAGGACTTTAAAATTCTGTCAGCTTTCAGACTTGGAAAATTTGCAAAGAAAGACAAGCCCAGAGACTGTTTGATAATTTTGAGATCGAAGGAGGAAAGGGATAAGATATTGGGCCTACACTACGGAAAGTCACTGGACATTTTGGATAAAAGAGCTGAAATTTACAAAGACATCCCGAAACAGCTGTTGGACCTTAGATCCGCCTACTTTGAATTGGTTAGACTGTTAAGGAGCAACTCAATCATCTTTAGGTGGGAATTTCCTCAGGGATTATCCTTTACGTTCAGAGGGAAGAAAGTCAAGATTAAAACACCTGAAGACAGATAAATTTCTGATTGCCTATGGAGAGGACCTTCAGAAAGGAATTGAAACACCTTTGGGGCCTGGAGCACCGGCTGCACCTACACCCTCGGAACCTGAAGACCCAGGAAAAAAGATACCACCACCAGAACAATAACAGATTTACCCAGGATGTCTCTGCAACTTTTGAGCTGGAATATTCATGGCTGTAATGCCCCGGAAAAAAGGAGGAAGATATTTCATATATTGAAAAAAGAACAACTGGACATTATTTGCTTGCAAGAAACACACGTGACTAGGCTCCATAGAAAAGTGCTAATTAATAAAAGATTAGGCCAAGAATTTATTTCTTCGGATCGAGTGAAGAAGAGAGGAGTGGTGATTTACGTAAAGGAGAGCCTGTCACCTAAATTTTTATTTAAAGATGAGCAAGGAAGAATTTTGGCAATTGAGATACAATATCAAGGAGAGAAGTTTCTGATACTAGGAATTTATGCACCAAATGAAGGGAAATCGGAATTTTATAAGAAGTTGCATGAGAGTGTCCTGGATTATCTGGACTATGACAACATCATCATGATGGGAGATATGAATGGCGTGGTATCAACCAACATGGATAAGTCACAGAACCAAAACCTTACAAAAGATCGCAGACTACCCAAGACTTTCTTCGAACTGACTGACAGTATGGACTTGATTGACATTTGGAGGACAAAGAACCCCTTGGGAAGAGAAGTGACATTCTTTTCTGAAGCCCAGCTGACATGGACGAGAATCGACCAAATATGGATATCTAGAGGTCTGGCACCGAAGACTAGAAAGGTGGAAATCTGCCCAAAAACCTGCTCCAACCATAATGCAGTAAAGATGAACATGACACTAATACCATCCGGCTCCTTTAGATGGAAGATGAATGACAACTTGTTTAGAGATCAGGAGATTATTAAAAAGGCCCAAAAAGTCCTGAAGGACTATTTTGAGATAAATTTGAACACTACGGTGGAAAAAAGAATTATCTGGGACGCAAGTAAGGCTGTGATGAGGGGGTTTCTGATACAACAGAATGCTGTAAAGAAAAGGATTCAGAATGAGAGAAAAAAAAGATCCTGGAGAAAATTAAAGAATTGGAGAAGAAGTTAAGATTAAACCCGAAGGCACAGCCGATCCTGAGAGAAATTAAATTATACCAAGCACAATATTCTAAATTGATAAACCAGGAAATAGAATGGAAAGTTAAATTAATGAAACAAAAAACATTTGAATCAGCAAATAAATGTGGGAAACTGCTCGCATGGCAGTTGAAGAAGAGACAGAAATGAACACAGTTACAAACTTAGAGATTGAAGGACGAAATGTGCAAAACCCTATGGAGATTAGAAAGTGTTTCCAGAGGTATTTTAAACAATTGTACACACAAGGACCGCAAGATGAGGTACAGATAGAACAATTTTTGATAAAGAACGGGTTACCAAAACTGTCACAAGAAAACAGATTAATCCTGAACTGTAAAATAACACGACAGGAGATTGAACAAGCCATTCAAAACATGCAATTGGGCAAATCTCCAGGGCCAGATGGGCTTACCTCCAAGTACTACAAGATACTGAGAGACTATCTGATACAACCACTGATGGAGGTTAGTAATGAAATTTTGGAAGGGAAGAAGGCGCCGGAATCGTGGAAAGAAGCGTTTATCACATTGATACCAAAATCAGAAACTGAAAAGACACAACTTAAGAATTACCACCCCATCTCCCTTTTGAATGTGGATTACAAAATATTTGCAAATATCTTAGCAAGCAGATTTTAAAAAGTTTTAAATGAAGTAATTCACAAAGACCAGGCAGGCTTTCTCCCAGGTAGACATTTGTTTGCTAACACAAGGAACATTATAGACATTTTGGAACTCTTGCAAACAAATATCAACACAAAAGCAGTATTAATATTCATAGATGCGGAGAAGGCCTTTGACAATATCTCTTGGAAATTTATGAAGAAAAATTTGGAAGGAATGGGAGTGGGACGGGGTTTTGGAAATGGGATAGAGGCAATTTATTCAGAACAGAAGGCTAAATTGATAGTTAACAATGTGATTACAGAAGAGTTTAAAATTGAAAAAGGAACACGACAAGGCTGCCCTATCTCCCCACTATTATTTATTTCGGTTCTGGAGGTGCTCTTGAATATGATCAGAGGAGACCGGATGGTTGAAGGAATTCAGGTCGGAGCGAAACAATATAAACTTAAAGCATTTGCAGATGACCTAGTTTTGACTACAGAAGCCAGAATCTAGCACGAAAAAAGTATTACAATTGATTCAAGAGTTTGGTCGGGTGGCGGGATCTAAATTAAACAAGCAGAAAACCAAGGTATTGGGAAAAAATTTGACAGTTACAGAGTCAGAATGGTTTCAGAAAGAGACAGAGTTAAACGTGGTAAAAAAAGTAAAATACCTAGGGGTAAACATAACATCAAAAAACCTGAGTCTATTTAAGGATAATTATGAGAAATGCTGGAAGAGAGACTTAGAAAGTTGGACAAGACTGAAACTTTCCTTGTTAGGTCGAATCGCTGCTGTAAAGATGAATGTATTGCCAAAAATGCTGTTTTTGTTTCAAACATTACAAATTGTGGATAAAACAGAGTGTTTCCGGAAGTGGCAGAGAGACATCTCCAATTTTGTCTGGCAGGGCAAAAAGCCCAGAATTAAGTTTAAGATATAAACCGATGCAAAAGAAAGAGGGGGCTTTGCCCTGCCAGATCTAAGGTTGTATTATGAATCAGCAGCTTTTTGCTGGTTAAAAGACTGGCTACTTCTAGAGGACACTGATGTATTAGATTTGGAAGGTTTTGACAATGCGTTTGGCTGGCGTGCATATTTATGGTATGACAAGGTTAAGATTCATAAGGCTTTCAAGAACCATATTGTCAGAAAAGCAGTGTTTAATGTCTGGATAAAATACAAAGACTTACTGGAAAATAAAACTCCAAGGTGGCTTTCACCATTGGAAGCTAAGGCCCGGAAAAGACTCAATATGGAGGCCAAATGGCCAAAGTATTGGGAAATATTAGAAAAGGATGGAGACAATTGGAAATTGCAGAGTCAGGAGAAAATGAAAGACAAAGTCCGAGATTGGTTACATTACGCTCAGATTAAAGAAGTTTTTAAACTTGACAAAAAGTTAGGTTTCCAGGTGGAAAAATCGAAGTTAGAAACAGAACTGTTAGAGCCTAAGACTAAGATACTTTCAAGAATGTATAACTTGCTGTTGAAATGGAACACACAAGATGAGACAGTTAAATCGGCCATGATAAAGTGGGCACAGGACATTGGGTATAATATTATGTTTGAGGACTGGGAAAAGTTGTGGACTACTGGACTGAATTTCACTGCATGTAACGCTTTGAAAGAGAATGTAATGAAAATGATATATAGATGGTACATGACCCCAGTCAAACTTGCAAAAATATACCACTTGTCTGATAACAAATGTTGGAAATGTAAGGAAAATGAAGGAACGTTCTTTCACCTTTGGTGGACTTGCCCTAGAGTGAAGGCTTTCTGGGAAATGATATATAATGAGCTGAAAAAGGTATTTAAGTATACCTTTCTTAAGAAACCAGAGGCCTTCCTTATGGGCATTGTCGGCCAAGGGGTGTTAAAGAAGGATCGGACATTTTTTATGTACGCAACAACAGCAGCAAGGATACTCGTCGCTAAGCATTGGAAAACTCAAGATTTACCCACTCTGGAAGAATGGCAGATGCAACTGATAGACTACATGGAATTGGCCGAGATGACTGGCAGAATCCGAGACCTGGGAGAGGAGACGGTAGAAGAAGATTGGAAAAAATTCAAGATTTATTTGCAAAAGTATTGTAAAATGTATGAATGTTAAGCAGGATGCTTGATCAGAAACAATTTGGCATAATTAAAATAGATGAAGTGAATTATGAAAAGAAGGCAAATTTAAAGAAAACAATTTTTTAGATAATAATCAGGTTAAGTTCAAATTTTTAAGAGGTGGAATAAGTGTATCTAAAGTTTGAGTTATGATATTGAAAATTAGAAAATAAGGATGGAGATAAGGTGATAAATTGCTGGTTAAATTTTCTATAATTTGGAACGCAGGAGCGGGAGATGTGAGGAAGTCCAAAGGAGAAAGAAAATATGTCATGATATGTAATATTTTTGTTTGTTTATTCATATTGTAATTAAAAAACCCTTAGTAAAATTTTTTTAAAAAATAAATAAATCTATCTCTTGGTTTAAACTAATTTCAAAATAATCCTTTAATTTTTTTGCCCCTTTTTCTAATATTTCTTGATTTAATAAATTTTATAATTTAATAATTTTTCATTTAGTCTCCATCTCATCGGGAAACTTGTCTCTGTTCTTAATTCCACTGTTATAGAGTTGTAGTCTCGTAATGTTCTTGATTTCTGCCCTCTTTACCTTAGTATAAAAATCTTTAGAAGTCCATACAGGGTTTTTTCCAGCTTGCAGAATAATTCATAGACGAATAAAATGTACTGTGGGTGTTTTTCTCTCCAAATGTCAATTAAACTTAAATTGTCAGTCATCCTAAAAAAGGCATTCAGTAGCTTGCCTTCTTTTGTTTCATTTTTTCTCATAGTCCTGTCCCAATCTAGGGAGGCTACACCATTCATATCACCCATCAAAATCACCTTTTCATTCAAATGTTCAAATAATATTTCTTCTAGCCACTAATGAAAATCTGGTGTATTTTCCCATTATCAATATTTTTCCTTGTTCGTCTTTGAATAATTGTTTTGGGTCCAAATCTGGTTTTATACACATTACAACTCCTCTCTTTTTTGTTATATCAGAAGGTACAAAGTTCTTTCCCAACCTTTTATTTAAGTTTTATTTATCCAAGTTCAACTTCTTTACAACATGTTCAATTTTATTCCGTTTAGTCTTATTATTTAGCCTATTTACAATGCAAGTTAGAATTTTCAAAGCCATCTTGTTCCATATTTATTTCTCTTTCACCTCCACCTCTGTTGAATTGTCCTCTTCCTGTCCAGCTTTCTGTCCAAATGCTCTTTCTCCAACTAACTTTTCCCCATATTTTCTCCAAAAATTGTCTTGCCTTTATATGTAAAAGATACCACCTCAAGATATTCCCAGCGGTGATATTTCAATAATCATCCTGGATGAATTTCTCTCCATCAGTATATCAGGTTATTGGCTAAAATGTTTGTTTGTCCTGTTTTAAAATACCTTGGCCTAGAGATTAAATTTGCAAGCCTAGGGAATTGGAGAACCAGTTTATGGCAGTTTTATGCTTCAAGTATTAATATCTTAAGAGACCAAGGTCAAGGAGATAATTTTGGCAGAAAAATTAATGCTTTTCTTTTAATTTCCCCCAGTAAAGGTCCAAGAGGAAATTGCAAAGGTTGTTGGATCTTCTCAGCCAAGGATTGAACACCGAACAAAAATGCCTTATACGGATGCCGTGGTCCATGAGATCCAGAGATTTGCTGATATTGTCCCAACCAACCTGCCACATGCCACGACTACAGATGTTACCCTCAATGGCTACTTCATTCCAAAGGTGATCCATTTCACTAATCTGCTGCCCACTAGTTACAATATATTTTAAGCCCCTTGGACTTCAGTGTGGCTGACATCTGAGCAGACTTGTATAGCATTGCACTGTAAGCATGCAATCTACCCTTTGGAAGCTGTCAGGCATCAACTTCAACCCATTAAACAGATCTCATTGGGAAGGAGCACAAGGTTGGAAAAGAAACCATTTCTGGTGGGAGATCATGGTTTGTATGTTAAAGTTTTTCAAACGAAAGACATTTCTCAAGTGAACTAAAAATCTCATTTTTCCTGCAGTCAGTATTTATTGTACCAGAGGCATATGCTTTATTTTAAAATAGCTCTTGCTTTGCCTTTGCAGGGGACTCACATCATGCCATTGCTGTCCTCTGTGCTGCACGATGAATCTCAATGGGAGAAACCACATAAATTCTATCCTGAGCATTTTCTTAATTCTGATGGAAAATTCATAAAGAGAGATGCTTTCATGCCTTTCTCTGCAGGTAACTTTTTTCTTTTTAATTTTGTGTGTATCTGCATAGTGTGTGCTTAGTCAATGGGATTTTTACATGCCTGGAATGTGCAAAGGTAAGGATCACATCAGTTGCTATGGCCATTTCTGCCACCAGATCTGGCCACCATTGGGGTGTGGCCCCTGCAATGTTGCTCACCAGGGAATGTGGCCCTCAGGGTGAAAAAGATTCCCCATCCCCCCAGTTTTCAGCATTGCAGGATGGCTCGTATTGGGAGTTCATAATTCTTTTAAGATGGATACCATTAGCTGTTATTTTATTGCTGCAATTTAATCTGCTTTAAACTACAGTGGTACCTCAGTTTATGAACTTAATCCGTTTCAGAAGTCCGTTCTTAAACCGAGGCGCGCTTTCACTAATGAGGCCTCCTGCCGCTGATGGCCTTCCACCACTCAGATTCCGTTCTTAGACTGAGGTAACATTCGCAAACCGGGACACTACTTCTGGTTTTGTGGAGTTCGTAAACCAAATCGTTTGTAAACAGGGCTGTTCTTAAACCGAGGTACCACTGTATTTGGGGTGTTTTAAAGCAACTGATAAACCTGGTTTCTCTGCCCCCTGTGATTTGTTACAGGTCGGAGAGCATGTGTAGGTGAGACTCTTGCCAAAATGGAGCTCTTCCTCTTCTTCACAAGTCTCCTGCAGAGATTCACCTTCCAGCCACCCCCTGGAACATCTCAAGAAGACCTGGACCTTACTCCTGCTGTTGGGCTTACAACACCTCCCATGCCCTACCAACTCTGCGCTCTGCCACGTTTCTAAGACTCACAAGCTCCTGGATTGCTTTGTCAGGAGCTCGTCCTACACTCGAGTAGGACCCTGGTAGAGTCACATGCCTGACTGGCATATTCTTTCCCTCCTGGTCGTTCGTTCGGGAGCTTCAAAAGCTTTCTTCAGTCTGAACATTACAGTGACCGATGCCAACAGACATTGGCACACTTAGGGATCCACAGAGTCTTCACAGCTTGTGTAACAGACCTCAGCAACTCAGCATTTTGGCTAATCTACTTTATTTACATATAAACACACACGGAGCACTGCAACATGGCTCCCTCTCTCTCTAGCATCAGACAGCAAAGAGAAAGAGCAAAGGACAATAGTCCCACTTCACAGAACACAGTAACACAAACATCCTGTCTCCATCACTTCCCACTTTGTGGAGTCAAAACATACACTGTCATGTGAAAGACAACAATCCCATGACTGCAATCACAGAGCAGGAAATCTAACCTGCTTATCCTACCTGTTTTTGCAATGCAAGCCTTTTTTAAACACCCCTGTTCAACAAGGGTATTTGGGTTGAGTAGCCTACTGGTGGAATTGCTCCATGCTTTGTCACAAACATGAAGTGTTCCCCTTTACCTGCCATATTGCCGAATCCCATGAAACTAGCATTGGAACATCTCTTACTTAAAACCTGGCCCTGAGTTCTTATGACACGGGGCATAGAGATCAACCAACAAAGCTGGTTGCATGTATTCCCATGTTAACATATACTTTCAAATATCTTGAAGCATGTGGTACATGACACCAGTCAAGCTTGCAAAAAATTATCATTTGCCTGAAAATAAATGTTGGAAATGTAATGAGACTGAAGGTACATTCTTTCACCTTTGGTGGACATGCCCAAGGATTAAGACATTCTGGGAGATGATTTATAATGAAATGAAAAAGGTATTTAAATATACCTTTCTGAAGAAACCAGAGGCCTTTTTCCTGGGCATGGTCAGCCAATTGGTGCCAAAGAAGGACAGAACTTTCTTTATGTATGCAACAACAGCAGCAAGAATACTCATAGCAAAGTATTGGAAGACACAAGATTTACCCACCCGGGAAGAATGGCAGATGAAGTTGATGGACTATATGGAACTGGCGGAAATGACTGGCAGAATCCGAGACCAGGGAGAAGAATTGGTGGAAGAAGGTTGGAAAAAAATTAAAGATTATTTACAGAAATATTGTAAAATTAATGAATGCTAGAAAATGATGGAATGATGTTATATGACTTTAGCAGAAATGTGATAAGGAACTAGGTACAGATAGATTGTTAATGTATTAAAGGGAAAAAATAAGGACAGAACATGTTAATATAAATTACAGGACAGGAAACAGAGGAAGATGGAAAGGAATTGCTGAAACAGTTATTTGAAGTAGAATACAAAAATGGGAGGAGAGAGGAGGTCACGGAAACAAGGGAATGAAAGATATGCTTATGAAATTATCGGAGGTGTTTTTAATTGTTTTGTTTGTTTTGTTAATTTAATGTTTTGTGTAGTGTTTTTGTCTTTGTCATGTATTGTATTGTATTCTAATGTTTAATCTTTTTTCTTTTTTGTATTTTCTTTATTCCTTTTTATATGTAATCTTTAAACTGTTAATAAATATTATTTAAAAAAAAACAAATATCTTGAAGCATGGTATTCCCAAGTAGATGTGCAGTGAATTGTGACCAAGACGATAAAGGGTCTGGAAACCAAGCCTTATGAGGAATGGTTGAGGAAGTTGGGTATGTTAACTTCTGTGGCTCCAATGTATTCGGATTCTGAACTGTATTTGTTGATGTCAGACAATGGCTTTGTTTCCTCCAGGTTCTTTAAAAACTCTGCCATAATAGATGCATCAAGTGGGTTTGCTTCTGGCATCTCTTTGCTGTCAATTAGTTCAGTGACTTTCTGCTTCTGGCTTAGAATAAAACAACCATCCTTTCTCTGTATTTGGACTCCTAGATAGTACAGTGGTACCTTGGTTTATGAACTTAATCCATTCCGGAAGTCCGTTCTTAAACCAAAGCATCCTTAAACCAAGGTGTGCTTTCCCATAGCAGCAGGGGAATTTACAAATGGAACACACTCAACAGGAAGTGAAAAATGTCCTGCTTCCAAGGCAAAGCTCACAAACCAAAACACCTAATTCTGGGTTTGCAGTGTTCTTAATCCAAGTTGTTCATAAACTAAGCCGTTCTTAAACCAAGATACCACTATAATGAACTTTCTCTGAGAGTCTGGGTAGCTTAAGGCTTCCCTCATCAACAGAATTCTGACTGGTTATATCAAAAATAAAAATGGGGGAAATGTGTCAAATTCAAAATCAAAATTTACATCTCCAAAAGATGAAAAACTCAAAACCTTCTCTGCCTAGCTACTGCTCTGGGAGGGAAGAGGGAGCTAATCCCTTTCACATTGGAGTCAATGTAAATCACCATGTTATCACCAGGAAATAGAGGGGAAAAAATGTCGCTTTGAATCTCTCGTCTCTCTTGTTTCTGTATATATATATAATTTTTATTTATTTCCCATTTAATAATATACGTTCACATCATTACAATCCACTTTAAGTCCCTGGCTCTTTACAGCCTATCAACTTCCTTCCCTCCTGCCTCATGGCTTTCAAAGTTAACCTTTACACCATTGTATTTTGTACGTTTTCCAATTCTAATTCCACTCATTACAAAATAATTCAAAATTTAAATATAGAAAGGTAGAAAATTTCTCATTACAAGTCTTCAGACACCCCTGCTAGTGATGATAATTGCTTACAATAATCTTTCAGATATAGTCGTACCTTGTTTTTGTGACTGGGATCCGTTCCAGAGCCTCGGCAGCTAGCCGAAAAGGACATAGGGCAAAACCCCACATCTGCACTTCTACACATGCATGAAGCGCAATTTAGTGCTTCTTTTTTAGTGCAAACCCGGAAGTAACAATTCCGGTACTTCCGAGTTTGCCGCGGATGTTCGCTGGAATGGGCGCTGGACGAGGCAGAAATTTGCAGAGGTATTACTGTATTGTATAAATTTATTCCAGCCCTTTTGAAATGAGAGGATGTACTGCTTAGTTAGTATCCTTCCTTTCAAACTAAATGCTTTTGTCCCTAATTCAAGTTGATAATTTTATCTGCAAATGATTTCACAATGCTGCTCTCTACTCCCAGGGTAACAAACAAACTAAGATTACAGGTAATCCTAAGTGATGAGTTTGCTGCCTTCAAGAGCACTTGAATCTGTTCTGAAAGCATTAGTTAATGCAAGTAAGCACCATTCACTTGAATAAACATTAAACTGAAAGGCAAATCATCCAATGTACAGCTCTGAATAGTTGTGGAGAAGAAAAAGATCGGAGGGATGGTTTAATGATTCGCTAGAGACATAACATAACATTATATATGGGCTGCTCCTTGCAGTTGGTAGACACAGTTGTTGACCAAATTGCACTGTGCCTTTCATTATAACCACTACCCCAAAAAAATTGCTTGCTGAAACGAAATGGATTGGACGGAGTCGATTCCAGCATTGTTCCTCTTTATCCTTATGGTTTACTTTGTTTTGAAACTGGGCACTTTCGGGAAAAAGAGCTCCCAAAACTTTCCACCAGGTCCAAGGCCTTTACCTCTCATTGGGAATCTCCACATCATGGATCTCAAGAGGCCTCACAGAACCATGTTAAAGGTAAAGATTCCAGTTCTTCCCATGGCAAGGCTGAAGGGTACTGGGGCAGCCCAGTCAGAAGAGTGGGGTATTATTATTATTATTATTATTATTATTATTATTACTACTACTACTACTAACAACAACAACAACATTGCATTTTGTTCTCTTAGAGTCTATAAATCTCATCTCCCCTTTGTGTGCTACAGAACCTCCTCTTATCTTTCCCAATAAATAGTCATAGGACCAAGCTGCAATTTATAACTGGTAATTTGAACAAGGTGTCTGGGGGTGTCTGGCGTCAAATCACGTTTGACTCTGCCTCCATTATCAAGAATGTAGAAGTGTCAGTGCAAACCTTACCAGCAGCCAGGACCTGTGGAGGAGAGCCCTTGCTTGCCCAGTCGCAAAGCTCAGGACATAAGCCATGCAAGTAGAGGTGGCCCCCCTACAAAAGGGTGTGTGTCAAGTATTTGATCAATGTCTTGGCTAAGTCTATCCCCGTCTTGTTATACTCTTGCATGCACCACCTGTTTGTAACATGGAAAGCCATTTTGGGATCCTTGTACTTATTTTACCAATAAAACTTTCAAGCCCAAGGAGAGCACTGCAAATGAAACAAAGAGAAAGAAAAATAAGCTTTGCAGAAAGATATTGATTTTAGATATGGCCTCCTTCTAAATAAATAAAATCCAAGTTTGAGTTTTGAAATAGGTATTGCATTGAATCTCTCCCTCTCCATTATCTTCTTATGGAAAATGGTAACTAAAAAGAGGGGAAGGATGCCACAGACCAGACCCACCTGTGAACTTTTAGCATTTTCTAATATGCTGCCAAGGTGATGCAAAGGATTGGTATATGTCTGCAGGTTTCTTTTCTGGCTCTGCCTTACTGTTTACAGCACCCTGGCATGCAGCCATTCATTCACAGAGTGTTTTTGTTTGCCTTAAGTCTGCAAATTATACATAATTATTGCCTTCTTATTTGGTATGTTGCTTGAAAATGACTCCCAACACCACCTCCTCCACCTTCTGAGGCAACTCGAGGTGGCCTGGTGAAGCCCTGGTGCACTCAAGGCAGCGGGGGGAGCAAAAAGAGCAGCTGCGGCCCCAACTCCCAAGTGGCCATGAGCAGCTTGCCCCCTGGGGGCCTTCAAGCTACAGAGACACAAAGGGGGAGAGTCATGGTGGGTGGGTTTAGGCTCCTTGGATCTGCTGTACCCCTCCTCTGTTGCGTGGCGAGGCCCCGGGGCCCCCAGTTCCCCTTAGATAATAAACACATGGACACAAATATTTTTAGCTAATGGGATAAATAAGGCCAGAACTTTATTGGTTACAGATGGGAGTGGTTTGGCTTAGGCATTGTGTGAAACCAGACTATATCCTGATTCCTGCACGTCCACAGGAAGTCTCTTAAGGGTCAACCACCAGTAGGGAGAGCCCTATGATATACATCAAGTAAAAGCTCCCCCAGGGTCCCTGATGGGGTTGTGGCATGGCCCTAGCCCACGCTCAGGCTTCGGACAGGATCCACACTCCTGGATCCCTTTAACGGGATACCTTTAAAAAGGAGGGGCAGGCGGAGGCAACAACCGTCCCTCCCATAAACAAGGCTTACGCAATGCCTAACCTTACAAAGTTGTGACGATTGCTATAAAGTAAGCAAAAACCAAATGGCTGGTGCCAATTTGCCAAGTGGAAAAATGCCTACCTGGCCCCAACAATAAGGCAACCAACATTAGTCTATAGCAAGGCCAAAGTCAAGCAACGCATAAAAGAGGGCGGGTGGGCTGGGTGATCCGACGAGGAGGCAAAAAGGAGGCTGTCCCCTCAGCTGCGCTTTGATTTAAACTGCAGTGGCCATGCCCCCTGACTGACCAGATTGGTCCGCCGGGGTGTGTAATGCGGCTGGGAGTCCCGGTGACGCGGGCAGCATCCCTCTGCCCACTGCTGGGTCACAGGGTGGTCCTGGATGCCCTTCCGCAATTCCACCCCCCAGAGAAGGGGAGTGGTCTTCCCAGCCTGCTGCCTAAGGCTAATGGGCAGGCAAGCCCCACTAAACCTGCATTTTAAAAGTAAAATTAAATTTGAAACATAAAACAACAGGTCTTCTCTCCTTAACTGCCTCTAGCACAGCCCTCTTGCTTGAGCCTAACTTTTAAACTAGATTAGAGAGGTGCTATTAAAGGTAAATCACATTTATCCTTACAACTGCCTGTTTTTGTTCTGGTTTTCTGAGTGCTCCTAGAAAACTGGGTGAAAGGGCTGGTCTACTGTTGCTGCTGCAGCTAGTAGTAGCAAACGTCTTTGCGTGGACAGGCGGCGTTCCCCAAACCCTGGAGGATAGACAATGAGCTTTATCATTACAGTCAAACCTCTTCTTACATCCTTTTTTGCCTGGAAGTAACCAGTGGGTTTGCCACCATTCATGCATGTGGAGGAGCGGCAATCGCCGTTCGCGCCTGCACAGAAGCGGGCGATCGTTGCCTGTGCCTGTGCCCAATGGCACCTCGCCCAGCGACCCATTTCGACTTTTAGACGGGCCTCTGGAAGGGATTGTGGTCGTGAGTACAGGTTTCACTGTATGTCATTTGGATTCTTTTTTGCACAGTGATTTGCAAAGATACAAAAGTAAATTCATCTGCAAAATTACTGTTTTTAAATCACATGTTTTCAGCTCAGTCGAAGGCACAATGACTTGTAAGTGATTCCTACTGACTGTAAAGGTAAAGGTAAAGGGACCCCTGACAGTTAAATCCAGTCACGAATGACTCTGAGGTTGCGGCGCTCATCTCGCTTTACAGGCCACGGGAGCCAGCATTTGTCCGCTCTACAGACAGTTTTTCTGGGTCATATGGCCAGCATGACTAAGCCACTTCTGGCAAAACCTGAGCAGTGCACGTAAACGCTGTTTACCTTCCCTCTGGAGTGGTACCTATTTATCTACTTGCACTTTTCGGCGTGCTTTCGAACTGCTAGGTTGGCAGGAGCTGGGACCGAACAACAGGAGCTCACCCTGCCACAGGGATTCGAACTGCTGACCTTCCAATCGGCAAGCCCAAGAGGCTCAGTGGTTTAAACCACAGCAACTCCCGTAACCATTTCTACTGACTGTAGTAACATTTATTGAATAAAACTGCAAATAATCTTACGTGAAAACTTGATTCTGTAGAATGTATAAAATAGTCCTTACTCTGAGGCAAGTGTACAAGCTACTGCAGTTTTGTATCCATGAGAGTTGCTTTACATTAGTATATTATTTGAGTACCCTTGAATAGTGAAAAGGGCTTTATTTGGTGACCACACTGTGTTCGTTCTATTGAATTTCAGTTGTCAAAAGAGTATGGCTCTGTCTTCAGCATCCAAATGGGTTCCAAGAAAATGGTGGTGCTGACAGGATATGAGACGATAAAGGAGGCCCTGGTGAATCAGGCCGATGCATTTGCCGAGAGGCCCATCGTCCCAATTTTGGAAGAGATCACAAAGGGCTTTGGTGAGTACGTTCCTTATGTAGTATCTGCTACTGCTTGTAAATAGAGTAACCATGCCAAAAGAGTGTAATCCAAAAGTTATCGTGGGAGAAATGCAAAGTATACTTTCCCCTCTCTGTAGATTCGTGGCTTACTCTATAACAGAGGTTCCCAAACTTATTTGGCATATTGCCCCTTTTTCAGAAAAAAAAATATACTCAGTGCCCCCCTGGAAATCGACATTCTTTATGCGAACAAACAGTCCAATCTGCCCCAGGGGCAGGGCCGGCGCTGCAGCCCACCTGCCATTGGCCAAATAGGCAGGCAAGCTGCAATCCACTTCCCAGGCCTGGGTGAAGCTGAAAAGGGTTCCCCCATCCTGGGAAAACCCCACACCTCCAGCACAACCGCCCGATCCAGGGCAGGAGTTGTTGCCATCCCTTAATGGCTCCCAACCTGGCGATAAACATCATTACACAAAAGATGAAACACAATTTTTCAATTTTTTCTTCTCTTCTTCCTTTATGCTTCCACCGCCCCTTTATTTTTATTCAATGCCCCCCGATTGCACCCGAGGCTACTAGCATCCCCCAGGGAGTGCTATCTCCCACTTTGGGAAACACTGCTCTATAACTTGAGAATAGCTTTTGAATTTTTCTACCAACCTGTGTTCCTTTGATAGGAGCACAGGATCTGCAGGCATTAGGCTGATCCTGGGTCCCTCCACACCCCAGGCCCCCAATGTCATACGAGCGTCATCTGCGGATTTCTGTGGATCAAATGAAGTTTTGGGGTTTTTTAAAAAAAATAGGCCAGAGTTCAGTAAGGTGGTCTTGAATAAACAAAAATGAATAAAAGACTGCATATGTGTATAAAATACTGCATACGCGTATAAAGGATTTCTATGCACTGTCTCATGTACTCATTTGTTTAATTTGTATTCCACAGTAATAACATAATCATGAAAATCATTGTCTGAAAAACCTTTAAAAGGTTGTTATCATGGGAGCACTGACACGTGGCACAAAAAAAAAATGAAGTTAGTAGCTTTATTAAGGAATCAAAGCATGATCCATGCAGAGACTCGTGAGAAATGCTCACTTATATTGAGCTGTTGCTGAGACTGCCTGGTACCTCCCACTTCATTCTATTCCTTCTGAGTCAAGCCCCTCCTTCTGTCTCTGGCGAGTCCCAAGGGACCCTCTCCTTCTCTGCTTTGCCCTGTGTTCTACTTTGTGAAATAACTGCCTTGTTCTGGGAGTGGGAGGAAGAGGTGGCAGCCCGTCAACAGACACACTGTCAAGGGGGTGAGGGGCTTGTGGTGAAGCTGCTAAGTCTGACTCCTGTATTTGCTCTGTGCTGAGCCACCTGCTTGTTATCCCCTTTTCCTCACCCTCTAAGCTCCCAGCCTTCAGTAACCCCCAGCTCTTCCCCTCCTCTGAGGTGCGTCTGGTTGTCCACCACCAAGAGCCTGACTCCAAGTCTTCTTCCTCTGCACTTTCCATGGGAGACTCTTGGTCAGGGGGTTTCCACCACTCCTTCTCATCTAGCCAGTCCATGACAGTTGGAGGTCTTGTCTGTGCCTGTCTCAATTCTGTAGTTAAAGGATGAGATGTTAAACAGCAGGTACATATTACTATGGCCAGCATGACTTTGAACCTGCCCCGCTTTTTTCTCTCTTCAGGTGTAGCTTTTTCTCATGGTGAATACTGGAAAGTGATGCGACGGTTTGCACTAGCCACATTACGGGATTACGGCATGGGAAAGAGGTCCATAGAGGACAGAATTGTTGAAGAGTGCAGTGTCCTGGTTAAGAAAGTTGAATCTTACCAAGGTGGGTTGGTATTTGTCTCTGGTGCTCCAGGGTGTATCTTGTTGTTGGCATCTGTCTGCCTTGAGAGACAATGGAGTGTGCCTCCAGGGGTGAAGTCAAACCAGTGCATAAACACAGCAGTTTAAAGGTGCCTGGAGTGTTGTGTTCCATGGGCTTTATCCACACTTCCTCTTCTCCCGCTGCTTTCCCTTGGGAAAAGCCACTCTTTGGAACAATTTGGGTTTCCCCCAGATTGCCATTAGTTCTGATCTACTGCTAAAGAGTGGTTTTCCCCTTGGAAAGGAGTGGGGGAAGGGAAAAACTGCTTCAACCATGCCTAGAAAGCGTGTGTGAAGTGGAAGTGTGGATGAGCCCATACTTATCGCTAACTGCAGAACTACAGTTCCCAGGGTTTCCTGTGGAGACGTAATCAGTCTGTTTCTTCTGTAGTGTGTAGATTATACTCCTATAGCTGCTGTGACTTCCAAGCCCCTTTAAGCATTTCTTAGCCCAGCTATGGCCACATCCAGCAGCACTTAGGATCAGTTTCTTTGATAAATGAGGTCTACACATAGGTAAGCTGCCAGTAGGGATTTAAGGCAACAAAGAGCAGACTTAAAAACAATGCCCTTTCCATACTTGGAATTTCATCAGAATGTTTTTGTTTAACTGTCATATTTATGTATAGGAAACCCGTTTGAGACTGTCACAATTATGAATGCAGCTGTTGCCAATATTATAGTGGCCATACTACTAAACAAGCGATTTGATTATGAAGATCCCGCATACATAAGACTTCTGAAGTTGGTCAATGAAAATGCCCGGCTTCTTGGAAACTTCTCAGTCATGGTAATCTATTTTTTTCCAATTAAAACAAACAAACAGTTGATTGTAATAACAGTGTATGCAGTGTGGGCAGGGCAACCTGTTTATTGTATACTGTTCAGGATTCACTATAAAACACAGAATCTTGGTATCTTGAGAAACTTGGCGGTGATTTGAAATATTTAGAAAACTCAAACAGATGGCACAGTTATCCCATAACTATAACAAAGTCTTTCTGGCCTCATTGCCATTGGGACTCCAAGGACAAGGAAGAACCAGTGATAGCTTTTTCCATGAAAGCTCAGAAGGGGCCCCCGAGGGCAGATCTCCTTCCCTGAAGATGAACCTCCAGAGGAGAATCACAATAGCCTATTATCCTGGGGTTGCACATAAATTATGCTATCCTGAGGTACCCTACCCCCCATTCCAAACGCCATTTCAGAGCCTCCAGGAGACACTGCTGACTGCTATGGGGCAATTTGACTTACACCACCCTTTTAGCCAGAGTAACTTTAAGAAGTCTTTAAGGTGTAATTACTAAACATTAAATCAACCTGAATACATTATTGTTTTGTATTGTATTTGGGCAACCACACTTTGAGACACCCATCTGAGCGTACAGTACTGGGCTTTCCTAATGTTTTCTTTTTCTTTTTTCACATTTTTATCCTTTCAGCTGTATAACATGTTTCCTGCTCTTGGTTTTCTTTTGGGGGCTCGTAAGACTATCATTCAAAACAGAGATGAGCTGTTTGCCTTCATAAATGCCACCTTCATCAAACACCTCAGAGATCTGGATGAAAATGACCAAAGGAGCTTTATTGATTCTTTTCTTATTCGACAGCAAGAGGTAACAGAGCATTTTAAGTTTGCCCAGGAGAAATTTTCAATTCATGCTTTAAGTGTATGTTTGCAAGTGGTTGAAGCCTCCCTTCAGAAGCACACTTTCTGCCATTTCTAACTATTCCACCATCATTAATGTGTTACAGAAGCAGTCTCTGCGGGGCCAAAGGTTGCATGCTTGTCAGCATTTCTGAAAATCTACCTTAATCAAATGGCATCTGTTGTGCAATTGTTAGTCAGTTGTTTCTTGCTATCACCTTCCTTTTTGTAGACACAGCAGAGACTGAAGAGGAGATTGTATAGCCAAGGCTGCCAATTATGCAAGATTTTGTGCTAATAGTACAAAGGGGGAATAGCGGCTAGTTTGTCCTGCTAGAAATTCATTGTGTTCTGAGGATGGCCACATTTGGACAAGCAGGAATAGCCATTTGGGGGAGTAGGAATGGATTTGCTCTTTGCATTTCTCCTCCTTCCACTTAACCTCCACAGTTCTGACTCCTCCCTTTTCTCCCTTCCTCTGCTCACTCCCCTCTGGTTCCTGGCAGGACAGGCAGCTATTATCCGTGCTGCTGCTCCTGATGCTATTGAAATACAGGGAACTCACAACAGAGGCACATTTAACTTGCCTTATACACTTGGCATTTTTTTTTTTTACTAAATCAAAAAAGCAGTGGGCATCCAACAAAAAAGTCTTGGAAATCCTACTCACCATTGAACCCAATGTGCTCTGACTATAAGCAATTTTGGCTTTACGGGCTTTACCTGGAACGTAACTCTTGTGTAAGTTGAGAGTCACCTGTATACACTTACTGATTCACACCTGTGTGCATATGAAGGGTTAACCTCTGCTCAAGTTACCAGAGTGTGTGTGGCTCTCAGCAGACTCTGTTCCCCAGTCTGTTGCTCTTCGTGCTTCCTGGAACACGCAATGAAGGAGCCAGGCAGCTTCTGGCTCCCTGCAAGTGAACTGAATCTCTTCAAAGGGGAGATTTTATAGCCTGCACTTTTGCTAATCCAAAGATTGCATGATCCTTTTTGTAAGTAAAATAAGTCATTTTCTTTTTAATCCGCTTAGAACCTTCTTTCATCTTTGTTTTACTGCCAGCGGACGGTGACTTGTTTGATGTAACTGCAGGAAACTCTGAGTAAATACTCACTTATTTGCAAAGCTAAGTTCTGTGATTTATTCCAGCCTAAGTATTTTCATGGTTTGTGCTTGTTTAAAGCTGAATGAGGGCAGATACAAATCTAACCGGGTGCCTGGAACAGTAACCACTGTGCTCAACTCTGCTCCTGGAGATTAGGAATCTCTCTTTGTATAAGGTTTCATGAGCCATTGTGTCAGATGCAATAACACATTCACACACACATACTTTACACAGAAACTCTGCTCTGAGATTCCTTTTTGAGGACAAATGGTGGGTTAAATTTCTCTTTTCCACTGCAAAAGCCAGGCATACATTCACTTCTACAACCAGTAACAAGAAGGACACAAAGCTTGTCCCTACTATACTGTGACCTCCATCACAAGTTGGCTGGGGCTGGTGGGAGCTGTGATCTGCAACGTCTAGAGGGCCCCATGTTGCTCACCTCAGTTTAAAGAAGGTTGACCAAATATAGTTCCAGACTGACATGTTGAAATATTCTCAGAGTCGCAAAGTGATTTCATGCTCTTTATTCAGCTCATAGTGGTGAGGAGGAATGAATGAATGTCCCCTCAAAGTATCTGCTTTATATACATTATTTACACAATGGGCTGCATATGATTGGCTAATTCCGGAATTCTACTGTAAGCCAATCAGGTTGTGGATTCACTTCTATCTGGAGCATGATTGGGTGGTTCCTGCCAACCAATCATACTGCTGCATTGTTCTAGGACCAATCAGATTCCTGCATTCTGAATCCTATTGTTCTAGGACCAATCAGACTGCTGCATTTTGGATCCTATTGTTCTAGGACCAATCAGACTGCTGCAGTTTGGATCCTATTCAACTCAGTACATAACACATGTGCTTTTTCTGTGTCATGCTTTCCTTTTGGACTATGTGTAAATTCACCAAAGATGTTAGCTGAAAATAGCACTTTATGCAAAATGGCCACTAACCAAGTGTTCACCAGAAATGCTGCCTTTCATGTATGCATTCATATTAAGTCTGCATGATGCCTGAGTATGTTCTAACTCATGGGGTCTTGCACCCAGTAAGGGTTAACCAGTGATTTTCCCCCTGGGGATTCTATAGGGTATGCAGTTCCAGAATCTTCTTTTTTTCTAGAAGAAAAGCACTGGTAAATTCTAATGGAGGAATCTATTGCTGAACCAGTCAGACAAGTTTATTTGTAAAATGAGGACCACACACTTGCCACCTACATAATGTCATTATTTCCTTAGTCTAAACCAAGGCTGTTGGCTGAGCAGTTAAGTGCCACGATTAGCATCAGAGAAGAAGGAACTGGATTGCCAAGCTACAACCACCTCTTCACTTAGTTAGTAAACAGAGAACAATAGGGAAAGAGCTGAGTCAGACCCATTCTTGGTGTTTGCTTGACTCCAAAGCTGTGACTAATGGATGAGCAAGACACTTTGGGGTGTTGAGTCCCTCTGTCTTATGCTTGGGTTGTATATATGTGTAAATAAATCCTATATTATCATGATGGCATGGTCTGGAAAAGCTGGAATCTCTCACTGCTCAGCGATTGGGGTTATGTGCAGTGATACTTTGGATCATCGGGTCCAGTCAGGTATTCATTTTTATCTCTGCACATGAAATTTTCTCACTCCATTTGTTTTAACTCTTTGCAACCCAGGAGGAGAAGAAGGACAAGAACAAAACGAATGGATATTTCCACAACGAAAACTTAAAAGCTGTTGTGGCCAATTTATTTGCTGCTGGCATGGAGACCACTTCTACCACACTGCGCTGGGGACTGTTACTAATGATGAAATATCCTGAAATTCAGAGTGAGTGCTTTTCATTGGGTTGGCTCCCATTATTCTGAGATATCTTAAATCCAATTTTATGTAACTATTAGAGCAAGAGCTGAAAGAAAACTTGGGGCAGATTTGGATGTTACCTGAAACAACAGCAGGAGGGGATGAGAACATTGCCCTTCCTGTTATTGTGAAGATTGGCGTGAATTAATTAATCAGCCAGGGGGCAGGATTGTGTGAGGCGATTATGAATATGAAAACACTGAAAACACATTTTGTAGAGCCCTGCTTGGTCAGGAATCTCCATGGAAGTGGCCACCTTATGAGAGCTACAGCCATTTTCCCACGTGATATTTAAATAGCCATCCTGGATGCATTTGTCTCCATCAGTATACAGTGGTACCTCGGGTTACATATGCTTCAGGTTACATCCACTAACCCAGAAATAGTGCTTCAGGTTAAGAACTTTGCTTCAGGATGAGAACAGAAATCGTGCTCCAGCGGCGCGGCGGCAGCAGGAGGCCCCATTAGCTAAAGTGGTGCTTCAGGTTAAGAACAGTTTCAGGTTAAGAACGGACCTCCGGAACGAATTAAGTACTTAACCCGAGGTACCACTGTATCAGGCATTGTCTTAAATCAGTGGTTCCCAATTAGCCAATTACTGAGGACCCCCTATTTTTCAAAAGCCAAGCCAAAGAACCCCTACTTTTGAAAATTTTGATAACTCTATGGCAGTTACCTGTGCAAGTCATTTTAAAAAATGTGGGGGACCCTCTAATAAGAAATGGATTTTAGGTATACTAAATAGACCATAAAATTTGTGATATTTCCACACAAAATAACAAAGATTTAGTTGGGGGAGAGAGAAATTTAATTTTATTAACATATAGTACAAGTGAACAAATTATGACATGCCAACAGCTACTAAACCTAAATAATAATAATAATAATAATTTACTCATTCATTTATTTACATGCCACCCATCTGACTGAGTTGCCCCAGCCACTCTGGGCAGCTCCCAAAAAATGTTTAAAAAACACTAAACCTAAATGTGATGGGAGAAATCATGCCTCTTTTTGTCTAACAATCCCTTCCACATCTGGTTCAATATTTCCTACTTTTATTCTCAAATCTGGTCCAACATCAAGCCGATTTATATGCTTGTTCTTCATATAACAAAATGTTGAAAATGTTTGTTCACAAAGATATGTGGAAAGTAATCCCAGAAGATAGTCGCTAATTATGCAGGTGCTCAGTGATGTAATGTTTTACTTCTGGTATCAATTCTTCTTCAGAGGCCTCCAGAAATGTCTCCTCTGTTGGGATGTTAGTGAGGCTACAACCTTCTACTCGGCTTGCCCAAATTTTTAAATAACTACCTCAATCTTATCTTCAATGTAAAAAAATTTCACATCACTACCTTGAAGGCTTATGTTGAGACTGTATGTGAACCATGCAAAGTTGTTTAACTGATCACTTGGAAATTTTGAATCTGTCAAAATTTTAAATCAGAGGGTGAACTGTTGTGCTAATCATTGTGGCAATTTGCTTATTCCCCCTATTGGACTTCCAAGATGACACATGAATCCCAAACACATATGGCAAGATTCACTGAAAACCCTACCTACAAGTAGTGGAAGAGTCCTATAAACTTGAGAGTCGCTGAAAGCAATTAGAAGTTCTTTTCAGTTAAAAAGTGAAGCAAAGGGAAGGGATGTCTTCCTTTTTTTTTTAATGATAAGCACATAAGGTAAAAGGTAAAGGACCCCTGGACGGTTAAGTCCAGTAAAGATGATTATGGGGTTGCGGCGCTCATCTCACTTTCAGGCCGAGGGAGCCAGCGTTTGTCCACAGACAGCTTTCTGGGTTATGTGGCCAGCATGACTAAACCTCTTCTGACACAACAGAACACCGTGATGGAAACCAGAGCACACGGAAATGTTGTTTACCTTCCCACTGCAGCAGTACCTATTTATCTACTTTCACTGGTGTGCTTTCGAACTGCTAGGTTGGCAGAAACTGGGACAAAGCAATGGGAGTTAACCCTGTCACCGGGATTCAAACTGCCGACCTTCCGATCAGCAAGCCCAAGAGGGCTCAGTGTTGTGCACCATAGCGCCACCCACATCCCATGT
The DNA here is from genome assembly GCF_964106915.1 of Podarcis gaigeae. Taxonomy (NCBI): domain Eukaryota; kingdom Metazoa; phylum Chordata; class Lepidosauria; order Squamata; family Lacertidae; genus Podarcis; species Podarcis gaigeae. Next base: position 5,479,027 of record NC_139680.1, read on the forward strand.
AAACCCACCCCTTGGAGCAAGCTGTTCTCTCTCCCTCTCCCTATTCCCCACTCCAATCGCAAGAGCCCTAAGAAATTGTGTTAGAGGTTTTTGCTCAATCCCAGGTCACTTCCCACCCAGGAACTCTTTCACAAGTTTTTCCCCTGCTGCTCCTGAGCAGAGGCTGGATGATGCCTGAAAGGCTTTCACTGTGCAATTAACAAAATATGTGAGTCCCCCAGCAGGTGATGGTGCTGCAGACCCACAGCAGTCCCTGAACCCCTCACTGAGAACCACTGCCTTAAATGTTTGTCCTGCTTAAAAATACCTGTGTATAATTCTAGAGATTAAATTTGTGAGCCCACGGAATTGGAGAACCAGTTTATGCCAGTTCTATGCTGGAGAGATTAATATTTTGAGAGACAAAAGCCAAAGTCAAAGAGATAATCTTAGCAGAAAAATGAATGCTTTTCCATTTTTTGTTTCCCCCAGTAAAGGTCCAAGAAGAAATTGCAAAGGTTGTTGGATCTTCTCAGCCAAGGATTGAACACCGAACAAAAATGCCTTATACGGATGCCGTGGTCCATGAGATCCAGAGATTTGCTGATGTTGTCCCAACCAACCTGCCACATGCCACGACTACAGATGTTACCCTCAATGGCTACTTCATTCCAAAGGTGATCCTTATTATTGAACTGCTGCCCACTAGTTACAATATATTTTAAGGCTTTCCCGGGAGTAAGCCCCTTGGACTTCAGTGTGGCTGACATCTGAGCAGACTTGTATAGCATTGCACTGTAAGCATGCAATCTACCCGTTGGAAACTGTCAGGCATCAGCTTCAACCCATTAAACAGATATCAGTGGGAAGGAGAACAAGGTTGGAAAACAAACCATTTCTAGTGGGAGATCATGGTCAAACAAAAGACATTTCTCAGATTAACTCAAATCTCATTTCTCCTACACTAAATATTTATTGTACCAGGGGCATATGCTTTATTTTAAAATGACTCTTGCTTTGCCTTTGCAGGGGACTCACATCATACCATTGCTGTCCTCTGTGCTGCATGATGAATCTCAATGGGAGAAACCACATAAATTCTATCCTGAGCATTTTCTTAATTCTGATGGAGAATTCATAAAGAGAGATGCTTTCATGCCTTTCTCTGCAGGTAACTTTTTTTCTTCTTTATTTTTGTGTATAGTTTGTGCTTAATCAATGGGATCTTTACATGCCTGGAATGCAGAATACTGTGCAAAGGTAGGGATCACATCAGTTGCTGTGGCCATTTCTGCCACCATGAATGTTGCCCACCCGCGAATGTTGCCCTCTGGCTGAAAAAGGTTTCCCACCCCTGGTTTTCAGGACTGCAGGGAGGGATGGTATTGGGAGTACGTAATTCTTTTAAGATGGGCACCGTTAGCTGTTACTTTATCACTGCATTTTAGTATGCTTTAAAGTATTTGGGATATTTTCTTCTTATGATCAACTATTTGGAGCAATGACACATTGCTCCAAATAGTCAAAACAAAAAAATTCCTTCCAGTAGCACCTTAAAGACCAACTAAGTTAGTTCTTGGTATGAGCTTTCGTGTGCATGCACACTTCTTCAGATACACTCCTGTGTATCTGAAGAAGTGTGCATGCACACGAAAGCTCATACCAAGAACTAACTTAGTTGGTCTTTAAGGTGCTACTGGAAGGAATTTTTTTGTTTTGACTATGGCAGACCAACACGGCTACCTATCTGTAATTGCTCCAAATAGTTGATCATAATACTAAGCAACCGATAAACCTGGTTTCTCTGCCCCCTGTGATTTGTTACAGGTCGGAGAGCATGTGTAGGTGAGTCTCTTGCCAAAATGGAGCTCTTCCTCTTCTTCACAAGTCTCCTGCAGAGATTCACCTTCCAGCCACCCCCTGGAACATCTCAAGAAGACCTGGACCTTACTCCTGTTGTTGGGCTTACAACATCCCCCATGCCCCACCAGCTCTGTGCTCTGCCACGTTTCTAAGACTCACAAGCTCCTGGATTGCTTAGCCTACCTGTGTGTGCAATGCGAGCCTTTTTTAAACACCCCTGTTCAACAAGGGTATTTGGGTTGAGTAGCCTATGGGTGGAATTGGTCCGTGCTTTGTCACAAACCTTAAGTGTTCCCCTTTACCTGCCATGCTAATGAATCACATAAAGCTAGTGTTGAAGCACTAGACCTGAATTATTATGACATTGGGGCCGGGGCACCAACTCTATGGGGCTGAGGTGTCTTAGCCTCTCCCCCCCCCCCCATATCTGTTCGAAGGGGCCATGCCCCCTCAATATTGAGAGGGCAAGGGAGGCCATCCACAGAGCTGAGTGCAGTGCAGAACAGTGCAGCTCCACTGATTGGCTCCTCCTGAGTGCAGGAGGGGAGGAACCACCGGCCATTGAATCCAAGCCATTGTGGACTCCATGCTTGGTCTCCCCTGACGATGGTATGTTATGCACTCATGACGTCACATCTTGGGTGCAAGTTGGTGCCTCTGCTTTGGGCATAGAGATCAACCAATGAAACTGGTTTCTTGTAGTCACATGTTAACAAATGCCTTCAAATATCTTGAAGCATCATATTCCCAGTTAAATGTCCAAATATTGAGGCATCTGATCAAGACCTGTATTTAAAATGAGCTTAAAATATATATTTGCAAATGCTTGTATGTTTCATGCCAGGTGGCAGCTGTTTATCTTCCTGCTCAAGCCCCCCCCCCCCCCCGATTTATAGCAGTAGCAGGAGACACGTTTCTCAAAGTTGTAAAAGGGAATTACAGGCTACAGGAGCAAAGGTCATACTGACCATACAAATTACAGAATACAATCAAGCTGCAAAAACACTAATTAAGAGTTAAAATAATACCAGGTGCCTCCCATTAGACTTGAGCCATATTTTCATAAGGTTAAAGGGCAAGATCTAATAGGAACAGCAGCTGGCTTGAAAGGGGGGTGTAAATTTAAGGGGTTGCTTTTGGAAACTGTTTTTACTAAGTTCCTTTCCTTCTAAAAAGCTATATATGTTAATGTATGAAATATATTGGCTTAATGTAATTATGCACAGGATTTAGAAAGTAAGAAATGTTAGATTCTTATGTTAGATTCTTATTTCATTGATGGTGTGTGAGAAGGTGAACCCAAGATCTCTGTTTAAGATAAAATTTAAAACCATGCGCCATCTGTTTTAGCCATCTGTTTTTGAGTGAATAGGGCAATGGGGCAAAAGGTGAAATGTTAATTAAGGTGCCTTGTCGAGGCAAATGTAAGATATATGGCTACTTGTCTGCCATTTATGGATAGAAGGAAATATAGCTCTTTGTCTCCCATAAAAGGTAATAGGAAATGGGTGTATCTTTTATTATTGGTTCTAGCAAACAGCCAATAGGAATTTCAACCAGGCTGATTGGACAGAGGCAGCCAAAGGAGGAGCAAGGGGGCTCGGCTGAGGAAATATAAGTGCTGGCCATCAGGGCTGGAGGGGGCAGAGCTTTTGGTAACCATATACCACTGTGCCTATCATTTATTTGTCTGACAAATAAATTATTATTTTAATTTCTCTATTGCTGCATTGAATATTTCATTCCAGCTAAGTGTTAACCACAAGCAGGGTGCTACAATATGAGCTAGTAATAATGGTTTCGCTTGGGAAATACAACTGTACAAGCTGCAGAGACCCCAAAATAGTTTTTTTATACAAGCAAATTATCTGTGAAGCACCCTCATGCAGAGCGGGTGGGCTCTTCAAATCCATGGTTTGTACTCCCCTACCAATTTCTGTCAGTGGGGAATCCAGGTCTGCCCACACCTGAAGCAGTGTCCTCAAGTGTAGTATGTTGTTCTTTGCCTTGAAGAGCAGACACAAACATTCACTCTAATTTGAGAAAGTAGCAATCTTCACGTTACATTCAGCAAGATTACAATCTGTGTACACAAGTAGCTAAGTTGTACACTCATACAATCATTCACAGTTATTCACTTTAAGAAGGCTGGTTTCAAAAAGCTTAAGGAACTACTGGGTGAGATCCCATGGCCAGAAATACTTAATAAGAAGGGAGTCCACCTTTCTTAAATGTGAAATATTGAAGGCCCAAATGCAGGCAATTCCAGCAGGAAAGAAAAGTGGGAGGCATCTAAATAAACTAGTGTGGTTGCATGAGGAGTTCACAGATGAGCTGAGATTTAAGAAGGACATGTATAAGAAATGAAAAAAGGGGAAAACCACAAAGGAGGAATATACACGAGTAGCCAACATTTGCATGGAGAAGGTCAGGTGGGCCAAAACTCAGAATGAACTCAGACTTCAAGAGAGGTTTTTTCAGCTATGTTTGAAGTAAGAAGAACAAGCAAATAATAGGTTCTCTGCATGGAGAAAATGGGGAAATGCTAGGGTAACAGAGAGAAGTGGAAACTGCTCAACAACTACGGTACTATGCCTGTGTCTTCACCCAAAATGAAAGCAGTGCCAGACCTGGTGATAACAGAATGAACAGTGCAAAGAGGAAGCTGCAGTCCAAGATAGGAAAAGAGGTGGTAAGGGAACACCTAGCTACTTTAAATCAGATCTCCGGGGCATGTTGAGCTGCACTCAAGGATACTAAGGGAGCTTACAGATGTCTCAGAGCCTCTGTCTATAATCTTTGAGAATTCCTGGAGAACAGGTTAGGTCCCTGCAGTCTGGAGAAGGGCCAATGTTGTTTCCATCTTTAAAAGTGGGTATTACCCAGGTAACTACCGACCAGTCAGTTTGATGTTGATACTAGGAAACAAAGAAGCAAACTCCTAGGGGCCAAGGTCCCTTTGGCCCTGCCAATAAAATATTTCAAGAGGCTGCCCCCCCCAGCTGATGGGCATTCCCATTCAAATGGTGTGGGTGTGTGCCGTGTCATGTCATGTGATTGATTATGCTGGGTAGCAAACTTTCAGTTCATCGTGTAATTAAAAATTTGCTCATTCCAGCTTCACAACAAGAGCTTTAATTTGAATAGTTCCCTCATTCAAGCTCAAAGCACATGCTTGCTTGTAACTCCAATGGCTTTCTGTAAACTGCCAATCATCTGAATGGATGTGTCACAATTGTTAGTGCGAATTAGCTGGGCGTCCGAAAGAATATCCATAGTAATACACTGTTAATCCATAGTAATCCATAGTAATCCTGCTATTCCCATCTGTTTATTAAGGCTGCATCATTTCTATGTTTCTCTTGTTTGATGCAAGAAATGACCCTCTCATTCTAAGAATGACATCCAGTCTTCACTTCCATTGGATAAAGTTACTCTCTGTGCATCTAAGCAGTATGAGAAGCAATGAGATTGTGGGAGGGACTTCCGGGTTAGCACCATTGGCAATGGCGGAATTCCTCTGACTCAGAGGAACCCGCTCTGCGAAAATCGGGTCTTGCCGCCGCGGCGAAGGCGGAGACCCCTTAAAAATCCCAGGCGGAGGAAGCCTGGGAACGTGGGATTCGGCTGACACCAGGAGCGCCTCCCCTACTCGCAGGGAAACCCCTTTTTCAGGGATCCGAAGCGATGTGGGATGAGCAGTGCGGTGTCTTGAATTGACCGCTATTTTTACGGAGTGAAGCCGCACAGCCGTTGCCGGAGAGCACTGACTTCTTCCTGTGGGCAATTGGACTCTAAACAAGTACCCGTGAGTAGAACGGAAAATTGGATTAAGAAACACTTTAATTTGGCATTGAAGCGGGACAGTCTAAAAAGGAAGTCCGCCTTCCGCTTTTTGTATATAGACTGAAGCAAAAATTGTGCAAGCCAAAGTCTAGAAAATTGTATATAAAGACCTACATTTCCTTCATTCTTAACCATCAAAACCCCTCTTGGAAGCAGGGGAAAAGAGGGGGAATTTTGATTGTTTAAGCCTGCGGAGAGAGAGTAAAGAAAGATAAATTTCCACCGTCTCAAACCTGGGAACGGGGTGTCAGAGACAGAAGCTTTTGGGGAAGCCCATCAACTGTGAATGGAACGTTTTTTGACAGATAGTTAAGGAAGAGAAACAAATTGATTCCAAAGTTACCTTTTGCATTTAAAAGAAACAAAATTTGAAAAATGAAAGTAACTTTCTTTTGCTGGACTTGCCTTTAAAAGATGGATACAAATGGAAATTGTTCCCTCTAGAGGGAGCTTGTTAAATTGTTGCTAGAGTCGATCTGGGGATTTCACAGCTGTGGAGATTAGGATTGTGAGACCAGACTGACCTTGAACAGGAATGGATATAGAAGAAGTTTTGGTGCTTGCTTTTTGCAAGACAAGCGCTTTGTTGGAGCAGATGCATGAGAAGATGAATTTGATGACTGTTGCAGTTCGAAATTTTGGACAAACAGTGAATACTTATATAGAAACCACTCAGTACCCAACCCAGGAACCTGTTTTGACAGGGCAAGTGCAAATGCAGAAGACAATGGAGGAGGTTGCTGCTGAACCTCAAGCAACACAAATGGATAGAACTGAGGCTCTGCAGGAGCATAAGCCGCTGTTCTTGAGCATTGAACCTGGAGTGGACCTGGGGGGGTCTGGAGTTGTGGGGGTCCTTAATTTTGGAGGGACTTTGAAACATGCATTTAAATATTTTCTGGACTACCCGGTTGACTGTGGGGAATGGGACTGTGGGGAATGGGCTGATCTGATGAGGGGAGATGGAGATATTTTTAGGTTGGAGTTCACCCGAGACCTACTCCTCAATGAGAAAGGAAAGAAATTAAGAAAGAGACCAACAAAAGACAAGGCAAAGTGCTGGTATAAACAAGAAGAACTGCAGAAGGGACATGGAAAAGACTTAAGAGCCTCGAACATAAGACTACCAGGTTGATGGACTAGATGGAATGGACAGTAAGGCCTGACATAACCCGAGACCAGGAAGAAGAGACGTTGGATGAAGATTGGAAGAAAGCTTTAAAAATTTATTTTGGGAATTAGGGTAAAATTTATTTAGGGAATTAGGAAAAATGGTGGAATGAAATCATTTGGTTTTAGTAGAAATGATATTAGGAGTTATGTATAAATAAGTATTAAGTTCCAGGATTTAAGGCATTTTATCGTAAGATAAGGTTAAAATAAATTAAGGTAAATTGAATGACAGAATATTGTGAAAGATGGAAAGGAATTGCTGAGTTAATTGATAGGTTAGACTGTTAAGATAAATTATCCAATAAAAATTGAGAAAGATGGAAAGAATTTGCTGAAACAAATAATTAAACTAGAATACAAAAAGGGAGGTGTGAGGAGGTCGATGAAACAAGTAAATGGAAGATAAAGAGATGGAATACTGGATGTATGTTTTATTTTTCCTTTTTATTATTATTGTTGTATTCTTCTTTCTATTTTTACTGTGTTTCTTTTTTCTGTCTATTTTTAATATATTGTAATGTATACGTTGTTAATTTTTTTGCTATTTGCTTTCTTTTTCTTTTTCTTAATCTCTAAACTCTTAATAAATATCACTTTAAAAAAAAGAGAGAGAGATTGTAAAAGAGAAAACCCAAAAGAATTTAAAAATAAGAAAATAAGAGATTGTTCTCAAAACTCTACAGTGTGGGGGGAAACCTCAGAATAATAAAAGAACAAAAAACAAAAATACAAAACGGAGTCTCATGGCTGAGTGAAACTATGGGAAAGGACAATCTTTCTCTGTTTTTAAAGTCATGTTTAAAAAAATCATTTTAAATGCCGAAATGTCTACTAATGTATTCCCCACTGGACTCTTAACAAATATATTCTTCCCTGGACCCACTAGAATTCCTGGGTACCAAGATCTGAGTTAGGGGCAAGTACTCTTTGATGGGAGAACTCCAGCAGACATTTAAAATTACAAAATATGCAGCAAAGTGCAGTGTGGAAATATAGACCGTTAGACATTTAAAATATATCCTTGTGAAATCCAAAACTTTCTTCTTCCCTCTGCATAAGAAAAGAACACAAGTTTGATAAGTTAAAAACTGTTTTACTTACAAAGGTCAGGTTCATGTGCTTTTCCATACATCAGTCAGAAAAGACACAGGCAGTAAAACCTGGCTAAGATATAAGCGGTGAACGTTTTTAAATTATTGGTATAGGAACTCAAGAATGGCTTGTGAGCAACCAGCTCCGACTTCTTTTACATACTGAGCTTCTCAGGCAGACTGAGGTACAACAACAGGCTTGGATATCTTCCAAGGTGAGGGGAAGTGACCTAACTAAACCTGGCAGGACAGCTTACTCTATGGCTTTAACCCATTCATGCATTAGTATGCTGGTTATATGAGGCTGGTTATCTCACACAGATAAGTCCTAAGACACAAAATAAGCCAGTACCTGCTCTAATACTGTAGTATCCACCTATCAACACCTGAGCCTCCTGCCATCAGGTGCTTAAAATGGATGTAATCTGTTCTGGGACCTTATGAGTCAAGAGCGACTGTAAATAAAATACATCATCATGAGCTAAACCACAATGTTGCATAAGCCAAGAGAAAGTATATAACACAAGTTTGTTTATGAAGCAAATAGTTCCAGAGATGACTTGACAGAAGAGGGCTATGCTGCATAGTGCAGAAAATAGCACACACACACACACACACACACACACACACACAAAATATTTGTGCAGCATTTCCCAGGGAACATCTCCCTATTTTGCTGCCACCAGTATATTAATTAACTAAACTAGTTACACACAAATGCTGAATAGCAGAATATTTGTAAAGAAGAAGTTCAGCAGATTCTGAAACTATTTCAAAAATATCTCACTAGTTCAATAATTACACAAGAGGATTTCTTAACGGTTGTTTGGGTCGCTTCCAACTCTCCAGTTCTGTGATTCTATAATGTTGTTTTAAACCTGAACATTGGACCTCCCGAGAATTCAAAAGAGGTTGAACCAACTGAACGATGCTTTCATTTCCAGAAGAAAATACCCCTGCTCAAGTAAGTATAAAGGGAAAGCTAAATCATGAAGCTTAGATTGCAATAAAGTCGGGGGGGGGGGAGTGGAAGGCAATTCATTGAATGAAATGATTCACTAGAGACAGTTCCTAGTATTTGCTGCTCATTTCAGACGACAGACGTTGTCCTTGATCAAACTATGTTGTGACTTTCACAGTAATCGCTTCAGAAATTTGCTCACTGAAAAGAAATGGATTGGACTGAACAGATTCCAGCATTGTTCCTGCTCATCCTTACAATTATATTCATTTGGAAATGGGGCAGTTTCTGGAATAGGAGCTCCAAAAATCTCCCACCAGGTCCGACACCTTTACCACTTCTTGGGAATCTCCACATGATGGATCTGAAGAGACCTTACAGAACAATGTTAAAGGTAACGTTTTCTTTTCTTTCTGCAGCAAGGCAAAGATTCTGTGGATGTCTTTAGGCCAGGTAGATGTCAGTGTTCCATCTCATAAATGCAGATATGCAAAAATGATAAAACTCTGTCAAGTATGGCTTATTCCTTTTTTTCTTCCTTTTTGTGTGTGACTGCTGTTATGGTTTAGGCTGATAGCTGCTCTGTGCAGTGGAGGGACTGGGTCACTGGAGGAGGGGAATAGGAATGTCACAACCAGCCTGGGATATGGGTGACGCTGTGGTCTAAACCACAGAGCCGATTAGAAGATCAGCAGTTCAAATCCCCGAAAAAGGGTGAGCTCCCGTTGCTCAGTCCCTGCTCCTGCCAACCTAGCAGTTCGAAAGCACATTAAAATGCAAGTAAATAAATAGGTACCGCTCCGCTAGGACGGTAAATGGCATTTCCATGAGCTGCTCTGGTTCACCAGAAACGGCTTAGTCATGCTGGCCATATGACCCGGAAAACTGTCTGCAGACAAACGCCAGCTCCCTTGGCCTGAAAGCAAGATGAGCACCACAACCCCAGAGTCGTCCATAACTAGACTTAACAATCAGGGGTCCCTTTGCCTTTACCTTAACCACCTTTATCTGCAAAAATTAGCTGCAGAATTATCGAACTTTTCAGTGTGAAGCCAGCACTTCTAAATACATCATTTTAGAATCCACTCAAATTTTCACAATTATCTTACGTGAAACAAAACAAAGCAATTATATTGCTGAATGTGGGCTTTTAAGTGCGCCCATGTCTGAAATTATGTTCTTATTGAGAATGTTCATCTCTTCGCAACACCCACAGTTCCCATGATTCTTTAGGCAGGTGTAAAAGATTTTATTAGATTAAATCTAGATTAAGTCTCCAGGGTAATTTTAGGTAAAGGCAATATTGGAAACACTGGCGCTCTTCGGGAGAAACTGAGGAGCCTGATTCTGAGCAGCCAGAACTGATAGCTCAGTTGATCAATCAGGGGACTCTTAATCACAGGGTCGTGGGTTCGATCCCACGTTGGGCAAAGATTATTACATTTCAGGGGGTTGGACTACATGATTCTTGTGGTCCCTTCCAGTTCTACAATTCTATGATTCTAACTTTCAATTTGTTAAGGAAGGAAAATTCACATCAGTTTTCAACATTATTTGCTGACAATTATCTCCAAATATGCCTGCTGTCTTTGTCCATGGAGTTTTCCTGGCAGGGATACTGGGGTGGCTTGCCGGTTCCTGCTCCAGGTGGATCACGTTTGGTCAAAACTCTCCACTATGACCTGTCAATCTTGGGTAGCCATGCACAGCAAAGCTCACTGCTTCTCTGAGTTATTCAAGCCCCTTTGCCACTGCAAGGCAGTGATCCATGAAGTTGAGGCTCCAATACTTTGGCCACCTCATGAGAAGAGAAGACTCCTTGGAAAAGACCTTAATGTTGGGAAAGATGGAGGGCACAAAGAGAAAAGGACGACAGAGGATGAGATGGCTGGACAGTGTTCTCGAAGCTACCAGCATGAGTTTGACCAAACTGCGGGAGGCAGTGGAAGACAGGAGTGCCCGGCGTGCACTGGTCCAGGGGGTCACGAAGAGTCGGACATGACTAAACGACTAAACAACAACATCTCCAAATAAAATAGAAGAGCTGCAGAATTTGCCGTCTTACTGCACTTTCTTCTTAATAATTTGAAGTTACTCCTCTTGCTAAAGGCACCCATGTGATAGACAATGCTTAGACTGAGGCAAGGGAGAAGGGCTACCCTTATGCTATCCACATAATCAGTTATCAGAAACCAATATATTCAATATATATTCATATATGCTTACACATAATCAAGGATTACAGTGCTTTATAATCCATTTTGAATCAAAAGGGAAGCTGTGCTTTAGCAAACTGCAAAACTGCTTGAAACAGAAAAGTAGGAGCCGACCTTTCCCCTAAACATCTGTGCACCCCGGACAAGGGGGAAAGACATGAATCAGAGATTCTGGTACAAAATCCCCTCAGATACAGGCTAAATTAATCCACAGAACAGGAAGAGCAAAACCACAAAATGTCCAAGCTCCTTGTCCTGTCATAATTGGGGGAAAGGTTAGACAGAGCGTCACTGCGAGCATCGGAAAGCAGAACTAAGAATCCGGTGCTGACCAAGGTTTGACCGGGGGTCAAGTAGCGTGACAACCGCTTGCTGATTGGCTGATTCTCGCTGACAATATTGTGAATCTTTCGTGATTGTCTCATGATCAATGATTTGCTGTGTTCTGCTCAGGTATAAAGACCTCTGGATTTCTGTCAATCAGGGTTCCCAGTTCTTTGGAAAATATTCCAACTGGGTACCTTATTGCCTGGCAATAAACCTCACCTTATTCTCCATTGCTGTCTGGCTGATCCTTATTTTAAACACTTCGCGGATACATATTTGCTTCAAGACATTTTTAGTTGATGAATTATACCATGCAATCATGTAAATGAAATCAGTTTTTATTTCAGATCTGTGACAGTATGTCTGTATGTTTGGGGGGATTTATTTGATGTTTCTCTCTTTTGGTCATTGAACTCCAGTTGTCAAAAGAACATGGCCCCATCTTCCGCATCCAAATGGGATTCCAGAAAATGGTGGTGCTGACAGGGTATGAGACAGTCAAGGAGGCTCTGGTGAATCAGGCGGACGCATTTGCAGAGAGACCCCTCATCCCAATTTTTGAGGAGTTTACAAGGGGCTTTGGTGAGGCCTTTCCTTCTGTATAATAGCTTATGCTGTTTGTGAAATTTAGTTATCATAGCAATATAGAATCTGTGCCAAAAGGTTCATATAACTGATTGTTAGTTTCAGTTATAGCTTGGAGGACAGCCTGCCAATCAACCAGTGTAGCTGCAGCCATTGCATGGATAATGGCAGATGTCTTTGTCACTGCCAGCAAAAGAGTAGTGTTGAGGGAATAGGAGAATCTGGTCATAAGATAATGTACCATTACATCTGAAGGGCCAAAAACTGGAGAACCCACTCTCCAATCGTCTTCTGAGGGTACAACCCATAGGGATATTGCTGAAGTGTCCTATCAGAGACCGGAAGAGGGACCAGCTGAAAGGCATCCTCAGTTCCACAGAAGAAGGGTGAGATAAGCCCAAACATATTATTGTGGCCATGATAACTTGAAACTTGATCTCTGTTCTTCAGGTGTTCTTTTTTCACATGGTGAAACCTGGAAAGTGATGCGGCGGTTTGCACTAAGCACATTACGGGACTATGGCATGGGGAAAAGGTCCATAGAGGACAGAATTGTGGAAGAATGCAGTGTCCTGATTAAGACATTTGAATCTTACCAAGGTGGGTTAGTGTTTCCCTCTACTCTTCCAGGGCAAAACAACACTACATTAGATGCCCACAATATTGTGTTATATACATATTACTAACTCAGAAATATAGTAACCAGGATTCCCTGTGAAGAAGTTACCAATCTCCAGTGTTCAGGTCAGTGTGACATAATGCTGGCCTCTGTCCCTCTTTCCTGTCCTCCTCCTATGATCCCCTCTCACATCTCTGCCTCCCAAGGGCTTGCACAGCTGTTTGTTGCAGCAGCCCTGGCTTCAAGCTCCCAAGCGGAGGGGAGAGGAGAGGTGGCTGAGGGAACCCTTCATGAAGGAGGGTGTTTGAAAAGGGGTGAGAGGCCACTGGCTCTGCAGGCAAGGGGTGACATGCCCGTAACTGGCTCCTGAGGCTCGGAGTGCATTTGCCCCACAGGAAACCACAGAAAGAATGTAACTGGTCAAGGGAGTCATGGTGTCAAAAAGGATGAAGACCTCTGCTTAGGTATATACTGCCCATGACTCTTTTTAGGGTTTCTTAACTCAGATATCTTCAAGTACACCAGAACGTAGGATCAGTTTCTAAGATAAATGTGCTCTATACATCGGTAGGCTGACACTGGGAACCTAAGGCAGAGAAGAGCAATTCTACTTGGTATTTTATCTGAGCATTGTTTAATATTTATGTATAGGACAACCATTTGAAACCTCCACAATTATGAATGCCGCTGTTGCCAATATCATAGTGTCCATCCTACTAAACAAGCGATTTGAATACGAAGATTCCACATTTAGAAAACTTCTGAAGTTGGTCAATGAAAATATCCGGCTTTTTGGAAGCCCCTCTGTCATGGTAATCTAAGCTTTCTCAAATGGAAAAGAAATAGTTGGTTGTATTCACAGAATACTCAATGTGGGTGCAATTCCATATTGTTTGGGCTTCACTGCAAAACACATCTTGAGAAATATGAGTTTCGTAAGATCCCAGGACAGCATTTCCTTCCAAAGGTCCTCACTCAGCTTTCTTTGTGCAGCTTTTAGGAGGGGAGAGGTATTGCATATTTGCAAGGAAAAGTATTAGTAGAAAGGAATTGCAATCTTCAGGTATTAAGGAAAGCAGAGAAATTAATACTCACCCTCCAAAGAAAAGGTATGTTGGCCAAAGAATGCAAATAATTATTTGGTTTAGATCAATCATCCTTCAGTTTTGAGCAGAGACATTTGAGAGAGACATTAATTCTCCGGTTACTAAAGATGAATGGAAGTGGTTATAATTTTCAGAGACATTTGTTGGAAATTCAAAAATATAGGAGCAGCTATTATACACATATAATTTGGACTTGTTGTAAGATTAAAAACTTTTGGTTATAAATTAAATTCTTGGTACCAATATGATTTTAATACCCAAATACATTAGATTTGGAAAAGCATAGCAAGCAAGGGAGATTTTGGACTTTGCAACAGTTACAACCACTACAGCCAGACTAGTCAAAGCTAAATTTATGTATAAATGTATATATGCATAAAACACATGGGATGCAGCATTGTTAACACAACTTAAAAGTTCTAAAAGAGATATTGAAAGAAGGGCCCCAAATAAATTTATTTTTAAAAAGCAAATATAAAAATTCAAGACAATATTCACCCCATTTATTATTTTCATTCATATAATTGGATATTCTGCTTAAAATATAATAGTTAGATAACTCAAACCATAACTGATGTTTTGTATATTGTATGCATGATCTTATGAAATTATATATAGTTGAAATATTTTATTTCTTTTGTAATTTCACCTTTTTAAAAAATAAAGGTGTTTTTCTTAATGTACAGGGCCCCATATCTATCCTTTGGGGACTCCACTTCTACATCCTTCGATTGGGAGAATGTCTGTCTATTCCTATGCCCCACTTCCTGACCCACTAGAGGACCTCTCCTCCTTATTCCAACACTTGCTTTTCTTACCCAGGAGTCTTTGTTGTGCAAGCTTTTCTGAAAGTCTAAGTCAGGTGTGTCAAGCTTTTGAAAGCCTTTGGCCCTCCATCAAGAATGGCTAATGGCCAGGGATAATACAAGCAATGTTAGGGTAGAGCTAAAAATGCCCCACCGCCAGCCCAAGACTGATGCTGACATGAGCTGAGGTGAAGCAATCTGCCTCAGGTGGCAAATCCAAGCGCTTCTCTGTCCCTGCTGTTGCACCACTGCCAGCCACGTCTCAGTTTTGCCCATGCCCCCATGGCTGCTGCCACAGTGCCCTGTATTGTGGCAGCACTGTGAGTGACACCATGGGTCTGGGGGGACAGTGCCAGGGGGGCATTTTGCTGCCCCTGGGCACTTCTGGTTGACCTCTGTCTAGGGGCTTGTCCACATCTGAGCAAACTGCTAATCCACAAGTACAAGGGGGCTCCATAGCTACAACAGCACATAAGAAAATGGCCTCCAGCCTTGGCCTCTAAGGGAAATTTACTCAATGTTGCTCCAACCCAAACATTTTTGTTCTGTGTCATTGTTTATTCCTCTGTGGAAGATGAGATATTTGGAGTACCACCTGAGAATTAAGCACTGGGCTTTTCTCTTTGTCGTATTCTATCCTTACAGCTGTATAATATATTTCCTGCTCTTGGCTCGCTTTTGGGAGCCCGTAAGACTATCCTTCACAACAGAGATGAGATGCATGCCTTCATAAATGCCACCTTCATACAACACCTCAGAGATCTGGATGAAAACAACCAAAGGAGCTTAATAGATTCATTTCTTCTGAGACAGCAAGAGGTAATGGAGTCTTTTGAGCCTGCCAATAATATTTTTTATACTTTCAAATGTTGAAATTTTCACATTTAGAAAAACATTTCCATGTGAGCTGGTGTCTAATATACAGTGGTACCTCGGGTTAAGTACTTAATTCGTTCCAGAGGTCCGTTCTTAACCTGAATCTGCTCTTAACCTGAAGCACCACTTTAGCCAATGGGGCCTCCTGCTACTGTTGCGCCGCCACTGCACGATTTCTGTTCTCATCCTGAAGCAAAGTTCTTAGCCTGAAGCACTATTTCTGGGTTAACGGAGTCTGTAACCTGAAGTGTATGTAACCCGAGGTACCACTGTACTCTGCACATTTTATTTTGCTTTTGCTCTATAAAGCTTTGGTGAATATCCGGAGTCTGTGATCTGATTGCTTGCAGGGCTGTTTTCCAGTGGGACTCCCACTCCTCTCAAAAGAAAAAGGGGAAAAAATCAACCTTTAAGATACGGTAGCTCAGTTGGTAGGAACACGATGCTGCGTACGCCAAGGTTTCAGATTCGATCCCTGTAAGGGACAGCTGCAGTCCTACACTGCAGATGTTTGGAACAGATGATCCTCAGGGTCCTTCCAACTCTATGATTCCATGACCAGTCCAACACATCACGCTCCCCCCCCCCCCCAGTATTTCTCTTGCACCACGCTCCTTTCTTCTGCCTGTGACATGCTTTCATGGAGAAAAGAGATTTGAGTGTGCTTGCTGTGTATGATTTTTCTACTTTCCTAGACCGCTTCTCTGCTCTTTCCATTCCAGTGAGTGCCCTCCCAGCCCTTGGCTAACTACTTTGATATCTGCAAATGGAATTTCCTCATTCACCTGGTTATTGCCAGTTCTTTCTTTTTACACCTCAGGAGAAAGACAAGCCGGATGGATATTTCCACAATGAAAACCTAAAAGCCGTTGTGGGAAACTTATTTGCTGCTGGCATGGAGACCACTTCAACCACACTGCGCTGGGGACTGTTACTAATGATGAAATATCCTGAAATTCAGAGTGAGTGCTTTTCATTGGGTTGGCTCCCATTACTCTAGCTAGCATATCTTGATTCTAGTTATACATATCTACAGTGGTACCTCTGGTTAAGTACTTAATTTGTTCCAGAGGTCCGCTCTTTTTTTTATAAAAAATAATAATTTTTTCTTAAGTTTCCATTTATCAAATCAAACATATCATACCAATTAGTCCAAATTGTAACAATACAAATCATAAAATCCAAATATTTTCCAAATTATAGTTTTTTGTGGGGGGTACCCATGCTCCGAGATCGGCAGGAGGCCAATCATCTATATTTCTGCTGCTTTGTTGTTTGCAATGATGCTTTCAGTCTCCTTTTCTCATCTCCTCGTCGTTACTCATTTTCCTTTTCAGTCCCTCCAAGTTATCTCCACAAATGGATTGAAAGAAACAGTCTTATTTATTCTTCTGTGTGGACTTTGTAGTGCTCTCTTGTAAAACAATCACATAGATCCAATAATCATTCGAGCAGTCGCCGCCATCTTATTCCATTCCGATGAGATACAATCTTAATGTCTGCTCGTAAACTTTTCCAGACCCGCTGCATCATAAATTAGCCTCTCCAGGAGGGTTACCGCCTTTTCAACTTTATGATTCCAACCAGATAACAAATCGGCTCCCCTTCCCTAAGACCATATATCATGCAGCAAAGGTCTGCCTGCCCATGTCGGATCACATTGTAACTGTGTCACACCAAGAGCCAACTCTTCTTTCCAAATCTTTTACAGAATAAAACCTTCAATTTGTATTTATTCTTCCCCACACAGTTTATTTTTAGTCCCACTTACAATTGGTCGTAGCGACGGTTCTTCTAAGGGGGAGGGTTGTTAAGTAAATCACATTGAAAAAGTAAAAAGTTCTCCCCCCCCCTTCTGTTCCGTTCCACATACCAGCATGTCTGCGATTCTTTGATGTAATCCTCCTGTCCCAATCTTCTTCATCTCGGTGGTAAAATTATTAGCAAATAAAAACACTCCTGACCTCTCTCGAAGCATGTGCGTTTATTTCTCCAATTTTTTTCCTTTTAAGTAACGCAACTAGTTTTGCTCCTGGAAGCAGCTTCGGAAGAGTTCCGAGACCCGCATGAGGGTTATGCGCCCAGTGCCTCGCACCCTCTCCTTCTTCCGAACTCGGGGATGATTTCTGGCAACCACGGGCGAAAACAGCATCTTCCCCTTCCCTGGGAAGATAATGGAGACTGATTTACTCCCCATAATCAGCCTCAAATTACCTCGTGCGAGCAGGATAGATGGTATTATCCGCCATCTTCCAAGGCGCCCCTAGCAGCCCCCTTCAGAGGTCCGTTCTTAACCTGAAACTGTTCTTAACCTGAAGCACCACTTTAGCTAATGGGGCCTCCCGCTGCCACCGCGCCGCTGGAGCACGATTTCTGTTCTCATCCTGAAGCAAAGTTCTTAACCTGAGATACTATTTCTGGGTTAGCAGAGTCTGTAACCTGAAGCATCTGTAACCTGAAGCGTCTGTAACCCGAGGTACCATTGTATCTGGGGGCCTGGGAAGCTGGGGGGCTGAGCCCCACAATTTACAATGAGGGGGGTGCCCTCCTCAATATTCCGCAACTGGGTGGGCCTTGTTGGGCCTAGTTTCACTGTGTGACATCAAACATGTCAGCCCCCCCCCCATGTTGGGTGTAATCAAGCATGCATGTTTCTGACTTTCGCTTCCTACATAACTATAAGCAAATTGTGTATTTCCACTAAAATTCCCAGGTGAATAGTGTCTTCCACAATTTTGCCTTATGTTGTGAGATTGTGCAGTCCCATTGCATAATTAGCTGTCAGTTACACCAGGAAATCTGAAGATATGAGTCAATGGCAAACATATGCTTTTGAGCCACCAATGAGTTTATTTTAACAAAAAAATTCCTACTCCACTGCCCCCAGTTAAGGTCCAAGAAGAAATTGCGAATGTTGTTGGATCTTCTCAACCAAGGATTGAGCACCGAACGAAAATGCCATATGTAGATGCAGTGATCCATGAGATCCAGAGATTTGCTGACATTATCCCAACAAATCTGTCACGCGCAACCACTGTGGATGTTACCTTCAAAGGCTACTTTATTCCAAAGGTAATCACTTTGATTAAACTGCATTCTTTGCTCAGTTGACAGCGATCAATTTCTTCATTAATTAGGACATTACACTTTAGGCTAAGAAGAAGAAGAGTTTGGATTTGATATCCTGCTTTATCACTACCCTAAGGAGTCTCAAAGCAGCTAACATTCTCCTTTCCCTTCCTCCCCCACAACAAACACTCTGTGAGGTGAGTGAGGCTGAGAGACTTCAAAGAAGTGTCACTAGGCCAAGATTACGAGTCCACCAGATTACGAGTCCACCGCTCGTCCACCACTAGGAGCAGGCCCCACTGACCTCCTTGTAAAGTAGGGGGCCAATGCCCCCCTGGGGGCCCCTGTTGGAGCCCCAGTTCCCTAGTCTGGGCCTACTTGCTTCTGCCTTCCTCGCTGCATACAGGTCTTTATTGAGTCATCCCAGAAAAGTTGGGCAAGGGGCTCAGTCAACAATTCTCTCAGCCCAATGATGACTGTTTAAGGAGCTAATGGTATATAATCTCTGGATTATAATCCAGATTGTTTCTTGTGTTTTTTTTTAAAAAAAGACATTGAGGACTATACCATAACGATTTGCTTGACAGCCCATATCCATTTTTTAAATCACTCTTGCTTTTCCTTTGCAGGGGACTCACATCATGCCACTACTGACCTCCGTGCTGCACGATGAATCTCAGTGGGAAAAACCATACCAATTCTATCCTGAGCACTTTCTTGACTCTGAAGGAAAGTTCATAAAGAGAGATGCATTCATGCCTTTCTCTGCAGGTAACTCATTTTCTGTCTATTTATACATATCCAATGTGAGCTAAATGAACAGGCCATCCTAAGTATATTAACATAAAATAAAACTTGGATGGAAGACACAATCCCAAACTTTGGAGTACTTATATCTGTCATTTAGAACTGCAATAAGATACGCAACATCATTCATTTTCAGTAGGGCAACTTCTGGGCCAGTGGCCAAATTGGACTCTTCAAGGCTCTCTAACCACCCTCAGAACGTCCCCCAGGCCTTGGCTTTCAGTGGACCTGCTCTGTGTTCCCCTCGTGGGCTTTGGCCTGGCCGGAATGTGCCATTGATCTATGATAATGCCACCTGCTTGCTGTGGTGGAGAATGGATACAGGCTGTTTGGAGGATTGGGGTACAAAAAACTCTCAGACCGTGGGCTGAAAAACATCCGCTCCCCTTGGTTTTCAGCCCTGTAGAATGCTTCTTTTAAAAAATATATATATTTTTATTCATTTTCAAATACGAATTTATACAACCATTTTCGAAATTTATTACATAGTATTCTTTTTTGACTTCCCTCAGTTTCTCTGCCAATCTTCCGTTTTAATCTTTTCTTTTGTTTACACATTTCTAATTTTTCTATTGCCTTTAAATTATAACCTCCCCAATCTTATTCCCTTTTTTACAATATTCCTTATAGTTTCACAGAACATCTTGAAAACCTACAAGCGTTGTCTGCTCATCACATATACTTTTCAGATAATGTGTAAATTTTCCCCAGTCCTCGATGAACTTCTGGTCTCGCAAATATCGACTCTTCCCTGTTAATTTATCCAATTCTGCGAAGTCCGTCAATTTCATTCTCCATTCTTCGATCATCGGGAATTCTTCCTGTTTCCATTTTTGGGCTAGGAGTATTCTCGCTGCTGTTACTGCGTATTGGAAAAGTTTGCAGTCTTTTTTATTTACTTCATTTCCTACCATTCCTAAAAGAGAAGCTTCCGGTTTTTTAATAAATGTATATTTCAACATCTTTTTCAGCTCATTATAAATCATTTCCCAGAAGCCTTTCACTTTCTTACATTCCCATCACATATGATAGAATGTCCCTTCCTTTTCTTTACACTTCCAACACTTATTACATGTTTTATACATTTTTGCAAGTTTTACTGGTGTAATATACCATCTATAAACCATTTTCATGACATTTTCCTTTAACGCAGTACATGCCGTAAATCTTAATCTATCATTCCATAATTTTGTCCACTCCTCAAATTGTATATTATATCCAAAATCCCTAGCCCAATGCACCATCACCGATTTAACTTCTTCTTCTTTTGTATACCATTCCAGCAGCAATTTATACATTTTTGATAATATTTTGTGATCATTACTTAATATTTCTATTTGAAATTTTGAATCTCTTTCCACATAACCATACTCTTTAAAATCCTTTTTAAACATTTCATTAACCTGATAGTAATGCAACCAATCATACACATACTCTTTTACCTCTTCATATGGTTTCATTTTCCACTTCCCTCCTTCTTTTATTATTAGCTCTCCATATGTTATCCATCTCCCCCTCATATTGATCTTTTTAACACTCATCACTTCTAATGGAGATAACCAGTGAGGAAGTTTTGGTTCCAATGGGTTTTTATACCTATCCCATATTTCTATAAGAGATCTACGGAAAATGTGGTTTTCAAAAGCCTTATGTATTTTCTTCTTTTCACACCATAAATATGCGTGCCAGCCAAATCTATTGTCAAAACCTTCCAGATCCAACAGCTCTCCATTATCTAATTTTATCCACTCCCTTAACTAACAGGCATGATGCTTCATAGTATAATTTCAAGTCTGGCAGGGCGAAGCCTCCTCTTTCTTTCGCATCTGTTAATAGCTTATATTGAATTCTTGGCTTCTTACCCTGCCAGATATACCTTGAAATTACTCTTTGCCATTCTTTAAAAATTGATGCCCCCTTAATTATAGGGATTGTCTGAAACAAAAATAACATTTTTGGCAGCACACTCATCTTTATCATTGAAATTCTCCCCCAAAATGATAACTTCATCCTTCCCCACACCTCCAGATCTCTTTTTATTCCATTCCACACTGGTATATAATTATTTTGAAACAGATCAATATTCTTGGGAGTTAACCATTTTTTTGTTTAGTCATGTCCAACTCTTCGTGACCCCATGGACCAGAGCACGCCAGGCACTCCTGTCTTCCACCGCCTCCCGCAGTTTGATCAGGCTCATGTTTGTAGCTTCAAGAACACTGTCCAACCATCTTGTCCTCTGTCATCCCCTTCTCCTTGTGCCCTCCATCTTTCCCAACATTGGGGTCTTTTCCAGGGAGTCTTCTCTTCTCATTGGAGCCTCAGCTTCAGGATCTGTCCTTCCAGTGAGCACTCAGGGCTGATTTCCTTAAGAATGGATACGTTTGATCTTCTTGCAGTCGGAGTTAACCATATTCCCAAATATTTAATTTTCTTTACCACTTCTATCCCTGTCTGTTGTTGCATTGTCTCTATCATGCCTTGATTCATGTTTTTTGCTATTATTTTAGTCTTTTTTTATTTAATATAAACCCTGCTACTTGACCGAACTGCTCTATCTCCTCTAATATTTTTCCCACACTTTTTACTGGTTCTTCCACCGTTATTACCAGATCATCAGCAAAAGCTTTCACCTTATACTCATTTTGACCTACTGTCACCCCTTTTATTTCTTCATTTTTTCCTATTGATTTCAGGAAGACCTCCAGTACCATGATGAATAACAAAGGAGAGAGAGGACATCCCTGTCTTGTACCCTTAGTTATTTTTATATCTTCTGTAGTGATGTTATTAACTATCAACTTTGCTCTCTGTTCTGTATATATAGCCTTTATTCCATTGAAAATTTCCTTTCCCACATCCATCAATTTCAAGTTCTTTAACATAAATTGCCATGATATATTATCAAAGGCCTTTTCTGCATCCACAAATATTAGCATAGCTTGTTTCTCATTCCTGGCAGTCAGATATTCTAAAATATTAATTATATTCCTTATATTATCTTTCATCTGTCTGCAAGGAAGGAAACCTGCTTGATCTTTTTTGATAATTTCTTGTAGTAACTCTTTCATCCTCTTTGCTAATATGCTTGCAAAATTTTTCTAATCTGTATTTAGCAATGCTTCTTGCTGGGAGTTCATCTTTTGCATACTTGCCAACATTCTTCAGATGAAAATCAGGACATTTTTCATATGTCCCAACTCACCCTCCTCAAAAGACCATTTGTGTTCCCCAGCCCCCCGCAGAGCATTTATTTTCAGAAGAAGGTCGAGTGCTGCCATTTCTAAACCAACAGGACTCACGACTTGCACCCTCCACTGTCCTGAGAAAACCCCTTAGCCCCAATCTGATTTTATTCTTTTGGTAGATTTACAAAAGGAAAAACACACACCGATAAACACATTTTAGAAAGAGGCAAGATTAGACATGGCTGCCCCAAGCATTTTTTAATAAATCCAGACTCCTTGTGCTCCGTTCTGCTCCCCCTTCCTCCCACCCAGGACTGCTCTGCCCTCTGCCTCCCCCTCAGAGCCACTGCATCATCAAGCTAGTTCTCGACAGACACATCCTCTCCTCCAGCAGCCGCTACGGAGGGGCAAGCGCTGGCTCATACTTTTCCCCAAGCTCAGCAGCAGAGCATGCATTGTGGGACTGGAGAATTGGGACACTTGGAGAACATGCAGTTCTTCAAGATTAGTGTTCATTCTTGTTGCATTTTAGAAGGGTATCATTATGAAATTTCAAACAGTGAGCAGTTTGATGCATTCCATTATAGATAAAACAATAAAATGTTGTTAAGGAAGCCATGAGCCCAGTTTCAATCCTGCTTGCGCTTCCTTACAGGTCGGAGAGCATGTTTAGGTGAGAATCTTGCCAAAATGGAGCTCTTCCTCTTCTTTACAAGCCTCCTGCAAAGATTCACATTCCAGCTACCTCCTGGAACATCTGAAGATGACCTGGATTTGACCCCTGCTGTTGGGTTCACAACACCACCCATGCCCCACCAACTCTGTGCTCTGCCACGTTCATAAGATGCAAAGTTCATGGGTTGCTTATCCTCCCTGTGTGTGCAATGCAAGCCTTTTTAAACACCCTTATTAACCATGGACATTGTGGTTCAGTAGACTTCCAGTCGGATTGGCCCATGATGTGTCACAAAACTTAAGTGTTGCACACTATGTTCTGCTTAATGTTTGGAGTAAATATGATTCTGTATTAATTGTAGTGCTTTAGTTCAGCCTAGGAATTTAATTTTGAAATTTATTTGATTCTGTTCAGGAAAAAAAATACCTACTATCATATATATACCAGTAATATATATAATCTATATATTTTGTGTCAAGCCACTTCATTCCTTGTGTATTTTACTGCTTCATCATGTGGTTCTAAGTGAAGGGCACTTTTAAAAACAAAGATTTAAGTGATGGATGGTCAAAAAGGAGTAGTCAAATGCAGGTGTTTCTCCCCACTCTGATGAAGAGGCTCAGATTTTAACTGAGGGTCACAGGTATAGCAAGTCTACAGGTAACAAAATAGATTAAGTCTTTCCATGTGAAAAGGTAAAGGGACCCCTGACCGTTAAGTCCAATGATAAATTCCACTGTTTTTAAAAAAATTTGCATCAGGAATCTGATTAAGAACATTGTCCCCAGATTTATCTATATTCTGAGAGGCCTTCCAGTTTTGATATCCAGATCATATTTCCAAAAGATAAACTCCCTGTTTAGGAAATGTCTTTGGTTTTGGGATGATTTTACATAAATACAAAGCACCTTTGGTAGGTTGGGCATCATTAGGATCAAGATATTTGAAAGTTCAAACAACTCCTGAAACAATTAAGTCTGTTAGAAAGCTGTGGAATACATTAGTCAATAAAAATAAATTTCCTTCATTTTCAGATGCAAAACTTACTCTGTGGAGCAATTCTATTTTAAAAATTGGGGGGAGGGAGGTGATGGTAGTATGGAAAAACTGGGTGGGAGAAACCACTGTTTTGCTTTCTTTGAAGAGTTAACTTCCCCAGCACTGGTGGTCTTTTTATTGCTGACCTACTCCTGCCTCCAGCTCCTGCCAGCTTTTGAGGACTGAAGGTCTCCACCTTCCCACTGCCCTCTAAGGCCCCTCCCCCAGCAGCCTACAGCTCCATCACCTTGCATCTCATGACTTTGCAATCTTCATTTCTCTCCATGTTCTGGGTGACCAGGGAGAAGGGAGCTGGTCGCAGCAGGAGGGGGAGACTCCCCGGATGAGGCAGGCTGTGTCATCTCTGTCTCCTGGCCCCCTTCCTCTCCTGTCTGAACTGTTCTCTGCCCCAGCTTCTTCCTTCTCTCTTCAGCCTCCAACACCTCCTCCCCCAGTCAGCTCCCTCTTCTCCCACTGACCACTTATCCCTCCACCAGTGCCCCGGCTCTGAACCTTCTCCCCCTGGGGGTTTCCCAGCTGCTGCCTCTCATCACAGCCAGTCCATGATACCTACCCACTTTGAACTTTTTATTTATTTATTTACAGCCAAGTGGTGTGTAAATGTTATGAAATAAATAAATAGGGCTCGGGTCCATCTTGCAGTCTCTTGTCATATCTTTCCCGACATTGTGATATGTCATATCTTTCCCGACGCTCATGATGTCACCGACATTGTGATGTTGTGCTCTCATGATCAACCGACAAAACTGATTTCTTATATTCACATGTTAACAAATGCCTTCAAATTGTCGCGAATTCTTCGCGGTGCTTTAGCAGAATGCTCAGAGTCCCAGGTTCTTCAGTGCAGTATTATTTATTGTGAACTAAATATATACAAATATCTACAGAAGCTGTACATATAATCAGACAGAGTGCAGTATTATTTATTGTGAGCTAAATATATACAAATATCTACAGAAGCGGTACATACAATCAGACAGAGTACCTGGCTGCACCTTAAAGCAAATAGGAAGGCTCTTTCTCTCTGACTACACTACACCACCACCATGACCTCTGGACAGGTTAACCTTTTAAACCGATGACAGCACATTACTGCTTAGTCATTCTGACCCAGTAACTCTACAGAAAGTATTGCATCAGCCTGTTGCATCAACTAGCAAACTCAAGCCTGCAGACTTACTTTCACAGCATTCTGTGAATCCCGACAAAATATCTCGAAGCATCATATTCCCAGTTAAATGTCCAAATGAGCTAGTGGTAATGGTTTCACTTGGAAAATACAACGACTGTACAAGCTGCAGAGACCTTAAAATAGTTTTTTATACAAGCAACTAATCTGTGAAGCCCCCTCATGCGGAGTGAGTGGGCTCTTCAATTCCTGTCACTGGGGAATCCAGGTCTGCCCACATCTGAAACAGTCCCCTCAAGTGTAGCATGTTGTTCTTTACCTTAAAGGGCAGATACAAACATTTATTCTAATATGAGGAAGTAGCAAGTATTGCAAATATTCACATGTTACATTCAACAAATGCTCAATCTGCGTACACGAGTAGCTAAGTTGTACACTCATACAATTATTGACAGTTATTCACTTTATGAAGGCTGATTTCAAAAAGCTGAAGGAACTACTGGGTGAGATCCTATGGTCAGAAACACTCAATAAGATGGTCCAAATGCTGAAATTTCTACTGAAGTATTCCTCACTGGACTCTTAACAAATATATTCCTCCCTGGGCCCACTAGAATTTCAGTGGTACATCGGGTTACGAATGCTTTGAGTTACGTTTTGTCGGGTTACAAATAATTTTAACCCAGACGTGAGTTTTCTGAGCTCTCGGAGGCCTCGCCACTGCCAAGTCCCAACATCTGTGGGGCCTACAGACACTCAAAAATTGGCCTCCAGCCATGTGAGCTCTCCGAGGCCTCCACAAGCCAGTTGTGATTGTGGAAGAGGACCCTGAGCCCCCATCCAAACAATAACTCATCAGCGCAGGTAAGGAAAAAAATCACATTTTCATTTTGTACTGTTTTATTGATTTCATTTTATAGATCAATGGCTTCGTTAGATAGTAAATTTTTTGCAAAATTGCTGTTTTTGGGGTCGCTTTTCATCGTCTGGTTCCTGTTGCGTGTGTTTCGTTTGTTAATTGAGTCCCTCGCTGCTAATCAGAGGCTTCCTGTTGAGTCTGCCAGCTGTGGAGTCCCGAGCACCCACGCAACACAGAAGTTATAGTTGGAAGTTTTGTTTTTGCTGGCTTTTTGCATTTTAGTTGTCTGGCTTTTTCAATTTTTTGACATGACTTGTTCTTCATTTTATGGGACTGACTTGTGTCTTCGCTTTTGTGACTGTGGCTTGTGATTTCATATTTGTGACTTGTTTTTGTGACTGTGAGGAACCCAGTTCAGCTACTGGTTGATTGTGTGACTGCAGAAACGTTTCCGAGCACAATTCAAAGTGTTGGTGCTGACCTTTAAAGCCCTAAACGGCCTCGAGCCAGTATACCTGAAGGAGCATCTCCACCCCCATCATTCTGCCCGGACGCTAAGGTCCAGCGCCGAGGGCCTTCTGGCGGTTCCCTCACTGCGAGAAGCCAAGTTACAGGGAACCAGGCAGAGGGCCTTCTCGGTGGTGGCGCCCACCCTGTGGAACACTCTCCCATCAGATGTCAAAGAGAACAACAACTTCCAGACTTTTAGAAGACATCTGAAGGCAGCCCTGTTTAGGGAAGCTTTTAATGTTTGATGTATCGCAGTATTTTAATATTCTTTTGGAAGCCGCACAGAGTGGCTGGGGAGGCCCAGCCAGATGGGCGGGGTAATAATAATAAATTATTATTATCATTATCATTATCATTATTATTATTATATTATTATTATTATTATTAAAGCCCCCCATCCAAACTGACTATCATCAGTTATTTTTTTTTCATCTAAACTGCTGTCTTATTTACTTTATAATGCAGTACAATGATTATAGATCAATGGTCTCGTTAAACAGTAATATTCGTGTTAAATTGCTGTTTTAGGGTTGTTGTTTTCATCGTCTGGAACTGATCAATCCACTTTCCATTACTTTCAATGGGAAACGGCGCTTCAGGTTAAGGACGCTTCAGGTTACGAACGGACTTCCAGAACCAATTAAGTACTTAACCTGAGGTACCACTGTACCTGCTCTGATACCGTGGTAACCGCCTGTCAACACCTGAGCCTCTTGCCACCAGATGCAGAACTGCATGTGCTTAAAATGGCTGTAATCTGCCTGGGGACCTTATGGATCAAGAGCAACTATGAATAAAAGACATCATCATCAGCTAAACCACAACGTTGCACAAGCCAAGAGGAAGTATATCACACAAGTTTGTCTATGGAGCAAATAGTTCCAGAGATGACTGACAGAAGAGAGCCATGCTGCATAGTGCAGAAAATTGCACACACACACACACCCCAAAATATTTGTGCAGTATTTCTCCAAGAACATCTCCCTATGTTGCTGACAGCGGTATATTAATTAACTAAACTAGCTACACACACATGCCGCATAGCAGAATATTTGTAAAGAACGAGTTCAGCAGGTTCTGAGACTATCTCAAAAATTTCTCACTAGTTCAATAATTACACAAGAGGATTTCTTAACAGTTGTTTGGGTTCCTTCCAACTCTCCAGTTCTGTGATTCTATAATGTTGTTCTAAAACTGAACATTGGACCTCCCAAGTATTCAAAAGATGTTGAACGTGCTCGACAATTTTATTTCAGGAAGAAAACACCCCTGCTCAAGTAAGTATAAAGGGAATGCTGAATCATCAATCGTAGCTTGCAGTAAAATCTGGGGGAAAGTTCATTCCATTGAATGAAATGATTCATTAGAGACAGTTCCTAGTATATTTGCTGCTCATTTCAGCCAGCGGACATTGTCCTTGATCAAACGATGTTGTGACTTTCACAGTAATCACTTCAGAAATTTGCTCACTGAAAAGAAATGGATTGGACTGAACAGATTCCAGCATTATTCCTGCTCATCCTTACAATTATATTCATTTGGAAATGGGGCAGTTTCTGGAATAGGAGCTCCAAAAATCTCCCACCAGGTCCAACACCTTTACCACTTCTTGGGAATCTCCACATGATGGATCTGAAGAGACCTTACAGAACAATGTTAAAGGTAACGTTTTCTTTTCTTTCTGCAGCAAGGCAAAGATTCTGTGGATGTTTTTAGGTCAGGTAGATGTCAGTGTTCCATCTCATAAATGCATATATGCCAATATGATAAAACTCTGTCAAGTATGGCTTATTCGTTTTTTTCTTCCTTCTTGTGTGTGATTGCTGTTATGGTTTAGGCTGATAGCTGATCTGTGCAGTGGAGGGACTGGGTCACTGGAGGAGGGGAATAGGAATGCCACAACCAGACTGGGACGCGGGTGATGCTGTGGTCTAAACCACAGAGCCAAGGCTTGCCCATCAGAAGGTCGGCTTTTCGAATCCCCATGACAGGATGAGCTCCCGTTGCTCAGTCCCTGCTCCTGCCAACCTAGCAGTTCGAAAGCACGTTAAAGTGCAAGTAGATAAATGCCAGGACTGTAAACGGCATTTCCATGTGCTGCTCTGGTTCGCCAGAAGCGGCTTAGTCATGCTGGCCACATGACCTGGAAAACTGTCTGCAGACAAAAGCCGGCTCCCTCGGCCTGAAAGCAAGATGAGCATCACAACCCCAGAGTCGTCCATAACTAGACTTAACAGTCAGGGGTCCCTTTACCTTTACCTTAATCAGCCTTATCCGCAAAAATTAGCTGCAAAATTATCGAACTTTTCAGTGTGAAGCCAGCACTTCTAAATACATCATTTTAGAATCCACTCAAGTTTTCACAATTATCTTACGTGAAACAAAACAAAGCAATTATATTGCTGAATGTGGGCTTTTAAGTGCACCCATGTCTGAAATTACGTTCTTATTGAGAATGTTCATCTGCACAGGAAGCAATCGCTGTTCAAAAAAACAACAATATCAAAGAGAACTGGATAACGTATAACACAATATTAAGGGAAGAGGTGGGTCAACTACCATATTTTTCGCTCCAAAAGATGCGCCAAGTTTTTAGAGCAGGAAAACAAGAAGAAAAATCTGACTCAAATGTTGTACTAAACTATTTCAAACAGCAAAGTGGGTGGCTCCTGTCTGCTTTGCTGCTTTAAAGCGAGCCACAGTATACAATGAAGAGAATGGAAAAAGGACAGACGTGGTGGTAAAGGTACCCCTGCCTGTACGGGCCAGTCTTGACAGACTCTAGGGTTGTGCGCTCATCTCACTCTAGAGGCCGGGAGCCAGCGCTGTCCGCCGACACGTCCGGGTCACGTGGCCAGAGTGACGAAGCTGCTCCAGAGCAGCACACAGAAACCAGCAGCACACGGAAATGCCGTTTACCTTCCCGCTATAAAGCGGTACCTATTTATCTACTTGCACTTAGGGGTGCTTTCGAACTGCTAGGTGGGCAGGAGCTGGGACCGAACGATGGGAGCTCACCCCGCCGCGAGGATTCGAACCGCCAACCATGCGATCGGCAAGTCCTAGGTGCTGAGGTTTTACCCACAGTGCCACCCACGTGGTGGTGGTATGGTTGCATTGGTTTTTTGTAACATAAAATCATTCAATAAAAATTATTTTTTTGAAAAAGAGAATGTTCATCTCTTCGCAATACCCACAATTCCCATGATTCTTTGGGCAGGTGTAAAAAATTTTATTAGATTAAATCTAGGTCTCCAGGGTAATTTTAGCTAAAGGCAATATTGGAAAGCACTGGCACTCCTTGGGTGAAACATAGGAGCCTAATTATGAGCAGCCAAAACTGATAGCTCAGTTGGTTGAGCATGAGACTTTTAATCACAGGGCCGTGGGTTCGATCCTACGTTAGGCAAAAAGATCCCTACATTTCAGGGGGTTGGACTAGATGATCCGTGTGGTCCCTTCCAACAATTCTATGATTCTAACTTTCAATTTCTTAAGGAAGGAAAATTCACATCAGTTTTCAACATTATTTGCTCACAATTATATCCAGATAAAATAAAAGACCTGCAGAATTTGCCATCCTACTGCACTTTCTTCTTAATAATTTGAGGTTACTCCTCTTGCTAAAGGCACCCATGTGATAGACAATGCTTAGACATTTAAAGTTGATGAATTATACCATGAAACCATGTAAATGAAATGAGTTTTTATTTCAGATCTGTGACAGTATGTATGTATGTTTGGAGGGGTTTATTTGATGTTTCTCTCTTTTGGTCATTGAACTCCAGTTGTCAAAAGAACATGGCCCCATCTTCCGCATCCAAATGGGATTCCAGAAAATGGTGGTGCTGACAGGGTATGAGACAGTCAAGGAGGCTCTGGTGAATCAGGCGGACGCATTTGCAGAGAGACCCACCATCCCAATTTTTGAGGACCATGCAAGAGGCTTTGGTGAGGTCTTTACTTCTGTATAATAGCTTGTGCTGTTTGTGAAACTTAGTTATCATAGCAATATAGAATCTGATTGTTAGTTTCAATTATAGCTTGGAGGACAGCCTGCCAATCGACCGGTGTAGCTGCAGCCATTGGATGGATAATGTCAGATGTCTTTGTCACTGCCAGCAAAAGAGTAGTGTTGAGGGAATAGGAGAATCTGGTCATAAGATAATGTGCCATTACATCTGAAGGGCCGTAAACTGGAGAACCCACTCTCCAATCGTGTTCTGAGGGTACAACCCATAGGGATATTGCTGAAGTTCTGGAGAATGTGTGTCTTATCAGAGACCGGAAGAGGGACCAGCTGAGAGGCATCCTCAGTTCCACAGATGAAGGGTGAGATAAGCCAAAACATATTATCGTGGCCATGATAACTTGAAACTTGATCTCTGCTCTTCAGGTGTTGTTTTTTCACATGGTGAAAACTGGAAAGCGATGCGGCGGTTCTCACTAAGCACATTACGGGACTATGGCATGGGGAAAAGGTCCATAGAGGACAGAATTGTGGAAGAATGCAGTGTCCTGATTAAGACATTTGAATCTTACCAAGGTGGGTTAGTGTTTCCCTCTACTCTTCCAGGGCAAAACAACACTATATTAGATGCCCACAATATTGTGTTATATACATATTACTAACTCTCAGAAATATAGTAACCAGGATTCCCTGTGAAGAAGTTACCAATCTGCAGTGTTCAGGTCAGTGTGACATAATGCTGGCCTCTGTCCCTCTTTCCTGTCCTCCTCCTATGATCCCCTCTCACATCTCTGCCTCCCAAGGGCTTGCACAGCTGTTTGTTGCAGCAACCCTGGCTTCAAGCTCCCAAGCGGAGGGGAGAGGAGAGGTGGCTGAGGGAACACTTCATGAGGGAGGGTGTTTGAAAAAGGGTGAGAGGCCACTGGCTTTGCAGGCAAGGGGTGACATAACTGGCTCCTGAGGCTTGGAGTGCATTTGCCCCACAGGAAAACCACAGAAAGAATGTAGCTGGTCAAGGGAGTCATGGTGTCAAAAAGGATGAAGACCTCTGCTTAGGTATATACTGCCCATGACTCTTTAGTGTTGCTTAACTCAGATATCTTCAAGTACACCAGAATTTAGGATCAGTTTCTAAAATAAATGTGCTCTATACATCGGTAGGAACCTAAGACAGAGAAGAGCTATTCTAATTGGTATTTTATCTGAGCATCGTTTAATATTTATGTATAGGACAACCATTTGAAACCTCCACAATTATGAATGCCGCTGTTGCCAATATCATAGTGTCCATCCTACTAAACAAGCGATTTGAATATGAAGACTCCACATTTAGAAAACTTCTAAAGATGGTCAATGAAAATCTCCAGCTTTTGGGAAGCCCCTCTGTCATGGTAATCTAAGCTTTTTTAAATGGAAAAGAAATAGTTGGTTGTATTCACAGAATACTCAATGTGGGTACAATTCCATATTGTTTGGGCTTCACTGCAAAACACATCTTGAGAAATATGAGTTGCGTAAGATCCCAGGACAGCATTTCCTTCCAAAGGTCCTCACTCAGCTTTCTTTGTGCAGCTTTCAGGAGGGGAGAGGTATTGCATATTTGCAAGGAAAAGTATTAGTAGAAAGGAATTGCAATCTTCAGGTATTAAGTAAAGCAGAGAAATTAATACTCACCTTCCAAAGTAAAGGTATATTGGCCAAATAATACAAATAATTATTCTGTTTAGATCAATCATCCTTCAGTTTTGAGCAGAAGTGACAAAGAGACATTAATTCTCCAGTTACTAAAGATGAATGGAAGTGGTTATAATTTTCAAAGAGACAATTGTTGGAAATTTAAAAAATATAGGAGCAGCTATTATACACATATATTTTGGACTTGTTGTAAGATTAAAAGCTTTTGGTTATAAATTAAATTCTTGGTACCAATATGATTTTAATACCCAAATACATTTGATTTGGAAAAGCATAGCAAGCAAGGGAGATTTTGGACTTCGCAACACTTACAACCACTACAGCCAGACTAGTCAAAGCTATATATATGTATATATGTATATATGTATAAAACACATGGGATGCAGCATTGTTAACACAACTTAAAAGTTTTAAAAGGGATATTGAAAGAAGGGCCCCAAATAAATTTATTTTTTAAAAAGCAAATATAAAATTTCAAGACAATATTCACCCCATTTATTATTTTCATTCATATAATTGGATATTCTGCTTAAAATATAATAGTTAGATAACTCAAACCATATCTGATGTTTTGTATATTGTATGCATGATCTTATGAAATTATATATAGTTGAAATATTTTATTTCTTTTGTAATTTCACCTTTTTAAAAAATAAAGGTGGTTTTTTTAATATACAAGACCCCATATCTATCCGTTGGGGACTCCACTTCTATTGGGAGAATGTCTGTCTATTCCTATGCCCCACTTCCTGACCCACTAGAGGACCTCTCCTCCTTATTCCAATGCCTGTTTTTCTTACCCAGGAGTCTTTGTTGTGCAAGCTTTTTTGAAAGTCTAAGTCAGGTGTGGGGAACCTTTGGCCCTCCAGCAAGAGCTAAAAATGCCCCACCGCCAGCCCAAGACTGATGCTGACATGAGCCGAGGTGAAGCAATTTGCCTCAGGTGGCAGATCCAAGCGCTTCTCTGTCCCTGCTGTTGCACCACTGCCAGCCACGTCTCAGTTTTGCCCATGCCCCCATGGCTGCTGCCACAGTGCCCTGTATTGTGGCAGCACTGTGAGTGACACCATGAGACTGTGGGGGGACAGTGCCAGGGGGGCATTTTGCTGCCCCTGGGCACTTCTGGTTGACCTCTGTCTAGGGGCTTTCCACATCTGAGCAAACTGCTAATCCACAAGTACAAGGGGGCTCCATAACTACAACAGCACATAAGAAAATGGCCTCCAGCCTTGGCCTCTAAGGGAAATTTACTCAATGTTGCTCCAACCCAAACATTTTTGTTCTGTGTCATTGTTTATTCCTCTGTGGAAGATGAGATATTTGGAGTACCACCTGAGAATTAAGCACTGGGCTTTTCTCTTTGTCGTATTTTATCCTTACAGCTGTATAATATATTTCCTGCTCTTGGCTTGCTTTTGGGAGCCCGTAAAACTATCCTTCAAAACAAAGATGAGATGCATGCCTTCATAAATGCCACCTTCATACAACACCTCAGAGATCTGGATGAAAATGACCAAAGGAGCTTGATTGATTCATTTCTTCTGAAACAGCAAGAGGTAATGGAGTCTTTTAAGACCACCAATAATTTTTTTATATATTTTCTAATGTTAATAATAATATAAAGCTTTGGCTAATATCTGGAGTCTGTGACCTGATTGCTTGCAGGGCTGTTTTCCACTCAGACTCCCGCTCCTCTCAAAAGACAAAGAAAAAAACCACCTTTGAGATACAATAAGGTTGCAGATTCGATCCCTGTAAGGGACAGCTGCAGTCCTATACTGCAGATGTTTGGAACAGATGATCCTCAGGGTCCTTCCAACTCTATGATTCCATGATTCCATGACCAGTCCAACACGTCATGTTCCCCCCCCCCCCCAGTATTTCTCTTGCACCACGCTCCTTTCTTCTGCCTTTGACATGCTTTCATGGAGAAAAGAGATTTAAGTGTGCTGGCTGTGTATGATTTTTCTACTTTCCTAGACAGCTTCTCTGCTCGTTACATTCCAGTGAGTGCCCTCCCAGCCCCTGCCTAGCTACTTTGATATCTGCACATGGAATCTGCTAATTTCTTTTTTTTTTTTTTACACCCCAGGAGAAGGACAAGCCGAATGGATATTTCCACAATGAAAACCTAAGATCCCTTGTGAGTAACTTATTTGCTGCTGGCATGGAGACCACTTCTACCACACTGCGCTGGGGACTGTTACTAATGATGAAATATCCTGAAATTCAGAGTGAGTGCTTTTCATTGGGTTGGCTCCCATCACTCTAGCTGGCATCACAGTTCAAGAAGGACACTGACAAAGAAGGACACTGACAAACTGGAATGTGTCCAGAGAAGGGCAACCAAAATGGTCAAAGGCCTGGAAACGATGCCTTATGAGGAACGGCTAAGGGAGCTGGGCATGTTTAGCCTGGAGAAGAGGAGGTTAAGGGGTGATATGATAGCCATGTTCAAATATATAAAAGGATGTCACATAGAGGAGGGAGAAAGGTTGTTTTCTGCTGCTCCAGAGAAGCGGACACGGAGCAATGGATCCAAACTACAAGAAAGAAGATTCCACCTAAATATTAGGAAGAACTTCCTGACAGTAAGAGCTGTTTGACAGTGGAATATGCTGCCAAGGAGTGTGGTGGAGTCTCCTTCTTTGGAGGTCTTTAAGCAGAGGCTTGACAACCATATGTCAGGAGTGCTCTGATGGTGTTTCCTGCTTGGCAGGGGGTTGGATTCGATGGCCCTTGTGGTCTCTTCCAACTCTATGATTCTATGATATCTTGATTCTAGTTATACATAACTAGAGTGGTACTTCTGGTTACGTACTCAATTCTTTCCGGAGGTCCGTTCTTAACCTGAAACTGTTCTTAACCTGAAGCACCACTTTAGCTAATGGGGCCTCCCACTGCCACCGCGCCATTGGAGCGCGATTTCTATTCTCATCCTGAATCAAAGTTCTTAACCCGAGGTACTTTTTCTGGGTTAGCGGAGTCTGTAACTTGAAGCGATGTAACCTGAAGTGTCTGTAACCCAAGGTATGACTGTATCTGGGGGCCCAGGAAGCTGGGGGGCTGAGGCACCACAATTTTCAATGAGGGGGATGGCCCCCCTCAATATTCCACAACCAGGTGGGCCTTTTTCGGCCTAGTTTCACTGTGTGACATGACACATGTCAGTCCGCCCAATGTTGGGTGTAACCATGCACGCATGTTTCTGACTTTAGCTTCCTACATAACTATAAGCAAATTCTCAGGTGAATAGCATCTTCCACAATTTTGCCTTATGTTGTTAGATTGTGCTCATAGATCAGGCATTCCCATTGCATAATTAGCTATCAGTTACACCAGGAAATCTGAAGATATGAGTTGGTGGCAAACATATGCTTTTGAGTTTGGCATTGGGGGGGGACAAAAAAAACCCACCAATGAGTTTATTTTAACAAAAAAATTCCTACTCCACTGCCCCCAGATAAGGTCCAAGAAGAAATTGCGAAGGTTATTGGATCTTCTCAACCAAGGATTGAGCACCGAACGAAAATGCCATATGTAGATGCAGTGATCCATGAGATCCAGAGATTTGCTGACATTGTCCCCACAAATATTCCACATGCAACCACTGTGGATGTTACCCTCAAAGGCTACTTCATTCCAAAGGTAATCACTTTGATTAAACTGCATTCATTGCTCAACTGACTGCAATCATTTCTTCTTTAATTAGGACATTGCACTTTAGGCTAAGAAGAAGAATAGTTTGGCTTTGATATCCTGCTTTATCACTACCCAAAGAAGTCTCAAAGCAGCTAACATTCTCCTTTCCCCTCCTCCCCCACAACAAACACTCTGTGAGGTGAGTGGGGCTGAAAGACTTCAGAGAAGATTACGAGTCCACCGCTCGTCCACCACTAGGAGCAGGCCCCACTGACCTCCTTGTAAAGTAGGGGGCCATTGCCCCCCTGGGGGCCCCTGTTGGAGCCCCAGTTCCCTAGTCTGGGCCTACTTGCTTCTGCCTTCCTCGCTGCATACAGGTCTTTATTGAGTCATCCCAGAAAAGTTGGGCAAGGGGCTCAGTCAACAATTCTCTCAGCCCAATGATGACTGTTATGGAGCTAATGGTATATAATCTCTGGATTATAATCCAGATTGTTTCTTGTTGTTTTTTTAAAAAAAAGACATTGAGGACTATACCATAACGATTTGCTTGACAGCCCATATCCATTTTTTAAATCACTCTTGCTTTTCCTTTGCAGGGGACTCAGATCATGCCACTACTGACCTCCGTGCTGCACGATGAATCTCAGTGGGAAAAACCATACCAATTCTATCCTGAGCACTTTCTTGACTCTGAAGGAAAGTTCATAAAGAGAGATGCATTCATGCCTTTCTCTGCAGGTAACTCAATTTCTGTCTATTTATACATATCCAATGTGAGCTTATGGGACGCAGGTGGCGCTGTGGGTTAAAGCCTCAGCGCCTAGGACTTGCCGATCGAAAGGTCGGCGGTTCGAATCCCTGCGGCGGGGTGCGCTCCCGTCGCTCGGTCCCAGCGCCTGCCAACCTAGCAGTTCGAAAGCACCCTTGGGTGCAAGTAGATAAATAGGGACCGCTCACCAGCGGGAAGGTAAACAGCGTTCTGTGTGCTGCGCTGGCTCACCAGATGCAGCTTGTCACGCTGGCCACGTGACCCAGAAGTGTCTGCGGACAGCGCTGGCTCCCGGCCTCTAGAGTGAGATGAGCGCACAACCCTAGAGTCTGTCAAGACTGGCCCGTATGGGCAGGGGTACCTTTACCTTTACCTTTAATGTGAGCTTAATGAATAGGCCATCCTAAGTATATTAACATAAAATAAAACTTGGATGGAAGACACAATCCCAAACTGTCATTTAGAACTGTAATAAGATACGCAACATCATTCATTTTCAGTAGGGCAACTTCTGGGCCAGTGGCCAAATTGGACTCTTCAAGGCTCTCTAACCACCCTCAGAACTTCCCCCAGGCCTTGGCTTTCAGTGGACCTGCTCTGTGTTCCCCTTGTGGGCTTTGGCCTGGCCGGAATGTGCCATTGATCCATGATAATGCCACCTGCTTGCTGTGGTGGAGAATGGATACAGGCTGTTTGGAGGATTGGGGTACAGAAAACTCTCAGACCGTGGGCTGAAAAACATCCGCTCCCCTTGGTTTTCAGCCCTGTAGAATGCTTCTTGTTTGGAGTTCATCTTTTGCATACTTGCCAACATTCCTCAGATGGAAATCAGAACATTTTTCATACCCATCCAACTCACCCTCCTCGAAAGGCCATTTGTGGTCCCCTGCCCCCCGTCAGAAGAAGTCGAGTGCTGCCATTTCTAAACCAACA
Source organism: Podarcis gaigeae (assembly GCF_964106915.1). NCBI lineage: Eukaryota > Metazoa > Chordata > Lepidosauria > Squamata > Lacertidae > Podarcis > Podarcis gaigeae. Next base: position 5,516,784 of record NC_139680.1, read on the forward strand.
GGACTCACGACTTGCACCCTCCACTGTCCTGAGAAAACCCCTTAGCCCCAATCTGATTTTATTCTTTTAGTAGATTTACAAAAGGAAAAACACACACCGATAAACACATTTTAGAAAGAGGCAAGATTAGACATGGCTGCAGCAAGCATATTTTAATAAATCCAGACTCCTTGTGCTCCGTTCTGCTCCCCCTTCCTCCCACCCAGGACTGCTCTGCCCTCTGCCTCCCCCTCAGAGCCACTGCATCATCACGCTAGCTCTCAACAGCCAAATCCTCTGCTCCAGCAGCCGCTATGGAGGGGCAACCTCTAGGCTCATCCTTTTCCCCAACCTCAGCAGCAGAGCGTGCATTGTGGGACTGGAGAATTGGGACACTTGGAGAACATGCAGTTCTTCAAGATTAGTGTTCATTCTTGTTGCATTTTAGAAGGGTATCATTATGAAATTTCAAACAGTAAGCAGTTTGATGCATTCCATTATGGATAAACCAATAAAATGTTCTTAAGGAAGCCATGAGCCCAGTTTCAATCCTGCTTGCGCTTCCTTACAGGTCGGAGAGCATGTTTAGGTGAGAATCTTGCCAAAATGGAGCTCTTCCTCTTCTTTACAAGCCTCCTGCAGAGATTCACATTCCAGCTTCCTCCTGGAACATCTGAAGATGACCTGGATTTGACCCCTGCTGTTGGGTTCACAACACCTCCCATGCCCCACCAACTCTGTGCTCTGCCACGTTCATAAGATGCAAAGTTCATGGGTTGCTTATCCTCCCTGTGTGTGCAATGCAAACCGCTTTTTAAACACCCATATTAACCATGGACATTTTGGTTCAGTAGACTTCCAGTCGGATTGGCCCATGATGTGTCACAAAACTTAAGTGTTGCACACTTATGTTCTGCTTAATGTTTGTAGTAAATATGATTCCGTGTTAATTGTAGTGCTTTAGTTCAGCCTAGGAATTTAATTTTGAAATTTACTTGCTTCTGTTCAGAAAAAAAAATTTCCTACTATAATCTGTATACCGGTAATATATATAATCTACATATAATCTATATATTTTGTGTCAAGCCACTTCATTCCTTGTGTATTTTACTGCTTCATCATGTGGTTCTAAGTGAAGGGCACTTTTAAAAGCAAAGATTTAAGTGATGGATGGTCAAAAGGGAGTAGTCAAATGCAGGTGTTTCTCCCCACTCTGATGAAGAGGCTCAGATTTTAACTGAGGGTCACAGGTATAGCAAGTCTACAGGTAACAAAATAGATTAAGTCTTTCCATGTGAAAAGAGCAATGATAAATTCCACTGGTTTTTAAAATTTACATCAGGAATTTGATTAAAAACATTAAAAACTTTCTGTGTAAAAATCCTGTTTTAAAAATTTGGGTGGGTGTGGAAAAACTGGGTGGGCGATGCTGTGATCACTAGGCCTGCACTATTTTGCTTTCTTTGAATAAAGAGTTAACTTCCCCGGCACTGGTGGTCTTTTTATTGCTGACCTACTCCTGCCTCCAGCTCCTGCCAGCTTTTGAGGACTGAAGGTCTCCACCTTCCCACTGCCCTCTAAGGCCCCTCCCCCAGCAGCCTACAGCTCCATCACCTTGCATCTCATGACTTTGCAATCTTCATTTCTCTCCATGTTCTGGGTGACCAGGGAGAAGGGAGCTGGTCGCAGCAGGAGGGGGAGACTCCCCGGATGAGGCAGGCTGTGTCATCTCTGTCTCCTGGCCCCCTTCCTCTCCTGTCTGAACTGTTCTCTGCCCCAGCTTCTTCCTTCTCTCTTCAGCCTCCAACACCTCCTCCCCCCAGTCAGCTCCCTCTTCTCCCACTGACCACTTATCCCTCCACCAGTGCCCCGGCTCTGAGCCTTCTTCCCCTGGGCGTTTCCCAGCTGCTGCCTCCCATCTCAGCCAGTCCATGATACCTACCCACTTTGAACTTTTTATTTTTTTACAGGCAAGTGGTGTGTAAATTTTATGCAATAAATAAATAGGGTTCGGGTCCATCTTGCAGTCTCTTGTCATATCTCTCATTGTGATGTTGTGCGCTCCTGATGTCACATCTTGGGCACAAGTTGGTGCCTCGGCTTCGGGCATAAAGATCAATGGTTTCGTTAGACAGTAAAAATCATGTTAAACTGCTGTTTTAGGGCGTGTTTTTCATCGTCTGAAACGGATCAATCCACTTTCCATTACTTTCAATGGGAAACTGCGCTTCAGGTTAAGAACGGACTTCCAGAACCAAATAAGTACTTAACCTGAGGTGCCGTACCACTGTACCTGCTCTGATACCGTGGTAACCGCCTGTCAACACCTGAGCCTCTTGCCACCAGATGCAGAACAGCATGTGCTTTAAATGACTGTAATCTGTCCGGGGACCTTATGGATCAAGAGCAACTATAAATAAAAGACATCATCATCAGCTAAACCACAACGTTGCACAAGCCAATAGGAAGTATATCACACAAGTTTGTCTATGGAGCAAATAGTTTCAGAGATGACTGACAGAAGAGGGCTATGCTGCATAGTGCAGAAAATTGCACACACACACACACACACACACACACACACACACACCAAACTATTTGAGCAGTATTTCCCCAAGAACATCTCCCTATGCTGCTGGCACCAGTATATTAATTAACTAATCTAGCTGCGCACACATGCCGAATAACAGAATATTTGTAAAGAAGGAGCTCAGGAGGTTCTGAGACTATCTCAAAAATTTCTCACTAGTTCAATAATTACACAAGAGGATTTCTTAACAGTTGTTTGTGTTCCTTCCAACTCTCCAGTTCTATGATTCTATAATGTTGTTTTAAGCCTGAACATTGGACCTCCCAAGTATTCAAAAGAGGTTGAACTGGTTGAATGATCTTTTCATGTCGGGAAGAAAACACCCCTGCTCAAGTAAGTATAGAGGGATGCGGGTGGCGCAGTGGTCTAAACCACTGAGTCGCTTGGGCTTGCTGATTCGAAGTTCGGCAGTTCAAATCCCAATAACAGGGTGAGCTCCCGTTCCTCTGTCCCAACTCCTGCCAACCTAGCAGCTCAAAAGCATGCCAGTGCAAGTAGATAAATAGGTACCACTGAGGAGGGAAGATAAACAGCATTTCCATGCACTCGGGCACTTGTCATGGTCCTCCATGCACCAGTAGCAGTTTAGTCCTGCTGGCCACATGACCCAGACACTGTCTGTGGACAAACGCCAACTCCTCGGCCTGAAAGCGAGATGAGTGCCGCAACCCCATAGTCACCTTTGACTGGACTTAACCATTCAGGGGTCCTTTACCGTACCTTTAAAGGGAAAGCTAAATCATCAAGCGTAGATTGAAGTGAAGTCTGGGGGAAAGTGGAAGGCATTCCATTGAATGAAATGATTCACTAGAGACAGTTCCTAGTATGATAAATTTGCTGCTCATTTCAGCCAGCGGACATTGTCCTTGATCAAACGATGTTGTGACTTTCACAGTAATCGCTTCAGAAATTTGCTCACTGAAAAGAAATGGATTGGACTGAACAGATTCCAGCATTGTTCCTGCTCATCCTTACAATTATATTCATTTGGAAATGGGGCAGTTTCTGGAATAGGAGCTCCAAAAATCTCCCACCAGGTCCGACACCTTTACCACTTGTTGGGAATCTCCACATGATGGATCTGAAGAGACCTTACAGAACAATGTTAAAGGTAACGTTTTCTGTTCTTTCTGCAGCAAGGCAAAGATTCTGTGAATGTCTTTAGGCCAGGTAGATGTCAGTGTTCCATCTCATAAATGCAGATATGCAAAAATGATAAAACTCTGTCAAGTATGGCTTATTCCTTTTTTTCTTCCTTTTTGTGTGTGATTGCTGTTATGGTTTAGGCTGATCTGTGCAGTGGAGGGACTGGGTCACTGGAGGAGGGGAATAGGAATGCCACAACCAGCCTTATGTGCAAAAATTAGCTGCAAAATTTTTAAACTTTTCAATGTGAAGTCAGCATTTCTAAATACGCTCTTAGAATCCAGTCAGGTTTTCGCAATCATCTAACGTGAAACAAAACAAAGCATTTATATTGCTGAATGTGGGCTTTTAAGTGTGCCTATGTATGAATTTTTTTATGTCTAAAATTATGTTCTTATTGAGAATGTTCATCTCTTCGCAACACCCACAGTTCCCAGGATTCTTTGGGCAGGTGAAAAAATTTGCATTAGATTAAATCTAGATTAAGTCTAGATTAAGTTGGCGTTTCCGTGTGCTGCACTGGTGCTGGCTCGTCAGAGCAGCTTCGTCACGCTGGCCACGTGACCCGGAAGTGTCTTCGGACAGCGCTGGCTCCCAGCCTCTTAAGCGAGATGAGCGCGCAACCCTAGAGTCGGACACGAATGGCCCGTACGGGCAGGGGTACCTTTACCTTTACCTTAGATTAAGTCTCCAGTGTAATTTTAGTTAAAGGCAATATTGGAAAGCACTGGCACTCCCCGGAGGAAACAGAGGAGCCTACAATTCTATGATTCTAACTTTCCATTTGTTAAGGAAGGAAAATTCACATCATTTTTCAGCTTTAGTTGCTTTCGGTTTCCGCCAAATAAAACAAAGAACCTGCAGAATTTGCCATCCTACTGCACTTTCTTCTTAATAATTTGAGGTTGCACCTATTGCTAAAGGCACCCATGTGATGGGCAATGCTTAGACATTTAAAGTTGATGAATTATACCATGCAACTATGTAAATGAAATCAGTTTTTATTTCAGATCTGTGACAGTATGTCTGTATGTTTGGGGGGTTTATTTGATGTTTCTCTCTTTTGGTCATTGAACTCCAGTTGTCAAAAGAACATGGCCCCATCTTCCGCATCCAAATGGGATTCCAGAAAATGGTGGTGCTGACAGGGTATGAGACAGTCAAGGAGGCTCTGGTGAATCAGGCGGACGCATTTGCAGAGAGACCCCTCATCCCAATTTTTGAGGACCATGCAAGAGGCTTTGGTGAGGTCTTTACTTCTGTATAATAGCTTGTGCTGTTTGTGAAATTTAGTTACCATAGCAATATAGAATCTGTGCCAAAAGGTTCATAGAACTGATTGCTAGTTGAAATTATAGCTTGGAGGACAGCCTGCCAATCGACCAGTGTAGCTGCAGCCATTGGATGGATAATGTCAGATGTCTTTGTCACTTCCAGAGTAGTGTTGAGGGAATAGGAGAATCTGGTCATAAGATAATGTACCGTTACAACTGAAGGGCCGTAAACTAGAGAACCCCCTGTGCAATTGTGTTCTGAGGGTACAACCCATAGGAATATTGCTGAAGTGTCCTATCAGAGACCGGAAGAGGGACCAGCTGAGAGGCATCCTCAGTTCCACAGATGAAGGGTGAGATAAGCCAAAACATATTATCGTGGCCATGATAACTTGAAACTTGATCTCTGCTCTTCAGGTGTTCTTTTTTCACATGGTGAAAACTGGAAAGTGATGCGGCGGTTCTCACTAAGCACATTACGGGACTATGGCATGGGGAAAAGGTCGATAGAGGACAGAATTGTGGAAGAATGCAGTGTCCTGATTAAGACATTTGAATCTTACCAAGGTGGGTTAGTGTTTCCCTCTACTCTTCCAGGGCAAAACAACACTACATTAGATGCCCACAATATTGTGTAATATACATATTGCTAACTCTCAGAACTATAGTAACCAGGATTCCCTGTGAAGAAGTTACCAATCTGCAGTGTTCAGGTCAGTGTGACATAATGCTGGCCTCTGTCCCTCTTTCCTGTCCTCCTCCTATGATCCCCTCTCACATCTCTGCCTCCCAAGGGCTTGCACAGCTGTTTGTTGCAGCAGCTCTGGCTTCAAGCTCCCCAGGTGAACGATGCCTTTGGGGCTGGCCAGAGGGTCTGGTTCCCAGGAGCTGATGTGGTTCAGCCAGTCCACCAGCCCTTGATGTTGGTAATGGGCAGGCAGGCACTGCAATGGCCTATATTGTCAAGGCCTGCCTGGGAGCTGGGTGTACAGTGCCGAAGGGAGCCTTTTCCCCATTCAGGCCTGGTGGCGCCCACTGCTGCCTCCCAAGGCATGTAAAGGTGCTGGCTTCACATTCACCTTCATCCAGTCTCGGTCAGGCCGCTAAGGCTGGGGCATTGTCTTCCTAGGCCCTTGTGGGGCAGCATGAGGAGGCACCTCTCTTTGGGGCAGGGGGTGGCTCAGAAACCAGGGGTGGCTGTGGTGGCTGCCTAGAGGACTCCCAAGGAGAGCGGAGAAGAAAAGAGGCTGAGGGAACACTTCATGAGGGAGGATGTTTGGAAAAGGGTGAGAGGCCGCCGGCTCTGCAGGCAAGGGGTGACATAACAGGCTCCTGAGGCTTGGAGTGCATTAGCCCCACAGGAAAACCACAGAAAGAATGTAGCTGGTCAAGGGAGTCATGGACTCAAAAAGGATGAAGACCTCTGCTTAGGTATATACTGCCCATGACTCTTTTTAGTGTTTCTTAACTAAGATATCTTCAAGTACACCAGAACGTAGGATCAGTTTCTAAGATGAATGTGCTCTGAACATCGGTAGGCTGACACTGGGAACATAAGGCAGAGAAGAGCAATTATACTTGCTATTTCATCTGAGCATTGTTTAATATTTATGTATAGGACAACCATTTGAAACCACCACAATTATGAATGCCGCTACTGCCAATATCATAGCATCCATCCTACTAAACAAGCGATTTGAATACGAAGACTCCACATTTAGAAAACTTCTAAAGATGGTCAATGAAAATATCCGGCTTTTTGGAAGCCCCTCTGTCTTGGTAATCTAAGCTTTTTCAAATGGAAAAGAAATACTTGGTTGTATTCACAGAATACTCAATGTGTGTGCAATTCCATATTATTCAGGATTCAATTAAAAACTCATTTTGAGAAATATGAGTCGCTTTCAGACCATTTTAAAAAAGCAGTCTTCCCCCCATTTATTATTTTCATTCATATAATTGGATATTCTGCTTAAAATATAATAGCTAGATAACTTAATTGACTTTTTGTATACAGTATTGACGCCCCTGGCCACTACTGGTCTAAGGATATGGTCTTGTCCACATCTGAGCAAACTAATCCACAAGTACAAGGGGGCTCCATAACTACAACAGCACATAAGAAAATGGCCTCCAGCCTTGGCCTCTAAGGGAAATTTACTCAAGATTGCTCCAACCCAAACATTTTTGTTCTGTGTCATTGTTTATTCCTCTGTGGAAGATGAGATATTTGGAGTACCACCTGAGAATTAAGCACTGGGCTTTTCTCTTTGTCGTATTTTATCCTTACAGCTGTATAATATATTTCCTGCTCTTGGCTCGCTTTTGGGACTTCATAAGACTCTCCTTCACAACAGAGATGAGATCCAGGCCTTCATAAATGCCACCTTCATACAACACCTCAGAGATCTGGATGAAAATGACCAAAGGAGCTTCATTGATTCATTTCTTCTGAAACAGCAAGAGGTAATGGAGTCCTTTAAGCCCACCAATAATGTTTTTCGATATTGTCAAAAGTTGAAATTTTCACATTTTAAAAATACATTTCCATGTGTGCTGGTGTCTAATATACTCTACACGTTTTGTTTTATTTTTCCTCTGTAAAGCTTTGGCTAATCTACAGAGTCTGTGATATGATTGCTTGCAGGGCTGTTTTCCACTCGGACTCCCGCTCCTAACAAAAGAAAAAGAAAAAAACAACCTTTGAGATACGGTAGCTCAGTTGGTTGGAACACGTTGCTGCGTATGCCAAGGTTGCAGATTCGATCCCTGTAAGGGACAGCTGCAGTCCTACACTGCAGATGTTTGGAACAGATGATCCTCAGGGTCCTTCCAACTCTATGATTCCATGACTAGTCCAACACATCACGCTCCCCCCCCCCCCCAGTATTTCTTTTGCACCATGCTCCTTTCTTCTGCCTGTGACATGCTTTCATGGAGAAAAGAGATTTAAGTGTGCTGGCTGTGTATGATTTTTCTACTTTCCTAGACAGCTTCTCTGCTCTTTCCATTCCAGTGAGTGCCCTCCCAGCCCTTGGCTAACTACTTTGATATCTGCACATGGAATTTGCTCATCACCTTGTTATAGCCAATTCTTTCTCTTTACACCCCAGGAGAAGGACAAGCCGAATGGATATTTCAACACTGAAAACCTAAAAGCAGTTGTGAGTAACTTATTTTCTGCTGGCACAGAGACCACTGCTACCACACTGCGCTGGGGACTGTTACTAATGATGAAATATCCTGAAATTCAGAGTGAGTGCTTTTCATTGGGTTGGTTCCCATTACCCTAGCTAGCATATCTTGATTCCAGTTATAGATAACTATCTGGAGGCCCGGGAAGCTGGGGGGCTGAACCCCACAATTCTCAATGAGGGGGACGGCCCGCCTCAATACTCCACAATACGGTGGGCCTTGTTGGGCCTAGTTTCAAAGTGTGACATCACACATGTCAGTCCCCACCCCCAATGTTGGGTGTAAACAAGCATGCATGTTTCTGACTTTCACTTCCTACATAACTATAAGCTAATTGTATATTTCCACTAAAATTCTCAGGTGAATAGCGTCTTCCACAATTTTGCATTATGTTGTGAGATTGTGCTCATAGATCAGGCAGTCCCATTGCATAATTAGCTGTCAGTTGCTCCAGGAAATCTGAAGATATGAGTTGGTGGCAAACATATGCTTTTGAGTTTGGCATTTGGGGGGTGGGGACAAAAAAAAACACACCAATGAGTTTATTTTAAGAAAAAAATTCCCCCTCCACTGCCCCCAGATAAGGTCCAAGAAGAAATTGCAAAGGTAGTTGGATCTTCTCAACCAAGGATTGAGCACCGAACGAAAATGCCATATGTAGATGCAGTGATCCATGAGATCCAGAGATTTTCTGACGTTAGCCCAACAAATATTCCACATGCAACCACTGTGGATGTTACCCTCAAAGGCTACTTCATTCCAAAGGTAATCACTTTGATTAAACTGCATTCTTTGCTCCGCTGACTGTGATCAATTTCTTCATTAATTAGGACATTACACTTTAGGCTAAGAAGAAGAAGAGTTTGGATATGATATCCCGCTTTATCACTACCCTAAGGAGTTTCAAAGCAGCTAACATTCTCCTTTCCCTTCCTCCCCCACAACAAACACTCTGTGAGGTGAGTGGGGTGAGAGACTTCAGAGAAGTGTGATTGGCCCAAGATTATGAGTCCACCAGATTACGAGTCCACTGCTCTGAACCACTAGGAGCAGGCCCCACTGACCTCCTTGTAAAGTAGGGGGCCATTGCCCCCTTGGGGCCCCTGTTGGAGCCCCAATTCCCTAGTCTGGGCCTACTTGCTTCTTCCTTCCTTGCTGCATTGAGTCTTTATTGAGTTATCCCAGAAAAGTTGGGCAAGGAGCTCAGTCAACTATTCTCTCAGTCCAGTCCAGTTCTGCTGGATCTCTCAGCGGCCTTTGACACCATCGACCATAACATCCTTCTGGACCATCTAGAGGGGCTGGGAGCTGGGGGCACTGTTATACGGTGGTTCCGCTCCTTCCTCCTGGACCATGTCCAGAAAGTGGTGGTGGGGGATGAGTGTTCAGACCCCTGGGCCCTCACTTGTGGGGTGCCTCAGGGTTCCGTCCTCTCCCCCATGCTTTTTAATATCTATATGAAGCCACTGGGAGAGATCATCAGGGGGTTTGGGCTGGGTGTTCATCAGTATACAGATGACACCCAGCTCTACCTCTCCTTTAAATCAGAACCAGTGAAGGCGGTGAAGGTCCTGTGTGAGTGTCTGTAGGCGGTTGGAGGATGGATGGCGGCTAACAGATTAAGGTTGAATCCTGACAAGGCAGAAGTACTGTTTTGGAGGGACAGGGTGTGGGCAGGTGTGGGGGATTCCCTGGTCCTGAATGGGGTAACTGTGCCCCTGAAGGACCAGGTGGGAGTCATTTTGGACTCACAGCTGTCCACAGAGGCGCAGATTAATTCTGTGTCCAGGGCAGCTGTCTACCAGCTCCACCTGGTACGCAGGCTAAGACCCAACCTGCCCGCGGACTGTCTCCGCATGCCCCAAATGTCCCCACCCCCCAAATGCCAAACTCAAAAGCTTATTTTTGCCACCAACTCATATCTTCAGATTTCCTGGAGCAACTGACAGTGGTGCATGCTCTAGTTATCTCCCGCTTGGACTACTGCAACGCGCTCTACGTGGGGCTACCTTTGAAGGTGACCCAGAAACTGCAATTAATCCAGAATGCGGCAGCTAGACTGGTGACTGGGAGTGGCCGCCAGGACCACATAACACTGGTTCTGAGAGATCTGCATTGGCTCCCAGTACGTTTCCGAGCACAATTCAAAGTGTTGGTGCTGACCTTTATACCCCTAAATGGCCTTGGTCCAGTATACCTGAAGGAGCGTCTCCACCCCCATCGTTCAGCCCGGACACTGAGATCCAGCGCCGAGGGCCTTCTGGCGATTCCCTCATTGCAAGAAGTAAGGTTACAGGGAACCAGACAGAGGACCTTCTCAGTAGTGGCGCTCACCCTGTGGAACAACCTCCCTTCAGATGTGAAGGAAATAAGTAGCTATCCTATCTTGAAAAGGCATCTGAAGGCAGCCCTGTCCAGGGAAGTTTTTAATATTTAAGTCTGTATTGTTTTTAATACTTGATTGGGAGCCGCCCAGAGTGGCTGGGGAAACTCAGCCAGATGGGTGGGGTATAAATAATATATTATTATTATTATTATTATTATTATTATTATTATTATTATTACTACTACTACTACTACTACTACTACTATTACTGTTTAAGGAGCTAATGGTATATAATCTCTGCTTTATAATGCGGATTGTTTCTTGCTTTTTTAAAAAAAGGCATTGAGGACTATACCATAATGATTTGCTTGACGGGCCATATCCATTTTTTAAATAACTCTTGCTTTTCCTTTGCAGGGGACTCACATCATGCCACTACTGACCTCCGTGCTGCACGATGAATCTCAGTGGGAAAAACCATACCAATTTTATCCAGAGCACTTTCTTGACTCTGAAGGAAAGTTCATAAAGAGAGATGCATTCATGCCTTTCTCTGCAGGTAACTTATTTTGTGTCTATTTATACATATCCAATGTGAGCTAAATGAACAGGCCATCCTAAGTATATTAACATAAAATAAAACTTGGATGGAAGACACAATCCCAAACTGTCATTTAAAACGGCAATAAGATACGCAACATCATTCATTTTCAGTAGGGCAACTTCTGGGCCAGTGGCCAAATTGGACTCTTCAAGGCTCTCTAACCACCCTCAGAACGTCCCCCAGGCCTTGGCTTTCAGTGGACCTGCTCTGTGTTCCCCTCGTGGGCTTTGGCCTGGCCGGAATGTGCCATTGATCTATGACAATGCCATCTGCTTGCTGTGGTGGAGAATGGATACAGGCTGTTTGGAGGATGAGGGTACAGAAAACTCTCAAACCGTGGGCTGAAAAACATCCGCTCCCCTTGGTTTTCAGCCCTGTAGAATGCTTCTTGCTTGGAGTTCATTTTTTGCATACTTGCCAACATTCCTCAGATGAAAATCAGGACATTTTTCATACTCATCCAACTCACCCACCTTGACAGCCCATTTGTGGTGTCCCCCCCTTTCAGAAGAAGGTCAAATGCCGCCATTTCTAAACCAACAGGACTCACGACTTGCACCCTCCACTGTCCTGAGAAAACCCCTTAGCCCCAATCTGATTTTATTCTTTTGGTAGATTTACAAAAGGAAAAACACACACCGATAAACACATGTTAGAAAGAGGCAAGATTTAACATGGCTGCACCAAGCATATTTTAATAAATCCAGACTCCTTGTGCTCCGTTCTGCTCCCCCTTCCTCCCTAGCAGGGCAGCTCTGCCCTCTGCCTCCCCCTCAGAGCCACTGCATCATCACGCTAGTTCTCGACAGACACATCCTCTCCTCCAGCAGCTGCTACGGAGGGGCAAGCGCTGGCTCATCCTTCTCCCCAAGCTCAGCAGCAGAGCATGCATTGTGGGACTGGAGAATTGGGACACTTGGAGAACATGCAGTTCTTCAAGATTAGTGTTCATTCTTGTTGCATTTTAGAAGGGTATCATTATGAAATTTCAAACAGTAAGCAGTTTGATGCATTCCATTATGGATAAACCAATAAAATGTTCTTAAGGAAGCCATGAGCCCAGTTTCAATCCTGCTTGCGCTTCCTTACAGGTCGGAGAGCATGTTTAGGTGAGAATCTTGCCAAAATGGAGCTCTTCCTCTTCTTTACAAGCCTCCTGCAGAGATTCACATTCCAGCTTCCTCCTGGAACATCTGAAGATGACCTGGATCTTACCCCTGGTGTTGGGTTAGCAACACCACCCATGCCCCACCAACTCTGTGCTCTGCCACGTTCATAAGACGCAAAGTTCATGGGTTGCTTATCCTCCCTTTGTGTGCAACGCGAACCGCTTTTTAAACACCCTTATTAACCATGGACATTTTGGTTCAGTAGACTTCCAGTCGGATTGGCCCATAATGTGTCACAAAGCTTAAGTGTTGCACACTATGTTCTGCTTAATGTTTGGAGTAAATACGATTCTGTGTTAATTGTAGTGCTTTAGTTCAGCCTAGGAATTTAATTTTGAAATTTACTTGATTCTGTTCAGAAAAAAATTACCTGCTAACATTGAAATCTGTATATTTTGTGTCAAGCCACTTCATTCCTTGTGTATTTTATTGTGTCATCATGTGGTTCGAAGTGAAGGGCACTTTTAAAAACAAAGATTTAAGTGATGGATGGTCAAAAGGGAGTAGTCAAATGCAGGTGTTTCTCCCCACTCTGATGAAGAGGCTCAGATTTTAACTGAGGGTCACAGGTATAGCAAGTCTACAGGTAACAAAATAGATTAAGTCTTTCCATGTGAAAAGAGCAATGATAAATTCCACTGGTTTTTAAAATTTACATCAGGAATTTGATTAAGAACATTAAAAACTTTCTGTGTAGAAATCCTGTTTTAAAAATTTGGGTGGGTATGGAAAAACTGGGTGGGAGATGCTGTGATCACTAGGCCTGCACTATTTTGCTTTCTTTGAATAAAGAGTTAACTTCCCCGGCACTGGTGGTGTTTTTGTCGCGGCCCCTCCCCCAGCAGCCTACAGCTCCATCACCTTGCATCTCATGACTTTGCCATCTTCATTTCTCTCCATGTTCTGGGTGACCAGGGAGAAGGGAGCTGGTCGCAGCAGGAGGGGGAGACTCACCTCCCTCCAAAACATGTGCAGAAACAGTCTTCTTGACTGTTGGACCCAGTATTGGTCCAATCCATTTAATTAACTAAACTAGTGGTGGATTTCTTACATGAATAACAAAAAATTGGTAAGCGTCACTCAAAGGACGGTGAAAATTTGATGTAACTTTTTAATGCTATCTTGCAAATTGTAATCCACTAATCCAGGAGGATTTCAAAATGCTACTCTTTCTAACTTGCATCATTAAGTGCAATTAAATGTTGCAGTTTATCCTGTGTTGAGTCTCTGTAAGTTTCAAGAGGTTAAACCAGTTTAGCAAAGCGTTTATTTGAGGAGGTAAAGGTAAAGGGACCCCTGACCATTAGGTCCAGTCGTGGCCGACTCTGGGGTTGCGGCGCTCATCTCGCTCTATTGGCTTCCAGGTCATGTGGCCAGCATGACTAAGCCGCTTCTGGAGAACCAGAGCAGCACACGGAAACGCCGTTTACCTTCCCGCCAGAGCGGTACCTATTTATCTTCTTGCACTTTGATGTGCTTTCAAACAGCTAGGTTGGCAGGAGCAGGGACCGAGCAACGGGAGCTCACCCCGTCGTGGGGATTCGAACCGCCGACCTTCTGATCAGCAAGTTCTAGGCTCTGTGGTTTAACCCACAGCGCCACCCACGTCCCTGTTTGAGGAGGTAGGCACTAAGTATTAAAATGGAGAGTAAACCATCAAGCGAAGATTTGAATAAGAACTAGGGAAAATTGGGGCACATCCCATTGAACTGGATGGTTTAATGATCAAGGTGTCTCCCCTGCCAGGTAAGTTAAATGGTTCACTAGAGAGAATGCCTAGCTCAGCATATATGCTGCTCATTTCGCTTGACCCTGTGATCAAAATTTTCATTATAATCACTATAGGCAAGTTGCTGAAAGGAAATAGATTGGGCTGAGCAGATTCTAGGTATTCCTACAATTACATTCATTTTGAAACTGGGCACTTTCTGGAACAAGAGCTCCCAAAATCTTCCACCAGGACCCAGGCCTTTACCGCTTGTTGGGAATCTCCACATAATGGATCTGAAGAGATGTTAAAGGCAAAGCTTGCAGTTCTTTCCATGGCCAGCCAAAGGTCTCTGGATTATGCAGATCTTTTAGAGCAAATAGACATTGGCTTTCCCTATCTCAAATGTGATGTGCAATGTGCACAGCAACAAACCTTTGTCCAATGCTATCTTGTTTTAGCTTATTTCATTCTTTGCAATTGGTGTGTCACAGTTTGGACTGAAGGTCAATAAGTTCATTTGGTGGTGGTGCAAGGCAGGCTGGGAATGGAGGACCCGATAAATTTTCAGAGGCCCATGACCCCCGATTTTGGGGCGGTTGCAGGGGTGCCTGACCCACCCCCTCCATTTCACTGCTCCATTCATTGCTGTTCTTAAAGACCTCCTTCAGTTTGTGCTGGGTTTGGGGAAATTTGCCTTCGTTTCCAGATTCATCAAGGAATTATATTTGTGTGTTTGCTTCTTCTTTTTTTGTCACCTGGGCCAGATGTCATCTGGGCCAGATATCTCCGTGGTATCAAGGTGTAACAGAATGAGCTGTGTTATGTCAGTTTTATATCCATTTCACTGGCTTCAGGTTGTTTCCTGTCTCTAATAAATGTGTTGGCATTGGTCTCTAAAGACCTAAATGGTCTGGGGCTTGAGTATTTCAGGAACTGCCCTCTCCCGTAAAAGCTTGCTTGAAAATGTCTCTCATTTTCTGGGGTCCTTGTTGTCCCTCCTCCACCACACCCCAAAAAGCAGCGGGCAAATTGAGTCTTTTTGTTGTCCATCTTGGTTCCTACCCACAAAGGAGAACATAAGTTGGTGGAGATAAGGGAGAAGACCATTTCTATCATGGCAAATAAATCATGTTCTGCTTTTCCAAGAGGGAATTTGCTGGATCCCTTTGCCTGCCTATATGATGCCATTGAAAACTGACATTTAGTGGCCATTTTAGAAACTATTTTTGGAATTGTGGTGTTTTTCATTTTTGCTGTATGTTTTTATTGTTGTAGGTTTATTCTTTGATTACATTTTGTCTTGATTTGTTATATTGTTCTGTTTTTATGATACTGTAAACCTTTCCGAGAAAGGCAGGAAATGGAATGATAGTGAAATCTTTGTGTTCTTTAGCATCCTTTTGAAAGAGAAACGCACCCAGTTTATGCTCTTTATGCTGAGAGAGTGGTGTTGACTTTCACTTTATCATCATCCACAGTGCCATTGGCTGACTTCAACACTTTCAGAGTTGAGCATCTCCTCCATTTTCGTCTCTCAAGGTGTCTCAACTATTTGCTGAAGTTAGTAGTTCCACAGGCCTAGCAGAACAGGTAAAGGGTCAAGGTAAAGGGGACCCCTGACCATTAGGTCCATTCGTGACTGACTCTGGGGTTGCGGCACTCGTACTTGCTTTATTGGCCGAGGGAGCCGGGGTACAGCTTCCGGGACATGTGGCCAGCATGACTAGGCCGCTTCTGGCAAACCAGAGCAGTGCACGGAAACGCCATTTACCTTCGCGCTGAAGCGGTACCTATTTATCTACTTGCACTTTGACGTACTTTTGAACTGCTAGGTTGGCAGCAGAACAGGGCCAGCCCCAAAATAAACCATTCTGCCCTGCCAGGAAAGAAGGGGTAAAGGAAGAACTACACCAAAAACCAGGAGGGAAAGGTTGACAGCGGGGTCTGCTGCCCTTGTGGACCCTGCCACCTGAAGCAGTCGCCTCACCTTACCTCATGGGTGGGCCGATCTTGTAACTGAGGCCAAATTAACAATACCATGTATACCTATCAAAGCAGTCAAGCAAGCACATTGCATATTGTTTCTGAAAGTATGAATTAGGTAGGTTCACCTTTAAATGCAAGCATAATAGAATTTCTTTCTTTCATAATAGAATTTCTTTCTGCAAACCTGCAGAACTGCACCCCCAAGGATGTTCCCCAAAATTTGGCTCTCAGTGGAATTGGCCCGCAAACTTAAAAGTGCCCCACATGCCACTGCAGACCAACTTGCAGTGACCCATTTCTCGAGGGAGCGAGGCCTGAGCCACGAAGGGGAACAAACTGGACAAGACAACGTTCATTCCAGCTGTGAGTGGTCATGAGGCATCTGATCAAGGCCTGTATTTTAAAATGAGCTTAAAGATATATTTGCAAATGTTTGTATGTTTCATGCCAGGCAGAAACCAGCTGGCTAAGTACTCTGGCAGTTCTTTATCTTCCTGCTCTCCTGGACAAGGGCCCCCCTGATTTATAGCAGTAGCAGGAGACAAGTTTCTCAAAGTTGTAAAAGGGAAATACAGGCTGGGAGCAAATGTTACACTGACCCTACAAATTACAGAATACAATCAAGCTGCAAAAACACTAAGAGTTGGTAAATAGATTTATTATTTAACAGAAAATAATACCATGTGCCTCCCATTAGACTCCAGCCATATTTTCCTAAGGTTTAGAGAGTTAAAGGGCAATAAATTTTGGGAAAAGCTAATGGGAAAAGCAGCTGGCTGGGAAAGGGAGGTGTAAACTGAAGAGGCTTCTTTTTGAAGCTGTTTTTACTGAGTTCCTTTTTTACTTTGCAAAGGCCTTTTCTTCTAAAAAGCTATCTATGTCATGTATGAGATTTGTTGGCTTATTGGAGTGGTATACAAAAGACGAGGAGGTGAAGGAGGTAATGACAAAGTGGGCGATAGACATTGGCTATAACATCGATTTCGAAAGGTGGCTGGAATTATGGAATAACAATATAAAGTTTACGGCGTGCATGGCATTGAGGGAAAATATGTGGAAAATGATATATAGGTGGTACCATACGCCGGTGAAACTGGCTAAAATGTACAGGTTAAAGAATAAAAGATGTTGGAAATGCAGTGAAGCAGAAGGCGATTTCTACCACACGTGGTGGTCATGTAATAAAGTGAAAGGGTTTTTGGGAATTAATTGACAACGAACTTAAAAAAATATTTAAATATACTTTTCCCCAAAAAAACTGAAGCCTTTCTGCTGGGAATGTTGGGTAAAGAAATCAAAAAAGAAGATAAGATAATATTCCTTTATGCCACTACAGCTGCAAGAACTATGCTGGCACAAAACTGGAAAACAGAAACTATACCTAGTATAAGCGATTGGCAGGTTAAAATGGTAAACTATGCCGAGCTTGCTAGACTAACAGGTAGAATACGAGACCAAGATGAACAGAAATTTCATAAAAATTGGAGTAAATATTGGAAGTATATTGGAAATAACTTGTAGAGGGCACTGGCGGTGCTGGAATAACTCTAACAGAGAGTGGTTAATATTTAAGATCAAAAATAAAATACGTGACTGTAGAACTTATCTGATACTTACCAAAAGGGTGGAGGGAAGTCCAGGGCTCAGTAGAGCCCAAATACTGTGATTTTTTTATTTTTTGGCTTTTTCTTTTTTTTGTATAATTTGGGGAGGGAATATAATACACTATGTAAACAAACTAGAATTATATCTATAAGTACACTGATATTTTTATCGGTATGTTTATTTGTGTATTTTATATCTACATTGATATGTTTATTTGTATAGTCTGAATAAAAATGTATTGGGGGGAAAAAGAGATTTGTTGGCTTAATGTAATTATGCAAAGGATTTAGAAAGTAAGAAATGTTAGATTCTTGTGTTAGATTCTTATTTCATTGATGGTGTGTGAGAATGTGAACCCAAGATCTCGGTTTAGATAGAACTTAATACCATGAGCCATCTGTTTTAGCCATTTGTTTTGGAATGCAGGGGCAACAGGGGCAAAAGGTGATCTGGTAATTAAGGTGCCTTGTCGAGGCAAATGTAAGATATATGGCTACTTGTCTGCCATTTATGGATAGAAGGAAATATAGCTCTTTGTCTCCCATAAAAGGTAATAGGAAATGGGTGTATCTTTTATGATTGGTTCTAGCAAACAGGCAATAGGAATTTCAACCAGGCTGATTGGACAGAGGCAGCCAAAGGAGGAGCAAGGGGGCTGGGCTGAGGAAATATAAGTGCTGGCCATCAGGGCTGGAGTGGGCAGAGCTTTGGTAACCACATACCACTGTGTCTATCATTTATTTGTCTGACAAATAAATTATTATTTTAATTTCTCTATTGCTGCGTTGAATATTTCATTCCAGCTAAGCGTTAACCACAAGCAGGGTGCTACAGTCACCCTGCTGCAGTTTTCTGACCCCTGAGGCAAGGAAAACTATTGGTTGCATATGTTAATCAGAATGTGCAGACAAACAGCATAACATGTATTTTTCTGTAGGTCCTGACAAGCAACATACAGACATACAATAATGAGTCGAGATGCTTGAGAGGAAAGTCTATAAAAACTAATTTACTTTCAAATATCAAGCAATATTTATGTTAACAAGAAGATATCGTATGAGAAGATACAGGGGGGAGAACAATAGTGGTAGCGGCAATAAGAACAAGCACATCTTAAAGGCTTACTTGGCCAACATGAACACCATACATTTAAAGCACTATGATGCCACTTTATACTTTCATGGCTTCCACCAAGGAATTCTGGGAGCTGTGGTTTGTCAAGGATGCTGAGAGTTGCTAGGAGGCCTTCCTTCAAATAGCTACAATTCCCAGGGAATTATGGATCATGTTAGCAAGCGATTTTAACAGTACAGTGGTACCTCGGGTTAAGTACTTAAATCGTTCCAGAGGTCCGTTCTTAACCTGAAACTGTTCTTAACCTGAAGCACCACTTTAGCTAATGGGGCCTCCTGCTGTCACCGCGCCACCGGAACACGATTTCTGTTCTCATCCTGAAGCAAAGTTCTTAACCTGAAGCACTATTTCTGGGTTAATGGAGTCTGTAACCTGAAGCGTATGTAGCCTGAGGTACCACTGTACTAGGCTTAAGGAAAGTATATTTCTCAAATCCCTTAAAAGATCTTTCTTTACTCCTCCATGTAAGGTTAAAAAAAATGACCATGTTGGCAGATACCGATTAGAACAGTGATGGCCAAACTTGGCCCTCCAGCTGTTTTTGGACTACAATTCCCATAATCCCTGACCACTGGTCCCGTAAGCTAGGGATGATGGGAGTTGTAGTCCAAAAACAGCTGGAGGGCCAAGTTTGGCCATCACTGGATTAGAAGAAGACTAAACTGAAAGTATACAGGCAAAGTGTACGGTAGGTGAGAGAATAGCTAGTTTAATGCAAGTGCAACTGCAATCTATTATTCATTCCTAATATTTCTATGAGAGGATAAGGTAATAATTAAGAACAAACCGTTGAAGCAACAAAAACTTAAGATTCATTTAAACAATATGAAATGATACACTAAGCCAAGGGTAGGCAAACTAAGGCCTGGGGGCCGGATCTGACCCAACTGTCTTCTAAATCCGGCCTGGAGAGTCTGGGAATCAGTGTTTTTTTACATGAGTCGAATGTGTGCTTTTATTTAAAATGCATCTCTGGGTTATTTGTGGGGCATAGGAATTTGTTCATATTTTTTTTTCCAAAATATAGTCTGCCCCCCCCCACAAGGTCTGAGGCACAGTGGACTGAACCCCTGCTGAAAAAGTTTGCTGACCCCTGCACTAAGCACTAAAGCAGAGACTTCTGGGATCACAATATCTATCTATTTTGGTAGCTCTTAATGTGGGGTGCCCAAACTGATTTGGATTAGAAGATGCAGTTGTTTAATTGGACTCGGATAAGCTTGCATTATGGATTGGTGATATTCACCCAGATTCATATTCACAACATGCACAGAAGCAGCTCTGTGCAGCTTGTCTGAGCCCCTGGCAGGGCCCCTCTGGCCAGCTTAGCCCTCCGAGGCCAGGGGCAAGTGTGCTTGGCTGCCTCCCATCGCCACCCCACTGCACAGGAGGCTACTTTTGAATTCATATAATAAACGTCTGGTGCTAGATACATTTAAAGGTAAAGGTAAAGGTACCCCTGCCTGTACGGGCCAGTCTTGCCAGACTCTAGGGTTGTGCGCTCATCTCACTCTCACTCGCAGACACTTCCGGGTCACGTGGCCAGCGTGACAAGCTGCATCTGGCGAGGCAGCGCAGCACACGGAAACACCATTTACCTTCCTGCTGGTAAGTGGTCCCTATTTATCTACTTGCACCCAGAGGTGCTTTCGAACTGCTAGGTTGGCAGGCACTGGGACCGAACGACGGGAGCGCACCCCGCCGCGGGGATTTGAACCACCGACCATGCGATCGGCAAGTTCTAAGCGCTGAGGTTTTACCCACAGCGCCACTCGCATCCCTTAGATATATTTGCATTAGGTTAAAATAAAATCTTACTGAGGTCCGTCAGAGCTTTATCATACACTTTGGGGAGGACTGGTTTTCCAGATAGATTTTCATGCACAAGAAAGTACTGTATTTTCTGGCATATAAGACTACTTTTTAACCCAGGAAAATCTTCTCAAAAGTCGGGGGTCATCTTATACGCCGGCGACAGCAGCAGCTCCTGCAGCAACTCCCCACCAGGATAAAATGACAGCAAATTAAATCAGAGGACACCAAGCTCTCTAGATGAAGCAGAAATAAGCTTGAAAATTGGCCCCAGAAGCCCCCGGCCACTGGGAAGTGGAGCGGATTTCCGAGCCGGACTGGAGACTGGTTTTATTTCGTGTGTGTTGGAAGAGGGGTACAGTAGTCTTATACGGCGCGTATATCCCAAACTCTATATTTTAACTGGAAAAGTTGGGGGGACGTCTTATACGCCCAGTCGTCTTATACGCCAGAAAATATGGTACTATGCATACTGCTTTAGCTGAGATTCCCGCATTCTAGGGGGATGGACTAACTCTAAGATTCTATGAAGTTTTCTGACTTTCTGCATATCACCAAATTTCACCCCCCAAACCGCTGCAGTGTATCTTTCATCCGTTGTAAAGAAATGCCACAAAGGTCACTGAATCTCTAAGCTAAGCTACAGCCTAGATGTGTTTACAAAACCGAAAGGCGTGTGGATAAGTCTGACAAACTGGCAGGGCAAGAACTGGGCATTCATGCTTTTCAGTAGAGTTACTGATGGGACGTTATCCTCCAGGACATTTCCCTGAGCTGGGAAGCCCTGGCTATGTAACTTCTTGGCGAGGACTGTCGCTATGAGGCGGTTGTACCCTTTCCTGCGGTGTTCCGGCAAAGTATAACCATGGATCATAGTAGCAAATTGGTCCGTCAAACCCCAGGCAATGGGGCAGCCCCCTTCATCCAGGACGCAGGTACTAGGGAAACAGGAAATGAGGCTGGCAAGGTATTTTCGGCATTGTTCGCTTCCTCCTCGGGACCACGTGCTGTTCAGCAGGCTGGCATGGGAGACATCGAGGGAAGCAAGCTTGGGTGGGGGTACTAGCCTAAAAAAGATTTCTCCAGTTAAAATGTGCTGTAAAATCCATAAGGTACACACAAAAACAGGGAATACATACTAAGGGGCTTATCCTTTGCTCTTTCCAGACACAGTGAGCACTTTAAAGCTCTGTTTCCGAGTGCCTGTCATATGATAATAATAATAATAATAATAATAATAATAATAATAATAATAATAATAATAATAAATTCTTTATTTATACCCCGGCCTCCCCAGCCAGAGCCAAGCTCAGGGCAGCTAACACTGAATATAAATTACAATAAAACATAATAGAAAAAAAGAAAAAAGAAAAATAAGTTAATTAAAATATGGTTTAAAATACAGCTTAAAATGCAGCCTCATTTTAGTAGTAGCCCATAAATCAAGACCATAAGGGGAGGAAACATTTATATACCAAATCCCATATAAGGAGTCAGAATGAGTCCAAGCCGAAGGCCAGGCGGAACAGCTCCGTCTTGCAGGCCCTGTGGAAAAAGATGTCAAATCCCGCAGGGCCCTGGTCTCTTGTGACAGAGTGTTCCACCAAGTCGGGGCCAGTGCTGAAAAGGCCCTGGCCCTAGTTGAGACCAATCTAACCTCCTTGAGGCTCAGGACCTCCAAAGCGCTATAATTTATGGACCTTAAGGTCCTCCTCAGGGCATACCAGGAGAGGTGGTCCCGTAGGTATGAGGGTCCTAGGCTGCATAGGGCTTTAAAGATCAAAACCAACACCTTAAACCTGACTGTGTACTCTGCCGGGAGCCAGTGCAGCTGGTAAAGCACTGGACAAATGTGATTCCACGGTAAGGACCCCGTAACGAGCCTTGCCACAGAATTCTGCACCCGCTGGAGTTTCTGGGTCAGCTTCAAGGGCAGCCCCGCGTAGAGCGAGTTACAATAATCAAGCCTGGAGGTGACCATTGCATGGATCACTGTGGCCAGATCAGGGCGAGAAAGGTAAGGGACCAACTGCTTAATATGGCGGAGATGGAAAAATGCCACCTTTGCTGTGGCTGCAACCTGCGTCTCCATAGAAAGGGAGGTGTTGATGGTGACACCCAAACTCTTGACAGAAGGTGCTGGCACTAATTAAGCCCCTGCAAGAGATGGGAGTTGACCCCCCAACCCCATGTCGTCCTGACCCAGCCAACGGACCTCTGTCTTCAAAGGATTTAACTTCAACCGGCTCCCATGCAGCCATCCAGCCACAGCTTCCAAACATCTGATCAGTGTGTCTGGAGCCGAGTCAGGGTGGCCGTCCATCAACAGATAAAGCTGGGTGTCATCAGCATATTGATGACAACCCAGCCCAAACTCCAGACAACCTGGGCAAAGGGGCACATAAAGATATTGAAAAGCATATCTATTGCTCTGGAGTTCTCCCAGCAAAAATCTGCCCTTTAAAGCTCAATCCGTGGGAAACCTGAACTGACATTTGCTCTGACTGAGTGCTAAAGAGCTGGCTTTTGAGGAGAAAGCTCGGTGGCAAAAAAGGGCTTGGACACAGAGCTTTTAAGCACAGACCAGTGCCTAGAAAGAGTGGGCCAAAAGGCAAGTGTGGATAAGCCCTACTTGAGATGGGTGGCAGTGGAAGGAAAGAAGACAAACAGAAGGGAAAAGTGGAGCCAGTAGGCAATAAAGCCTATCAGATATTCCGTGCTCTCGCTCCCCACCTCGGCCTTTTGGGATAATACTTATAGGTAAAGGTAAAGGGACCCCTGACCATTAGGTCCAGTCGTGACCATCTCTGGGGTTGTGGTGCTCATCTCACTTTATTGGCCAAAGGAGCCGGTGTACAGCTTCTGGGTCATGTGGCCAGCATGACTAAGCCGCTTCTGGTGAAACCAGAGCAGCGCACGGAAATGCCGTTTACCTTCCCGCAGGAGCGGTACCTATTTATCTACTTGCACTTTGACGTGCTTTCAAACTGCTATGTTGGCAGGAGCAGGGACTGAGCAACGGGAACTCACCCCGTCGCGGGGATTCAAACCGCCGACCTTCTGATCGGCAAACTGTAGGCTCTGTGGTTTAACCCACAGCGTCACCCGCATCCCTTTGAATCCTACTAATACAAGTCCATTCTTAATACCAAAGGTGAGTTTGAAGGAATGCATCTAACTGAAACAATGCATTCTTTGCTTTCACACCTGCAGGGTAGCAATTTTGTCCATGGAGTTGCTCCTGGAAATGGTTAAAAAATACAAAAAGGGGATTCTTTTCTTCATCTGTCACAGCATCTTAATTTAGAAAATGTGGCAATCAGAGCTAGGGGAAGGAAAGATTCGGGAGTGCATTTTAAACCTTCTTGTTTAATACTATGCTGTGTGTCACCCACCCAACTTTCCTTCCAACCGTATTTTGCACCTGTCATTGGCCAGTGGATCTAGTAAAAAACAACAACAAATGAGATTCTACAAGCCTGAAATCTGCCCACCGATGTTGCAAAACATTAATACAGAAAAAGACAGGAATCAGCAGACTGGGTGACGTGGGGGAATCCTTGAGTGAACTGTGGCGTCTTCACCCAACTTCATAAATCAGTGTCTAATTTTGGCACATATTTCAAGAGCGGCATTGCTGTGGAAAATAGTACTGATATGACTAAACATACGGGAGTTTAACCTCAGGAAGTGTATCAGGATCTGGATGGATAACCATTTGGAAACAAGACCGCTTTACATCCACAAGCTTGGAACTAGCTACAGCTTGGGAAACGTCGTACAATCCATCCTGCAGTCCTGCGTACAGATAAATGAGAGAATAAGCTTTTAAAACGCAAGATATAAGGAAATGGACTAATCCAGTTTAGCCATACTAGCTAGAGGTGCTGTATTGTGTCCCACAAAATACTTTTTTTCATTTCTTTAGAAATGCTCCTTTTTCACACTCATAAGACAGCACCCAAAATTCATTTTGATGCTTTATATAGATATTTTGTGGCACCTGTACTGACAACCAAATTTACATCCCTCACTGAATGAGTCAAATTAAAAGTTAAATTCATTTCATTTTGTGAGGAGGTACCCTGGGGCATTTAAACAAACAGCTGAAAGAATCTAACACAGTGGTTTAAAGCAAACAACTTTTCATTCGCTGCAATTATCACATCAAATTCCCTAGTGCAAAACCAACCATGTCTCTGTGTGTGTGTGTGTGTGTGTGTGTGTGTGTGAGAGAGAGAGAGAGAGAGAATCACTTTGCTGCTGGACACATAAATAAGCAAGTGTTTATGTGAAAGCCTGCAAGAGAACATACACCATTTAATTTCTGCTATATTTTCACCATTCATTCTATAATCTTTAGAGCACAGCGTTTGATCTAGATATTATTAGGATATTGCAGGTACAGCATACCCTGGCAAAAATCTAGTTTGTGACAAAGGGCACATTGCTGAAATTCTCAGTCTGTGCCACTAACTCTTTCCACACTCTGACAATATTGCTTGGAAATCTTTCTTCAGAAGTCAGTCACAGCATTGGCAAATCCTTATTTCCATTACCCAGCAGGAAATAAGCTTTACCCTGGATTTGGAAGACTTGCTCCCAGTTCACGGTTTCTGGGTTCTCCAGCAACGCTTGATATGCCTGCTGGTCCTTGTAGAATACAGCATAGGCATTGGTAAAATGGTCCAGGTCATCACTTTCAGCCTGTGATTTTAAAGACACAAAAACCCCTAGTTCATCCCATTATACACACAAATACACAATAATTTTGTTGCTATAATCAAAACTGTGATGTGCCACAGTGAAGAGAACTTAGAATGAAGAAACAATGGCCAAAAGTCATTATTTCTTCTAAATAGATGGAGTTTTGTAGTGCTTCTCATTAGGCTTCCCATTTCAAATTTCAGGAGTAAGGAAGTGAGCATGTCAAATATTTACAGCAAGTTTCAACAATCATTTGTATATAAATCAGGAAAATTTGGATATAAATCAAGAAAACTAAATGAAACAGCTTGTTTGCTTTAAGGACTCATGTTGAAACTTCTGTTGTCAATTAAGTATGGTTCATCATTATCTATGAACCTAAACTGTAGTCAATCTCAACTATGATTTAGGGCAAACAAGCCAATATAATAAAACATGGTTTGAAGCTGGCCTGACTCCCTAAACCATGCTTAAAACTAACCGGTTTGTTCAGCTTCAGGCATAATAAAAAACGGAAGTGAAAGCTTCTTCTCCCCTCATGCTCATTGTTATGTACTGAGTTGAATAGGATCCAAATTGCAGCAGTCTGATTGGTCCTAGAACAATAGGATTCAGAATGCTGCAGTCTGATTGGTCCTAGAACAATAGGATCCAGAATGCAGCAGTCTGATTGGTCCGCAGGAGCCACTCAATCCAACTCCAGGTGGAAGTGAATCCGCAACCTGATTGGCCTACAGGAGAATCCCGGAATTAGCCAATCGCGTGGGGCCCATTGTGCAAATAATGTATATAAAGCAGACATTTCGGGGGAACTTCCATTCCTGACTACTATGAGCTGAATAAAGAGCATGAAATCCACACTCGACTCCGAGTGTATTTCACTCATGCTGCAAGAGAAGAGGAGAACTCACAAATCCATGGCTCTTCTAAGCAAAGGTGAACACCCAGCACCTAAATGTTGTGTTTATGGGGGAGGGGAGGGAGATGGAGAGAGAACACACTAGATTATACTCTTTACTATACCGTTCTCTGCCGGCGGGTAATAACAGCTTTAAATTCTGGCCATGAATCCACCACCACTTCCTTCCTGAAGGGGTTTCCTCTGTTTATATTTAGCACTGCTCCATAAACCTTCAAAAGGAAAGATGAGCTGTTTAGAGGTTGGAAAAAATATTGTTATGAGGGTCAGTCTGGATGAAACCCTAGGTCTCTTCCAAAACCTGTGATCCTGTATCAGTGAGGCTAGCATGGAAGAGGGAACCTGGAAGACCAGCCGAATTAAGTCATTTAGCTTTCACTCGCCAATTAAGTGTTCATAAGCATCCCTAAACAAGAGCCAAGAGACTGTGCTCTCCACAAAGGGGAGTAGGCATTTTCCCCCACCTGGCTGGATGCCAGGTGATCCTAGGCAGCAGAACAACAAAGCTGTTGTGTATAAGAGCTGGAAGCTGGAGGAGACAGAGACACGTCGGCCTCTATGCTGGACTTTGGTGCCCATCTGGAAACCTACCGTATTTTTCGCTCTATAACACGCACCCGACCATAACACGCACATAGTTTTTAGAGGAGGAAAACAAGAAAAAAAATATAACGAAACAGTGGATGTATGATTTTTGTGGTTCATGCTGTGGCCACAGACATGTGATCTGACGGTGAGTTTGGGGTAGCCCAATGCAAAAATCCTAAGGATCCATGTGGATCCGTGCTTTGTAACCACGTTTTAGGTGGGGAGGGAAGGAAAAGCACTCAAGGGACAAGGAGCACGCGAGGGGTGTGTGGAGAAGGAAGCTGCTAATAATGCAGAAGAGGGGTATAAGCGGAGAAGGCTCCTCTCCTCTCCCGCTTTGCTCCTTTAAAGCAAGCAGGCTCCCTGTCCGTCTCTCCTCCCCACTCAGCGGCTCTTCTCCCGCTTTGCTGTTTCAAAGCGAGCCACAGAGGAGGGAAGGGGAACCATGGATCCTCTGCTCACGACTGCAGCAGATCCCGCCGCCATCCGTAGGCATTCGCTCCATAACACGCACAGACATTTCCCCTTACTTTCTAGGAGGAAAAAAGTGAGTGTTATGGTGCAAAAAATACGGTAATAGGGAAGGCAAGATCTGTTGGGGTGTTAATGCTGTGAGTGCCTCCATCCTATGCTCAGGTTGGATATATGCAGTGCTTTCTTTCTGGGGGGACGCACACCCCTAAACATTTTCTGAATCTAAGTTTGACCTCAGTGAGGGGCAGTATTTCAATATGAGTAGGAAAATGAGAGCACCCCTAAACATTTTTTTTAGAAGAAAAAAGCACTGGATATATGCATACAGTGGTACCTCAGGTTATATACGCTTCAGGTTACAGACTCCGCTAACCCAGAAATAGTACCTCGGGTTAAGAACTTTGCTTCAGGACAGAAATCGTGCTCCGGCGGCGCAGCGGCAGTGGGAGGCCCCATTAGCTAAAGTGGTGCTTCAGGTTAAGAACAGTTTCAGGTTAAGAACGGACCTCTGGAACAAAAAGTACTTAACCCGAGGTACCACTGTAATAGGGACGCGGGTGGCGTTGTGGGTTAAACCACAGATGTAGTATAGTATAGTCATGGCCCTCTTAGTATGGGCTGTTAAGATGAAAAGGTCAAATAGGTGGGGTCCCCTCCACCAACTGATAGGTAGAAAGACAGAGGCCATAGTTTGGACTTGGTACAGTGGTACCGCGGGTTACGAACTTAATTTGTTCTGGAGGTCCATTCTTAATCTGAAACCACTCTTAACCTGAGGCACGCTTTCGCTAATGGGGCCTCCCGCTGCCGCCACGCCGATTTCCGTTCTCATCCTGGGGCAAAGTTCATAACCCGAGGTACTACTTCCAGGTTAGCGGAGTTTGTAATCCAAAGCATTTGTAACCCGAGGTGTTTGTAGCCTGATGTACCACTGTATTTCTGTGAGCTAGAAGCTGACAGGCTGCAAGCTGGGTAGCTAGGAGACAGAACTATGCTTGATTTCTGTTCGAATTCAAGACTGGCTATGGGAAAAATAAGACCCTATTGGAGTGTTAATCGTACCTTCCAATATGAAGCAGCCCCAGACCAGGACGCCATCTTCTTGGGCCACACTTCTGCACAAGATTGGGACCCCCCCCCAAAAAAAAGAGCTTTTGGGGGGGGCAAAGTGCCACAAAGCAAATGTTTTTGGTGGGCACACAAGGTCACCGCCCTGGAAAGAAGTGATATTTCTGGGGCAGCAATCTTGTGTGACACCCCAAAACATGTGTTTTTGGGCTCTGTGCCTGAAAAAAGTGCTGCCCAAAATCGTGCAAGACTGTGGTGGCCATTTTGTCCACTATCCTCTCATGAGAAAAAGATGAGACCATGCCTGATTTCTGCTGGAATCCAAGGCTGTGGCTATGGGAGAAGCAGGACATCCTTGTGTTGTTAATGCTGTGAACCCCTCCATCGTAGGCTTGGAGACTGAGGTGGAGTGCAGCAATACAATTTATACACAGTGGTGCCCCGCAAGACGAACGCCTCGCAAGACGGAAAACCCGCTAGACGAAAGGGTTTTCCGTTTTGGAGGCGCTTCGCAAAACAAATTTCCCTATGGGCTTCCTTCGCAAGACGAAAGCCCATAGGGAAACCTCCGGGACAGCGGGGAAGCGCAGCGGGGAAGGCTGCTCCGAAGGCTGGCGGTGGGAGGAGGTCTCTCCGCCCCACCGGGAGCCTTCGGAAGGCTGCTCCGAAGGCTGGCGGCGGGAGGAGGTCTCTCCGCCCCACCGGCAGCTTTCGGAAGGCAGCTCCGAAGGCTGGCGGTGGGGCGGAGAGACCTCCTCCCGCCGCCAGCCTTGGGATGGCTGCTCCGAAGGCTGGCGGTGGGGCGGAGAGACCTTCTCCCCGCGCCAGCCTTTGGATGGCTGTCCTGAAGACTTGCGGTGGGAGGAGGGTTTTCCTTCCCACCGCCAACTTTCAGAATGCTGTTCTGAATGTTGGCGTGGGGAGGAAAAACCCTCCTCCCACCGCAAGCCCCGGGAACAGAGGAGAAGCGCTGCGTGCCTTCCCCTCTGTTCCCGTACCTGTCCTGAAGGCTTGCGGTGGGGAGAAAAGCCCTTCTCCGCACCGCCAGCCTGGCAAGCGGTCTTCATAGGAACGCATTAATTGATTTTCAATGCATTCCTATGGGAAACCGTGCTTCGCAAGACGAAAAACTCGCAAGAAGAAAAAACTTGCGGAACGAATTAATTTCGTCTTGCGAGGCACCACTGCACTTTGTTTAGGTGTATATTCATCACTATGGAATGCGGGTGGCACTGTGGGTTAAACCACAGAGCCTAATTACTTGGGGATCAGAAAGTCAGTGGTTCGAATCCCCGCAACGGGGTGAGCTCCCGTTGCTCGGTCCCTGCTCTTGCCAACCTAGCAGTTCGAAAGCATGATAAATAGTTACCACTCCAGCAAGAAGGTAAACGGTGTTTCCATGGGCTGCTCTGGTTCGCCAGAAGCGGCTTAGTCATGCTGGCCACATGACCCGGAAGCTGTACGCCGGCTCCCTCGGCCAATAAAGCAAGATGAGCGCCCCAACCCGAGTCGACCACTACTGGACCTAACGGTCAGCGGTCCCTTTACCTTTACCTATATTCATCACTGCCTAAGGAACTAAGAATTAGGCTGCTTTAAAAGGTTGAGTTATTTCCCTCTCTCTTCTGCAAATGTGTTTTCAGAGAACCATTGTAGATGGAAGCAAGATCTTACTGACATTTTCGGAGAAATGAGGACAGAGAGGATGGAGGCCGTTGTTCTTCCCCTACTCCCATGACACTCTGCAAGCCAAAGGCTTGGCTGCAGTAATGAGCTCAAACGGAGGGAAAACACAAGGGAAAGCAAAGCAAATTTCCAAAAGCAACAAACTGAAAGGAGCCTTTAAAGATGTTTCAAAAGACTGCAAATTCTGACTTTTTCCAGAAAAGTTGTGTATGTTTTACCTGAAATGAATCAGGCACAATTCTGTATCAGAAACGATGGCGAGTTTTTGGTTTTTTTTTCCTCAGGGAGTAAACATTCGGCTTTCTTGAATGCTTCAGCTTACAGAGTTAAGCATCACCTCACTTGATTTGCTGGCTGCAATTGAGACCTCAGTTGAACGTGGGTACCTGATCTGAAGAGACACCAGCATAATGGAGCCTTGCACTTTTCATTCAGAACTGGCACATACCTGCAAAGCATAATCACTGCTACGCTCTCTGAGCATCTATGTCTATGCATGTGTTGCACATTTATGATGAACTGAATTTATAGGGTAGATATAACATTTCAACTTTATGAATTTTCAACAGGTCTCCATTAATCACTGATGCCAATGTTTGAAGGCAGGAACAAAACCAGCCCACCATTTTGCATCAGATTATTATTCTTATAACTGTCAACCCTCTCATAAAATTCTAATGTTCATTATCATAATACTGTAGTGATCATTTTGTAATTGTTTTATGCAAGTCTAAATTTTGTTCTGGGGGTGCTAATATAAATATAAAATGCATTTTTATTTAATAAAAGTATACAGACCATCCATCTTTTCAAAAAGACAAAAAACAGCCCCCAACTGCATTTCTGCATGGAACACAAGTACAAATTCAGGTCTAATAGCAAAAATCTGTACTCCATCATATCTCCAAAAGATACACCCTGATAGTTCAGAATTTCAAGTCCATAAATAAAGTCTACATAGATCTGCATTACCTTGAGTGATTCAGGAAAATTACTGAGTAATTTGTGTTCCAGTATTTGCAGCTTTGTAGAACAGTTTAACACCAGCATCTTGCAACCTTCATGCAAACATAGGTGGCCTACTAGAGGGCACAAGAAGAAGAAAAACCGTGACTAGCAGCAAATGTTACTTCAGTGCACTGGAAAATGGAAGCCCAAAACATAATCCTAGAGATCATACCCTTCTGTACTTATAGATTACATTTTATACAGTGCCATCACCTACCCCACCCCCCAGTACCCTATAATCAGCTGGACTTTATTCTGGACTAAAACCCATGACAAGCTTCTTGGAGAAAATTTCACACAGTAACTGCCACAAATTTGATGTTTTTACTGCTCTACCTTTTCCAGGTTGCTGTAAACAGCTATGAGAGTGACAAGTCTGAAGGGGTAAACATTTTATAAATAAAATTAATAAAAACTTTGACAGCACTGTTGTCCACTCTCATAGTTTTAAACCCAATAAAGGGTAGTATAGAGAGAGCCTGTCCTCACCCTAAACCTGAGAGGGTGGGGAGCTGTGCATGGGCAGCCGTCCTCTCTAAATTCACAAGGCAGAGATTATTTTGTTGGAATGCAGAACTCAAAATTCTTCTACAATGGTGTAAGAAAGAAACACCATCTTATAGAAATGGATAGCCCGTTACTGATAGCGTATAGATAAAAACGGCATTTTAAATTGGATTAAAGTTTCATGACACCATGTCTGCATTTTGCGTCAAAATGGGCTGCGGACACAGACACGTGCCACTCTCTGAACAAAATATACAAATATCCCACACAACCCTCATATATCTAGGTCGCATACCTGGGGCTGATTTTCAACTGGCTGTTCAGATATAGGAAACAGCTGGAACACTAAGAGGCACTTTCGGTTACATAGATTTTCTGGGAGCAGGTGGAAGATGAAGAGGAAATAGCCACACCCTCGGAAGGAGGGACTTACAATACAAGCTTTAAAAGACAATAGTAAAGGTCAAAAAACTCAAAATCCCTGCAAACTTCCCTCGTTGCCCACAAGACATTTGATATTGCAGCCCTGTTTCTTGTAAGATATCCCATTCCCACATATTTTAAAACAAATTACAATGATTATTAAGGAATTAGTGAGCAATTACAACGGTGTAACCAGGCTTCAAAGAACTAGTCATAGTTCTACAGAGTCTTGTGGGAAATGGTCTAAACTGTGCAAATATTGTGGGAAGCAGAAGACCTCTGTGCCTTTGAAAGCTCTCAATTTCTACCATGTTCAAAACCCCGTTTGTTCGGTTAGGCTTTTCCTAATGCTGCTCTAGCTTCTTCCCATAATCATTTGGGCAGGACTGAATCTGCTGAACAGAAACTGACTAGAATGTTATCAGTCAGGAAAAAGCTCTGCATCTCTTGAGAAGACATCTGTAAGAAGAGATCCTAAAAGTCTTCTATCTGGAACAGACACATGGAATAATCCTGTGTCCATCTTCAATTACTTGCAAGGCTATAGATTTCTAAACTGAATTTAGTTTAGAAATTAGAAGGCTATAGATTTCTAAACTGAAATTCCTAAACTGAAATTAAAGTTTGGAAGCAGGCCAGTTGCATACCTCTTCCAAAGAAGGCAGCAACTTCAGGAATCAGATATAATTTCATTTTCATTGTTCTCTCTAAAGCATTTACCTATGTATTTACCTCAGTATCTCAGTCTTTACCATAGATCTTTATTGCACAGATAAGCTGATTAAATATTAGGTGTGGGAAACATATCTAATTTACAACCCGCTAAAAACTTATATAAATATGAATACTTCTTTTGAAACAAAGCAATTTTAACTTCTAGCTAAAATCTGTCTTCCATATACCCTAGGTGCTGAAGTCTCATCCTTGGCAACCATACATGCACTTTTAGTTCCCTGTGGACCACAGGCTAGAGCACGTTTGTCATTAAACAAAACCGAGATCAGTAGCATGTAAACAAACTTATTCGACAGTTCTCTTGGCTGTACAGTGTTCTAGAACATCTTTGTGGGTGTAGCGGAAAGTTGTTTCTTTTATTCAGGCTTATTTCAGAAGATGCAGAGACAAATATGCAAGCCAGAGATGTGATATACCTGTTTTGCTTGTTTTCCAAAACTGAATGGCACTCGACAATTAAACCTAAGAAAACAGAACTATAAGAAAGGAGAGCTACACCGTAATCTTGTGGTTCCTAAACCTAAGAAATGCCAGGTGTGATTTTCCTTATTGAAAGTAAAGAACCAAACCCTGCTTTGAAAATAAAATGTAATCCTTTAATTTCAGTTTTCTCTCCCTTTTTGGCATTAGTTTCAATATCCATGAGATCCAATTTAACTTGAAGAGGCAACTGCAAGTAAGTAAAATTATATTTTGTTAGATTGCAAGACTTTATTTTCCACTTTTAAAATGCTGATAAAAGCCTAAATCATTCACAACCCTTCCCATTTGATATGAATGAAAACCTATTATTGTACCTTACGATTTTCATGAGAAACTCAGTAGATTTCTAGGGCACTGAGGCAGGAGGCACTGAATAAAACCCTGACAAATTACATTGGGGAGCTAAGCAGGGAGTTGCTCTGCTAGATTGGAAAGGTCAAATTTGCTTATCCACCCTTCTTCTGCATGCTTACTTCAAAAGAAGAGGCACTTGGCAGCTGCTCCTTCTGCTTAGAATCAACGGAATACAGTGGTACCTCGGGTTACAGACGCTTCAGGTTACAGACTCCACTAATCCAGAAATAGTACCTCGGGTTAAGAACTTTGCTTCAGGATGAGAACAGAAATTGTGCAGCGGCAGCGCAGCGGCAGCAGCAGGAAGCCCCATTAGCTAAAGTGGTCTTCAGGTTAAGAGCAGTTTCAGGTTAAGAACGGACCTTTGGAACGAATTAAGTACTTAACCCGAGGTAGCACTGTATGGCAATGACTTGGGATGATGAGAGCCAAGTTCAATCTCCAGGATACTTACTGCAAGCTTCTCAGCTTCTGAATGTAGCACACATAGGAAGGAGGGGCTAGGTTGGCTCATCCCATCAGCAAAGCCCCCCCCCCCCCTCAATAGGCCCTACCCCTTAATGTTGGTTGATGGAAAAGGAAGTGTCTGTGGGTTGGGTTGGGGCACTGAGACCCCTTAAATAAAGTATTGTGTTTTAATTTGTTGGTGTAACCCAGTCAGATGGGTGGCATATAAACAACATATTATTATTATTATTATTATTATTATTATTATTATTATTATTACTACTACTACTACTACTACTACTACTACTAACGGGTTAAAATGTCCAGCATGGCATGCTTAAGATCATCCCCTCTTGCAATTAATCTTTTGGAACTGCTGCTCCCCCAGCCTGGGCTGCACCTGGATGATTTGAAAGAGCCATAAACGACTAAGGCTAACTTGTTCACACTTAAATCAGCTTGTTGATGAGATTAGTAAACCAAACTGCTGACTGGTTTTACCTGCAGCACCACATCATCTGACTTGAGTAGCCAAAACCAACCCTATTTGTAGCAAGGATGGCTACACATGGTTACACAAAAATATGTGTCTGCAGCATGTCACAAAAGTGAGGCAGATGCTACTTTATTCATATTAAACCCAGCAATCAATACAATACATATTTAAGTTTTTTATTTCATTATCTGGAAAAATAAATAGAAATTTATAAAAGCAAAAGTCTCATAGAGCTCTTTTGTGTGAAGCCAGTCTCTCAAGTTCTTTGTATCACTAGAACTGTAGAATATTGCACTCATTTATCAGGATTACTGCAATAAAAGGGAAATTTCTCATGATACAGGCAAATAAGCTACAAAGATATATACATATTGTCAGATAGGGTGGTTAACTTTAAGATATCTCAATTAATTTGTTTTAAAAGTCTGCACAAAACACAATGCAGATTGTAACAATCCATCACTTTCCTGAAGACAGAGTACCATCATAACCATCATGTTTTGAGAACAAAATGTTCATGGAAGATAATAGCACCAAGAAATAGGACTAATCATTGTTCTTCAACACGTAATGTCCTTCAACTGACTTTCTTCAGACATCCACATAGTCATATGCCTGTTCTAGGAAAGCAAACAGTGTCTTCATTTCTTCTGATTCTTGTATGGTGTTTATGTCATTAAGAAGACCTTCTTGGTTCCTGACCTTCAGAAGCTCATCCTACAGAATGTGAAAAGGGAGAAAGTTTAAGATGGTATGAGGAAAACAAAGGATTTTCAGGTAGGAAATCAGTGCAATTTCCAGCAAAGCTTCAGATAGCTCTAGGATGCAAAGAGGGCAGACAAAATTAAGGAGCAGCAAGCCTTAATACACAAGAAAGAATGGTTTCTGGGCAGCCTTCTCCACCCTGGAACTTTTCTAATGTTGCTGGATTACAGCTCCCACACCGCTGACTGCTTGCCATACCGGCAAGGATTGGTGGCAGCTGTCCATCATCATCTAGAGGGCACCAGACTGAGGAAGGCTGGGTTTAGGAAATACCATTTAATCACTGTGTGAACAAGAAGAAAGGTGCTGGTTCTGGAACAAAATAGAAAAGATACTTTTGCAAGAAGTGATTTTTAAGAGCAACTTCCTCTTCACTCTCGGGAGCCTTCTGAAACAGCCCTCCCGCCACTCACCTGAAGAATGGGTGCTGTGAGTCGGCACTGTGCAACATCAGGAAGACCAAGATCATCACTGCCATTTGTCTGGATTAACTAGAGAGGGAAGAGAGGAAATATCTGCATCTGTATTGGATTTTAAAAAAAATGTTTCATCTTTTGCTGCCCTGGGCTCCTTTGAGAGGAACGGCATGCATGCATGCATATATCAAACATCTACCTCATTCCTCCCCTGTGTACTTGTACTAAATCATATCTAATATGTTATTTATAATATACTTATATACTGCTATATTCCAATATATTTAGCTATACCTCCTTTTCAAACTGCTATGTCAACGATACGCCTTCAGCAATTCTGAATTCATTCTTCCATGGACTCAAGAGTCTGGGCAGATGAGGCTCGTCAATCTGGGGAGTAGTTCATCTAGAAGGACAACTCTGATTCTAAACCTCCACTGCCTTGCATAATACCTTTGGGAAAGAATGGGTAAACCCTACACAAATCCGGACCTAAGACAGTTGGCAACTTCTGGCAACTCCTGCAGCCAAGCTGGCGCCAAACATATTGCTCTGCTTTCGTTTGGACCACATCAGAGAGGCAGGTCTTGTCGTCAGGACAGCCCAGGACCTGCACACACACTGCCCAGGCTTGTGCCCCGGAGAGGTAACTTCGGTGCTGCGAACACAGCGGTTTGACTTCATCCCCAGAGACACACTCCATTGAGACAAGCCCAGTTCATTGTGCCCAGACTCAAAATTCCATCCCCATCTCAGAGATACCTCATTTGCTGTTGCTTTCTCTGTAGCCAGCTGACATTTTAATTTGTGTATTTTGTTCTGGAGATGTTGAATATTTCCTTCATGGAGCTCTGCTGTTGACGAAACTTTGTTTATTTCTTCCTGCATTTAAAAGGAAAATAAAACTTAAGAAATATATTTAAAGCAAGGAACCATCTGTGTAGCAAACATTCTGCCAGGATTAGATTAGCTCCCACTGCTACATATCGGTTATGAGGCTGAAGCAGCTCAAGTATTCGCCATCTTTCATGATTCATTCTACAGAATAGATTGCAAAAGATCTCTTTTCTACTTGAATAGAAGAAACACTTGTCTGATAATACATAATGGTTTATAATATGTAACCTGGGAAGCAAGGGTTAATTTTATGATTCACAAATATTAACTCTTATAAATAATTTGTGGTGCCATGGTTGTTATGACATTTAAAAGAGTCTGTTACACCAATTTCCACCTCTCTTACTTTGAAGAATGCCATAAAAACTGGCAGCATGAAGCAGATTTTGTATGGTAACCAATAAAGATGGTCTAGGCATAAAGATTTTGGAAAATACAATAGCTCCATCTGTACCAAAAAGCTTTACATTTCCCCTCAGAGAGGGGTGCAGAAGTATAGCATTACGGTATGAAGGGGTGAAATAATTTGAAATATCTTGCAATAATAACACAAAACCTTTATGAATACCAACTGAAGCACTACAGTGAGGAAGCTTTCAGGTTTCAAATCACCTAAAGCTCATAATCTTCTTAATTCACAGAACGGATTAGTCCTTTGTTGTGTGCTCAGATGATATGCCATGTAAATCCCCAAGATGTACCCTCTCTTCCTTCCTCACCTGCAGTTTTGCCAAACCCTCTTCAAGAGAAACACTCTTTTCCTTTTCCTCTGCTAGCATCTTATGCACGTTCTTCAGGCTGCTCACCTTCTCCACGGGAACCTTTAGGGTCTCAAAATGTTTGACAAGCCTTGAGCAAAACGATAAACAAGATTCACACCTTGTGTAATATTTATAGTTATGGAAAGGGCAATACTATATTACTGTATTACTAGAGTTCTCACAAGCCTTGCTTACTTGAAGTACTGAACAGCACAGAAATATTTTTTGCTTTGGACTGAGGGAGAAGAGAATGTTCAATATAATCCAAATGGTCAACCCATACAGCTAACTTCTGTTTTCACTTTATTCTCCAAACAACAGGCTAAAAGGTCTAAATGTATTTTATCACATAGACTGACCCCCCTCATAAGCAATCTGGCACCAGGCTTTCAAAATTAAGGAACACTGGAGCATAATTATCTCAGGGAAAGGTTTAACATTAAGTTTCACTCTCACAAAACGTATTTTATTATGAGTGAAACTATGTCTATTTCACCAGCTCCTTTGATAGAGGTATACAGTGGTACCTCGGGTTACATACGCTTCAGGTTACATACGCTTCAAGTTACAGACTCTGCTAACCCAGAAATGTTACCTTGGTTTAAGAACTTTGCTTCAGGATAAGAACAGAAATTGTGCAGCGGCGGCGCAGCAGCAGCAGGAGGCCCCATTAGCTAAAGTGGTGCTTTGGGTTAAGAACAGTTTCAGGTTAAGTATGGACCTCCGGAACGAACTAAGTACTTAACCCGAGGTACCACTTTAATAGGCTTCCAAGGGGAGAAGTAAAGCAATATAATGTGGGACCTAATCCACTGGGACACCAACTGAGACATCCTAGCATTAGGAAAGTGTGGGGAACCTCCGGCTCATGTGCACGACTAGGCCTGCAAGGTCTCAGAGGTTGCCCCATCAACCTATTTTTGGCCAACCATGTCCACCTTTCCCAAGCCTGACATCATGTATGACATCAGTTACAGCAAAGTTCAAGATGCAGCTGCTGCAAAGGAAGAATAGAGTA
The DNA here is from genome assembly GCF_964106915.1 of Podarcis gaigeae. NCBI lineage: Eukaryota > Metazoa > Chordata > Lepidosauria > Squamata > Lacertidae > Podarcis > Podarcis gaigeae. The sequence continues at coordinate 5,555,067 of NC_139680.1, forward strand.
CTGGAATGTGATCCTCATTCTTCCTTTGCAGCTGTACCCAATCACCTGATGTCATATAAGATCCGATGATTGACAAATCCATGGCACCCCCACCTGTCAAAATCGCCCATGGGGAGGGGGGCCTGGACACATCTGGATCTGGCACATCCCTGCATTGGATATTTTATTGTATAGTGTTTAAAACTCACTGTTCCTTGGAGGTGCTCAAAGTGGCATACATGGTTCTCCCTCTCCCCATTTTATCCTAACAACCCTTTCAGGTAGGTTAGGCTAAGAGACAGTAACTAGCCCAAGGTCACCCAGAGAACTTCATGGCTGAGCGGGGATTAGAACCCTGGTCTCCCAGGTGTTAGTCCAACACTCTAGCCACATTATACCTGCTCTTATACCTTTAAGGCTGAAGCCCTAAAGATTAATGGATGTATACCAGGGATTAAAAGTAACTGAATAGCATTTATGTATGTAAACATGCTCAGTGTCATGTTGCAAAAACACCTGCAGTCCTTTCCCTCACTTGCTATGGTATATTCCTTACCTTTTCCTGAGGCAATTTAAGTGCTTTTCAGTTTCATTGTTATTCTGTGTAGTTTCATACTGAAGAGATCTGGCAGGAAAGAGAATAACATATTGATATTTCTTCCTTGTGGAAAAATGTTTGCTGAATTTGCTGCTGCTCTCAGATATGAACTAGGTTGATTTGTTTTGTTTCCTGATAGCTATGATAAGGGTTAAGAGCTACCTTTCAGAGAGGACTCTACATTTCCTTTCTTTCTTAGTTTCTTTTATCTTATTGAATTAAGAAAAAGGTTTATTAAAAATTTATAAAGAAAAGAAAAAGAAAAAAGGAACAGGTGGGTCCAGCACTGTTCTCTTCTGGGACCGTCATTATTCAAGATCTTATAAATGACTTTGATGAAGGAATTGAGAGGATAAGCATCCAGTTTGCAGATGACACCAAACTGGGAGGGGTAGCTAACACTGCAGGGGACAGGATCGGGATTCAAGATGACCTTAATAGATTGGAGAACTGGGCCCAAACCAACAGAATGAATTTCAATAGCGAAAAATATCACGTTCTACATTTAGGCCGGAAGAACCAGGTGCGCAATTATAAGAGCCATGACTTGCCAGCAGTACTTGTGAAAAGGATCTAGAGGTCTTAATAGACAAGCTTTACAGAGTCAATAGCATGATGCAGAAGCAAAAGAAAGTGAATGCTATTCTAGGCTGCATCAACAGAAGTATAGTGTTCTGATCAAGGGAAGTTATACAGTGGTGCCCCGCAAGACGAATGTCTTGCAAGACGAAAAACTTGCTAGACGAAAGAGTTTTCCGCCTTTTGAGTCATTCCGCAAGACGAATTTCCCTATGGGCTTGCTTCGCAAGACAAAACGCCTTGCGAGTTCTTGCAAGTTTTTTTCCTTTTTCTTAAAGCCGCTAAGCGCTGCTAAGCCATTAATAGCCGCTAAGCCGCTAATAGACGTGCTTCGCAAGACGAAAAAACCGCTAGACGAAGAGACTCGCGGAATGGATTAATTTCGTCTTGCGAGGCACCACTGTAGTACTGTTCTATTCTGCCTTTGTCAGACCTTTGTCAGAGTATTGTGGCCAGTCCTAGGCACAATTTAAGAAGGATGTTGACAAGCTGGAATGTGTGCAGAGGAGGGTGACCAAGATGATCAAGGTTCTGTAAACCAAGTCTTGTGAGGAACAGTTTAGGGAGCTGGGGATTTTTAGGCTAGAAAAGAGGAGACTGGAAGGAGATATGATAACCATCTTCAAACAACCAAAGGGCTATCACATGGAAGATGGAGTAAGCTTGTTTTCCCCTACGACAGAATCCAGGATCCACACCAATAACAGTAAGGGAGATTCCAACTAAACATCAGGAAGAACTTTCTGACTGTAAGACCTGTTCAACTGACACCCTTGGAAGGTGCTGGACTCTCTTTCCTTGAAGGATTTTAAGCAGAGGTTGGATGGCCATCGGTCATGGATGCTTTAGTTAAGATTCATGTATTACAAGGGCTTGGACAAGACAACACTCAGAACTGCTTCCATCTCTACAATTCTATGATCGTTAAACAAGGGTACAGACTGTGTGCCTGTATGCACAGCAGTTGAGATGTTCACTCATACCATTATTCATACATACACTATACAGATTTGCTGCCAGCAAATGTTAATTGCTTCAATGCCACTTATTAAAAGCCATTTCCTTTTGCTGGCAGGAAGGCAAGTTCTCTTGGAGAAAACCAAATAAATTTCCTTCTCTTGAGTTCATAGTTAAGTCATGTGTTCCTTTAAACCACAAAGGAGCACTGCTTATATAATAATCCAGCCACCATGTGTAGCTCTCTAATTTAACTCCACTGCTAAAAGCTGAACCATTTTGTTTCCTGTTTTATGTCTCTCATCTCCACGCACACTGTAAATACAGTGGTGCCCCGCAAGACGAACGCCTCGCAAGACGGAAAACCCGCTAGACGAAAGGGTTTTCCGTTTTGGAGGCGCTTCGCAAAACGAATTTCCCTATGGGCTTGCTTCGCAAGACGAAAATGTCTTGCGAGTTCCCGCGGGGTTTTTCCCCTCCCCCCTTTTCCTAAGCCGCTAATCAGCTGATCAGCTGATCCGCTGATAAGCCGTTTATCAGCTGATCCGCTAAACCGCTAATAGTGCTAATCCGCTGTCAATGGGCTTGCTTCGCAAGACGAAAAAAACGCTATACGAAGAGCCTCATGGAAGGGATTAATTTCGCATTTTAAGTCCAGAAACTGTAAGTGATTCTTCCAATTTAATTCACTCAAGATATAAGGTCTGCTAACAAGAGTGGAAGAAGGCTAATTGAATATAATGGGATGTTAGTTGAGATCCCCACATTGCAGGGAGTTGGACTTAGATGGCCCTCGGGTCCCTTCCGCCTCTACAATTCTATTAGTCTAAGAACTATAACTAAATGTATCAGCATAGTTGAAGCCTCTCAAAGGAAGTTAATATAGTACTGATGGAAAGGTCTTTCATACTTACGTTATTAACCAATGCATTATGGAGTCCAACTGCTCTCTTGTATTCTTTGGAAGTGGCTGCCATTTTGCTCTTTGGCCTGCAGTCACCTTCACTACTTTTGAAGACAGAGAAGTTGTTTCGGCTGGCAAAGAACAAGCAGGTTTGTCAATATCACCACTGTGATTACTAGATGTGCCTAGAATGCTGTGCCAACAACTTCTTAACCAACTTGCAGGGCAACAGAGTCACTGCCTTTGCAAATCACCCACAATTAATACTGCCTATGTGTCCCACCCTCCCCTTTGCATAGTAAATAAGGAACCAGGAACGGCCCAGTGCTTCCTAAGCAATGGGGATCCTTTCAAGATTCCTCCATACCTACCAACTCTGGCCTGGTTGTGCTAGAGCAGTGGTTTTCAACCTTTCTGAGTGCATGCCTCCTTTAACCAACCGCATTCATTCTGCAGCTCCCTTGTGGGAGCCACCTTCGCTATGATTCTGTTACAGTACATGTGTAAATGAATATTTCCCCATTCTGCCCCGCCCTTTCACTGGCCCGTCTTTGGTGCGTCTTTAAGTAGGAGCACATGTGCCAAGGGGAATCCAAGCAATGTCACTGCTCTGCAGGGCTGAGCTAACACACTCCACATGGCAGTCCCAGCCTGCCTTTCCTGAAATTAGTGTGCAGTATAGGGGTGGAGAGAACAAAACAAGATCACAAACCGAAATACAGTGGTACCTCAGGTTAAGAACTTAATTCGTTCTGGAGGTCCGTTCTTAACATGAAACTGTTCTTAACCTGAGGTACCACTTCAGCTAATGGGGCCTCCGCTGCCGCCGTCGCGCAATTTCTGTTCTCATCCTGAAGCAAAGTTCTTAACCTGAGGCACTATTTCTGGGTTAGCAGAGTCTGAAACCTGAAGCATCTGTTACCTGAAGCGTCTGTAATCCGAGGTACCACTGTACTTTGTTATTACGGGGAAGGAAAGCAAGAAACACCCGGCACAGGATGGTCTTTTCCTGACTATCCCTGTCCCTATAAAGCTGGGTGACTGTTAAGGGGGGGGGGTTGCCTAGGATGAGAGGTAAAGATGAAGAGGGGGAAAGGGATGCTGGGAGTAGGAGAGGACACACCCTACTTTCTGGGTTCTTTTTAAATGCCTCCTTGTAGAACACAAAGCAGCTTGCTCCTCCCGCCTGGCACTTCTTTGCTGAGGGGCCGGCAGCCACACGCCACTCAATGCAGAAGGAGACCCCACCAGCTCGCACAAGTCGGAAAGGCCGTTTGAGTTTTGACCCACAAAGCTGGTCAGGTTTAGTGTGCAAAAAAGTCCAAGAGAGAGAGAATGAAATAGGCCACCACCATAAAAAAGGATGGGGTGGGGGAAGTTTAGATTTGAAAGAAAAAGGGGAAGTATCCTACTGAAGTTGGGAAGAGAAAAGGGGTTGTTACATTCTGACATAAAGGAAGAAGGAAGGAGAGCAGAATGGAGCCTGCAGAGAGACAGGATCCAAACACAGAACACTGCCCCTTTTTAGAAGGGGTCTGAATAGGCAGAAGGGAAGACGTGGGGGAAATATCCAGACAGTAAAAAGGAGAATAATCTGGGCCAGGTTAGGGCAGGGAGGAAGAGGTCAGTGGAATGCTGGGATTCCTCCCCATGGATCAAACAGGCAGCAGCCTCTTAGAAGTGTCAGCAATTTTAATTACCCACAATGCATCCACACTAAACACCAACAGAGTGTGGACACATTGTGACAGTGGCTTAATTTTTCATACACTTTTCATATAGTAAATCCCTACACTTTATGGGCTACGGCTTACCCTGCCTACAAATTCACAATTGCTACAGAGCTTTGAGATCTATCTCTGTGCTAATAATAAGATTATTACTAATACCAATACTAATACCTTCAGAAGACTGTGCTTTCTGCTGCCTTTGTTTCTTCTGGACTGCTTGCACACCTTGCTATAGGGAAACATACAGGAAAACAGAGTCAATTAAATGCTTGAATTGCCATGTGTTTTTACAAATGTAGTATACAAATGCCTGATTCACAACCCACTGAAGCCCACACTGGCTTCTTTATGAGCACCATATCAAGTTTAAACATATATGTAATGACCAAGATTCTTCAGTGAACTCCCATGACCACTTATCTGACAGTAAAGGTAAAGGTAAAGGTACCCCTGCCCGTACGGGCCAGTCTTGCCAGACTCTGGGGTTGTGCGCCCATCTCACTCAAGAGGCCGGGGGCCAGCGCTGTCCGGAGACACTTCCGTGTCACGTGGCCAGCGTGACATCGCTGCTCTGGCGAGCCAGAGCTGCACACGGAAACGCCGTTTACCTTCCCGCTGGTAAGCGGTCCCTATTTATCTACTTGCACCCGGAGGTGCTTTCGAACTGCTAGGTTGGCAGGCGCTGGGACCGAGCAGCGGGAGCGCACCCCGCCGCAGGGACTCGAACCGCCGACCTTTCGATCGGCAAGCCCTAGGCGCTTTAACCCACAGCGCCACCTGCGTCCCTATCTGACAGTAAGCCCCATCAAATGCAGTGGTACTTCCTTCTGAGTATGCAGGCACAGAATCTGCACTATACATTGCTTTCTCTCTGTTCTTCCAGTCGGTCCCTTCGCTTTTTAAAAATAAATATTTTTTATTAAAGATTTTCTCGATTTACAAAAGAAAATGCATTGCCTCTTTTTTCAGGTTATAAGGTCTTTTCTACAGAAGTTATGTTTGTTGTGAGACATCAGTGTTGAGTACAGTAGAAGGTCGAGGAAGAAAAAGAAAAAAGGGGGGAGAGGAGGGGGTGAAACTTACTTTCTTTTTTATAGAGTACGTGTGGGGTTTTGTGTCAGCATCAACTGGATACGGTGTTTGAAACTCCCATTGTTATAGGTACATTTTGCAACAGGGAATATCAATAGCGCAAGCAGTTTCTGAGCTCTGGGCGCAGTACTGCACCTAAGATTTCAGATTAAAACTGCAGAGTAGAAGGAAGGAAAGGAGGACCTTTTTCTGCCTCCCCACTTACAGCTACTCTCTGAAGACTGGAGAAGAGACCCTCTTAATAATATATGGGTGGTAGGCAGGGGAAAGACTAGACCATGTGAAAAATGAACATAATATTTTAGCTGCAGTTCATTCATTTTCAGCTTTGTATTCTTGTTATAAAAATGTGTCCCTAGACATTCCGCTGTTGTGTCCATAACCTAGGTTTAAGGTGCCATTTAGCGCCTATTGCTCATATCTCAGTTTCTAACACTGCCTGGATAGGTTCTTTTTCTATTTACTTGTTACAATTTCCTTGGTAGTGAGAGGGATTAAGGGGGCCCAAGGTGTGGTTGGCTGCAATGGGGCTTGTTTGCATTTATGAAGGGTGAATAGCGGGGGGGGGGGGGGGTTCTGTGCAGCAGAAAGCAGAACCTCCTTCTCCATAGTTCCAGCCTCAAACTAAGTCTAGGCTAAAGATCTTAACATCTGTGCGTCAGAAAATACAGTGCAACTTATGAGTAACCATCCAACTTTTGCTGAATGACTGAAGCGATCCTCCCCACAAACATTTATGTACTGCTGCATACTTCTGGTGCTTTATTTAACAGCTGTACGGCTTGCCCAGTTGCACATCTCTGGAACAACTCCACCATCTAGTGGCCAGTTGTGTCTAACATCACTGTAATTTGGGCTTTCCTATGATGATACTGGGGACGCAGGTGGCGCTGTGGGTTAAAGCCTCAGCGCCTAGGACTTGCCGATCGAAAGGTCGGCGGTTCGAATCCCTGCGGCGGGGTGCGCTCCCGCTGCTCGGTCCCAGCGCCTGCCAACCTAGCAGTTCGAAAGCACCTCCGGGTGCAAGTAGATAAATAGGGACCGCTTACCGGCGGGAAGGTAAACGGCGTTTCCGTGTGCGGCTCTGGCTCGCCAGAGCAGCGATGTCACGCTGGCCACGTGACCCGGAAGTGTCTCCGGACAGCGCTGGCCCCTGGCCTCTTAAGTGAGATGGGCGCACAACCCCAGAGTCTGTCAAGACTGGCCCGTACGGGCAGGGGTACCTTTACCTTTACCTTTATGATGATACTACTTAGAAGAACTCTTACAGCTATTTAGAATGTACAAAGCACATTGCATACATGACATTATCACAGCCCCTACAATCACCTTCTAAGGCAAGTCAGTTGTACTGCAGATGAGTGGGAGGGGGTTAAGGCTTGAGTTCTTGAGTTTATGGCAGAGGTACAGCAATACATTCACAGCTTGTTATGCAGCTTCAGGATACTAAGAATGCAATACTACACACACACACACACACACACCCAAGAAACAAACACATAACACACATCTTACACAAGGGTTTGGTTCCAGAGGTCCACACGTAAACATGATATCATGTAAAGCCAGTAACTCCTGCAACTCCCTCTTCTGCAAGGTGGAGAAGGCTGCTCACCAGGCGCTGGGAAGGTTGTGGGGACATAGCTGTCAACTTTTCCCTTTTCTTGCGAGGAATCCTATTCGGAATAAGGGAATTTCCCTTTAAAAAAGGGAAAGGCTTTGAAGTTAATTTGGGAATTATTAAAGTCACAGTGGACGGAATTTAAAACCTGTGATGTATAGAGTTAGTATAATACAACTGCAGAAAGATTATAAGATTACTTAACCTAAACCGAGTTGGATGGAGGTCAAGTGTTTGCAAATTTGTTTGTTGTATGGCGAAACGTGGTGATCTGATTTTGTCTTTTTGTTTTTTTAGTCTCTTTTCCTTTTTTCTTTCGCTGAATCTCTCTTTTTTCCTTCTTATTTTGTCTTTGTTTTTTAAAGTGTGTGTTGTTGTTTTTTCTTCTGTTTAATGTATTTTGCAAAAGCTTAATAAATAGAATTTATTAAAAAAAAGGGAAAGGTTGACAGCTATGTGTGGGGAGGCACTAGGATGCCGCCAGAGGAAAACCCACCAGGTGCACAGGTGTGCGCATGTGGGAATAAATAAAAGGGGAGCGGGGAACAGTGGGTTCCCTCCGCTTTCCATTCATTTCCAACCCACCCAGCCCAATCCGTGCAAGGCTGCGATGGCATGGGAAAGCAGCCTTCACGTGAGTTACCTGCGCAGAAACCATTCTGCACCTGGTTACCTGCGCCTGATCTATCCGGGTGAACACGGCGGCAAGGGCTGAAAGGGGGTGGTGATGCGAGCACCCCGCCTCCCAAGCGGTGGCATTGGCTTAAACAGCACTCTATCCGGAGCTTCAACGCTGAACAGCATTTCTGTCAAGCATGAAATCCTCTTTATCGGTCGTGGTTTGCCATGAAAGAGATGACAATCTTCTCCTCATCAATGGAGAGGTGAACACCGCGGCTTTATCCACGGAGAGGGGACCTCAAATAGCAAGAGGGCTGACGCCCCCACCACTGCACCGCACTGCCCGCTTACTTTCCCCTCAGGCGTCCTCTTCGGCCGCCTCCCGCCAGCTCCCCCTCTCGCGCCGGAGGGTCCTGGCCGGCCGCTGGTCCCCGGCGCTGCCCTCGCCGCTCCCTTCCCCGGGCGGCGTTTCATCGCTCCTGAACCTGAGGGAAACTGTCGGCCGCTCCCGCTCAAGACCGTTAGGCGGTTTCACTCGCCCCGCCCACTCTCGCGAGACGGCGTTCCGGGAGCCGTTGGCAGGGGCGGGGCCACACAAACAGACAGACAGACGCAGAAGCCTCAAGCGCCCGGAAGTGGCTCGCTAAGGGGGGGGGCCTGGCCGCAGCGGCGCCTGCGCGTTGCAGTCGTACGGCGCCTCCGCTTCCGTCCGTGGCTCCGCAAGCGGCCGTAGCAGGTACCGTAATGGGCGGACGAGAAGCGCAGGCCGTTTTGTCTTCCCTTCCTCTCCGTCGTCCTCGGCCTCCTCTTCAGCGTCTCCCGCGCAGCTCCCGCTTGAGTCTTGGAGAGCCCTCGGGCGTCTGATTCCACAGGTGCCCCCCCCACGCCTCCTTTGGCCCTTGAGGAGAAAAGCGAGCGGGGATAAATCAGGGTGTCCAGCTGCTGGTGGACTACAGTTCCCATCTCCCCCGGTCGCTGGTCTTGCTAGCGAGGGATGATGGGAGTTGTAGTCCCTCCAAGAAAACAGCTGCGGGCCCAAGGTTGGGACTCCCTGGGTCAAATCGTTCAAGCGCGCATGCGCAGACGGGAGGGTTAGGGTCTCATCTGACGGGAGGCCCGTTTTGAAATACTTCTTTTACGTCGTCCTCTTTTCCTGTAACGACGGAAGCTGAGGCGAGGCGAGAGAACGGTATTCGCGTGGCAGCCAGAGCGTAGCTGTCAACTTTTCCCTTTTCTTGCGAGGGATCCTATTCGGAATAAGGGAATTTCCCTTTAAAAAGGGGAAACGTTGACAGCTATGAGCCAGAGGGAGGAGGAGGAGGGTGCCTCTGTCCATGCGCAGAGTGCATAAGGGCAGTGATGCGAAATAGGCACGCTTGAGTGTTCCCTTCCGCGCAAAAATGGGGAGTCAGGCCCGGGTGAAAGCAACCTCTCAAAACGAAAGCTCGTTCTCTTCTTTATCTAGCTCGATGAAAGTCAAATATCTCTGAAATGTTAGCATTGATTTAAAAAATACTGCTTATAAATTCATGACCTTTTAACAAGTTTGCAAACATATGGCATTAACAAAGACGTTCACTCCTAACTTTCAAAGGGAAATTGTAGCTATGTGGTAACATTACACAAAATCAGGCCAGACACAGGCACCTACATCATGTGTTTGATGTTACAGAACAACTGTGCCTAGATAGTAAAATATGCCTGTTTGGTTTTTTTTTTTTAAAAAAAGGCAAGAGGCCCAATTCCCCCCTAGATTATGAGGTACTAGGCTAGGGCTACAGCCCACTACTCAGCCCATTGTACACCTGGCACTGCTCAGAGTTTAAAACTAGCCACTCCAGTGCCAGTGCTTTCTTCCCCAGCAGCTGTGTTCCTGCAGTGGGGATCTAGATCGCCTTCCTTCCCCCTTGAACAGAATGAGTCCATGTACTGCTCTCCCCATCCCCCCCCCCCCAATATTCATATTCTGATAGATAGGCTGAAGGCAAAGGTGCTGCATAGCTGCCTCCCCACTAACCTAGTAGTTCATCACTTGCTACAATAATGCCAGCACACAAACTGAAAGCTCCATGTCGTTCAGCTGGTGGCAGGAAGCAGGCTGTTGTGTGTGCTCTTTTTTTTAAAAAAAGGAAAACTTCAGTGTATAAGAAAACTCTCTGATTAAAATGCCTAAAAGCCTTCGTTGTGCAACAAAGCTAAGGGTGGCTGCAACAAAACAAACTTCAAAAAATAACAATATCTGCCAACTTTATCTGTTCCTCCTTTCTAGCACACACAGTTTTGATGCGACTGGTACTCACAGTCTCACTATGTCATATTGTAATACTCAGATCTCAATCCACAGGCTGCAGCTTAACAGCTGCCACTTCAGCAAAAAATAATAATGTTACGTGCCAAGAATGGACTTCTGCGCCTCTGGCCCTCCTGTTACAGGAAAGAAGCAGGGCCACACCTCCGTGAGCAGTTTTGGCGCGCGCTCCACGAACAGGTACTCCACCCAGAGTGGGCGGCCATGGCCAAAAAGCAGTTAAAGGGCAAGAATCCAGAGGAGCTGATATGGCACACCCCAGAAGGAATCGCCATCAAACCGTTGTACTCTACTCGGGACACAAAGGACTTTCCTGAGGAACTACCTGGCGTCAAACCCTTCACTCGTGGTCCTTACCCTACCATGTATACCTACAGACCTTGGACCATCCGCCAGTATGCTGGTTTCAGTACTGTTGAAGAAAGCAATAAATTCTACAAGGACAACATCAGGGGTGAGACACAGGGCTAAGGAAATGGGGTGGGGGAAAATATTGTCTAGGGCAGGCCATCCAGATGTTTTGAGACTACAATTCCCACCATCCCTGACCACTGGTCCTGCTAGCTAGATATCATGGGAGTTGTAGGCCAAAAACATCTGGATGGCTGAGGTTGAGGAAGCCCGCTCTAGGGCTGCAGTCCTAACCCCACTAACCTGGGAGTAAGCCCCATTGAATTCAGTAAGACTTACTTCCGAGTAGGCATGGTTAGGATTGCACTGTGGTTTTGGGACCAAAGTATTTCATGCATAACTATGAGAGCAATCCTAGGCATGCATACTTAGAAGGAACCCAGGACACTTCTTCTAAGTAGCTGTGGATAGGATTCTGCTGTAAGATTGCATCACTGTGCACCCTTACTTGGGAGTGAGGAGCACTGAGTTTGATGTGCAGGATCAGGCATATAGTTTATAAGGGTAGGTCTGGAAGCAGAATATTTGAACACTTGCAGATTCTTATATTAGCTCTCAGTGGTCAGTTTTTTAGTTAAAAACTACTGCTAACATTTATTGTATGATTCTTGTTCAAATGCTGCCAGAACATGTGTAGCTTGTGATTCAGTCTGACTCTTAATTAAGATGTGCAATATTAGGGGGTTTTATTTTAACTCTTTTGTTATTAATCTTTTTTTTTTATGGGACTAGCTGGCCAGCAGGGTTTATCTGTTGCTTTTGATCTGGCAACTCACCGCGGATATGATTCAGACAACCCCCGAGTTCGTGGAGATGTTGGAATGGCTGGAGTTGCCATTGATACAGTAGAAGATACCAAGATACTTTTTGATGGGATTCCTTTGGAAAAGATGTCCGTTTCAATGACAATGAACGGGGCAGTAATTCCTGTCCTAGCTACGTTCATCGTAACTGGGGAGGAACAAGGAGTGCCACAATCCAAGCTCACTGGGACAATACAGAATGATATACTGAAAGAATTCATGGTTCGAAATACATATATTTTCCCTCCAGAACCATCAATGCGGATAATTGCTGATATATTTCAATATACATCAAAGGTATTATTTGCTTTAATATCCATTAATTATCATTACTATGTGCAGTTGATGTCTGTTGTAGAACAAAGCTGTATACTTTTTTCATTGCAGCACATGCCCAAATTTAATTCTATTTCCATCAGTGGATACCATATGCAAGAAGCTGGAGCCGATGCAATTTTGGAATTAGCTTACACTATAGCTGATGGCTTAGAGTACTGCAGAACTGGACTCCAGGCTGGTCTCACTATTGATGAATTTGCACCAAGGTACATCAGTCGGTCATCTTTGTCAGGGGGAATCTAGTTTTTAATATCAAGACTTGGCTCTGGTTCCAATGTATAAAATGGTTTGATGCTATAGCAATGGATGTACAAACCTTTTGTTCTCCTTTTGTCGGAATCTGCTCTGGAAGGTTCCCCCAGTCCCCTGGAAGAGATCTTGAAGGAGGGACTGCAGAAGAGGAAGGAAGTTCCATTGCACAAGTGGAAACCTGTTGCTTGAAATGGAACAACAGTGTTAGATACAACCCACCATTTCCAACCCCAGGATGAATGTGGCCGTCTGGTGGCTTCATGGGATTGATCTATCAACCATGACTGTTGCTTGTGATCAGAACTTTCTGTGAATGTACTCTTGAAAACTCAGCTATCCCTTTAGTATTTCAAAGACAGGCTGAAGGACACATCTTTCCATTTTGGGTTCAAGAACATTGTTATTTATATGTACTGTATAATCCACAGTGTAATTTGTTCCTTATTCTACTCCATTAAGACCATTTGTGCTCTTATTCTAGGCTATCTTTTTTCTGGGGCATTGGTATGAACTTCTACATGGAAATAGCCAAGCTAAGAGCCGGGAGGCGGCTTTGGGCGCATTTAATAGAGAAAATGTTTCAGCCCAAGGACACCAAATCACTTCTGCTTCGAGCTCATTGTCAGACTTCTGGGTGGTCACTAACTGAGCAGGTAGGAATCCCATTTTAATTATCTACCCCAAGTGTAGTAAATATAGCGGTGCATGCTCACAGATAATAAAGCAGTAGCCTTTCTAACTCTGGGTGCCTTCGAACAGCTTCTGTTAAAAGACAAAGAGAGGAAGGAATGAGGAAATAGTATTGACTACCTAATGTCATTACTAAATAAGATTTTGCTCAACTTTCCTGCATCCTGATATTTAATTAAATTTATTTTAAATGTACATGCAATTTAGATGTGTGGTTAACAGTGGTGTACATATAGGAGCAAGTCATATTTAGATGGTCAGCGATTCTGAATACGGCCAAACAGTACAATTTCCACCTCCAATCTCCACCAATGAAGGGGGTTAAGATAAGGCAAAAGGGACCCTTTGCCATCAGGGAAGGCTTCGTTGTGTGGCAGTCCTCTCTGCCCCAGTGGGGCAGGAATCTGCCTCTGGCAGTGGCCTGTGGACAAGCCCCAAAATAGAGTATTTGAGGGTAGGGACAGGACATTGGTAGGCTTGGATCGGCTGGATTCAAGTTTCTGTGAATCCCCTGAGAGGCCCAATTTTGGGGCCTCAAAGCTACAGCAGCAAAAAAAGTAAAGGTTGGGGAGCCCAGTTTTTTTAATTGCTAATCTACTGCACTCTGTATATTGGTGTGCTATATTCCTTACAAATGCTGTGTTTTTTCTTCTAGGATCCTTACAATAACATCATCCGCACTACAATTGAGGCAATGGCAGCGGTTTTTGGAGGTACTCAGTCCTTGCATACAAATTCATTTGATGAAGCTTTGGGATTGCCGACGGTGAAAAGTGCTCGAATTGCCCGGAATACCCAGATTATAATACAGGAAGAGTCTGGGATTCCTAAAGTCGCAGATCCATGGGGTGGCTCCTTTCTGATGGAATCTCTCACCAATGATATGTATGAAGCTGCATTAAAGGTCAGTCTTTTGCTTTGAGGAGGGAGGCAGAGAGAAAAAGGAAGCTGGTAATTTTAAGCAGCCTTGCAAATAAGTCTTGAAAACTTATTAGCCTGTATATTTGCAGAGCGATCTAAACCCTTGATCCGCTGTGTTTGGGGTTTGGACAAGACAGAAATGTTCCTTTGTCCTGCCCAGCTCGGCTTCTTTCCACCATTGGTGAGAAATGTCTCAGTGCACCTCTGAACAGTGGGCAGGGAGAAGTTACCATCACTGGCGGGCAGACTTGATCCTTTGCCAATCCTGCTGTTCTCATGTGACTGCAGCAGATCCATTCTGGGCCTGCACCAGCCTGGGTGCTGGCATAGCGAAAGGATATTTCTCTCTCTCTCCCTCCCCCTTTCACAGTGACTGGTCAGAGGTTTGGATTGACCTCTTGGGCAATCCAAACTTAGGAAATGCCAAAAATAAGAGAATAGGGACATGGGTGGCGCTATGGGTTAAACCACAGAGCCTAGGGCTTGCCGATCAGAAGGTCGGCGGTTCGAATCCCCGCTCGTGTTGTTTGGTCTCAGCTCCTGCCCACCTAGCAGTTCGAAAGCACATCAAAGTGCAAGTAGATAAATAGGTACCACTCCGGCGGGAAGGTAAACGGCGTTTCCGTGCGCTGCTCTGGTTCGCCAGAAGCGGCTTAGTCATGCTGGCCACATGACCCGGAAGCTGTATGCCGGCTCCCTCGGCCAATAAAGCGAGATGAGCGCCGCAACCCCTAGCCGTCCGCGACTGAACCTAATGGTCAGAGGTCCCTTTACCTAAAATAAGAGAACTACATGCTTTCCAATTTACATACCGTCCTGATTAGCAGGAACAACATCTTGCTTGACTTAGGTGGGTAAACAAACAGCTATTCACAAACCTGGTTTTAAGAAATGCCATTTGGAAGGGTGAGCTCCTGATTGTTCCTTTGCAAGTGGAACTCCCTTCAGTGCTGTACAGTTCCTCAGGAATTTCCCCATGGGAACTACCCAGTGCATCGGGGAGGGGTTTGTTTGTTTTTTGTTTTTGAAGCACCGAAACTGCTTTTAAAAGCAAGAGGGGGAACTCTGTGATCATCAGCTGAAGGGCAGTATACAAATTTAATAATTAATAATAATAAAATAATGCTTTCAATGGAAACTGCTTTGTGTTTCAGGGCACACTCCCAGGACCAGTCAGCTGATTGGACTTGGGAGCATACCTTCAAAGGAGGTAGCTGTAACTGCCCATCAGCTGGGCAGTTTGCAACAATCCCCTTTGGACTTTGACACCAGAGTGTGAGAGTCTTAGGGAGCCAGCACACTGGCTGGATGCAGTTCCCCACCCCTAGTCTTAAATGGTTGCTTACAGTTTTGTAAGTAGTTTCCTTGCAAATAGTGGGGTGAGAGAATGTTGCTTTAATGGTGATTTTAGTGCTAGACAGCCACATACTGAGAGTCATTAACAGTATCCAAATTTTGTTGTCTGGTTAGCTCATTAATGAGATTGAGGAAATGGGTGGGATGGCCAAAGCTGTAGCTGAAGGAATACCCAAACTTCGAATTGAAGAGTGTGCTGCTCGGAGACAAGCCAGGATTGATTCTGGTAAGGAAAATGGACACTATTTAAACACAGCATACACTTACGTAACTGCGCAGCCGCAGTCTGCCAGACATATAGACAAGTTCAGTCTTGAACTTGAATACCTTTATTCATATATTAAGACTTAAGTTCCCGTAACTCTTAAAACTCTAGTCCAAAATTAGGAGATTCAAAATGTAGAATCCCAGTTGAATTTCAGCAACACTTGCTAGTAAGATAAGTCTGTCAGTGTATGAAATAAAATCCTTTGGAAACAGTAGTAAAGTGGTACCTCCGGTTACGAACGGGATCAATTCCGGAGGCCCTGCCGTGTCCCGAAAATTTCGTAACTGGATGACCGCTTCTGTGCATGCACGTGGCAAAGGTGACACAACACAAGGTAACACTGTGGTGGCATTTGCTTTTTGCCTGTCTGAGCTAGACATCATACGTGAAACAATGGCTGGGTTCCAGTGAACTCTGCAACTAGTGCTGCAAGCCCAGGGGAAATTGTGTTTCTCATGCAGTCGCCCATGCTGCATAATGAAGCACCTACTAAAGGGGGGGGGGGGCTTTCAAAAAGTAGTTTATATTTTTGAACTGATTTCCATTGCCCTATACAAGTCCTCTGTTTCATAGGGGAATTGTGTATTTTCTGGCTGCTATAAGGGACACTGGTGACGCTGTGGGTTAAACCACAGAGCCTAGCACTTGCCGATCAGAAGGTCAGTGGTTCGAATCCCCACGACGGGTTGAGCTCCCGTTGCTCAGTCCCTGCTCCTGCCAACCTAGCAGTTCAAAAGCACGTCAAAGTGCTAGTGGATAAATAGATACCGCTTCAGCGGGAAGGTAAACAGCGTTTCCGTGCGCTGCTCTGGTTTGCCAGGAGCGGCTTAGTCCTGCTGGCCAAATGACCTGGAAGCTGTACGCCGGCTCCCTCGGCCAGTAAAGCAAGATGAGCACCGCAACCCCAGAGTCGTCCACAACTGGACTTAATGGTCAGGGGTCCCTTTACCTTTTATATGAGCATCTTGCCTGTGACTTCATATTGCACAGCTATTTCTGTTAATAGCATCCACTGTTTCTTACATTGTTCATGGGTCCCATTGACTTTGGCTTTTCTGTATTTGAGGTTTTCTCTCCATTGCAATACAGATCGTGACACGTTCACCTGTGTGGAAGCATTGCAGTTTTTACGTGCATGCAAGCTGAAAATCTTAGCTACCTAAATTAAAATTTGAATGCCGTTGGTGAAAAAGCTTTCAGGTTGTGTTTTTCTTTTTAGAAATCTGACTTCATGTTGCGGCTTGGTAGAAACTTGTTTTAAGTTAGCAGTTTCTGAAATTTATTTTAAATCCTTAACATTTGGGAAATACCCAGGTTCTGAAGTAATTGTCGGAGTGAATAAATACCAGTTGGAAAAAGAAGAGACTGTTGAAGTTTTGGCAATTGATAACACTTCAGTCCGTAACAAACAGATTGAAAAACTTAAAAAGGTAAGTGTTAGAGATTTAATAGGTGACATTATAAATCAGCATATAGTGTTTTTTTATATTTGTGTCAAACCATATTAGAGTTAAGAATACTTCTTAATATGCTTAGGATCACTTTGACTGATTGAAATAATATGCATTTTCCATATTGCATGATCACTCTCTCTCTCTCAGAGAAAATAGCATTTTAATACTGTTCTCTACTCCCTTCTTTGCTGAAGCCCCTCTCTTGTCCTGTCTGTATCTATGTCTTGTAGCTGGGGAAACCCAGCCAGGTGAGTGGGGTATAAATAATATGTGGTTGTTGTTGTTGTTGTGTGTTGATAGCTATTTGAAAAATTACATACTTTAATTGCTCCCAAATGTAGTATAACACTTCAGAAGCTGAACAGTTGACAAAGTCAAAGGTAGTGGTTTATTTCAGTCATAGCTGGAGGTTGTATAGCTAATAATTTATCCTGTTTGGGCTTTTTTACCAGAATAGGCAAATACATTATCAAACTACTATTGTTGATTTTGAACATTCCTGATTTTCATAAACAAAGCTTTGGTGCTTTTCACTTCTGGACCCTTCATTTTATTTTAAATGTTACCACCTTCCTAAATTGACTGCTAGAATTGTGTTAGAAAACTGTACTAAACCTGTTTAGTTTGCAGGCTGAACTTCATCCTCCCAACACACACACACATATTGGACAGATGATTAATTAGCATTGATGGTCAGGGTGTAATTTTTAGAAATAAATAATGGCGTGTGTGTGCAATGTTTGGGTTTGTTCTTTTTCAATGATAGTAGATGTCAGCAAAGTTCCCTGATTGGGAACCTCTTAGATGCAAGCAAGTGAATCTGCATCTCTGTGAGGGTTTCCTACTTGGGCGCTGCAGAGCGTATCTGTTTGCATTATATCAAAGGCAATGAGTGATATTTCCTTTAAGTTTCAGGAGTGACATTTATGGCAAGATAGATAAACTGCTGGCACCAAGGAGATGTACTGAGATAGGTCTTATTGAAGTTGGTAATCTAATAAATAGTGATTGCATGAGTCCTCTTCTAACTCTTTTTTACAAAACAGTCTCTATTACTTACTTACTCATTTACTTTGATTATTTATATCCCACCCTATAACCAAAGCTCTCTGTGTGGCTTGCAATATAAAAACAGCACAAATTGTATAAAAGGAACAACTTAAGCAGAACCAGGGAGCCCTATAGAATTATGCTGCAAACAGTTCTTGGCTGTTGTAAAGTTTTGCTTTTTGTGTCTTTCCTTGAAGGTGAAAGCTTGCAGAGATGAAGCTGTAGCGCAGCGTTGTCTTGCTGCCCTGTCAGAATGCGCCGCCACAGGCCAAGGCAATTTGCTGGGCCTAGCAGTGGAAGCAGCACGTGCAAGGTACTGGGGAAAATACTGTGCATTTAACCAAAGGGTGGTTCAGAGCATCTCTCCAGGGCTTTGACTAACTCCCTGTGGCCCTGCTCTGGCAGCGCATAAGGAATGTGTGTGACTAGAGAGATGTTTTCAATGGTGGAAAGGCCCAGATTTAAAAGGCATTCAGCTGTCTCTCAGCCTGATTTCCTTCACTGAGGGGCAAAGGGGTGGGGATTATGAAGCTAGATCATCACTCTGAGTTCTTTGCAGGAAAACCAGGAGAAAAAGGCAACAAATTTTTAAATAAATAAAACGCAAATAAATATCTAAGGGAGGAGGGAAGCCAGAAGCAGCCATAACACATATTTTGCTCCTTTATATTTTCAGTGGAACATTTCAAGACTGCTGTGGGAGGATGACTGGGAAGTCAGGGTCCACAAGCCCCATTGTATGTGCTTAGCTTTGGGTCCAACTAAGGCATCTCCTAGGAGCGTTTAGCGTAGCTCTACTGCACATTAATACACCATTCTAACTTCCGATAGGGGACGCAGGTGGCGCTGTAGTGTAAACCACAGTGCCTAGGGCTTGCTGATTGGAAGGTCAGCAGTTTGAATCCCCGCGACGGGGTGAGCTTCCATTGCTCGGTCCCAGCTCCTGCCAACCTACCAGTTTGAAAGAACGTCAAAGTGCAAGTATATAAATAGGTACCACTCCGGCGGGAAGATAAACAGCGTTTCTGTGCGCTGCTCTGGTTCGCCAGAAGAGGCTTAGTCATGCTGGTCACATAACCCAGAAAAACTGCCTGCGGACAAACGCTGGCTCCCTCGGCCAGTAAAGCAAGATGAGCGCCGCAACCCCAGAGTCGTCTGCAACTGGACTTAACTGTCAGGGGTCCCTAACCTTTTTAAACTTCCAATATTGCGGAATTGGGGAAAGTTGAGATTAAGTTTGCTGTGCTTAAATTACTGTAATATGAAACTCTTGTGACAAGTGCCATTAAAATAGGTGCTGAGTTTTTATTTCTTTCTGTTGAGGTGTATTTACCCAACCTTAATGTTTGGGCTGCATACATTTTTTCAGATGTACAGTTGGTGAAATAACGGATGCAATGAAAAAGGTGTTTGGTGAACACAAAGCCAGTGACCGCATGGTGAGTGGAGCTTACCGTCAGGAGTTTGGGGAGAGTGACGAAATTGCTCAAGCAATCAACAGGTAAGGTGTGCTGTTTCTATGGAATGGATTAAATCAGATGGTGTGCTATCAGGCTTACAAATTTTTGCATGCTACGAATGTGTGTCCCATCTCACGTCCAAAGTTTTAGAGTATTTAAACTATACAGTAGTTTGTATTTCACAGAATTTCTTACACTTCTCAAATTTACTGCACTAATGCTAGTTCCTGTCAGCTGTGCCCCCTTCCCTCCAGAGCAGACTGAGGGGGGCACAAGAGGCAGAGGAGGGAAGCCTATCTCACAGGCAGAAATCCTAGCACTGATGGGAGGTATTCATTTGATACTGCCCTCTGTAATTTCTGCATTTCTTTTATCTTCTCCATTTTTAATTGGGGGATTACATTATTTTATCCGCTTTATAAGCCAACCATTTTTACTTAATAAATGTTCTTCCAAATTTTATAAAGTCAAACAATTACCTTAAAGCTATTACCTCTTTGCATGTGTCTAAAATGGGTTGATTTTGTTTTGTTAATGCTGGGTTTTCAACCTTACTATGCAAGTTATGTTTGTTATTCAGGTTTGTTGTATCCATTCTGCAAATTCGCTGTATTTATTAATTGGTTATGGGAAGTATTGTAAACTAGACATTTAACAAAATAAACTCATCGCCTTTAATTTAAGGCTGTTGATGATGAGAACCTGATAAAATACCAGGCTGCGTTCAAGGTGTTACCAGTAGTATATAAAGCCCTTAACACCTTGGGACCAGTTCACCTGCAAGGTTGCTTTAACCGATATTTTCCCACTCAGCCACTTCATTCTGCAGAACTGACATGGTTACGGGTACCACATAATACTTGTTAATAATAATATCCTTCAGTGTAGCCACATCTACATTTGAGAACTCCTTTCCTAGTGACATCAGGCAAGCACCTCTGTTACTCTGTTTGGTAAAAACATGCTTGTTTTGAGAGACCTACCCAAGAGAATAGTGATGTGTGTTTTAATCTGTGTTTAGCGTATCACTGATTTTATTTTTTCAGTGTTTTGAAAAGGTTGTTTTTAGTTCTTTTTACTGCTAATTTTATTGCTTTTATGAAATAAATAAAGCAAGCTCAGCATAATTTTGCATCTATTATATTAGGAGTTACTAGAATCGTTTTGTGTTATTTTAATGTATTCCCTGTTTTTCCTGTTGTTCCTGATTTGATTCAATCTCATCATTACCAAAAGGAAGGTAAATGAGAGAGATTATAAAATTTCCATATACACATAAAACTCCATACTACTAATAGAATTCAAAAGAATATAGATAAATCTTTAAAAATAGAAGACTTTTTGTGGTAGTCACAGCTGTCAAGATACCCTTAAAAATGCAAATTCTAAATTCAGAGTTAACAAGTTTGTGGAACGTGAAGGTCGGAGACCACGTCTTCTTGTTGCAAAAATGGGCCAAGATGGCCATGACAGAGGAGCCAAAGTGATTGCTACGGGATTTGCTGACCTAGGGTTTGATGTGGATATAGGCCCACTCTTCCAGGTATTTAATCTCTTCCATTCAAATTTTTATTTGTTTGTTTGCTTGCTTGCTTGCTTGCTTGCTTGCTTGCTTCTCCTAGCAGTTAAAATGTCTGAAGCTTGAATAAAGGATAGTTAAAGGTAAAGGGACCCCTGACCATTAGGTCCAGTCACGGACGACACTAGGGTTGCGGCGCTCACTTCGCTTTACTGGCCAAGGGAGCCAACGTTTGTCCGCAGTTTTTCCGGGTCACGTGGCCAGCATGACTAAACCGCTTCTGGCGAAACCAGAGCAGTGCACAGAAACGCCATTTACCTTCCTGCCGGAGTGGTACCTATTTATCTACTTGCACTTTGACGTGCTTTTGAACTGCTAGGTGGGCAGGAGCTGAGACCGAGCAACAGGAGCTCACCCCGTTGCAGGGATTTGAAACGCCGACCTTCTGATCGGCAAGCTCTAGGCTCCCAGTAAATCATCTGTAGGAATGGTTTTATTTATTTTTTTGAATATATTTTTGTATACAGCTTTGAGGGCCTCGGGCTTTTAAGCAATTTATTAATTTGTAAAATGTTTTTTAAAAAATACATGCAGCTATTGTTTCAATTTCCTGTTCACACCAAAGGTAACAACCAGAATATGTTGTACTGGGATGATTTTTCAGGTTCCCAAGTTGGAAGATGCAGTGGGTTAGGTGGTTATGTTCCTCTCTGTACTCCACTTTCTGGGTACCTCGGGTTAAGTACTTAATTCGTTCCGGAGGTCTGTTCTTAACCTGAAACTGTTCTTAACCTGAAGCACCACTTTAGCTAATGGGGCCTCCCACTGCCGCCGCGTCACCGCCAAGCGATTTCTGTTCTCATCCTGAAGCAAAGTTCTTAACCCAAGGTACTGTTTCTGGGTTAGCGGAGTCTGTAACCTGAAGTGTATGTAACCCGAGGTACCACTGTATTGTCTAACCTCAATACAGTAGCAGCCTCAGCGGTGCATGCTGGTGCCTAGTGTTTTCTTGTCGCTCTTCTCTATGAAAAAAGAAGCCTGGGTCTGCATGCAGTGTTAGGTTTTATGCATTCTTCTTTCCCATATTGTTTGACACTTCTTTTGCTTTCTCTTCCTAGACACCCCGTGAAGTGGCCCAGCAGGCGGTAGATGCGGATGTGCATTGCGTGGGGGTGAGCACCTTGGCTGCTGGCCACAAAACTCTTGTTCCTGAACTCCTCAAAGAGCTGCATGCCCTTGGCCGCCCAGACATTCTCGTCATGTGTGGAGGAGTCATCCCTCCCCAGGTACTGCGCACCACCATCACAAGATGGCTTGTTGTGAGATGATTAAATTGTTCCCAGTGAGGTGGGGTCTCCATCTACCTCCTCCTCCTCCTCCTCCTCCTCCAGGCAAATGAACACCATTGAAAGGCTTTTCAAATAACATCTAGCTATTGAAATGTGGAAATCCTTCAGCAAATTTTGGAAAGCGTTGTAGTTTACAGGTTTAGGGTCACAGAACAACGCAGTTGAAAAGCAGCCTCCTAAAAGCTTTCTAAAACCGCCAATATAATCAAATAATTTAAAAATCACTTTTTAAAGTTAAAAATATTCATAAACATTTTAAGAAATGAAGAAAAAAGGGACTAGTTTCCTTTACTGACATAGAATATACCGTATTTTTTGCTCTATAAGACTCACTTTTTTCCTCCTAAAAAGTAAGGGGAAATGTGTGTGCGTCTTATGGAGCAAATGCAGGCTGCGCAGCTATCCCAGAAGCCAGAACAGCAAGAGGGATTGCTGCTTTCACTGCGCAGTGATCCCTCTTGCTGTTCTGGCTTCTGAGATTCAGAATTTTTTTTTCTTGTTTTCCTGCTCCAAAAACTAGGTCCGTCTTGTGGTCTGGTATGTCTTATAGAGCGAAAAATACCGTATATAATTTTTTCTTCTTCCAGAATTTTGTTTTTTCCCAGGGGGTGGTGGGGCGTTATAAACAAAAATAATGTTATACAAATGAGTATAGTGGTACCTCGAGTTACAAACACTTCAGGTTACAAACTCCACTAATGTGGAGTTACCTCAAGTTGAGAACTTTGCCCCAGGATGAGAATGGAAATTGTGTGCTGGCACAGCAGCAAGAAGCCCCATTAGCGAAAGCACGCCTCTAGTTAAGGACAGTTTCAGGTTAAGAACGGACCTCCGGAACGAATGAAGTTCGTAACTAGAGGTACACTGTATACTGTACCAAGTTTTCTTATGTCATTTGTATATCACAAAAATAGCATAATAAATGTGGGAAAATATCCAGAACATATGTTTCATTATTAGTGGTCAATGTAGAAGTTCTTGGTTCATGAATTGGTTTGAACAGTTAGGAAGAAGGGAAGAAAGGGCTGGAGGGGAAAATGGAGAGTGGAGTGGGGTAGAATTTGCTTTTCTGCTTCGAATCTCTTGACCTTGGTATATGGTAATTGTTAAACCTGGCAAAAGATTTGTATAGAGCCACAAGTCTCTGGTTGTCTTGGAGTTGAGATGAAAATGTTCACCACTTTTGATGATTTCATTCTTTATGTTAGATAGGATAACACCTAGAGCAGAGATTGCTTGAACCTGTAGTCACTAGGACTTTGCACACATGGCAGAGTTTGCACAGGTGACAGCATCACTGCTTTTCCCCATAGCTAGCATACAGTCGTACCTCGGCTCCCAAATGGCTTGGGAGTCGAATGTTCTGGCTCCCAAATGATCAAAAACCAGAAGTGAGTGTTCCAGTTTTTGAACGTTCTTTTGGAAGCCGAACATCCGACGGTGCTTCCACTTGGCTATAGGAGCTTCCTGCAGCCAATCAGAAGCTGCGCATTGGAAGTTGAACAGACTTCTGGAATGGATTCTGTTTGACTTCCGATGTACGACTGTACTAAGTTATTTTCCCTTCTCCATGTGCGCTACCTCCTCACTTGCCATCGCTAAACCCTGCTCTTTTAGCATGTGTTCTGCAGAATTTTACTTTACAAAGTTTGCATGCATGTTTTATGTCTGTTTTTCTCCTGCACAGGATTATGACTTCTTGTATGACTCTGGTGTTTCCAATATATTTGGCCCTGGAACCCGAATCCCAAAGGCAGCTGTCCAAGTTCTTGAAGATATTGAGAAATGCTTGGATAATAGGCAGCAATCTGTGTAAACTTCTGTCTCATAACAAACTTTGTATCTCATGGTGAATCTTATACTTTGTGTTGATGCATTGTGATCTGTTGATAAAAAGAAGGAACTGATGCGAAATCATCTACAATGTCTGGTGTTGCTTTATGCTTTCTAAGAAAGTGGGAAATTATCTGCAGTATTATTACATATGTATGTAAAATCTATCAAAGAATCTAAATGAAATGAGTAAATTTTAAAATTTTGCATATAAGACTTCATTATATCTGAAATACACTTCAGATCTTTGGAAATGCAAATTACAATTTAAAATAAATGTTACTGATAGAGAAAGGTGGTGAAATTTTTGTCCTGCTGTTTCATACTGTTTGTTCACATGCCTCTTGCCCTTTCGGTCCAGTCTCGTTGCCCTAGCTTTGTTTGCTTGTCAGATTGACAAATATCCATTTCCTACCCCTGGTAGTTCTGTGACCTCACGAATCCTTTCCTGAGATGGCATGCACAAAACGAGTAGAGCCACCCTTTTATGAAAAGTCCATTTTTTGTAATGTTCTAGCTCCACAGCCTTAATAGAAGTATTGAATAGGGAGGTGTTAACAGCCCGTTAAGCAAAGGTATTTTCTTATTCTTCAAGACGCCTGTGCCTCTTGAGACTCCATCATTGACACCTGAGCTCAGCATCCCATACAGTCCAACAAAAGCACAAAATCAAATGCCAAGTTCACTAACATTACAATCTCTTTTAATTGCATAAATACCTCCTCTACCAGCTATCAATATAGCAAATTCTAATTTAGTCCATGTGTTCAAAATTCCTTGAGATTCCTCATTTCTTGCTGGCAGGTCTTTTTTAAAAAAACAGAGACCTCAGAATTATCCTGCAAGCAGTTTATTATAAACGTCCTAGGAATTACTGCCATTGCAGTGTTTCCCTGGGAGATTTCATGATCTGGACTTTGGAGCAACGTTTTCGAATAAGACTTCTGCAGCTGCAGTGGATGGATTTGGAACTTCTCCACTGTCTGTCTTTCTGAATGAAGAAATGTGCGCGTTATCCCTTCCTGACCAAATCACTGACACATGGCAATTGGTGGTATGCTTGGTGCCAAAGTAAACTTTCTGACTACAGCAGCACTGGAGGCACTTAAGTTCTGCTGAAAGTATAGTAAATGAAAAGGGTTGTAGGCTGTTGAGGGTTTAGCAAAAAGACATGGCAACATTCACTGGATTCACTGGAGTGAAATATTGACCAGAAGCTGACTGCGGCATATGGTGTCCATGCGCTGAAGAATCCCACACTGATCAGTACAGCCATCTGTCAAAACAACCACTTATAATTAGTTA
Organism: Podarcis gaigeae; assembly: GCF_964106915.1. Taxonomy (NCBI): domain Eukaryota; kingdom Metazoa; phylum Chordata; class Lepidosauria; order Squamata; family Lacertidae; genus Podarcis; species Podarcis gaigeae. The sequence goes on from NC_139680.1 coordinate 5,580,466, forward strand.
CTGGCTGGCTTTTTATATTTTCTCCTTCTCTATCTGTTATTTCAAATCGGTGAGAGAGAAATGAAGGATTAGTGCTTCAACATTTAAGAGATATTTAAACAATTGGCTCTTGCTTTTATTTTAGGCTGTCCATTCATTTTATCCTAAGACCCAAAAGCAGTATCCTCTGCAGTACAGCAGCCCTCTAGTGGTAAAAAATAACACAAGATCAGGATAAGAAATTAAGAACAGCATCCTTTGTGTTTATCATATGCTTTACATCATAATGGAATGTCACCTGTTTCAAATTATAGTCCTATAGAAGAAAATATGGCAGGACCTCAACATCTCATACAATAGCAATATATATACCACATGGTTCCTCTATGAGCCCATGTATTGCAAGATCTGAGAGTCTTACAGTATACAGGTTCATCATTAAGTTAGTCCCCAGTATGTATGTGGCTGCGAAAACCCAACCAGATGGGTGGGGTATAAATATTTTGAATATTAATATTATTTCACATTAATACAATAAGCTTTCATACCAATGAATCTAACAACTGAAAAACAGAGGAGTTGCTCAATGTCTGCAACTCAAATGGAACACAAGCCATGCATGAAGGCAAACACACACAAATAGCCCAGTCCACAGCATCCATAAGTGCTTTGGCATTTCCCCAATATTTTGACAATAATTTTCAATCTGTAGGGACAGAATCAATGTCTGAGTCAAAGGAACACTGTGTTCCTATTGCTCTTTAAAATACAAAAATACTCTGCTCACAACACCACATGCCCACCAATGTCAATTTCTTTTCCAGCTTTGCTGCATTTGAAGTCCTGTTGAAGTTCTGCATCTCATGAGAGGTTTTATGAACCTTCCAGGCTATACCCATGTAACAGATGGTGATGGTAATTGCTGGCAGAATGGTACAGATCCTACAGATGACTTACTGGGTTATACATTAGGGAGAGCTTTCCTAAATAAAACATCTTCAAGAAGACACTTAAACATTATGATGCTAGGCACCTGTCTAATTCCAGCTGGGAACGCATTCCAGAGGGCTGGAGCTACACTACTAAAAGCCAATTTCTAGTACAAACTAAGCACAACTCTGGCTCATGCAGCGCTCTCAGCAGCGCCCCATCTGAGAATATAAAGGAGCAAAATATGTGATATGGCTGCTTCTGGCTTCCCTCCGCCCTTAGATATTTATTCGTGTTTTATTTATAAATTTGTTGTCTTTTTCTCCTGGTTTTCCTGCAAAGAACTCAGAGTGATGATCTAGCTTCATAATCCCCACCCCTTTGCCCCTCAGTGAAGGAAATCAGGCTGAGAGACAGCTGAATGCCTTTTAAATCTGGGCCTTTCCACCATTGAAAACATCTCTCTAGTCACACACATTCCTTATGCGCTGCCAGAGCAGGGCCACAGGGAGTTAGTCAAAGCCCTGGAGAGATGCTCCGAACCACCCTTTGGTTAAATGCACAGTATTTCCCCCAATACCTTGCAGTGCTGCTTCCACTGCTGGGCTATCAAATGGCCTTGTTCCTGGGGCGGGGCCTGCTGAGAGGGCAGCAAGACAACGCTGAGCTACATCTTCATCTCCGCAAGCTTTCACCTGCAAGGAAAGACACAAAAGCCAAACATTACAACAGCCAAGAACTGTTAACGATTGATAAAGCAGCCCCAATGCCGCCCAGTCTCTTACTCCTCTTCCTCCAGGTCTTCCAGGATGAGCTCTTCTGAAAGGAAAAGAAGAGAAGGCTGCCAGTTAGAGAGGCTTCTTACACACAGAGAGAGAGACTTTCTGAACACATCCACAGAAACAGACATTACCTTCAGGCTTGCTTTCTTTCTGTTTCGCCTGTGGCGGCAAGGAAGTCCGTGGAGCCTACAGGGAAACAAAGAGCCACATGGGGTATGATGATCTAAAGCTCAAAATAGGCCTCATCCTTTCCTGAGAAATCTTAGGGACTGGAATCAACTACTATATGCTGAAAGGTTTTACCTTTGTGGTCCTTTTGAAAAGGGGTCCACAGGGGGAGGCGGGAGGGCAGGCGGGGGGCGGGGGGGAGGACTCGGGGAGAGGGCACACTTTATTTTTTTTCGCCATTCGCGAAATCGCTCTTCTCAGTCTTGAAAGCCTAAAAAGGAAAGAGAAAAATGTGAGAAATGGGGCTCACAGTTAGTCCTCTCCTGATCTACGTCCCGAAACTGGTTTTTGCATTCACGCCTCTAAGCTCCCTATCACCACAGAATTCAGTTGCACATCAGGGCCCCGGCGCACCCCCCCAAGAATAAGAAGAACACCTTGAGACAGAATTTTACTCTGAAGGTTAATGGGCAAAATTTAGGCCACAACTTTATTGAGTACAGCAATGTGGGTTGTATTGGCTTAGGCCAGTGATGTCCAAACTTTTTTCAAAGAGGTCCAGATTTGATGAAGTGAAGGGCTGACCAAAGTTGTTGAGCTTGAGGAAATCAACTGACACATGGGCCAGATTTAACCGGATTAGGACCCTGAAAAAATGGACTTTGGGCATGCCTGGCTTAGGCATTGACAATAACTCCTGCCTGCCTTGTAGGAAGTCTGGAAGTGTAAGCCACCAACAGAGGACGCTCCATCAATGGTTGTTTTTTAAATTTATTTAATCTTTTTTTTCAATACAAACAGCAATCGCAAAAGACACATACAACAAAAACCATAATAACACAGTTTGACAATTCAGATTTGGATACACTGATATACGTAGGACTACACCTTTTTAACAATATTTCCCCGCCTCTCTCTCCTCCCCCTACTTCCCACCGTTATCCGCCTTATTGCTTAAATATTCCTTCCAGATTTCTTCATATTTATCCATTCTTAATTTGCGTCGACATGCAATTCGTTCGTATGTCGCTAGTCTGTCCATATTATCAATCCATGTGCTCAATGGAATCTTTTTGCGGCTCTTCCAATTCATCAAAACAAGGTTTTTTTGCTTCTAATATAGCACGGTACATCCATTATTATTTTTTGACGCCTTTTAATCTCCGTTTCCAGAATATAACTTAGAATTAAATTTAATTCCGCTAAATAACAATTTCTTTTTATTACTCTTGCTATAAATATCCTCACCACACCAAAATGATCTTATCATCTGGCATTTAATCATCATATGTACTAAGTTTGCATTTTTACTCCCACATCTCCAGCAGTTGTCTGGACTTGTTATTTTCTTCGGAATCCAGTGGACTCTGAATATTATTTTCTGTTGAATAAGTCTTAGTCTTAGATCCATAGAGGCTATTTCTGTTGATTTTATACTTGACTCCCATATGTCATTTGTTATCTGGAGCCCCAACTCTTCACTCCATTTTTGTCTATCATATTCTAAATCATATTTCTTCCTGTTGAGTAGGGTTTTATATAGTGCAAGTGTAGAGTTTTTTGTTTTTGCTGCAGAGATTAAATCTTGTAGCAGCATGGGTGTTTCCGAGGCTGCTTAAGCGTCAGGGCCAAACTGCCTTTCCAACATATGTTTCAATTGGATGTATTGCCATTGTGTTTCACTGGTTAATCCATACTTTACTTGCAAGGTCTTATATTCCACAAATTTTCATCAATTAATTGATTCAATGTCAAAATACATTTTTTCATCCAATTTTGCCAAATTATTACTTGATTTCCAATTTTTAATTTTGGGTTGGCCCATATTGTTAATTTCTCATGTTTACAGGGGTCATCCTTATTATTTATATTTATATTCATCCAAATTTTTATAGGTGCTTTAATAGTCTCCAGGATAATAGGATATTTCATAAAATTGGAGCTGAGTTGAGTCCACCCTACAAGAGGTCCAAAGAAACTATATTCGAGAGTAGCCCAATTGGGATTCCTGCTAGCTCTCCACTCGTTAGTCTTACTCAGCAGGTAGGCCTGGTGATATAGTTCCAGATTTGGGAGACCAAAGCCGCCTTCCTTAGTTGGAATTTGCATTGTATGTAGTGATATTTTTGGTGGCTTTGTACCAAAAAGGCACAATCTAAATAGTTGATTTATTTTTTGGAAGTAAAATTTGGCAATATGTATTGGTAATCCTCTAAGAATGTATAAAAGCTTTGGAACATCATTCATTTTGAGGACATTAACCTTTCCCCAAAGGGAGAGGTTTAGAGGTCCCCACCTCTCAATATCAAAAGAAATCTCATTTATAATTTGATTCAAATTTAATTGTACAATTTGGTCTATATCTGATGAAATCATTATACCCAAGTATTTAATAAAGTCTTTGCACATCCGAAATTGATGGTTTCTATACAAAGTAGCCCTTGGCCCAATTGGTAAAATCTCTGATTTTGTCCAATTTATATAATATCCCGATATTCTGCCAAAGGTTTTTATTTTCTCCATAATTTTTGGAATTGTATCTTCTGGTTTTGTACTAAATAAAAGGATATCATCTGTAAATAATACAATTTTGTAATTATCTTTGTTGTGTTTTACACCCTTGATATGCTCATCCTGAATTATTGCTCTTGTTAATGGTTCCAGGCAGAGATTAAATAATAATGGAGAAAGAGGACATCCTTGCTTCGTTCCTCAACGATTTAAACTAATCAAATTCAAAATTCTTCCATTTGTAACAATTAGAGACGTTGGGGTTTTATAACTCATTTTAATCCAGTTACAGATAGGTAGCCGTGTTGGTCTGCCATAGTCAAAACAAAAAAAAAATCCTTCCAGTAGCACCTTAAAGACCAACTAAGTCAGTTCTTGGTATGAGCTTTCGTGTGCATGCACACTTGGTATCTGAAGAAGTGTGCATGCACACGAAAGCTCATACCAAGAACTGACTTAGTTGGTCTTTAAGGTGCTACTGGAAGGAAAAAAAAATTGTTTTCATTTTAATCCAATTACAGTATTCTATAGGGAAACCAAATTTACGTAACACAAACCCTATGAATTCTTTATATAGTCTGTCAAAAGCCTTTTCTGCATCTAATGGCAATATCATAAACTCCTCTTCATCTTTGTTTAAGTTTATCAAATCTATTGTTAATCTGATGTTATCTGTAGCTTGTCTTGTTTTTATAAAACCTGTTTGTTTATTAGCTATCAAGTCTTGAATAACTTTTTGTAATTTTGCTGCCAATATTACATTCATAATCTTTGCATCCACATTCATTAATGATATTGGACTATAATTTGCACATTTAGTAGGGTCTTTGTTAGGTTTTGGTATAATCATTATTAAAGCTTCATTGAATGTTGTAGCAGATATACCTTTATGAGCTATTTCCTTATAGACTTCTAGAAGTCTGGGGACTAATAGATTTTTGAATATTTTATACCATTCCATAGGAAAACCGTCTGGTCCAGGTGAGTTCCCATTCTCCATTGTTTCTATACCATTCTCAATATCTAATATATTTAGGGGTGCTGACAGCTTATCTTTTTTATCTTCCTCAATAGTTGGTATTTTGATATCTTGAAAGAAGTTCTCCATCTCTGATATATTTTCTGGCCCTTCATATAATTTTTTGTAGAATTAAAAAAGATCTTTATTGATATCTATTGATGAAGTCGCTGCAATGTTATTTTCATTTCTTATTAAGGGCATTATTTGGTTCGCTTTCTTTTGTTTTAGACGATTAGCTAGAATTTTTGTCGTCTTTCACCCTGTTCCCAATAGATTTGTCTTAGACTTAGTAGGCTGAACTCAATTTTTTGAGCTAGTATATTATTCAGTTCTAATGTTAGTTGTATTCTTTCATATGCAGCATTAGATGGGTTATTTGACATATCGCACCATAGTCTTTTTAAAGAAGTTTTTAGATTTTTTTTTTTAATATATTTTTATTAAGATTTTTAAACATAAATGCAAATATAATGATAACATATATCATAACATAGTTTCTTAAGTTCTTTGGACTCCCTCACGTCTCCCGCTCCCACTTGCATCATTGTCAAATCTTGCCCGCAATTTATCATCTTGTTTACATTATTGTGTCCCATTCATTTAGAATATAATCTAATAATTCTCCCAAAGGTTTATGATTTTTCCTCAATCACCTTTATCATCCTAATTGCATCTAATTTAGTGGTGGCCAATTATTTATGATCTAGCCTCCATCTTAACATTCAACCAAATTACAGTGCTTTTTTAAATAAATCTTAAATTTCTTCCAATCTTCTTCAACCTTCTCTTCTCCCAGGTCTTGGATTCTGCCGGTCATCTCAGCTAATTCCATATAGTCTATCAATTGCATCTGCCACTCTTCCAGTGTGGGTAGATCTTGAGTTTTCCAGTGCTTAGCGATGAGTATCCTTGCTGCCGTTGTTGCATACATAAAAAATGTTCGGTCCTTCTTTAACACCTTCTGGCCGACAATACCCAAAAGGAAGGCCTCTGGTTTCTTAGTGAAGGTATACTTAAATACCTTTTTCAGCTCATTATATATCATTTCCCAAGGAAGTTTTTAGATTGTTTTAATCTTTTCAGCTTGGCTTTGTTGGCAGAGAAGGATATTATCTTCCCTCTGATGTAAGCTTTATATCCTTCCTATTCCACCAGTCTTGACGTTGAAGATTTGTAGTTATTTTAAATATATATTTGTGTTTCTTGGGTTATATATTGTGTTGTGACGTGGGGTTTGTGATTTCAGCTCTCTTGACATAATATGCTGGAGACAGTTCTCTAGTAACACTTCTTTATTAAAGCAAACAAGACTGAGACCTGAGGAGGGGAGAGCTACATTTATAGGGACAGGGAACTAGCTGGAAAGGATACATTTTGGAGGGAACAATATCAGGCAATCACAGTCCTGCCTTTTGGAGGAAACCAATAAGACAGAGGATCCAAATACAGCAGCTTAAATGAACCAATGGTAGCTGTACCCTCTGGAACCAAAAGGCAGTCACTTTACCCTAATGCAATACAGACAATAATAATACAGATATAAAATCCTTTGACTCAATACACAACATATTGAATGAAGTTTTTTGCCATTTAAGAATGATATATTAAAAGGATCCACTAAATTCCACTGTATCATATAGTTATTAATTGTCTCTCTAACCTTTGTTCTTTTTTTCCTGGCTACTGATGTGGTATCCATCTGTGGATCTAAAATTTCATTAAGGTCTCCACCCATAATCAACTGCTGATGCGATAGGAAGCTTAATCTCTTAAAGCAATTGTGAATAAACTTATGGTCATCAGTGTTTGGGGCATAGACATTTACTGTTGCTATTTTTGTCCCTTCTGTTTTAATTACAATTATTAAGCATCGACCATCTTCCTCTCTTATTATATCTTGTATTTCATAAGGCCAGCCTTTCCTAAACAAAATTGTAACTTCCCTCCACGACCTTCCTCCAGTCCACCTCCCTCCTCCACATTTCACTAAGCCAATGCCTAACCGCCAAACCTTACAAAGTTCAGTGGTGCCTTGCAAGATGAAAATAATCAGTTCCGCGATTCTCTTCGTCTAGCGGTTTTTTCGTCTTGCAAAGCAAGCCCATTGACAGCTTAGCGGATTAGCGCTACAGCGGTCTAGCGGCTTCTAGCGATCAGCTGTTAAGCGGCTTATCAGCGGATCAGCTCTTAAGCAGCTTAGCGGCTTAGGAAAAGGGGGGGAGCGGAAAAAACCCGCGGGGATCGCAAGATTTTTTCGTCTTGCGAAGCAACCCCATAGGGAAATTTGTTTTGCGAAGCGCCTCCAAAACGGAAAACCCTTTCGTCTTGCGAGGCGTTCGTCTTGCGGGGCACCACTGTTGTGACAATTGCGCTAAGAGGTAGGCGAAAACCAAGAGGCCAGTACCAATTTGCCAAATGGAAAAAAATTCCTACTCGGCCCCTGTTCCAAAACAGGCGACCAACGAACTCCAGAGCAAGGCCAAAGCACAAACCTAAATCGAGGGCGGGTGTTTGGCGGCGCAAACCTAGGTAACCCCCCCAATGCCGCACCACTGCCTTTTAAAGGCCCCCCTCGATCACACCACCATTCCCAAGGAAGGGGGGATGCACCTATGGCCTGTGCGCAACGCGGACCCTCAATGAAGAGGATCCGATATGCTGAAAGAAATCCTACTTACATGCTCTCCCTACTCTCACAAGCACAGAATGATCCAAGCATAGGATATCCCCAGGCCTTCTAGAGCTCTGGCGACCAATGAGCCAACAGAGGAAGATGTCACAATGAACCTTGTGATGCAGCACCCCCCCCCCCCGGTCCCTGAGAAAACCAGCAGCCACAAGTCCTGCTCCTCTTAAGGGATGCAACTAAGTTTTCGCATATGGTTTTCTTCCATGTTCCACTTTTTATAAATATGCAAAATATGCCTATTCCTTTGGATTCCAGCTGAAGCTGTTCCTGCACTTTCGGAGCACTAGCTATCTCCTATACCTGTCCCATACCCTCCAACATTTCTCCCACGCAAATAGGAATGTCTTATTCCATGATGATGATGATGATGATGATGATGATTCTGACTGGGTTGTCCCAGCCACGCTGAGCAGTTTCCAACATATACAAAAACATAATAAAACATTAAATGTTAAACACACCACTTCAATATCATGTCCCAATGCTCTAAAATAGAGCTTTTCAGACCGGCAAGAGCCGATGGATCTGCATAGGTGCAAGGGCCCCGCCAGCAGGGAATCAAACATATGAATATTCCCTGTGTTAGACGGTAAGGGTTGCAAATATGTGCACCAGGAAGGGGCATGGTGTTCATCAGCCACGACACCCACATTCCTGCAGTTCACCTGAACTGGGCAGGGGGTGAGTGAGGTTGGGGCTGTACAGACACACAGGTGGAGCCAATCCAGCTCTCCCACCTGTGTCCACACACAGCGTCAATCTCACCGCTGCCCCATCCAGGAAAGCTGCAGCAGCACCTGTATTGGGGGTGCAGCTCTGCCCCATGGCACCAACCACGACTGATCAGGGCAGACATTTATTTCAACGCTAGCATGGTAATTTGGGCTTCTTGTGAGACTTCTGGAATTGAATGAAAGGGAGAAAAATAAAAGCAGGCATTCCCTATTTGTTTTCTACTACACAGCTATGGTGTTGCTAAAACGATCCCAGGCTCCTGTCTTCAAAGCTGATAGACCTTTTAACTTTCTCCTTAGGCAAGCCAGAACAGGTAAGTATGAATTAAATTTATCCGTGGAAGCTATTATGATTATAGCAAAATATTATTGCTTTCTTTAATACATTATATAGATTGGAAGTCCATAAAAGTTCATAAAAAGAAAGAAAATGAATATTGGGGATTGCTTTCTTGAAAGCATCACCACACCCAAGACGATGTGTCAGGCTCCTGGCATGGGCGTAGCCAGGAAGGCGGGGGGGGGAGCTGCCCCCTCTAAATCAAATAAATCAATAAAAATACTTAACTAACTGACCAATGGCATCACAGATAACTCGACTCTGCCCTTAGCCTCCAAAATAAAGCCTGCCCCACAATAAATGCTGTTTGCACCTATGGCTCCTGGTATCAGTTTTCCAAATCCGGGATGGTGCTTTCAAGGACGCAATTTCAGCCACATTTATTCTGATCCTTATCAAGAACTGCTCCCTTTCCCCCATCCTCTGAACAAATAAATTGCCACGGTGGCAGGTTTGATCCCCAGATGGGCCAGCCATATATTCCTGCATTGCAGGGGGTTGGACTAGATGATCGGCTGGGTCCCTTCCAGCTCTACAATTCTATGCTTTTTATGTTCTCAAGCTCCCCTGGTGCCAGCCAGGTGTGGCCACTCAGTTTCCTCAAGTACTTGAGGAATGGCAGCCTGTCATAAGAGGATGACAGCTGATGGGCGGCAACAAGCTTCTCCTATCTGCTGGGACTGCCAGACGGCATACTCTGTGCATGCTCAAAGATGCCTGTTGCTTACAGCTACAGCCATCTCATTCTAGTTTGCGTAAAGGAGTTTCTAGCCCAAGTATCTGTCAGGGAAATAAAAGGTCTGGAAAGGTTAACCTCGCTCAGAGCGGCCAAGGCTTAATAAATAAAGCTCATCTCGCTTTATTGGCGTCATGCGGCCAGCATGACTAAGCCGCTTCTGGCCAACCAGAGCAGCGCACGGAAACACCGTTTACCTTCCCACTGGAGTGGTACCTATTTATCTACTTGCACTTTGAGGTGCTTTCGAGCTGCTAGGTTGGCAGGAGCAGGGACTGAGCAACGGGAGCTCACCCCGTCGCGGGGATTCGAACCGCCAACCATCTGATCAGCAAGTCCTAGGCTCTGTGGTTTAACCCACAGCGCCACCCGCGTCCCTTACAGCTACAGCCATCTCATTCTAGTTTGCGTAAAGGGGTTTCTAGCCCAAGTATCTGCCAGGGAAATAAAGGGTCTGGAAAGGTTAACCTCGCTCAGAGCGGCCAAGGCTGCATCACTTGGGAAGATAGTACTCTTTAGTATTTCGTATCCATCTCTTAATAAACAACACAACAGGGTGTCCTTTCAACCATCTTCAGATGATAGAGGGGAGCTAAGTTTCAACCATTTATTTTATACACCTTTGGTTTTCATAAATTTAAGCAGGCGTGTTAAGTCTAAGAGCTCAATTCTCAATAGGTAAAGGTAAAGGTACCCCTGCCCGTACGGGCCAGTCTTGCCAGACTCTGGGGTTGTGCGCCCATCTCACTCAAGAGGCCAGGGGCCAGCGCTGTCCGAAGACACTTCCGGGTCACGTGGCCAGTGTGACATCGCTGCTCTGGCGAGCCAGAGCTGCACACGGAAACGCCGTTTACCTTCCCGCTAGAAAGCGGTCCCTATTTATCTACTTGCACCCGGAGGTGCTTTCGAACTGCTAGGTTGGCAGGCGCTGGGACCGAGCAGCGGGAGTGCACCCCGCCGCGGGGATTCGAACCGACGACCTTTCGATCGGCAAGCCCTAGGCGCTGAGGCTTTTACCCACAGCGCCACCCGCGTCCCTCAATTCTTATACACCTTTGATTTTCACAAATTTAAGCAGGCGTGTTAAGTCTAAGAGCTCAATTCTCAATAGCCTTTCCTAACTCAAAAAGCTGAGATGGTTTTTCCACGGCAGAAGTTTGGTGGGTCAAAAGTGTCAGAGCCACCTTCTGAATCTTCTTATAGGAGTCCTGAAAATGAATTGTGCCTCTGAGGGCACCACACATTCAGCAGCGCTTGGGAGAACAAAGAGGGAAGGGCAGGTCTCCTCCTTCCACCATTGAGATACTGTATATAAGAAAAAGAGAGCTCTGTACAACTGCACAAATCCAGTTCTGATCAGAAACTTCCACATGCAGGTTAAGAAGTGGGAGGAAACATGGCGGGGAAATGTCCCTAAATCAGGGCAGGTTGACAGACGCTTTCTGCACTGCTCTACCTTTGCACTTTTGACTATGATGACATACCGAGGGCCGTTGCTTGATGACATACCGAGGGCTGGTTGCTTGAATAGAAATGGGGAGACTTTTTAAAAAAATGATTTTCTATGTTTCCCTCCCTGCTGCCCAAGGGTTTTTTTTTTTTCAGGGTAGAAGGAGAAAGATTATCCCCACCCCAGGCTAGGTGGGGATAATTTTAATTTTTCCGGACAGTAAGGGAGGTGCGTGAAAAGGGAAGCGCGTGCATAGGCTGCATGAACACTGCATTTTGAAAGCACGCGGGCAGCAGCCCGGTCTTGGCCGCAAAGAATTCTGGGCATTGTAGTTTCCCCCTGGCATAACTCCCGTTCCCAGCAAGGGGCTCGGGCTGCTGGGCTCTCTCCGCCCCTTGGTCCCCGCTCCTCTCTCGGAGGAAGGGGAGCCGGAGGGGCCCCGGGAGGCGGGCAGGGCCGCAGCAGGGGCGGCAGCGCCGGGCTCCCTCTCCGGAGGCGAGAGCCCAGGGACAGGACCCCCCCTCCAGAAGGGTCAGTTCTGCTGCTAACGGCCCCCCAACGGCTGGATCCTTCCCTTTGCCTCTCGCCCTCCCTCCTCCTGCGCTGCTGGGGGGGGGCAGGGGGTCTTCACTCCTCTAGGCAAGGGGGGGGAGAGGCACCATGCTTGCCCCCCCGGTCCTGCGCTGTGGGGATGGAGGGGGGCTCTCTTTCCTGGCAGAGAGCCTCTGGGATTGAGGGGGGGGGGCTGAGCTCCCGTCTCCATCCCTGGAGGGGCACCGCTGCTGGGGGGGGGGAGTGTAGTGGTTTGGCTCGGGAGAAGGCAGCTTGGGAGGTGGGGGGGCAGCTCCGGATTCATGCTTGGGGAGGGGGCAGAGCTAAACTATCTGTGGCACAATTAGTCAGTTAGTTATTTACTTGATTTAGGGGGGCGCCTACCCCCCCCCCCGCACTCCTGGCTACACCCATGCTTCTGCTTCTTTCTTTGCTGTGGCTTATAAACTTAGTTCCTATGGGATAGTTTGTAGATGCATTTTTGTAGATTCATACAATCCGTATTTATGATGGCTCCTGAGCCCGGGCTCTGTGGATGGAGGGTCTGCTTTCTGTGCAGAGAGCCTCCGGTCCAGCCCCTGGGGTTGAGGGGGGGGGGCAAGCTCCCGTCTCCATCCCTGGAGGGGCATCACTGCTGGGAAGTGTAGTGCTTTGACTGGGGAGAAGGCAGCTTGGTAGGTAAGGGGCAGAACCAGGCTATCTGTGGCACAATTAGTCAATTAGCAAAGTATTTTTATTTATTTACTTGATTTAGGGAGGCAGCTACCCCCCTGCTTATTTCTTATTTCTTCACTGTGCCTTATAAGATTAGTTACTATGGGATATTCATGCATATCTGTAGATTCATATAATCCATATTTATCATGGCCACTTTATAACCAAAGGCTAAAATAGAGGGGGGGGACCCCAATAAGAGGCTGGGATAGAATGAATGACACTGGCTGAAAACTTATTTCCCGAGGATGAAATCCTAACTGCACTTACCCGGGAGTAACAGCCACTGCATTCAGCAGGACTTGCTTCTGAGTATATAGAATTGCGCTGGATGCTACTGCAATATTAGTGGTAGCAATTATTCTGAGATTATTCTCATCGTTTTACCTGGCATTCTTACATGTAATTACTTCTCCGTCCATTTACTTGAGAGTAAGCCCCATGGAATTCACAAGGACTTAGTTCTGAGTAGACATCATTACGTTTATACTCTTAGTCACTTTTTTGCATTAATTAGTCCATAGCTGGTGAGACAGTTAAATCAAAAGCCGCTCCTCTTTTGATATGAATCCACAATCCTATACCCACTTATTTGGGAGTAACCCTCATTGAAGTCAACAGGGCTTACTTCTGAGTAGACATGCATAGGGTTGTGCTGTAAATCAGCCACACTTTCATAAATCAATGGGACTTAGCTAGCTGTGACTAACTAATTTCAACAGAACCAAAGTGTGGATAGCTTTCAGCACACACCAATACGTGGTTCCATGTGCATTCACAGAATCATAGAATTGTAGAGTTAGAAGGGACCTAAGGGCCATCTAGTCCAGCCCCTGAGGCACATTCTTTCTTTAAAGAATTCTGGGCACTGCAGTTCCTGAAGTGTTGCTGGGACTGGCAACTCTGTGAGGAGTAAACTACCATGCCCAGAACTTTGGGGGAAAGAATGTACTTGAAAGGTGTAGGATGTGCATGTAAAGCCCATTGAAGTGAAGAGCTTGGCATGAAAGGGGGTTAACTCAGAAGTAAGTCCCCTTGTGTGACTTGCTTTTGTTTTTATATGCTCTGCCTACCAGGACAGTCCAAGCTGTAAGGCGAAGCTCACGACAGCCTGCCATGCTCACCGAAAAGCTGTTTCTCAGAAGGCTGCCTTACCCTGAGTGCTGTATCCCAGAGCAGGCTGCAGTTGGGCCAATGTGCTCCCTTGCGCCCCAGAGAAAGAGCCACGCTCACTGGCGAAATGGCGAGGTTCGTTCCGTGGTGGAGCTCTGCCCAGCGTTGGTAGAGAGCGAGAACAAACTCCGTGTTCAGGTTGCGTGGTTCGTGGAGTCGGTATCAAAGCTGTCCTGCCCCTGCTCTGCCTCCAGATCTTCAAGGATTATGTCAACTAAATGGAAAAGGAGAGAAGGTTGGAATCATAACTGTTTTAGGGACTTTCTTACATACCCTGAACATATCCTTGGAAATAGACATTACCTTCATGTTTTCCTTGGTGTTTCTTCCTCCAGTCTCTTCCTCCAGTTCTTCAATATCTTCCACGATGAGCTCTTCTGAAAGGAAAAGAAGAGAAGGCTGGCAGTTAGAGAGACGTTCTTATATACACTGAACATATACATGGAAATAGACATTACCTTCAGGTGGACTTTCCTTCTCTTTTGCCTGAGGCGGCAAGGAAGTACGTGGAGCCTACAGCGAAACAAAGAGCCACATGGGATATGATGATCTACAGCTCAAAATAGGCCTCAGACAGAGATCTTTCCTAAGAAATCTCAGGGACTGGAATCAACTTCTATAGGCTGAAAGGTTTTACCTTTGAAGTCCTTTCGAAAAGGGGCCTGCAGGGGGGGGCGGGTGGGAGGGGGGAGGACTCAGGGAGAGGGCACACTTTATTTTTTCTGCCATCCGCGAAATCGCTCTTCGCAGTCTTCCAAGCCTAAAAAGGAAAGAGAAATGGGCCTTACAGTTAGTACTCTCTCATGCCTCTAAGCTCAAGAGGAATTCACTATGATCACAGAATGCAGATGCTGAGAGAAATCCTACTTACATGTCTATCTTCTTCCTGGAACAAACACGAAATGATCCAACCACAGGAGTTCACCAGGCTTTTTTGCACTCTGGTGACCAGTGAGCCAGCAGAGGGAGGTGTCACAATGGCTTCTGTAAATCTGGGGCTGTCCCTTGAAAATAGGGACACTTGGCAGGTGTCCTGAGGTGCCCAGATGGGAGACCACCAGGGAACCCATGATATGGTGCTTAGAATTATACAGGCAAAAGTATTACTTAAATAAATACATCTCTAGACACACTGTCCTTTTGGTCTTTTCTCATGCAAGAATATTTCCCTAAGTCAGAAAGAGGCCTCCTGCTCATGAAAGTGCACCTTCGGGCCTGAGCCTCCTAAATAGCTCTACTTGGGAGTAAATTTTTCTGACCCCAGTGGAAATTGGTTCCTAGTGAGCATGCTTGGGATTGTGGTTTGAGGAACAGGACACTGCTGTCAAGAAAGGGGAGAGCTAGCTATACTCATGTTTGCCACGTGTTGGGGGGCTCAAAGAACAATCCCATGTTTGGGTGGTACTGTAAGAGACTTCAGAATACAGACCAAAAAGGAAAAAACTCCAGGCAGCAATATTTCTTTAAGAAAAGATTTTTATTCAGTTTGATTTTGTCAGACAAAAGCAAAAAGGGGTGCATTCAGGAAAAAAATGAGAGAATGCCCACCGTCAGTCAGATGCAGACAACTTTTATGCTCTAAGGCAAAGCAACAGTTCAGCCCCCCTTTCCACCTCCCAGACATCCCCCTTTATGCATATTCATTGTAGCTCTACCAATGAGAGAATTGATGGTGGCCTTTCGGTTCCAAGCTGCATTATCCACTAGGTGGCGCTGCGAGCTTATAAACTATTTGATCTAATTGCTGTTTCCAGTAAATGCTCCGGCCCCCTATTTCTCAGGAAAGGGGTCTTGTGGTTTTAACAGTTTCTAGGCTTAAGTCTGCTTTTAGAACTTTGTGGTGGGCTAGACATCCTGGGCAAACAGACAGTTTCTCAGAAACAGCTCAACTACCAGCAAAATCCCCTGACCGCATCCTCTTGCAAACTCACTGTGTTGCAAAAATATTGTCTTTGCAAGCAGGGGAGAGAGAAATGTCTTTTTAGCTTTTAGTTTGCTTTCTAAGATGGCTTTCAGCTTATAAAATGGCTCCAGCCTGGCTCTCCAAAGTGGACCTCTGGTCTCCACTCCTTCAGTACATCAAGAAAGATTTTTAAAATGTGTGTGGCACAGTGAGGTAGAAGAAGATAAAATATATTGGAAAGGAAAGAGGACAACAACAACAAAAGAAAGTGCCCCCCTTTTGAATTTTTTTAATTCAAAATTATAACAAAACATATTATCCAAAAACATATCATCCTTGTTCCCCCCCCCATTTTCCCTCCCTCCCCCCATCCTCCCACATAACCCCCCCGATTTCCCTCAGTTCCAGTCTTTGGTTTCTGTAAGAATGCTGTTTCTGCATGTTACAAAGTTGTAAAGATCCTCAAACTATTTAGCTGATTATTATCAATAAAAAGTTTGTGAGTGTTTATTCAAAACCTGCCAAGGAGGTTTTGCTTTGTTCGCTTTGTTGCGTCTTCAAATACTTTGTAAAGGGTCCCATTCATCCTTAAAGTCACAGTTATCCTTGTCCCGTAGCTTATATGTCAGTTTTGCCAGTTCTGCATAGTCCATCAATTTTTCTTGCCATGATTCTTTAGTTGGGGTTTCTTCAGTCTTCCATCCTTGTGCTATCAGAACTCTCGCAGCCGTTGTCACATAAATGAAGATGTTTTTCAGCTTTTTGGGCAGGTCTTTCTCTACAATCCCTAACAAAAATGCTTCAGGTTTTTTAACAAATGTTAGATGGAACATTTTCTACAATTCATTGTATATCATTTCCCAATTTTTTAAAATTACATTACAATCCCACCAAATATGAAAAAATGTCCCCTCCTTTTCCTTACACTTCCAACATATATTTGAACTAGTTTTATACATTTTCCCTAACTGCACTGGTGTCAAATACCATCTATACATCATCTTCATATAATTCTCCTTCAATAGGGAACAATCTGTAAATTTTAAATCAGTTTTCCACAATTTTTCCCAATCTTCCATCATAATGTTGTGACCTACATCTTGTGCCCATTTAATGATAACTGATTTTACCTCTTCATCTTTCGTCTCCCATTCTAATAGTATGCTGTGTGCGGCCTTCAGTAATTTCACTTTCCCTTCTGTCTTTTACGTCTGTAATTATTTTATATTTTCTCCTTGGCCTCCCCCCTCCGATAAATTTTGAAATCTCTTTCTGCCATTTTTTAAAACATTCATCTTTCAGTATGACTGGTACACTGGTGCCTCGCAAGATGAAAAGAATCCGTTCCGCGAGTCTCTTCGTCTAGCGGTTTTTTCGTCTTGCGAAGCAAGCCCATTGACGTCTTAGCGGATTAGCGCTATTAGCAGCCTTTAGCAGCTTATCGGCTTAGCGGATAAGCGGCTTAGAAAAAGGGGGGGGAGGAAAAAAACCCTGCAGGAACTCGCAAGACATTTTCGTCTTGCGAAGCAAGCCCAAAGGAAATTCGTTTTGTGAAGCACCTCCAAAACAGAAAACTCTTTCGTCTAGCGAGTTTTCCGTCTTGCAAGGCATTCGTCTTGCGGGACACCACTGTATTGATTGAAAAAGAAATAGCATTTTTGGCAACACATTCATTTTAATCTCAGATATTTTTCCTTTTTTGGTGGGGTGGAAAGTGTGTTTTAAGTAATATATGGATGTATTTTAAAAATGGTAGTAATATTAATATTAATTAAAAATGGTAGTAATAATAATTAAGTAAATGGCTGAAGACTTAGGGAAGGGGGGAAGGGTTGATTTTTTAAAAGGGGGTTAAAATATATGAAGTGGGGGGAGTTTATGTATTAAATAACAGAAGATGGAGATGATAATAGTAATATAAAAATATTTTTAAAATAATTTTTTTGGGAAAAAATATAGTTTTAAAAAAAGGGGAGAGAAAATAAATAAATAAAATACCGTATTTTTTGCACCATAACACTCACTTTTTTCCTCCTAGAAAGTAAGAGGAAATGTCTGTGCGTGTTATGGAGCGAATGCCTGCGGGTGGAGGGGGGGGATCTGCTGCAGTCGTGAGCAGAGGATCCATGGTTCCCCTTCCTTCCCTCCTCCGTGGTTACAAAGAATGGATCCACATGGATCCTCAGGATTTTTGCATTGGGCTGCTCCAAACTCACTGTCAGATCACATGTCTGTGGCCACAGCATGAACCACAAAAATCATATATCCACTATTTTGTCTAGAATATTTTTTTCCTTGTTTTCCTCCTCTAAAAACTACGTGCGTGTTATGGTCTGGTGCGTGTTATAGAGCGAAAAATACGGTATATAGTAAAAAGTGAGGTCTTTTTCCAGCGGGCCTCCCTCTGGGCTCCGGGGGAGATGGGCTCGGGTTGGGCCTGGGCTCAGCCGTGTGTTTCCTCGCGGCCTCCTCCTGCCTCTCCTCCTTTCCCTTGGCAGTGGCAGCGCAGTGGCGGTGGCAGCAGGGCCAGGGCTTCTCCTCTCCCCCTCCACACTCACTCCTGGGTCCCTCTGGCACTACCAGCCTCAAGATGAGAAGAAAAAGGTCCCACAGCAGTGATGTCTAGTGCTTAATTTTTCCCATGGAAAGATTTCGATTTCACAAGTAACAATGAATGGGTGCAAACTGCAAATACTGCATTAGGCAAGCTTAGCCATTTCACCATTCAGTTTTGCTTATTAAAAGCTGGTAAAATAAGCACACTAAATTAGATCACTCTCTAGGGCAGGGGTGGGGAACCTCTGGCCCACCAGATGTTCCTATTTAGCCAAGGTGGCTAGGGTTCATGGGGGAAGTATTTCGGCAGCATCTGGATTGCCAAAGGCTTCCCACCCCGACTCTAGGGCACCAGGAAGTTTTATGGTATAAATTATCCTATACAGATTGCCCTAATTTGCATAGGCAAAATTTCCATAAAACCCACATTACTGGCCCTCCGATC
Source organism: Podarcis gaigeae (assembly GCF_964106915.1). Lineage (NCBI taxonomy): Eukaryota > Metazoa > Chordata > Lepidosauria > Squamata > Lacertidae > Podarcis > Podarcis gaigeae. The sequence continues at coordinate 5,599,149 of NC_139680.1, forward strand.
TGTGCAACAGGAAGGATGGTAATGGATCACTTTTTTCCAAGTGGTTGAAAATTTAAATTTGAAAGATGTTTGGAGATATAAACATCCATTAGAGAAACAGATCACACACTATTCACAGGCAAAAAAATAAGCAAGTAGGATCGATGGTATCTGGATCTCAAATAATTTAATGTTAAAAATTGAAAAAAAACAGATACTACCTATACTGCTAACAGATCATAATCCAGTTACACTGGAATTAAGAGATAACAGAAAGGTAAAAAGAAGATGGAGAACGAATGAAAAAATTTTAAATGATGAAAAGATTCTAGGTAAAGCACAGGAATTACTTAGAGAATTATTCCAAATTAATAAAGAGCAAGATACAGATAGTAGAATAATATGGGAGGCGAGCAAAGCTTTTATAAGAGGATTTTATATTCAACAAAATGTGATTCAGAAAAGAAATAGAGAAAAGAAAATGGATCAAATTAGAAAAGAAATAGAAGAAAATGAGAAAATATTAGCCAGGGTAAGAGGCCCCATATTAAACATAAGTTACTTACTGATAAAAGACTAGGGGGGGGGGGATTTAGTCTCCCGGATCTAAAATTATATTATGAGGCCTGTTGTCTCTGCTGGATCAAAGAATGGATATCATTAGAAAATACTGATTTGCTGGATTTAGAGGGACACAACAATAGACATGGTTGGCATGCATATCTTTTAGATAGTAAGACAAAGGTACATCAAGGATTTATGAACCACATAATTAGGAATTCTCTTATTAAAGTGTGGAGGAAATATCATAGGTTACTAGAACTAAAAAACCTCTGGTGGGCAGCTCCACTTGAAATGATTTCAATAAAAAAGAAAAAATATGGAAAAACTAGGGGTAACTTACAAACAACTTTTAAGGGAAGAGCAAGGCCAATTACAATTGAAACCATATGAAGAACTTAAACAGTTTTGTACCACCTGGCTACAATATTATCAATTATATGACAAATTTAACTCTGAAAATAAAATAGCTTTCCAAAAAAAAAAAAAAAAAAGAATCCAAATTCCAGATAGAACTTTTGAACAATCCCCCCCAAAAATCTATCAAAAATGTATAATCTATTACTTGAATGGGAACTCAAAGACGAACAAATAAAAGAAGTAATTATCAAGTGGGGACAGGATTTTGGATACGCGATTTCATTAGATCATTGGGAAAAACTTTGGAAATCAGATATTAATTTCACCGCATGCATTACTATCAAAGAAAACATTATGAAGATGTTTTACAGGTGGTACTTAACCCCTGTAAAACTGGCAAATATTTATAAACTAACATCGAATCTGTGTTGAAGATGTAAGGTATCAGAGGGATCCTTATATCATGTCTGGTGGGGATGTGATAAAATTAAGAAATTTTGAGGAAATATACATGAGGAACTGAAAAAAATGTTTTAAACAACAATTGGTAAGAAGCTGGAAACATTCCTTTTAGGAATTATAACAAATGACACCCCAAAAGACATGAAAAGAATCTTTTTATATGCAACAGCTGAAGTAAGATTATTGATTGCAAAAAATTGGAAATCAGAACAAGTACCTACATTGAAAGATTGGCAAAATAATTTTTTTGAAATGACTGAATTAGCAAAAATGACGGCAACAATTAGAATGCAATCTAATCAAAATCTCAAACAGGAATGGAAATGTGTAAAAGAATACATGACCAAAAGATGCTCCAACAAGAATTTATTGATATGTATAGACTAATTTCACAAAGTTATGTTAGGCTAAACTAAGCTAAGCAGATAATAAGATTGAATGTTTAATTATTAAGATACAAAATCACAATCTCAGTAATAAAGTTACAAAATAATAACAAGGAAGGGGGAGGGAAGACACAGTGTAAGGAATGGATAAATGTTGGTACATAATGAAATGTGAAAATGTGAATTTACGAATATAATGTATATGTATCAATATGTAAAAAAATCATATATGTATTGCAACATTAATAATAAATAAATTAAGTGGGGCGGGGGGAATGAAGATGGTGTACTTGCAAAGTCTCACCTGAACTCACCTGCAATGCTTTTGATATTAAAACTAGTTCTTTGGAAAAAAGAAAAGAAATGGAGGGAAAAGGAAGGATGGTGTTGGATCAGCATTCCTAACCCTGGCAAGAAGACGCAGCTCACAATAAATGAGCTGGCAAGAATGGAAGTTGGAGAGCTGTGTTGCAGCTTGCAGTTTGTTTGCAGTGAAACAAACCACAAGGCCAATTCAGGTGTAACATTGAGCCAAACCATGGTTTATCTCCCACTAGTGCAACAGCAGAGCAAAGTGACCACTATCCCTACATGGATCCCCTCACACATTCTCCTCATGGTGTCTGAATCTCTGTGGGATGAGTTGGCACAGACTTGTGAAATGAGTGCAGAGACTGAAAAGGTCATATGAAAGCTTTTATCTGCGGTGGCTGCAATGGTCCCCTCCACTATCGAAGCCATCACTAGTCACTGTAGTCATAAGCTAGTTTTTGAAAGCTATAATGGGAAGACTTTGCCCTGAAAGGTTGACAAAAAATACATTCACCCTCTGCACTCCCTCCATCAAGGTTAAGGTGTATATATGTGCAAGTAAAACCATATTATCTAAAAGACTCCGCTGCGCCTCTTTTTTCCAAAGGTAACATGAACCTGAGATAAGAGCGAAGACTCCTGGAACCTCACACCACTTGGGAGAGATTGGGGTGGCCCTTAACAAGATGTTCTCTTCACATCATGTAAATGGTAGAGAAAGGGTTCTTGTCTTATTTTCTGTTGTTCACCCTCCGGAGCAGATCTGTGGAGCAGGCACAAGGAGAGAAGCAGCCAGGGTTGTTCTGTACACAAACAGAAGTTCTAGTGCTAGTGGAACTATTTCTCTGGACACCACCCTTTCTTTTAATCCTTCTTTCAAGGTGCTCAGGACAACTTTGTGTCCAGAGCTGACAACAAACTGGCAGTGCAAGCCTATAGACATCTACTGAAACGTAAGGCTAGATGACTTCATTGTGACTTACTTCCAGGTAAGTAATTGTGTGTTGGATTACAGCCATTTGACCAGGTGAGTGCAGATGCTACTTAATAGTTTTTACTGAGGCCATGAAACCTTGAGCGCATGGCTATCAAGGTTTGGGGGTGGTGGAGGGAGAGGGCTTGAACGTTGAGACCCACGGAATCATAAGCTTGGGAGTGTCCGGAACTATATTCACGATCACTTCCACCCATTTTGTCTTCTCTGAGAATCTGCTATTCAGCACAGCCTTCTCGCCCTCCCCACGTCTTACTACTCTAGGGATTGCTATTCTTGGGAATGTCAGGCGACCCCACCAACATTTTCTTTTGGATGCACACTTCAATTCACCTTTTACAATGTCAAGAAAATAACTCTACAGTGTTGAAGAGAGCATACCACAGGTATCAAGACTAGATGCTAGAAAGTGACTGATTTGTGGCTGAAACAGAATCCACTTTTTTTTTAAAAAAAAAAATAATTTTTATTAACAGGCCAATCACATCACATTATCCATATTGCATTGATTCCAAATTATACAGCCAAATTTTAAAATTTTTTTTTGGGGGGGGATACCCATACATCAAGCTCAGCTCAAGTCCAAAACTATCACTTGTCTTGTCCAAAACTATCACTTGTCCCCATTTTCCAGGGATGTCCCTGATTGAGAGAAGCCGTCCTGGTTTCTGATTTGATCCTTCAAAGTCCCACCATTCCCTATGGTGTCCCTAGTTTCACTGAAGAAATGTAAGAGGGTATGGAGTTATCTGACCCCCGAGCCATCTGAAGGCAATCCTGTACAGGGATGGTTTTTTTAATGTTTCATTTTTTGTTACCTTTACAGTGGTACCTCGCAAGACGAATGCCTCGCAAGACGAAAAACGCGCAAGACGAAAGAGTTTTCCGTTTTTTGAGTCGTTCCGCACGACAAATTTCCCTATGGGCTTGCTTCGCAAGACGAAACGTCTTGCGAGTTCATTTCCTTTTTCTTAAAGCCGCTAAGCCATTAATAGCCGCTAAGCCGTTAACAGCCGCTAAGCCGCTAATAGCTGTGCTTCGCAAGACGAAAAAACCGCAAGACGAAGAGACTCGCGGAACGGATTAATTTCTTTTTTTAAAAAAAAAGAATATTTATTAAAGTTCTCCATAATAATACAATAAAAATCAAAAAGAAAAAATAACAAAAATACAAAAAGAAAAATAATTAAAAACACATAAAGTTTCCATTTCTTACTTTTCATTGACTTATTTCCCAGACCTCCTCGTACCTCCCTTTTTTGTATTCCAATTCAAATTGTTAGTTCAGCAAATACTTATCAATAAATTTTAACCTATTTCTAACCCTCCCCCCCCCCATATTCTCTTAAAGCATTACAGCTGGAAACCACTTAATTTCTGTCCGGCATCATTCTAACATTCATTAATTTTGCAATATTTCTGTAAATAGTCTTTAAATTTCTTCCAATCTTCTTCTGCCGACTCTTTTCCCTGGTCTCGGATTCTGCCAATCATTTCTGCCAATCCCATATAGTCCATCACCTTCATCTGCCATTCTTCCAGAGTGGGTAGATCCTGTGTCTTCCAATACTTTGCAATGAGTATTCTTGCTGCTGTTGTAGCATACATAAAGAAAGTTCTATCCTTTTTTGACACCAATTGGCCGACCATGCCCAGGAGAAAGGCCTCTGGTTTCTTCAGGAAGGTATATTTAAATACCTTTTTCATTTCATTATAAATCATTTCCCAAAAAGCCTTAATCCTTTGGCACGTCCACCAAAGGTGAAAGAATGTACCTTCATTTTCTTTGCATTTCCAACATTTATTATCGGGCAAATGATAATTTTTGCAAGCTTGACTGGGGTTATGTACCACCTGTAAATCATTTTCCTAATATTCTCTCTTAAGGCATTACATGCCGTAAACTTCATACCTGTGGTCTATAACTGTTCCCAGTCAGCAAACATAATGTTATGTCCAACATCTTGTGCCCATTTAATCATAGCAGATTTCACCGTTTCATCCTGAGTGTTCCATTTCAACAGCAAGTTATACATCTTTGACAAAATCTTAGTTTTAGGTTCTAACAGCTCTGTTTCTAATTTTGATTTTTCCACCTGGAAGCCAATTTTCTTGTCCAAATTATATGCTTCTATTATCTGGTAATAATGAAGCCAATCTCGCACTTTGTTTTTTAATTTCTCAAAACTCTGCAGTTTCAATCTATCTCCTTCTTGTTCCAAAATTTCCCAATATTTCGGCCATTTTGCCTCCATATTGAGCTTTTTCTGTGCTTTTGCTTCCATTGGTGACAACCACCTTGGAGTTTTATTTTCCAATAAATCCTTATATCTTATCCAAACATTAAACAATGCTTTCCTGACAATATGGTTTTTGAATGCTTTATGTGCTTTAACCTTGTCGTACCACAAATATGCATGCCATCCAAAAACATTGTTAAAACCTTCTAAGTCCAAAATGTCTGTGTTCTCAAGAAGCAGCCAGTCTTTCAACCAGCAGAATGCTGCTGATTCATAATAAAGTTTGAAGTCTGGCAGGGCAAATCCACCCCTTTCCTTTGCATCAGTTATTATCTTAAATTTTATTCTGGGCTTCTTGCCCTGCCAGACAAATCTAGAAATATCTTTCTGCCACTTCTTGAAACAGTCCATCTTGTCCACAATTTGCAATATTTGAAACAAAAACAACATTCTAGGCAATACATTCATCTTTATAGCTGCAATTCGACCCAGCAAGGAACGGATTAATTTCGTCTTGCGAGGCACCACTGTATATATATGGTGGGTGAAGCAACATGGCGCACACCAGGGCGTCGCAGAGCTCCTGAGGGTGGCCTGCATTGCTCGTGCTGCCTGACCGGCTTCCAAGCTGCCGGGACCACTGCCGCCACGTGGGGGCTGGGGGCACCCAATGTATCAACCGGGGAGCCGCCAGACCCCCCCCTCAGCGACCCCACCAGGCCGGAGCCGAGGGCATCTGGCCAACGGCCGAGTGGAGCTCCAAGGCCTGGGACAACCCACCTCGCTCTTCCAGAGGGATAGGAGAAGGGGAGAAGGAGGAGACAGACGCCCGGCCATCTGGGGCCGGTGAGACCCAGGAGCGAGCGCGGAGGGGGAGGGAAGCCCTGGCCCTGCTGCCACCGCCATTGCGCTGCCAATGCCAAGGGAAAGGAGGAGAGGCAGGAGGAGGCCGTGAGGAAACACATGGCTGAGCCCAGCCCAACCCGAGCCCACCTCCCCCGGAGCCCAGAGGGAGGCCCGCTGGAAAAAGACCTCGCTTTTTTCTATATATTTTATTTATTTATTTATTTTTCTCCCCCCCCCCCATTTTTTAAACTATATTCCCGCCAAAAAAATATTATTTTAAAAATATTTTTATATTACTATTATCATCTTCATCTTCTATTATTTAATACATAAACATCCCCCCTTTCATATATTTTAACCCCCTTTTTTAAAAAAAAACTCTTCCCCCGCTTCCCTAAGTCTTCAGCCCTTTTACTAAATTACTATTACTACCATTTTTAAAATATATCCATATATTACTTAAAACACACTTTCCACCCCCAAAAGGGGGGGGGGGCTTTCTTTTGTTGTTGTCGTCTTTCCTTTCCAATATCTTTTGTTTTATTTTTATTTAATTTCCTTCTTCTTAATATATATTTTCCTTAAATCCCTTTTTAAATAAATAATAACAATAATTTAAAATTATACAATAAATTTTATCTTTATCTCTACCTCAAACCTTTCTTTCAAAAATTAAAATGGCAGTGCCCAGAAGAGAGCCCTGAACCAGCACAGGCCACTCCACCTGACACACAACTCCTTCTAATTTACTTTTTCCTTATTTTTTCCTTTCGTCTCACTTTTTACTCTTCATCTTCATTTTATATCCCTTTTGTTTTTTAAAATTGAACCCCCTTTTTAGCCTGTTTCTCAGTCTGTTTTTGCGGGGGGGGGAGCCCTTTCTCCCCCTCCTACCCCCTCTTTTAAAAAACAAAACTTTCCCCCATACCACTGCTACAGTTCCCTCTCCCACCCCTTTTTTCTTCTTCCTAGCTCTCCTCTTCCTTCTCTCTTTTTCTCCCCCCTCCCTTTCTCCACCCCCCTCTTTAAAGAAAACACAAACGTACACTCATATACACGTATCACTGTATTATCCTTTGTTCCTCTCATACTATAGCTAAAACCTTTATATATATGGTGGAATCTGTCCAGAGTGGCTGGGGCAACCCAGTAAGATGTGTGGAGTATAGAGAGTAAAATTATCATTATGGAATGGGACATCCCTATCGTCATCAGATAAATGTTGAAGGCTATGATTTTTAAACGATTAACACATTAAGGTTTGAACACCCTAATACTTGGGGGGTAACCAATGGGGTGCCCTCCAGATGTTAGTGGAGGACAACTCCCATCACCCCTGACCGTTGGCCATGATGGTGGGGACTGCTGCGAATTGTGTAGCCCAGCAAGATGTGACAGCCATTGCTGCGCAACTTCCAGAGGTGTCTACTGGATCATGTGTGTGGCATTTTTAATGATGTGTGAATGACACAACCCTTCTTCTACTTCACCGTGCCACACACATTTTAAAAATCTTTCTTGATGTACCACCCAAACATGGGATTGTTCTTTGAGCCCCCCAACACGTGGCAAACTTGAGTAAAGCTAGCTCTCCCCTTTCTTGACAGCAGTTTCCTGTTCCTCATACCACAATCCCAAGCATGCTCACTAGGAACCAATTTCCACTGGGGTCAGAAAAATTTACTCCCAAGTAGAGCTATTTAGGAGGCTCAGGCCCGAAGTTGCATTTTCATGAGCAGAAGGCATGAGAAAAGACAAAAAGGACAGTGTGTCTATAAATGTATTTATTTAAGTAATACTTTTGCCTGTATAATTCTAAGCACCATATCATGGGTTCCCTGGTGGTCTCCCATCTGGGCACCTCAGGACACCTGCCAAGTGTCCCTATTTTCAAGGGACAGCCCCATTGTGACACCTCCCTCTGCTGGCTCACTGGTCACCAGAGTGCAAAAAGGCCTGGTGAACTCCTGTGGTTGGATCATTTCGTGTTTGTTTCAGGAAGAAGATAGACATGTAAATAGGATTTCTCTCAGCATCTGCATTCTGTGAGGATAGTGAACTCCTCTTGAGCTTAGAGGCATGAGAGAGTACTAACTGTAAGGCCCATTTCTCTTTCTTTTCTAGGCTTTCCAGGCTGCAAAGAGCGATTTCAAGGATGGCAAGGAAAAATAAAGTTTGCCCTGTCCCAGAATGCTCCCCCTCACCCCCTCCTGCCCCTCTGCCTCCCCCTGCGGACCCCTTTTCCAAAGGACCACGAAGGTAAAAGCTTTCAGCATATAGTAGTTGTTTCCAGTCCCTAAGATTTCTCGGGAAAGGATGAGGCCTATTTTGAGCTGTAGATCATCATATCCCATGTGGCTCTTTGTTTCCCTGTAGGCTCCACGTACTTCCTTGCCGCTTCAGGCAAAAGAGAAGGAAAGTCCACCTGAAGGTAATGTCTATTTCCATGTATATGTTCAGTGTATATAAGAACGTCTCTCTAACTGCCAGCCTTCTCTTCTTTTCCTTTCAGAAGAGCTCATCGTGGAAGATATTGAAGAACTGGAGGAAGAGGAGGAAGAGACTGGAGGAAGAAACACCAAGGAAAACATGAAGGTAATGTCCATTTCCAAGGAGATCTTCAGGAAATATAAGAAAGTCCCCCAAACAGTTCTACTGTATATTTTCTCTGCATCTTGAGATTGTACTTACTGTTAGCTCGAATTTTGTTTCCTACAGGAAAGTTTGTGTGCTCACATGCTTAATGAGTGAAATGAAAATTGCCCTGTTTTCTCTGGAAATGGACCTATTGGTATGTCATTCTTAACTTTCATACTGTGTTTGTTGTTGTTGTGTGTGTTTCATGATGGGCGTAAAGCCGAATAAAACATTTTGACTTTGACCCAGTAATTTCAGATTTTTTTCAAAAAAGATTTGTGCACAATATGTGCTTTCCGCCCCCTTAGTGGCTGATCTGGAAGAAGATGGCAGGAGGAAGAAAGAACAAAGGAAACATGAAGGTAATGTCTATTTCCAAGGATATGTTTAGGGTATATAAGAAAGTCCCTAAAACAGTTATGATTCCAACCTTCTCTTCTTTTCCATTTAGATGACATAATCCTTGAAGACCTGGAGGCAGAACAGGGGCAGGACAGCTTTGATACTGACTCCACGAACCACGCAACCTGAACACGGAGTTTGGCCTCGCTCTCTACCAGCGCTGGGCAGAGCTCCACCACGGAATGAACCTCGCCATTTCGCCAGTGAGCGTGGCTCTTTCTCTGGGGCGCAAGGGAGCACATTGGCCCAACTGCAGCCTGCTCTGGGATACAGCACTCAGGGTAAGGCAGCCTTCTGAGAAACAGCTTTTCGCTGAGCATGGCAGGCTGTCGTGAGCTTCGCCTTACAGCTTGGACTGTCCTGGTAGGCAGAGCATATAAAAACAAAAGCAAGTCACACAAGGGGACTTACTTCTGAGTTAACCCCCTTTCATGCCAAGCTCTTCACTTCAATGGGCTTTACACGCACATCCTACACCTTTCAAGTACATTCTTTCCCCCAAAGTTCTGGGCATGGTAGTTTACTCCTCACAGAGTTGCCAGTCCCAACAACACTTCAGGAACCGCAGTGCCCAGAATTCTTTAAAGAAAGAATGTGCCTCAGGGGCTGGACTAGATGGCCCTTAGGTCCCTTCTAACTCTACAATTCTATGATTCTGTGAATGCACATGGAACCACGTATTGGTGTGTGCTGAAAGCTATCCACACTTTGGTTCTGTTGAAATCAGTTAGTCACAGCTAGCTAAGTCCCATTGATTTATGAAAGTGTGGCTGATTTACAGCACAATCCTATGCATGTCTACTCAGAAGTAAGCCCTGTTGACTTCAATGAGGGTTACTCCCAAATAAGTGGGTATAGGATTGTGGATTCATATCAACAGAGGAGCGGCTTTTGATTTAACTGTCTCACCTGCTATGGACTATTTAATGCAAAAAAGTGACATGTCTACTCAGAACTAAGTCCTTGTGAATTCCATGGGGCTTACTCCCAAGTAAATGGACGGAGAAGTAATTAAGACCCTTCAGCATATATGTTGATTTCAGAATAACATTAGTCCCTGTAACTGTCTGAGGCCTATTTTGAGGTTTAGGTACATAAACATATCCCATGTGGCTCTTTGTTTCCCTGTGGGCTCTGCAGACCTCCTCTCTTCCTCACATGGAGGAAGATGACCCAGGGCAACATAGGGGTAATGTCTTTTTCCATGTATATGTTGTTGTTTAGTCGTGTCCGACTCTTCATGACCCCATGGACCAGAGCACGCCAGGCACTCCTGTCTTCTATTGCCTCCCGCAGTTTGGTCAGACTCATGTTAGTAGCTTCGAGAACACTGTCCAACCATCTCTTCCACTGTCATCCCCTTCTCCTTGTGCCCACAATCTTTCCCAACACCATCTCTTCTCATGAGGTGGCCAATGTATTGGAGCCTCAGCTTCATGATCTGTCCTTCCAGTGAGCACTCCAAGTTGATTTCCTTCAGGATGGATCGGTTTGATCTTCTTCCAGTCCGTGGGACTCTCAAGAGTCTCCTCCAGCACCATAATTCAAAAGCATCAATTCTTCGGCGATCAGCCTTCTTTATGGTCCAGCTCTCACTTCCATACATCACTACTGGGAAAACCATAGCTTTAACTATATGGACCTTTGTTGGCAAGGTGATGTCTCTGCTTTTTAAGATGCTGTCTAGGTTTGCCATCGCCTTTCTCCCAAGGAGCAGGCATCTTTTAATTTCACGGCTGCTGTCACCGTCTGCAGTGATCATGGAGCCCAAGAAAGTAAAATCTCTCTCACTGCCTCAATTTCTTCTATTCGCCAGGAGGTGATGGGCCCAATGGCCATGATCTTCGTTTTTTTGATGTTGAGCTTCAGACCATATTTTGCGCTCTCCTCTTTCACTCTCATTAAAAGGTTCTTTAATTCCTCCTCACTTTCTGCCATCAAGGTTCCATGTATATATTCAGTGTATATAAGTAAGTCTCTCCAAGTGCTTTCCTTTCAGAAGATCTAATTATAGAAGACATTGAGGAAGAGCAAGAAGAGACTGTGCGGCACTGAAGCAGCTCCTAGAGGGGATGATCAGCAAGATCAGGACCAAGTCTCAAATGTGTGCAATTCACCACTCTTTAAATACATGGACAAGGATTATGCCAAGCTTGGCCACTCATTGGCTGTCCCAGGAGAAGGCATGAAGAAGAAAGGCCCAATTACTCCACAGGGCGAAGCGGGTGAAGCAGGTGAAGGAGCTTCCTGTGGCAATGAGGAAGATGATGACTATGCAAGTGGACTGTTGTAACTCCAGCACAACTCGACTCTTAAAAAGCAACCTAGCTGTTTCTGGCCAATGAGCAATTCTGGAAGCTCCCGAATAATTACCACCAGTTAATTGCAATCGGGAAATTGGAAACAGAACAATTTGTCTGCATCTGGGAAACTTGTACAGAAAGCATGGCTAGAAAAATCTTTTTTAATAATTCCAGTGGCACCTTTAAGATCAACTAAATGTAAGCTTTCAAGGTATGAGCTTTCGTGTGTAATACACACTTCATCAGATACTCTGAAGCAGAGGTCGGTTCAACCTTATAACTGTTGATGACTGTTATGGCAGTTGGTTCCACAGGGAAGGGCAAGGGATTTTTAAAGGGATAGATGGCCAAAATTAGCTTTAGTATGTATAATGGGACATGAATCCAATATCTCTATTCAGACCAGGTCTCTCCATAGTTTTTAGTTTGGTAATGAGTTGTAATTCAGCAACTTCTCTTTCAAGTGTATTTCTAAAATTCTTTTGCAATAAGACAGCTACTTTAAGATCTTGTATAGAATGTCCTCGGAGACTGAAGTGTTCTCCTGTTGGTTTCTCTGTTTTATGATTCCTGATGTAAGATTTATGCCCATTTATCCTTTGGCGTAAAGTTTGTCCTGTTTGTCCAATATAGAGAGCTGAAGGGCACTGTTGGCATTTGATAACTTATATAATGTTGGAAGACGAACAATTAAATAGGCCTGAGATGGTATGTTTGATGTTATTGGGGCCAATAATGATGCTGTCCGGGTGTATGTGACAGCAAAGTTGTCATCTAGATTTATTGCAGGCTCTTGTGGCAGTGTTCATGTTCAGTGGCGTAGGAAGAGGGGGGCGGGGGGAGCGGAGCGCCCTGGGTGCCATCTCTGAAGGGTTGATGAGGGAACCCCATGGGGATGCCATTATGCCCCTGCCCGCAGCCGTGGGCAAAGGATCCTCCACACCGCAGCGCCTCTTGGTCTCACTCTCGCACGCGCATGTGCGAGCTACAAGCCTAGGGCACATTTCTCTCCCCCTCCCACCTATCAGGCTCTTCCTTCTTGCGCAAGCGCGAGGGATGGGGAGGAGGTGGGGTGGCAACATTGCCGGCTCCCCCGCTCTGGATACTTGGGAGTTGGGGGGGGGGTTGGCATGCCATTGCCCCAGCTCCCGAGTCCTGGCTGGAGCCTGGAGGAGCAGGCAGGAGGTGGGGAGAGGATGAGTTGCTCGGCTTTGCCGGCAAAGAGCCGTGCAGCTCCCTCCCCCCACCACCTCGCTTTCTTTTTGCTCGGCAAAACTTTGGCATTCTCATTTTTCTTTCATTTTCTTTTTTGCAAAAGCATGTGGGGCATCTGAAGACTGAAAGCACCTGTAAGAGGGTTCAGGCGGGCACAGTTTTTTGCCTGTTGTTTGGATAGGTCAAGCATCACCAGTTTTACGTCTGTGAAATGAGCACTTTGTGGTGCCCATGACAATTTCTTAGATATAGGTCTCCAGGTTCCAGAAAGCTGAGGACCATGGACTATGGTAACTTATAGATTGAATTACTGCAACGGGGCTGCCTCTGAAGACTGGAAACTTCAGCTGGTGCAGAGTTCAGCAGCCAGTTGCTCACCAGGGCAAGATGGTTTGATCATATTGTTAAGTTGTGGGTGAACATATCAGACAACACAGCGATTCCTCAAACAGTTCTTGTTTATTCACAGGCCAGAACAGAACTGAACTGAAGGGTTCAGCCAGGCTGCTTATATAGAGCTCCACTACAACGCAACAGTAACCACTTTCTGTAACTATCCAATCACTGAACGTCACTTTCAATCCCTTATTTGCATATGTGGACCTGAGTGAAAACTATCTACAGTATCCCCCTGCTGGCCCAGGGTGAGAACTTCAGTACATAACACATATAATGCTGACCATATTGGCTACTACCAATTAGCTTCCAGACCCAATTCAAAGTGCTGGTTTTGACCTATAAAGCCAACATCAAAGTTAGACTGAGTATTTAGACCTCAGGGGGCCTTGTGTGCTGTGAATATGTTTTCACATCCTTTACGTTCGGAACATGAATAGCTAATGGCTGACAACAGCAGCAGTGCCATGTATTTTTGTAATCTGAGTGAGCAGCTTGACTGCTCAAATATCTGGAGATTCATTTGTTTTTTAGGTAGCTGTGTTTTCAGATCAGTTGTGTATTTCAAAGAAGCTCAACAACTTCGATTTCCTAAAGAAAGCTCAACAACACAAACTCCACAACTTTGGTCTGCCCCAGGTGCTAGCAGGGATTGCTCTGCTGCAGGAAAGTGATCAATACCCAAAACCTCTTGGAAACACAGGACATGAAACAATTAAAATGACAGGTATGGAAGAACATTCAAAAGGTCTTCAAAACAGTCATTATATAAGCACTTCTGTGTGTGTGTGTGTGTGTGTGTGTGTGTGTGTGTGTGTGTCAAGAGCTAGGCAGCAATAAATCACAAGAAGTAAGTTAACTCTGTATTAGGAGAAACAAAGTCTGCTCAGGAGTGTCACTGCAAAGACTTAAAACTGAGAACCATTTGGCCCACTGGGTGAATCCTTCAGTTAATTTGTTCATAGTCTTACAATGTAGATTCTCCATATTATGAGCCTGAAGAAAAAGAATAAAAGCCACACCCAGATTAGCCACCTGGGCTAATGCATGAAAAAGCCTTTCTCTCCACCTTCATTCCCATGAGCTCTACATATGACTTTAAAGCATATCTTTTTTTCACCTCTATCCCACCTGGTCATGAGAACATCTGAAGTTTAAGAATTGGTGCCTGAGCTTGCTTTTAAGGCCCCCCTCTTCCCTTCTTCCTTGTGTGCCATGTCTTTTTAGAGGGACTGTCCTCCTGCTGTTCTTGTAAGCCAGTATGGGAGCTTTTTCAGTTAAAGAGTGAAGTACCAGTGGAGTACTCTTCTACAGTATTTGAACTAGAAAGATGGGTTGGGTGCATACCAGATTTTAAGAATTTGTTGTGCTCTATTTGGAAATCTTTTCATTGGACAGGATGCTTACCTTTTAGTCAACTGCAGCTTTAAACTGTAGCATGTACCAGAAAGCCAAATTTATTTCCCCACTCCTCCTGATAAATAAGAATGCACCTCAGATAAGGAGTAGCAAGTGAATTGTTCAGCTAAATGAAAAATAACTTGTGAATTTCAATCCTTTCCCCATTATTTTGACCAGTTACAATAGCAGTCCAGCTGGCAGGAAACTGTAAAAAAACCACACACACACAGAAAACACGACCTGCCATACAAACCGGCATATTTGTTGTATGAAGCAACGTGTACACAGGATCAGTGCTGTAAAGAGTGTAATTTTTAGCAGAGCAGCTAGATAACATGGGTTGCTTGGGGTTTCTGTTTGCAGAAAAAATTAGGCATGCCTTTCTTACGCCAAACAGCTTTTCTTCTCACAAAGAATGGCTGATGTAGGACGGGGCACACAAATTATAATGGTCCTGTAAAGAAGAATTATCAAGAGTGATAAAAGAAATGCAGATGTTCTAGATCTGTCCTTGACTGCATCTGATGGTTAAATAAGTAGAAGGCAGCTTGCATAACCAACCTTTCTCCTCTCTGCAATGCAATGGGGAAATCATCTAAAATTGGGTGGAGGGATCTTGCATATGATCAATCTGACCCCATACCCCAAGACTGCAGCTCTATGCAACACAGCCCATGCCAACCTCTGGGGTTGGTGAGAAAGCAGGGCTTTTCTCACCGGGAATTCACAGGACCTTGGTTCCGACACCTCTCAGGTGGGCGCCAGTGCCATTCTAAGAGAGGAATTCTGACTCCTCTTTTTCTAGAAAAACAACACAGATTACATATCTGTCCCAACTTAAGGCTGCATATATCTCCCCCTTCATGTGTTATCCTCACAAAAACCCTGTGAGGTAGTTTAGGCTAAGAGTCAGTGACTGGTAAAGGGTGACCCCGTGGGCTTCACTGCTGAGTGAGGACTTGAACTCTGGTCTCCCAAGTGGTATTCTGATACTCTAACCACTGTACAACACTGGCTTAGTTTCTCAAGGCACTTTCCATTTGGGCAGCCATTAGATGCCACCCTGCCTTGGGGGCTGAGCTTATGGCTGAGCTAAAGAAATTTATTTTAGTAATGTTTATGGAGAACCCTGCCATAGATATTTCCAGACTGCAAAACAAATACAAATATTCAGATTCTCTGTCTGTTTATCAAATAGGTTGTACAGTGCTCCAGTTCACATCTCAGTCATAGCGGAAGCTTCTATATTTTGATCCATGCCATCAGGCTACTCCTTCAAGCACTAGCCATTCCATCATGCTGGAGGGAGAGAAGGAACTGCAGAGCCCCTCTATTAACTAGGCTGACAGACCAGAGATTTTGCCTCATTCTCTTCTCAAACTGTTTCCATTCAGACTTCTTGTTTGAAGAACTAGTGGCTATGTTCACATTTTTCTCTTCCCTACTGTGGTGTTTGCCTCCTAGGTGGGTCATAAGGAAAGGGTTAAATGAGTGTGAAGTGATTGGCCAGTGGGAACCCAAGGGGATGAGTTAGAGTTAGAGTTGGAGTTGTGTGGAAGTCAGCTGGGAGTTGGAGAAGGAAGAGGGAGGATAAATCTGTGGGTTGGTTGAGTTTTGATGTGAGAGAAACTGATAGGAGGAGTCAGATGGGCAGTTGGGATAATCAATTAGCAGTTATTAGGAAGTATAGGCTGGTATAGAAACTAAGGATAAGAAACTGACAAGAAAAATTAACTGAAACCATAAACTTGTTCATGCTTATAAAATAAACTTGATTATTTGTTTTAATGTTAATAAACTGTCTGGACTCAGTGTGTACCCGAGAGAAACGGGTTGGTGGCAGTGAGGAAGTGATCATAGTGGTGGCACAGGGATCAATAGACCATCAAACGTCCGGGGACCCTGTGTGATCGCCACACCTACCAATCCATGCACACGAAAGCTTATACCCAGAACAAACTTAGCTGGTCTCTAAGGTGCTACTGGACATATTTTATATTTTTTTTGACTGCGTCAGACCAACATGGCTACTTACCTGAATCTGTAAGCTGCTCTGGTAGTCATCTTTGATTTTTATTCCCTGACAAAATGTGCAGTTGTGGAACTATTGAAACACAATAATAAAGAACAAAAATTGAGGATTATACTTCTTGACTACACTTCTTGTGTATAGCTGTCTCTCTTGGTTAGCAAGTGTTTACATGCAAATTTAGAAAACGTTTATTGTTTCTATTCATATTCCATTTTATTGTCAGACATCAATTGCTTAAATTACTCCTAAATAGAAATTTAAGGATGAACAAATCTTATACAATTTCAACAATTCTCAAATGCTTCTTTTGAATTGGTAATAAATGGTATCATTTGCCACCAAGCATAAAACATCTGTCTGTTAATCCCCTACACAACTCTTTACAATTAACTCTTACAAGACCAGCAGCACACTGGTTTCTACATCTTTTATAAAGAAATCTGAGCTCTTCTAAATAAGACAAGAGTTGTTTTTGTGTGTGTAACTTTGCTGGGTACAAACTTTAAGGAGGATCCCCTGATCAGAAGAAACTTGTGAGCCAGTAGGATAGCAACCTCCAGAATTTTCATATCTCCCACAAATGATAAATTCATTGTTGTGGGTTTTAGAATATACAGTGTTCTAAAATCAGTATTGGTTGCCTTGGCAGGGCAAATCTAGTTATCCAGGATTTCCGTCACAATTCAATTTTTGAAAAGTTCAATTATGCTTTACTTACAAATTGGCTATAGGCCATTACAGTTCAAACATACAATACATAACATGATAATCCATATCTTACAAAGTGATACAATGGGTAAATGTTGGATCAACGTAATTAGTTATCAGAGCACTTAGGGTAGAAACTCTCAGAAGATTTCAATGAAAGCAGCATGAAATTTAGATTAATATATATTCTGTAATGCATCTTAACAAAAAGTCATTCTTTTCAAAATCTAACCAATTTCCCTTAGCCAACAAAAGCTGCGAGATAAGTACTGACTGACGTGATTCGGTAGCTTTTGTAAAGTGGCTATGCATATCTAATACTTTTCAAGATTTTTTTGCGTGGAGTAGACTTTTGGAGCCAAACTATATCATAATTTGTCAGATCTTTGTACGCTCAAAACTTCCCAATTCAATGTTTCTATATGATGGTGTTAGGCCATCTTGTTTCAAATCCCTTGTGTACAATTTTTTTTCAATCAAAAAGCCATTCTTGGAACATAGTCAATAATACCATTAGAGATTTGAAACAGGGGGGGAAATTTGACAAACCAGTATTTCCATTGTAACTAGCCTGCCAAGTGTTCATGTTTTCCTAAGTGGCTCTGTCCTCTTATATTGTTTTAAACACTGAATATTTGAGAGCACTGCCAAATGTTTATTGCATGATGTAGTAGTAAAGGTAAAGGGACACCTGACCGTTAGGTCCAGTCGCAGATGACTCTGGAGTTGCAGCGCTCATCTCGCTTTATTGGCCGAGGGAGCCGGCGTACAGTTTCCGGGTCATGTGGCCAGCATGACTAAGCCTCTTCTGGCAAACCAGAGCAGTGCACTGAAACACAGTTTAGCTTCCCGCCAGAGCGGTACCTATTTATCTACTTGCACTTTTTGGCGTGCTTTCGAACTGATAGGTTGGCAGGAGCTGGGACCGAGCAATGGAAGCTCACCCCGTTGAGGGGATTCGAACCGCCGACCTTCTGATCAGCAAGCCCTAGGCTCTGTAGTTTAGACCACAGCACCACCCACGTCCCAATGTAGTAGTAGTAAGAAGCAAAAAAAAGCACCCACTCACAGCTGATAATAGTTCTTCACTTTGTTCTAGTGTGTTCAAGGAAAATAGTCCACATCCATTTGCACCTCGGTCACAGAAACACAGTCCTCTTAAGATTTTCAGTAACATCTAAACATTCTTCTTTCAGGTAAGTGATTGTTTCCTCTGCAAACAACTTTGAAACATCACTGACCAATAGCCCTTTATAGATGTTTTCCATGAATTTCTGGATTGAACTTGCCATTTCTCAATCAGGCATAAAGTCAGTGAAAGGGTGCTGTCAGCCCCCTTTTAGCTAAATAGCAGCAAAGTAGCTTGGCATCTTTATTTATTGGTTTGTTTTACAGATAAAAGAAGAAAACACTGCATTGTGAACAAACAAGCGGCATCAGCAGTAGTCGTAAAATAAGTCACAAGCAAAAAGATATAAACAATTGTTCTCCAAATTGTTTCTAATAACATAAAGGGTGAATGTTTTCTTGTGTCGTGTTATACTTAACAAAAATGCTTCATTTTTAAATGAATAAATTATCAAGTTGCCTTCCTTCCTTCACTCATACAATATTAGTCAATATTAGTCAACTTTGAGAGTTGAGTCCAACTTACTGGTGCTTAGGGTAGACTTACTGATATCAATGGACTTAAGTTAGCCATGCCAATTGATTTTAATGGGTCTACTCTGAGTATAACTTAAGTGGACTACATCTAGTCTCCTAGATGAATAAATGTCCATCCCCACAACATATTCCTGTACTAGTAGTTATTAACTGACGTATTGTCAATTTGACATCTCCTGGTTAAACCAGATCCTTAAAATTTCCAAATAACATTGTTAATGGTTCATCATTTATATTTCCACAAAATTTCACTATCTTAAGAACATGACCAAAATACGTGCCAATATGTTTTAGCGAAAATGGTGGCAAATAGCTTGGCAGTTTAAAAGGGCAATTGACCTGTATGATCAGAGGGATATGGTGTTTTCTGCAAAAATACCGTGTCAGCTTTCTCCTTTTGTAATATTCGAGCTACCCTTCTTCTTTTAGTTAGGTTGCCAAGTTATTTTATGTTTGGACTGATAGCATTTCCCATTTCAAAAGGTGACGAGATTTGCCCCCATGCCATTTATGCCCAAAACCATCATGCATTATGTTACTATGGATTCCTGCCTATGTGTTTGTTTTACAATTAAGCCTTCATCGAAGGCTTAATTGTAAAAACAACAAAAACAGTCAAGCTCCATGCAGGAACCCATTACTCACATTTTGAGTGAAATGAACCTGCTCCCAATATACCAGGCTTTTCAGCTCATTCCCAATCTTTCTATGTAATGGACAGCAAGGCAAATTGATGAAAGCAACTTGCCTAGGTAAACTGTGTTTCTTTAAAGTCCCCATAGCTCTTAAAAGAGAGCGGTGTTAGAATTAATAATAACAATAACAACAATAATAATTTTTTGTGGTTTCACACCATTAAGATTGCATTTATTCAGCTGCAGTCATCTGCCCCTGTTATTGCGGGTGACAGAGTCAAGAACTTAACCTCAGAACTCTGCTTTAAGTGTGTCTCAAATAAGAAGCCATATAAGATATGACAAGGGAGCTAAGTCATTGATTTGAAGGTTTAGCAGCAGCTAAACCTTCATTTTCATAATATTTATATCTTGCCTTTCGCCCAGCACATAACCAGGGATGGACCAATCTGTCATATTTGATTCCTCTCAGTTCTCACTTTTCCAACCTGAAGGTGAGTTCTCCACATTTCTACACCAATTTGCAATAGGTCCTATTGAAACTTCATTAGCATCTTAGTGCCAATGTCTCCTATAGGCGCATTTTCAAAAAAAAAATATAATCCCATATATAATGCATTCTGGTATGCAATTTTCACGAATATTTGCATGCTTATGTACACTTCACTCTAGGATGCACATTTTTATACACTTTACCTGACTGGTAAGTATTGCAACATCGGAAGAATGTGACTTCTGAAGAATGGTTGTGTTTTGGTCCATGTAGTAGAAACAATAGAAAGTGTGGTTTTGTGAAGTTTGAATGCAAACTCAATAGAATTTCTCTCCAATTCCTACAAGGCAGCATACGTGTCAGTTGGTAGAGCAAGAGACTCTTAATCTCAAGGTCCTGGGTTCGAGACCCATGTTGGGCAAAAAGATTCCTGCATTGCACGGGGTTGGACTAAACGACCCTCGGCATCCCTTCCAACCCTACAATTCTGTGATTCCATGTGATTCTCAGGTGGCCAGCCATTCGAGTGCTGACAGGATCCAGACCATAGCTGTCAACTTTTCCCTTTTCTTGCGAGGAATCCTATTCGGAATAAGGGAATTTCCCTTTAAAAAAGGAAAACGTTGACAGCTATGATCCAGACCTGCTTGGCTGTAGCAATGTACTGGCCATACTCTAGGACAGATAAAATTTTACCATTTTCTTGCCTGGAATCTAACACTTCACTAACATCTCAGAGCATTCCCATGATCAGACGGAACTACAAGTAATGTTGATTTACAAATCTAAACATTTAGTGGCAAAATTGTGGAAACAGATTTACAATTAGCATATCAGAAACTCTCTAATTTCTGCAGGATGTGTCTTAAAATAGAAACTGTGACAACGTAAAAACCAATTAAAATGGTCCTGATTCATTTTGATATCGGCTAACAAAACCTAGAAGCAGTAGCTCTGCAACTGTTCCAACAAAATATCTGTCTGGTACAAGGCCTATTTTACTATATAAATCACTACAGCAACTTACTGCAACACAATATAAAGCTCCACAAATATTATACTAAGATGATGGAGTGATCCAGATAGTAAATTAGGCAACTTAGCTACCTTATGAGATAGACAATCTGTCCATTTCACCCAATGTTGTCTCACATACAACTGGCAGTCTCAAGGCAGAGGTTTTTCATCTTACTTGCTCCTTGACTTCCTTCTTAACTGGGGATGCCGGACCTAAAACCTGAGGCCTTCTGCATGCACAGCACGTGCCGTAATATTGAACTGTGGCCTTTTTCAATGATGCGACTAGGTAAACAAGCCTTGAAGTATCTCAAGTATGCACACACCATTTTTGCATTCTCCAATTCCCACCCCCCCACCCGACATCTTAAATTTGAATGAATCACAGCTTGCCATTTGGACTGACCAGAGAAATTATGGTTTGCCTTTGCTTTATAAACCAGGATCAGTCCATGATTTCTAATCCTGGTTTGCAGGGAAAAAGACAAAGTATAGTTTGCTGGTAAATTGGGGGGCATTTGTGGCATTGCTCTTGTACCCGTGGTCATGGTCTGGGTTTTGCCTACATCATCCTACGGATAAATTCCACAAAATGGCGTCCTCCCACCAGGGAAGAAGGGGTGAGCAAAGATCTGCATCAGGAACAAGGATGGAGGGTGGGATCAAATCAACCTTATCCGATGGTTGAAGTGGGAATCAAAGGCTGCTGTGGGAGAAAAAGGACCTGCTCTGAATCATGCTGGGGGGGGGAAGAGCCCTGGAGACCCCAGAGAGCAGCCCTCGCCATTTCCTCACTGGGGTGGGAGGAAATCAGCAGCACCTCCTATTTGCTGAGAATAGATGGCATGGGAGGGGGCGATGCTGAGGAGATGGCAGCAGCTGCAGGCAACACATTTCTTGGAGGCTGGATCTGCTGCCCCTCTGGATCCTGCCACCTGAGGCAGTCACCTCACCTTGCCTTGTGGGTGGGCCAGCCCTGTGGAAAGCTAACCACGAGCTACCCTTATTTTCACAAATCTGCTTTAAAGTATATCGATGAAAGCAATGCAAATGAAAGTCAGCAAACTTTTTCAGCAGGGGGCCGGTCCATTGTCCTGCAGGCCTTGTGGGGGGCCGGGCTATATTTTTTGCGGGGGGGGGGTGATGAACGAATTCCTATGCCCCACAAATAACCCAGAGATGCATTTTAAATAAAAGCACACATTCTACTCATGTAAAACACGCTGATTCCTGGACCGTCCGCGGGCCGGATTTAGAAGGCGATTGGCCGGCTCCAGCCCCTGGGCCTTAGTTTGCCTACCCATGTTTTAAACTACCCACTGGTCTCTGGGTAGCTCACAGTTTCTCTAGTAATCGTAGAAGCCCTTTCTGCAGACTTGGGAGACACTAGTAGCTTATAAAGTGCTGCCCTGTATTTCTTCGAGATGAGGTTGTAGAGGATTGGGTTGATACTTGCACTCAGGTAGAAGAGCGGCAATGCAAAAATATTGAAATATTGAGAGAAATGCATCATCCTTGTATCCTTTGAGTGGGTGTATATTATCCTCCCGACGTGGAATGGCAGCCAGCATACGACAAAAGCCAGGACCACCACAACTGCAAGAGGAGGGGGAAAAGGAGGAAACAATTACTCTCTGCCCTGCCACAGCTGACTCTTGCCCTAATGGGCTTGGTCAATGTAGGTGAGAAGTACACTTGTTTTCAAATATTTGGATTGCTCTTTGGCACACAGAATGCAGTTGCTGAACAGGGCTAGAATCGTCCAGCAAGGCAGGAAAGCACAATTTTCGGAATCAGATCAGGGCTAATTTGTGTGGGAAGTTACTTGCTACTGGTGCCTGCAATATACAGTGCTACCTCGGGTTAAGTACTTAATTTGTTCTGGAGGTCCGTTCTTAACCTGAAACTGTTCTTAACCTGAAGCACCACTTTAGCTAATGGGGCCTCCCGCTGCTGCCGTGCCGCTGGAGCACGATTTCTGTTCTCATCCTGAAGCAAAGTTCTTAACCCGAGGTACTATTTCTGGATTAGCGGAGTCTGAAACCTGAACCGTATGTAACCTGAAGCGTCTGTAACCCGAGGTACCACTGTAATTGGCATCAGCAGTATGTAAGCAAATTACAAATTACAGAGAGAGAGTTGGAGGCAATGAAGTTGTCCCATTGACATAAGCACTTCTGTCTGCACAGTGAAAGTCCCCCTTCCTCTTTTCTCCCTAAGGATTGGGAGAACCCCCAGAATAGATCTGGGAGGTGACTGAGGGAGTGGAGGGAGGGGAAGTTTAATTGTGGGAATCCTTGCGGGATTGGGTACAGCCCATAAGCTGTAAATAGGTGGACAGGTATCTTTGGAGATGGGTGCTTTAGTCTCCCCACTATTATTTATGGGATTTTTTTATTTATTGAATTTATATTTCCATAATTCCTCCTGAAAGATTTGGCTGGTATCATGAGAAGAGATTACTTTTTAAATAGGTTGCAAATTAGTCAATAGTTAAAGGACTTGAAGGTGATTCTGCAAACAAAATCAGACAGCGTCAGATGGCTAGTGGATTTCTGCTTCTGGGCATGCTCCACTTTCCCCAGCTGAGGCTTCACAAAGAGAGGGGATTCCGTGCAATGAAGCAGACAGGCAACACTTTCGTTTTAAAGGTTGTTTGCTGTTGGTAAGAAGCTGGGGAGCTATGTTTTATTATTGCATTTTTGTATTGCATTAGATTGTTATAAGGTGTACATTATTTGTTTCTTCAGCTTGTAAACCGCCTTGAGTATTATAAGATAGAAAGGCGGTATACAAATTAAAAGTGATGATGATGGGGAACCAGGGAGCAGAGCAGTAGCTAGTTGATCTTGCACCCATGGCAGAACCGTCCAGCTTGCGCCCCACAGCCACAGACAAATTAGCCCTTCTTTCTGCCTCTCCTCCACCACCACCTCCACCCATTCAATTCACCCTCTATTTAAAACCATTTCTTATGAGGCAACAATCAATATTTATATTTATGGACATATTTTAAAGCCGATTTTGCACACACACCCATCGCCTGCACCCCAGCGGGGGCCCACCTCACCACCCCCTAGCTACAGCCCTGCCAGGGAGTGGGGTCAAGTACATGCTTCAGAGGAACTGGTGCAGCTTGAGAGACAGGTATCATTTGCTTGCCTGCTCTCTGTATTCAACTTTTATGCTTGTAATCAGTTACTACCAAAATAAAAACCCCAATCAAACCACACCAGTTTTCTCTGATTTATAAATGTCCCTGGAACTTGCTTCCACTTGAGGTAGAGAAGATGCCTGGCAAAAGCTTTGTGTGTTCCATGGGACATTAATTCAATGCATGGGGGTCTTTGTGGGAATCTCTTTGGTGTTTACAAAAGGCTTTTCTTCAGGGCTGTGGGTGAGTTTTTATTTTCTAGGAACTTCAGCGCAGCACTCTGAGCCATGCAACAGCTTCTTGCTAAACACTCATTCACACACTTGGCTGGTGACCGTGGCAGGGTACCCCAAGATGCTCTAGGCACTCTTTTGGGTGGAGGCATCCTTGTCCATTGACTTTTGGCGTCTATAAAGAATCAGGATAGCTCTACTGCATTCTATGAGCATAGGGGAAATTCCATGGAGACTTGGACATGGGGGCACTAAAGCATTGTTCTCCTCACACCCTCCAGACTGCATAATGCCCCCTCCCAATACTCACCCAACATGCGCACTGTTTGCTGGTGGTTTCGGTATGACGCCCCGCCAAGATGCGTCTTGTTGACCCGCAGAAGCTCCCTGACAATCAAACTGTAGAGGATGTAGAGGCAAAGGAAGGGCAGCACAAAGTAGCTGGTGGTGACCCAGAGCATGGTACCCAGCAGCCCTGTCTGTTGGGCATGGTCTGTGGGGGCACACTCATACCTGGCATCGATGTCGCTGGAGAAATTGCCAACCCGTCGAACTCCCACGAGGAATAAAAAAGGGGCAGCGGTGAGCAGCGCCAAGGCCCAGAGTCCCACCAGCAGAGCTTTGACGCGCCGTTGGGTCACCAGGACTTTGGCCCGCAATGGGAAACAAATGGCGATGTAGCGCTCGGCCGTCAGGGCCGTCAGATGCAGGATGGAGCAGTAGGCGCACGCCTCGCCGGACCAGTGCCACACATGGCACAGCAGTGTACCTAGCGCCCAGGACTGTGCGTGCCACAGGCGGTACAGGTCCAGGGGCAGTCCAAGTAGCAGCAGCAGCAGGTCAGAGACAGCCAAGCTGGCCAAGTAGAGGCTTGTGGTATTGCGCAGATCCCGGGAGCAACCTGTCACAACCATGGTCAGGACATTGCCTGTTATGCCAAGAACCAGCAGCGCCAAACATATGGCTGTCACGGGGATGAGAGTGTGCAGGGGCAGCAGTGGGCACAGGGACTTGCTGCATACCTCTGTATCCTGTTCTTGGTGTCCAGCAGGACTGCTGATGTTGGCTGAGACCATGTTGCAGGCAGCTCTCGATTTGCCTCTCTACAGAGCATCCGGAGGAAATTCAAGCATGGCAGAACGCTCAGATGGTGTCAGCACTTCATCCTTTTCTTGGTCTGGTTTCTGACTGATGCTTTCTCCACGCTCTGCAAAATCTCAGGAGCAGCTTAGCTTTTCCTTGCGTAGGGAAATAAAGCGTCTGCGCTCCAAACGTAGATTGATAGATACTCAAACAAACTCCTCCCAAATAAGTAGCAAATGGAAAATCATTGCTTTTTCACCTGTTCTTTATTATTTCATATCTTAGCAACAGGTGGGGCTATTGAGAAGCTGTTAGAAATCCCTCTCAAAGCCACTGAGTTGCAGAGGAAATAGAAACCATGTACAATATAAGTACCCAAAACAAAAAAGAAATCTTGTTGTACATTCAGGGCTAACAGAATTATTACAGCACGTCTTGGTTAGCTAGAGTCCACTGCATCAGATGTATATTGCTTTTTGTGGCAGTACTCATTGGTATTGTGAGAAGTTGGGGTTAGACTAAATGGTTTTTTTGGGATCTCCAAATCTGTGGTTTTATAGCTGTAGGATTTGAATCTGCAGAAAAAGGGGACTGCCAAAATAGTCAAACCACAGAATCATAGAATTGGGACCACGAGGGTCATCTAGTCCAATTCCCTGCAATCTCAGCTAAAGCATAGATGACCAATGGCCATCCAACCTCTGCTTAAAAACCTCCAAGGAAGGTTTTTAAGGAGGTTTCTTTGTTAAATAAGTGTTCCTAGCCAAGTCTATTAAGTAGCTGCTGTAGGTACAGTTGGAAGGTGAATTGTAGGCAGCATGTCTTCACACATGTCCATGCATGGCTGGAAGTGATGGCATAAAGGTGTGTGCCTATAATAAAAGGAAACACAAGACAGCCATTCTTGGGAAAGGGGATGGAAAGACAGAAGGGCCTGATTTGCTTCCTGAGAGAATTCAAAGCTATGTAACTTGATGGAGTTCAATCTCGGGGTGGATAGGAAGTAAATGACCTGGAAGAAGACCTGTGCCAAAGAAGCCTTGAAAACTTGCTGCAGAACCAAGTTCTAGAAAAAGTACAAGATGAAAAAGTACAAGATGAAAAAGTACAAGATGACTGGAATAGATTGTCAGAGCATCTTCTTCATAAACGACACCTGTCAGCATTCAGGTATCAGATGGAGACATGGTTGAAGATAACTTGCTATTAAAGACAAATCTATCAAATACACACTTTCTGAAACAATGTGATAACTGAAACACAGCCATCCTTTGACGTTAGCACTTATCCAACCAATGTTTACCAAAAAAAAGCATATATCAGGAGAAAGAGTGCATAAAAATGAATACATTGGTGAAATGACATACAAAAATTCATGAGAAAAATTGCTTGGAAAAATGTGTACATTAGTCAAAACTGCACCTAAAAATGTGTTTATTAGGAGATGTTTATTAGGAGAAGTTTGCATTAAATTGCTGAAGTTTCATGAGGATTTTTTAAAAATTGTAAATCACTGTAAGCAATGTGGAGAACTGCATTTAAGAACAGAAAACACGAGAGATTGAGACAGCTGCAACTGTCAGATCCATCCCTGGACTTCTCAGTCCAAACCTTCGAAAAGTTGGTTTCAGAAGTCTTTGCACAGGTTCTTCTCCTCCCCTCTGCTCCATTTAAACTCAATGGTACATTCTCTTGATGTAAATTAGTCAGTTTCCCAACCTGATGCTCTCCAGCTGTTTTGGACTACAACTCTCATCATCCCCAACCAGCTATTACAGTCCAAAGCAGCTAGAGGGTACCAGGTTGGGTAAGGCCTGTTAAGTCTGAAAAGATCCAGACCAGGCAGTGCCAGCCTTGGCTACTCAATTTATCCACACATTAAACCTGAGTCATGTGAGAAACAGAGGGGAAATGGGTATCAGCCCTATGTTTGTTGATTAAAAAGCTAGGGGTGAGGGGTGGGGTGGAATGGACAAATGCTATTATTGATTAAATTGCTTTTGTTTCTGCATTTCAGTATCAATGCCCCACTGCAGTGAGACAAAAGATAAGGATGTACCACTCTGGAAACTTCTCTGCAAATTGACCTCTCTCAGGAGCAGAGGGTTGCCTCCAATTTCTGCAAGATTTCGCAGGCTGTTTATTGCTATTTAGGAGCTTTTCGTTCTGGTGGCCATTTTGCCAGGCCCACATTTTTAGACCTGCTTGCCAGACAGCTTGCAAATCAGTCAGAAGGTCACACCAAGCAAACAAGGGTACACACCACACATTTGTTTAGAGTCAAAACGCATTGGGTTCAATGGCAGCTAGGATTTGCTAAAGTCACTTCCCACGGACTCCTGCCCCCTTTTAGTTTGTTTGTTTTTTTTTGCTATGCACACAAATTGCAGGCTAACTGTACTTGTGTAATCTCACAAAGCAACATTAGTGAGAGTTTTGTAATTTTTGATGTTAATTTCAGAAGAGGCCTTCAGAAAACAGCAGTGAAGGAGGGCTTCCAGTAAGTAGGGAGTAGAGCTTTTTAGGCCTTGCAGAATTTGCTGATCCTTCCCATCACTATTCTCTGTAACTCCACCTTTAATCTCAGCTTTTAAAGCCTTTCCTTTCAACATGTGTCAGACATAGTAGGTATCCTATGGCCACTAAAGAATTTCTCTTGTTTCTGAAAATGTAATTTGAAAAAATCAATTTCTTTTATAAGCTACTGGAAATGATATGGTTATCTCATGAAGCAGACTTCCTAGACAGATTTGTGTTGATTAGCTGAGGTGAAGTATCTCAAATACTTGGTGTAGCTATTGATGTTGTTTTAATATGCTTTGTGTCTTAATAATATCATTACAATAAAATAATGGGAAAATAATATTCAAAGCAGCCTGTTGAAAGGAAACTGTAATCAAATCATGCATATTAACTATTCCATTGTCTCCTGAGGCAGATGGATGCCAACCGCCTAACAAATTAAGACATGTGCTTTATTGTGTACAGCAAGTCCATATTAAATTGTTATAATTTTGATAAAGCATACTTGTTTCAGCTTCACCAGAAAGGACAAAGTTCTCTCACAGACCTCCCTAACTGCTCCCAGGTTAGAGGGCTTAGGAGTCTTTTGTTGCTCCTATGCTTTCTGAGTCTCGCTTTATTTTCAGTCCTGCGTCCAATTCATTCTTCAGTTCTAATAGCAGGGATGAAGGACCTTTTTGCTGGGAAGTCAAGCAGAGGAGACTACTGGAGCAAAATTCCAAGGGGAAAGGAATTGGGAAGGGTAGGGAAGGCAAGTGAGTGAGGGAACGGGCAGGCAAGGGAGGAGGAGGAAGCAAGGCAGAAGACGGAGCTGCTGTCCCATTGCAGCTCTACACGGCAGGCTTGTCATAACTGCTGTGTAAAGTGGCGGAAGCAGCAGGGCGGTATCTTGCTGTCTTCCGGGCGCTTGGTGAGTAGACCAGTAAGCCTATTCACCAAAGCCACTCAGAGAGGGGCAGCATCTGGAAGAGAACCTGCTGCCACCTCCTTTGTAAAGCAGCAGTAGGGCAACAGCTTCCTCTTCCCCTTCAGTGCTGCTTCTCTCAGATGCCACCCGAGGCAGCTGCCTCACCCTGCCCCATTGGTGGGCTGGTGTTGCAAAAATAAACATTTGGGGCTGAAAGAAAAACTCACGCAGCAAATGAGGAAAACAAAGGGCTTTATTTTGCAAGCCAGCAAAATAGGCACAGAGGAATAAACTCCAAAGTCTGCACCCGACCCATAAAAAGGGGCACACGCCTTAATATACATTTCTGTTCTCTCCTAAGGCAATGCATATGCATAAACTGAGGCAACTTCTCCTATCCTAGGCTACATCGCCCTATTAGCTTACCATTTATGGTCCTTCCTTAATGAATATACATTGAGCAAACGAACAAAGAACTCTCTCTAAGAAGCCTTGCTGCACGTGATCTCTTTGCATTTCATTCTATATATGGGTATGTCTGAAGGATCAGGGCCTCCAAGTGTTATGTACTGAAGTTCTCACGCTGGGCCAGCAGGGGGATACTGTAGATAGTTTTCACTCAGATCTGCATATGCAAATAAGGAATTGAAAGTGATGTTCAGTGATTGGATAGTTACAGAAAGTTGTTACTGTTGCTTTGTAGTTGAGCTCTATATAAGCAGGTTGGCTGAACCCTTCAGTTCAGTTCTGTTCTGGCCTGTGAATAAACAAGAGCTGTCTGAAGAATCACTGTGTTGTCTGATATGTTCACCCACAACTTAACACCAAGAATGTGTATCTGAGAGATAGAGCAAGGCCAACCATGGACGGTACAATAAGTACAAAGGCCGCTCTTAGAGTGTGGAGACAGGAGATCACCCCTTTCTTATGCAGACACCTTTGGAATGTGGTTTCACAAGATAAGGCACTACAAAGAAACAATAGGGAGAAGGCCTCTAGCCTGGCTAGTTAGCTGAGCTTATAGGTCTCTATGTGCACCACTGGTGCCCTGCTAATAGGGAAACATATCGTCCTATGGACATGCATGGTTTCCCTGGCGAGTACTGCCCTCTGTGATCCTTAACCAGCCCTTATATTGCTAGTTAAACTGAGTGGCAGGCCTCCCCGCTCCACTCCTGCCCCCAGATCCTGCCTTCAGTCACATAGGCTTGGACTTTACAAAAACTGGGATCAAAGTTTCAAACTTCTTTCAAAGCAAGCTCTTCAATCTCTGTACAGAACAGTATTAGGCAACACACGTCTAAGACTACTATATAAAAATAATAGCAACAATTCATTTGGAACACTACAGTGCTACTGGTCCCCTTCCTGCCTAAAGCGATGTTTGAGGAAGACGATGCATTCAACTCATAGGTGTACACAGATCAAAACAAGATGGGTAGCGAGCTGGCTAACATCCTTAAGCCAGGGTGGCCCAACACATGGCCCACATGTTGCATGTGGCCTTTGGGGCCTTTTTGGTGGCTCTTGCTAAATGCCAAAGCTACAGGGGACATGGGAAAGGGAGGTAGTGGAGTCGAAAGCGGCTCTTAAGTCTATGAAGGAGGCATATAGGGAAGTTGTTTTACAACAGGAATATTTCCCAATCAAATGATGTAAGACGAAGCATCGCTCAATAGTGGATCGCCTTTCCCTAAAACCAGCTTGTTCATCTGCTAGAATGTTCTCTTGCTCCAACCAATCCAAGAATTTCCTGTGTAAATGTCTTGCATAGAGCTTGCTGATGGTATTAAGTAGACTGATTGGTCTATAATTAGCCGTTCTTTGACCCTTTTTAAAAAATGGGAACTATGACTGCCAGCCCTCAATCCGAGGGGGCTCGTCTATGTCAATCAATGCAAGTAAAGAGAGAGGGCAGCATAGGAGCCCAGAAGTCCAGATTGTTTTTAATAGCTTCTGGTGGGATTAAGTCCTCCCCTGGGGCCTTAGTTGTGGCTACAAGCCTATTTTGATTTTGGACACAGATATGGGCTGCCATGTTGGAAGATGGTCTATAAGGTGGCCAGGATCTTCTTTCTCAGGGTTAGTAGCTGAATATAATTCATGGAAATACATTTCCCAGTTGGCTGAAGTAATGAGAAATTCCACCCGCTTTGGACTGCTGTCTTGTATCCCCGAGACTAAGTGCCAAAAGCTGGGATAAGACATCATTTTTTTCTTCCTGGTTTCTTTCTTTTTATATTCCAGTGGCTTTTTTATGCTGCCTCTTTTTGGGTAGAAGCTCAGAAGCAGCTGCTACTGATGTGCTAGTTAGATAAGACGGATAGGTAGCAGTAAAGGTTGGTGGTTTTTTGCTTTTGTTTTTTGCTTTGCTGTTACACAGTCTTTATCAAACCATGGTTTGGCGTAGATCTCGTTTAGTCTTGATTCAGTACTGCCATTATTAGATAGAATCTGAAGTAGCTCCTGGGTAAGTTTGTTGTAGTTCTCTAGGAGTACATCCGGCATTTCAGCTTACACCGCAAATTGAAGATATTGACAGCAATAGGATGGAATAAATCAGTTACTGACTGGTTTTTCTGTGCATTTCATTTAGTTCTACAATAGGTTCTGCCTTCTGGTGCTATATCAATTTGATGATGAGCCTCAGCATGGCGTTCTTGGGAAAAGTTATTTAACTGCAGTGAGATTGGAAAGTGGTCACTATCAAACCTTGGGGAAAATTCCAGAACCTTAGCATGTGCAAGGGCATGGGCAGGCAGGGGTGCAGTGCAGCCCTGCTTGGCTCCAGTAACCAGGGCCAAGCTGGCATGCGGGCTCCGTGAACCCTCCATGCTCTGTGTATGTGCACCTGGCAGTGTGGGCTGGAGTGATGGGTTCATTTAACTTGGTGGGATTTGGGTCTGAGTAAAACTACATCTTAAAAAGCAGAGACATCACCTTGCCGACAAAGGTCCGTATAGTTAAAGCTATGGTTTTCCCAGTAGTGATGTATGGAAGTGAGAGCTGTACCATAAAGAAGGCTGATCGCCAAAGAATTGATGCTTTTGAATTATGGTGCTGGAGGAGACTCTTGAGAGTCCCACGGACTGGAAGATCAAACCGATCCATCCTGAAGGAAATCAACTTGGAGTGCTCACTGGAAGGGCAGATCCTGAAGCTGAGGCTCCAATACTTTGGCCACCTCAGGAGAAGAGAAGACTCCCTGGAAAAGACCCTGATGTTGGGAAAGATTGAGAGCACTATGACCTGCGGGAGGCAGTGGAAGACAGGAGTGCCTGGCGTGCTCTGGTCCATTGGGTCACGAAGAGTCAGACATGACTAAACAACAACAAAAACTACATAGGATTACTCATCGTTTCTCATTTTCCTCTTGGGTGGCCAAATGCATGTGAAGGTAGGTCCTGAACAGTGTTAGAAATACCCCAGGCAATATGAACCACTGCTTTCTCCTTTCCTATACAGTAATGCACTTGTCCCGCCTCTATCATATTTTATAGGCAGAAATTCAACAGGTTAAGCCTCTTCTGACATCGAAATACAATTATGGGGAAACCTTTTCCATGGAATGGTGAGGTGTAGAGGCCTATTGATATTAAGAAGCCCACCATGCCCCCTGTATTCTAGGGAGCTGTGCGCTATGAAAAAGTCTGGACAAGGTATCAGCCCAAGGGCCTTTCCAAAGGACACCTATTGGAGAGAATCTTAGCCTTTGGCTTCCATCTAGTGGCTGTGTGCAGTAACAACCACTAGGAAATCAGGCTTATTTCTGCCCTTGTGAATGCATCTACCAAAATGTTGGTTTTTTATGGGCAGAAAGCTGAGACGTACGTGTTTTGGGTTCTGTTTGAGTCAGCGGGCTGCAGCGGGCCTTTAGGAGGCAGGGCGGATCTCATAGAGTCTACCTGCAACCACTGTGGGGCCTTCAGGAGGCTGCGGCAGGCCCTAGCGGGCCTACTTGCAGCCGGAGCAGCCCTTCTCTGCCAAGCAGTGGCAAGAGCCCACAGGGTCCCAGGCACCCACACAGGGTCTGTGTCTCTTTGGAGAATGGAAGACAGGGTGGGCTTCTCTTGTATTGTTAATGTCCCTCAGTTGTTCTTTAGACAGCCATAGCTCAGCCAGGTTGTTTTGCATAAGCTAGCCCAGGAATTCCTTTACAATTTGCATTCTCCCTTCATATCACAAATAACCAAATACTAGCATTTATTAATTTCTATGGTTTAGGGGGGCCCCCTCACTAAATCTATAACATTATCAAGCTGCTGAAATGCTGTTTCCATTCTAAATTGAGTTACTTCTGCCCTTCAACAGCTGTGCAGCTTTCAAGAAATTAAGCAAAGGGAGCCTTTTTGAACATAGGAATACAATTAAGGGGGAAGGTTTCACATGCTGATATTGTCATTTCCCCCCCTTATTAGTTTAAGTTGTACAGAAGCCAACAACTTCAATGTGTGTGTTCGGTTTTGTGTGTGTCTCTTCTTCAAGGCTAAGAAAACAAGGTGAATCTCTTCTGAAATCTTAAGAAGTCAGTGAGGTGTGTTGTGCATAGGGCGGGGACATGGGTGTAGCCAGGATTTATTTGGGGGGCCCCTGCAGATTTTGGGACAGATGCATATTGTGACGCAATTGGTCAGTCAGTTAAGTATTTTTATTTATTTACAGTACTTGATTAGGGGGGGCATCTGCCCCCTGTCTATGCCAATGCATGAGGATTTGATGTGGTAAAATCCAGTTTCAAAATCCTTTGAAGCTTTGCTCATCCCAGAATATTACAGGTTTACCAGACCTGCACCATCAAGAAACTTTAAATACATATTATCAGGGGCTCAGGAGCAGAGGAAATGGAGAGCGAAGGGGAAGAATCGGAGGGCAGCGTAGGGGAGTATGAAAGTGGCCCGAGAGATTCCATGAGCTTCTCCAGCGAATCAGAAGATTCCCAGAGGGGGGCGCCGATGGCCAGGGCAAGGGGGGTCCCAGGGGGGACACACCAGAAGCAAGGGGCCAGCGGGGACTCCCAAAGCAGCAGCGGGAGATCAGGACCAGCTCCTCCACCAGAGCGTAGTGGGGGGGAAGAGTCCCATGTATCAGGGCCAGCTTCTCCTCCAGCAGGGAGAGAAGATGAATCAGGGCTGGCCACGCCTCTATCACAGAGTGAGGGAACGGAGGGGAAGTCAGGTCCAGCTAGCCTCTCCGAAGGGGGAAGCAGTGACAGGAGCAGTGTAACGGTCAGGAGGAAGGTTGCCGGCTGGGCGCGTGCGCCAAGTTCGAATGTACAGGCGCGCGGCACAGCAGGAAACCCGGATTGGGAACCAGGTCCTAAAGCCCGCCGGAGGGAGGGGGAAGACTCAGGGGACTCAGCGTCAGAAGAGTCTAGAAAGGGCGAGACCCCAGCGGACAGGCGGGCCCAGAGGAGAAAAGAGCAAAGGAAGAGGTGGAGCAAGGCTAGAGTCTTAAACTGGTGTCAGGGGGGAGGAGATTCAGACGGAGCTTCAGCGGTCTAGAGTTTGAGACGTAGAGCTGCGCGCCACGGCTTTGAAATCGAAACTGAACTTCAATAAAGACTTTTGTATATAACAACGAACTGGCGTTGGTCCTTTGTGAGCTGGGACCTCGGGCAGCTCTGACACATATCTTCCAACATTTCGCCAATGAAAATAGGGGTGTCCTGAAGAAGAAGAAGAAGAAGAAGAAGAAGAAGAAGAAGAAGAAGAAGAAGAAGTATATCCCACCTATCTGTCTGGGTTGCCCCAGTCACTCTGGGCAGCTTCCAACATACATAAGAAAATATTGAACATAAAAAAAAAAAAATTCCCTATACAGGGCTGCCTTCAAATGTCTTCAAAAGGGTGTATAGTTACTTATCTCCTTGGCTCAGGGGTCATATAATACAGTCAGAATCTTTAATACTACAAAAATTATAATAATAAGATTTCCTGCCCACTCTTCACCATGAGATTCCATGGTTGAGTAGGAACAATGTTAAAATACAGTATAAAACCAGATAAAACTAAATGAGTAATAGTGCAATGCTATGCATGTATAAGGGACGCAGGTTTAAACCACAGCGCCGCTTGGTCTTGCCGATCAGGTGGTCAGCGGTTCAAGGCCCCACGACAGGGTGAGCTCCCGTTGTTTGGTCCCAGCTCCTGCCAACCTAGCAGTTCGAAAGCACGTCAAAGTGCAAGTAGATAAACAGGTACCGCTCCAGCGGGAAGGTAAACAGTGTTTCCGTGCGCTGTTCTGGTTCGCCAGAAGTGGCTTAGTCATGTTGGCCACATGACCCGGAAACTGTCTGCAGACAAACGCCAGCTCTCTCGGCCTGTAAAGCAAGATGAGCACCACAACCTCAGAGTTGTTCATGACTGGACCTAACTGTCAGGGGTACGGACCTTTACCTTTATGCATGTATACGCTGAAGAAAACCTCCCTGTGTTCAGCAGGGCTTACTCACTAGTGTTCTTAGGTTTGCAGTCTGTGGTCTATGACCTGGGAGAATCTCTGCTCGGCCATGAATCTCACTGGGTGACTTTGGGTCAGTAACCATCTCTCAGCCTAACCTACTTCACAGGCTTGTTGCGAGGATAAAATGGGGAGAACCATATGCACTGCCTTGAGTTCCCTGGAGGAAAAGTTGGTCTAAAAATGTAGTAAATAAAATAAAGTGTAACAAAAGTTCTGCTTCTGTATATAATAGGCCAAACTTAAAGAACTGAGGCAGTGTAGGGTACCAGCACCCAGCTTTAAGTGATTCTCTGCAATATCATGTTGTGCTTTCCTATTCTTTAAGTATGGCAATCATAGCAAAAAGAAATACAGTATGACGATCCAAGCAGTATAGCGATCAAAGGAAAGGAGCAAAACTTTTATAAGATGTTGTAAAATACTATGTTAATGTTTAAATGAAAAGAAAGGATGAGGTAATTTGACTAAGTAAATTTTATGTGAAATTGGTTTTGGGAAAACTGCTACCGTGGAGTATATGGAAACTCAGCTCGGGGGATTTGAGGAAGTCACTTAACAATGTTAACAAAAGTGGAATCATTATAGCAAGGATAAATGCTTGTTTGTTTGCTTGTTTTTGATGTCTTTTTGGTTATAAATTGGAAAATTAATAAAAAAAAATTGGGGGGGGGACAAAACAACAACAACAACAATGGAAAGCCGCCACTGACCCTGGCGAGACCATAGCGCCCTTTGACCGCCTGACGGCAAAAGCGTTGGACTTTGAACTGTATACCGGAAAGGCGTCGAGAAGAGCGCGTCGGGCGGAGGCCCTAACCGCCGCCGGAAGTGACGCGAGAAAGAGGATGTGGCGGTTCTGACCGTGGCGGCGGTAGCAGCAGCAGCAGCAGCAGCAGCATCGGACGCCGGGCGAAGAACCTGGGGACGTTTCTGTCGCGCTGCATGCCGGGAGACAATGGACTAAGTGGGAGTTGGGCTGGACCAAGGCGCTTCTTGTCGGGGGGGGGGGCATCTCTGGAGTGAAGGAGGCGGGGGGAGTTCCAGATGGATTCGCCCTGATGGCGGTTGCCGCGGGAGGCCCCGAGTAACCCTCCGAGCCCCGACTGGCCTGGCCATGCCCGACCCAGCTGCCCCTGCAGGAGGCCTGAGGTAAGAAATGCCGCCGTCGCCGCTCCCGGGTCACTCCGGGGCTCGGCAGCCGGAAAGGTAAGGCGGAGCCTCCCAGCCCGGCGGCGGCCTCCGCCGACCACCCCGCACTTTCTGAGGGAGGGAAGCGGCCTCTTTCCGCCTCGCTTCTCTGGTCTCTTCTTAACCCCCTCCCCCCCTTATTTACCAGGCAGGCTTCTCCCTGGAAACGGGCCCCCTCCCGTCCTACGAAACGCGGGCCCGAGGGTCTCCCATTAAAATAAAGGGGCCGCTCGCCATGGGAAGGAAGCGTCTGCGGGGTGGGGAGAACTTTGTAACTTCTCGCCCTCTGTGGGGATTGTGTCCTGTTGACCGTGTGGCTTGGGGAAAACACGGGAGGAGGCGGCGGCGGCGGGGCTGGGTGGGCTAAGAAAGTAGAGGCAAGGTATTTAAACACTTATTTACACACACACACACCCGCTCTTCAAAGTTAAAAATGTGAGAGAAGGTGGTGGGAGAAAGAGGAGGTGAGATAAGGAAACACTTTCCTTTTCCCCTCAGTGAGGGACCATTTCTCTCCCCCTCCTCCGTTCCTCTTCAGAGTTAGGGGAAAGAAACCACAAGGATATTGTTGGCACTTTTGAGACTCCTAGTTCGTTGTGTATTAGCCCCGTTTTATGTTGTGACTTGAAGAACTTCATTTCAATATGGGGCTGCTTATTGGCTTTTGTGATAATGAGCCCGGAAGGGCATAATGGGATATTATAAAACTGTAATGACTCTGGGTGTTCCAGTTTTCAGGGTAGTATTGTTTTCAAAGTACAACAACTGTTAGGTTTGAATGGCTTTTATATCTTCCTCCAGTCCATTAAATGACATTTATATCTTACATCAGTTCATTGTTCCTTAAGATTTTGATT
This sequence comes from Podarcis gaigeae, assembly GCF_964106915.1. NCBI lineage: Eukaryota > Metazoa > Chordata > Lepidosauria > Squamata > Lacertidae > Podarcis > Podarcis gaigeae. Next base: position 5,636,600 of record NC_139680.1, read on the forward strand.
TAAGTTTCTACGTGGGCTAAAACATGACATTTTAATATTTCTCGCCACTGTAAACAAAGGGAAATAGTTTGTGTCTCTTGGTAGAGAACAACATGGCTGTCTAACGATCAAATTTCCTGTGAAGTACACTTTACAATTTTGTTGACAACAATAATTCATTGTTGGGGTTTTGAAAAGCTGGTCTAGGTTCTTCTTTTCTCACCATCTTGAGTTTTTTTTAACATGCTACTTCTATCTATCACACACACACATACAGAGAGAGAGAGAGAGAAAAACACAAATATTTAGTTACTGTGGCAGAAAGAATTCACATGTGAACTTGCTGTGAGAGATCAGGCGTTATTTATACTGTATTGTTTGTCCTAAAACCTTAGTTTGTGACCAAAGTTGGGAGTATGGGGAATGTAATAAATATTGCCATAGTGTAGGTGTAACAACCAAATTTTGACTAACCTTTTTAATATGACAAAACTAATCTCTAATTTAGAGGCATGTGAAAGTGAAATGGATGCTTCCAGGTCAACAATAGAAAAGTTCCAGCATGAATAATGTGTAAGAAGGCTTTAATATTTAAAATAGGTAAGGACACTCCAGAGCACATGGTATGCCATTGGGCCGTGAGGCTGACATAACACTAATGTGACTTTGTCCTAGGTGGCTTGTTTTCTTTAATGTAATGCCTGTTGCTATTTGTTTATATAAACAGCTACTTAATAGTGTTTTTAAAATAATTTTTATTAAGTTTCCATTTACCCAATTAAACATATAATACCAATTAGTCTAAATAGTGTGTTTAAGACAGTATTCACTGTCGTAATACTGCAGGGTTTTTGTTTAAAAGAGAAAGGAGAAGCTTTTGAACACACACAACCTCTCTTATTAGGATTAATTTCCACAAATGTATTTATTTTAGAGATTTTTATTTTAAATGCTTTTCAGGGCAAGGGTTCTTTCAAGATAGCTCACAGTCCATATAATAACGGAATACAGCAGAATAATTTTTTTAATATAAGCATTGAAACCACTTTTGAAGAACAACATAGAATAAAAATAGATACAGTGAGAATAAGATAAATATTCCCCATAATTGTTTCACATTACCTGAGATAGTGCTTACAATTTGTTCTTGGATACTTCTTTGATGGCTCAAGTGGCATTTTTAATTTCTTGTGCTTAAGTAAATATTAAGCATTTGCAGTTAAGCACATGCCCACATGATGCGAAACTCGGTTTTCCAAGAAAAAAGTTTCCACGTGGGACCATTTGGCCCTTATGGCTTGGCCCTCCATCCAGACATAGTGGACTGCTGCACTCTGGACTAGACTGGTTCTTTATTCAAAAGGTAGTGAACACTGTGCACTGTTTTCAGTTCCCAATGCCAAACAGGCATTGGAAGGGGAACATTAAGAGAAGGAAGAAAGCCTACAAAATTCTAAGCTATTTCCTTCTCTTTCATGCTATAGGGCAGAGATAGGTTGAATTTAGTTTTTCCATTCCAGCATTCTGATATTACAAAGAGCCCTTCTAGAGCAGGCCAACAGGTGCATCAGCTATAGCATCCTGTTACCATAGTGCCCAATCAGGTGCCTGTGGGACAAGCAGGATGTGAGCATAAAAGCACTGTCCCAACTTGTGATTCCCATCATCTAGTCCTGAATGGCATACTGCCTCTGACAGTGGAGATAAATCATAGTCATCCTTATAGTATTGATGGCCTTGTTATCCAAAAATGTGTCTAATCACCTTTTAAAGCCATCCAAGCTGGGAGCCATAACATCTTGGTGGAGTTTCATTGTTTCATTATGTGATAGTGAGGGGAAGTTCAATTGTACAGCCCAAAGTACTTGTGCCTGTGGAGCAGTTCAGTTGGGTACTAGGCCTGGGCAATATATCGACATCTCGCCCAGGACTGGTGTGAGGGGCAGACTGTAATGACAGCTTCACTCAGCTGTTGACTGTTGAGCAGGTCGTGCACAGTAACAGAAGCACCTGCGGTTGAAAACTGATAGTTTTTATTGAAAGATAGACGGATTATGTACAAAAACAGAATCCTCTCACATTGTTTTACCCACCACCTTGCTGTTCTCTCACTGCAGATTGCTCTCACTTCAGAGTGCAACTGCCTGCTCCAAACTGAGAGCATATTGCCTTTATCTCATCTCAACTCCAATGTTCTTGAACCTAGACATAACAATAGGTGTATTTGCCCTGAGCCAAGTACTACCAATTAACTGTTGCTGAAGGTACAGTATATTGCTGGTGAAGCCATCACAGCTCCTGAGTCCATCTGCCTCCAGTGCCCAGTGCACTGAGGGGGAAAAAGCTGTAGACGGGCGCTGCAGACAGAGGGACTCGGGAGAGACAGCGGTTTCACCAGTGATGTACTGCTGAATGAAACTGCCATCGCGATCTGCCCTCATATTGGCAGAGGGAGAAACAAGCTGCATCTGCGAGACACCGATACAGCTTCTTCCTCAGTTTCTTTAAACAGCTTGGCTGAGGAGCATGCTGCTGCCCTTGCCTCAGCCAAGCAGTTTTATGGAGCCCCCAAACCACCACTGGCTCGCACGAGCCAGCAGTGTGTTGGGGGCTTCGTTAAAGTGCCTCCCCCCGGCCCTGACCCTGCTTATGTGCGAGCAGGAGCATGGCTGCTCAACTGAAGAGGTGTGGGCTCTGTCACTGTTTTCTGGAGCGTCTCCACCCCCATCGTTCAGCCCGGACACTGAGATCCAGCGCCGAGGGCCTTCTGGCGGTTCCCTCATTGCGAGAAGTGAGGCTACAGGGAACCAGACAGAGGGCCTTCTCGGTAGTGGCGCCTGCCCTGTGGAACGCCCTCCCATCAGATGTCAAAGAGATAAAGAATTACCTGACGTTCAGAAGACATCTTAAGGCAGCGCTGTTCAGGGAAGTTTTTAATATGTAATGCTGTACTGTTTTTAACACTGATTGGGAGCCGCCCAGAGTGGCTGGGGAAACTCAGCCAGATGGGCGGGGTATAAATAATAAATTATTATTATTATTATTATTATTATTATTATTATTATTATTATTATTCCACTGCTGCTACCCACTCTCCAGTGGAGAAGTTTAAAGTAACTGCAGGTGAGTAGCAGACTGGTGAGAGCTGAGGCAGTTTTTCCCTGCACCTCCCAGGCTGGAGCCAGTGCAGCTTGTTCAGTATCATGGTTTATCACCAAACCGTGGTGTTTGGCTGATGATAAATCACGATGTTGAAAATCTAATGTCGCCCAGCCCTATTGGATACTGCCCGATACTTTTGTATAGGTAGCTGCCCCATATTTTTGTATATGGTACACTGATTTCTATTCCTTGCAAATAAAATGTGCTTTGTACAAAAATATAAGGGTTTTGTTTTTCTCTTTTTTTCAGCTACACTTAGTTCGATATTTTTCTATATCGCAGGACAGCGTTGCCTATTAGGATCATTTGCTCACATTCATTGGTAGAAGTTTTCTTCTACAGCAGTTACTTGGGGGGAATAGTTATCATAAAAGCAAAATTGGCTATTGATTCCTGCCAGTTGCATATTGCCATGGGCTCTGCCTGGATGGGGTTTGTGTGGCAATAATTCCACAAGATGTTCCACTTTAAAAGGGAGCATTGTTGAACTGAAGCAGACAACCACTAAAGAAATGTAATATCCTGTGTTCATGTTTCCATTACAAGTGACTGGAGGACAGTGGTAATGATTTCAACACTTCGAGTTTATACAGTGATGGTTTAGATAGAATCTAGTGATACATTATAGATGAGGTAAGCTTATGCTGGCTAGGCTAAGAACAACGTGACTTGTTTCTTTGTATGTGTATATTACTCATAAATCTAAAACTTAGTAATTTGAGAAGTAAATTTTAATCCTTGATGTCTTTCTAAGAAAACTGTTTTAACCCATCAACATGAAGTACCGTATTTACTAACGTGCACCTTTTTTGCCAAATTATGTTGCGAAAATTAGCCATTGGGAGGACCAGGCTCAAATTTCTCGCCTCTCAATCCCTCAGCAAACCTTGCTTCTCCCCCTTCTCTATTCCCCATCCACTCTCTCCCCTGGAGGACTGGTGAGAATTGTTATTGTTGGAAAAGACCAAAGTGAACTGCCCTGAGACCTCTGGGAATAATAATAATAATAATAATAATAATAATAATAATAGGATTTTGTCTCATGGGTAGTGTAAGGATAAGCAGTTCTGTGGACTGTAATTTTGAGTCTGAGTTCCAGCAAAAGTTTGTACACACTAGAACCCTTTCAATCTATTTCTGATGCCAAGATGCTTCTGTTTTAAAGCTGTTTAGGGCACAGAAATTCTACTGTATAGGAAGTAGCTGCAAGAACTCATATGCATACCTGTCTGTGATTGAGGTGTATTTGCATGGATGCATTTGATAAGTATTGCAGTTTGACCTTGGTTGATTATGTTTCCACTAGAGAGGTAATGCAATAGAATAAATTATGTAAAGCTCATCTGAAAACTAGTGAATGAAACTTTGCAAAAGATAACTTTAAGAATATCAGATTTTAGATTAGCTTACTGATAAGACTTGCAATTTTAATATACCTAAACTGAAATAATTAATGGTTAATATTGAGCATACTTCCCTTTTTCTGCACTATCTCACTCTTCAGCTCCTTGTATCCCATCAGTTGCTTTGGAGGGTTGACAGACCTCCATAGCAGATTTAGAAAGGGGGGGGGCGGGGCGCTGACAGTGTTTGAAATTAGCCAGGGTTGTTTTACTACTGGCATGAGTCCAGTTGTGAAATTGGAGATTTCTGGGTACCCAGTTGGCAATCACAGTTCAAAAACCTCTGCCTTACTCGATAGTTAATACTATTTCCATTTCCACCGTGTGTGTTTCTCCCTGCACACAGGAACAAGTGAATTATTGTAAGAGTAATATGTCTCTATATTTCTATAGTCAAGCAATGTAGTTGAGATCATAGAACATAGAATTGTAATGTTGGAAGGGACCCCAAGAGTTATTTAGTCCTGGCAAATATATTCTGATTTGGTGACCACAACCTAGATTCAAGGTGCCATTATGTGCCTAGCTTATATACCTGAGTTTTTAACACAGGGGGCTGAAGAGGGGAAGCCCCTTGCACTTGCTCTCATGATCTTGATTGTGGTAGTATTTTATGCAGAAATACTAGGATGAGCACAGCAAAATACGTCTATATAAGTTTTTATGAAATATTTGTGAAATATAATGTTTATCTGGTATAGGGAAATAAAGCAAATTAATGTTTAAATCAAGAAGTAATATGTATTGCATATGGAAAGCGACTTTTAAATCAAGGATACCTTTGTGTTATATGCCTTTGAGCTGTTCTGAATGGATTTGCACAGTGAAATTTCCTTGCAGTAGCTATTTCGATTTATTATTGAGTGTGAAGAAATGAGAGCTGTTCAGAAGAAAAACATTTTAATGCTTTAGAGAGATAAGGATTGTTTCTGGTATTTATGTGCAGTTTTCATGTGAAATGGCTAAATAAATATGCCCGAGCAACAATTTAGAGGTTGAATAGTCAAGGACAAATTCCATTACCTTTCATTAAGAAGAAAAATGTGAAGCTGCCAGGAACCTGGTTTAGTTCAACCCTTAAACCATAGCAACAGCTGCTTCTCCTATTCTAACTTCCCGCCGTTCCCCTAAGTATTTAATATATTTTCTTTAAAAACACTGAAGATGTAGTTGTGCTCAAATTTATGTTTCTATAGTTGTCCGAACAGGTTCTCATTGGGTCGTGATTTCAAGCCCCATGTTGGGCAAAAGATCCTTGCCTGGCAGGGGGCTGGACCAGAAGACCCTTGCAGTCTACAAGCCTATGATTCTATGTCTTTGAGAGAGTGAGCTGCTTTCAGAGTGGAAGCTTGCTGCTCATACACTAAGGTTCTGAACCTGGTAGCTCCCAGTACTTTATAAGTAGAAATATAGTAAGCCAATTAAATTTATAACTTGACCTGTTGATTCAAGTGGGTCATATAAGCATGCTTATATGTGTGCTAGAAGTGTATTCCAATTCTGAACCACATAATTTGAAAAACACTATATGAGGTGTGGAATAGATATAATAATTTATTAGAACGCAAAACACCATGGTGGCTGTCCCCGTTAGAGGCTACAACTGTAAAAAAGTTTAATATGTGGGAGGGGGAACTGGGCCACTTATGGTGATTTGCTGATTGAAAGAGATAATCAGTGGAAATTAAGACCATATGAGGAAATAAAAAAAATGGTAAATGATTGGTTGCATTATCGTCCAATAAATGAAATGTTTAGAGAGGACAAAAAGAAAAATGGATTTGAATATACAATATCCAGGTTTGAATTAGATTTATCGAGTAATAAAGTAAAAGTATTGTCAAAGATGTATAAGCTACTTCTGGAATGGCATGTAAAAGATGAAGAGGTTAAATCTGCTATGATTCATTGGGCAAAAGATAATGGTTATAATATACAGTTAGAAGATTGGGTAAGATTATGGAAAGAGGGAATAAATTTTACGGCCTGAGTTCGCTTAAAGAAAATGTAATGAAAATGATGTACAGATGGTATATAACGCCAGTAAAATTAGCAAAAACATATAGAACAAATAATCAATGTTGGAAATGTAAAGAAAAAGAAGGTACCTTTTAACATATGTGGTGGGTTTGTAAGAAAATAAAGGCGTTTTGGGAAATGATATATAATGAACTTTTAAAAATGTTGAAATATACATTTACAAAAAAACCAAGAAGCCTTTCTATTAGGTATTGTAGGAAGAGAAATTTGTAAGCAGGATAAAACATTGTTTTTATATGCAACAACTGCAGCGAGAATACTATTAGCCCAAAGATGGAAGCAAGAAGAATTACCAACCAAAGAAGAGTGGCAGATGAAATTATTAGACTATGCCAAATTGGCAAAATTGACTGGGAAAATTCAGAACCAGCAGGACCAGACTTTCCTGAAAGACTGGAATAAATTTATGTTGTATTTGAAAGACAGCTGTCCACAATTGACATCGTTAGTAGGGTTACAAGAAGTTTTGTAAGGATAAATTATCATTTATTATTAAGATTGGTTAAATTTTTTTAATAAAAGTAGATTTAATAATAATAATAAAATACAATTAAATGCAGGATTAGAAAATAAGTTTGAAAACTATTCACGGGGAGGAGGGGGAGTCTCAGGCTTATGCAGCCAAATGTTTATGGTGTTACATAATAATGTTGTTGTGTTTTAAAAAATGAAAAAAAACCAATAAAAATTATTAAATAAAAGAAGTGTATTCCAAAATTCAAGATGTTTCTTACAGTATTGAAATGAGGGTAGGGATGAAGTGGGGTGGGAGAAGAATTTAACTTGTGATCATGTTTAGCTCTTGGCTTTTGAAGGCATATGCGTAAACGTGTTTACAAGTAGCTTTCAATTCAAAGACAGGCACTTTTGTTGTTATGAGTAATTGTAATGCTTATTACATAACTCCTGTAAGGAAAACATTTGAACAAGTAGAAAAAGATGTGGGGTTTACTTTAAGTTGTGAGTTTGCTTTAGCTCTATTATAGATGGATCTTTTGCTGACTTAGTATATGAAATTTTCTGCAGGTTGAATTATTGGATGAAGTCATTAATAATAATAAGCTTTGATTAACAATATATTTGAGGCTAGAGAGTCAAGTTAACCATGTTTAAATAGCATAACTCAGTGAATTCCAAGAGAACTCTAGTGTTGCAAAGCATTTCTGAGAACACTAAATTATAACATTCAGGAGTCCTGGGTCATTGTGACTTGCAGAACTGGGCAGGGTGGTTTGAATTTTAAACAGTTTTTCTTTGTCCTTTGTATACATTTTATTTGTCAAGGGATTGGCTCTAGTACTGAAAGTATATAAAATGCTCTGAAATGAAATGTGGTGCATACTCACTAGAAATCCTTTGTACAGACAACATATTGCACTAATTGTCATAATTGCCAGGAGAAGGGAGAACTCTTGCTCTACATGTTTTCATTATCCGAATGAGGTATACCAATGATTTTTTACTGCTGTTATAGTAACCTTATTAAGTAAGAAGGACACGGGGAATGAGTTGCTTTTGTTTATACAGTGGTACCTCTAGATACGAACGGGGTCCGTTCTGGAGCCCCGTTCGCATCTAGAGGTAAACGTAACTAGCGACGGCACGTCTGCGCAAGCGGTTACACGCTCCGTATTCAACCCGAGGTATGACTGTATATAGGGACTAAACTTTTTAGGCGTCATATTCAAAACTAACACCACAGATCTATTATTGTCAGTGCACACTTCTAAGGAAGGGCTTCAGCTGTGGTATCCTCCAGAAGGTCTGGCTTATTATTAACTTGCAAACACAGTCATTGACAAGAACCTGGGAGAGGAGGATGGAATGTTAGGAAACAGATATGTGTATACTGTAATATAAAAATTAAGCAACTTCTGCTTTAACAGGTTAGGGCAAAACAATATGGCAGCCTTGTTTACTTTCTTACAAAATTCTCATTTTTAACACCATGTACTTCAACATTATTTCTGCACAAGCCATGTGTGCTGCTCCAGCAATAGTAAAAACAATCTGGGTTCTGTTACATGTATCTTGACTTTTTCCAGCTTCAGCAGGAGCGTGCCTGCCATTATAGGCAAAGCACTACTACCCATGTGTACAAGGAAGGTAGTGGCAATATATTATCTTTGCACAGTAAAGGTTGAACTGAAGCTAATAGTGGATAACACTTTGGAGCTGCTGTAGCTTTAATTTTATCTGTCGTTGCAGGTTGGGCTGAGATACTAGGATACAACAACTTGCAGTACGCTTGATTGTTATACCCTTATTGCAGGATGGAGGGCTGAGATACTAGTATACAACAACTTGCAGTACGCTTGATTGTTATACCCCTATTGCAGGATGGAGGGCTGTACTGAGAGATAATAGCTTGTAGTAGTAGTAGTTGTTTAGTCGTGTCCGACTCTTCGTGACCCCATGGAACAGAGCACGCCAGACACTCCTGTCTTCCACTGCCTCCCACACTTTGGTCAAACTCATGTTAGCTTCGAGAACACTGTCCAACCATCTCGTCCTCTGTTTTCCCCTTCTCCTTGTGCCCTCAATCTTTCCCAACATCAGGGTCTTTTCCAGGGAGTCTTCTCTTCTCATGAGGTGGCCAAAGTATTGGAGCCTCAGCTTCAGGATCTGTCCTTCCAGTGAGCACTCAGGGCTAATTTCCTTAAGAATGGGTAGGTGTGATCTTCTTGCAGTCCATGGGACTCTCAAGAGTCTCCTCCCGCACCATAATTCAAAAGCATCAATTCTTCGGCGATCAGTAGTAGTCCACTGTAATACTGCAGGTCAGATGGTGAGGCTACCAAAAATACCCCTTATCTCTTGGGTTGCAGCAAAGATCTTAAATTGTCCCCTTAGGCTTCCTCCCAGATCAAAACAAGCACTCGGTTATAGTTGCATGCAGAAGCCGCAAGTGCCATTAACTTGCATGCAGAACGGTTGCAATTTTTAGTCTTCAAACATTTGGCACATGAAGTAAGACCCAAGTGTGTATTTTTGGGTAACTTACCTTATGTTTCTCCCCAACCCTCTCGGCCACGGATTCAGCACACACCAGGAATATACTGCAACACTTTGACCCACTTGTAGTATCGTAAGTCTTTGAATATTATAAATAAAATAACTGAATGAAACCTATTGTATATAGCTTATCTGTGAATTGATAAATTATGTCCCATGTAGTTAGGGCAAGTTGCATACCAATGGAATTTGTGGTTCATCAATAAGAAATTTGGGTCAGAGGCATGTTCTTTTAATAGCATCTTCAGACTGGATGTTAAGATGAACAATTAAAGTGAAGTGTTTATTGCATATTGTAAAATACAGTAAATTGTTTCCAGGTTTCCCTTATGTTATAGTTGACAGCATTTTGAACTCAGCATGTTGAAGTAATTTCCCCCTTTTTTCTTGTAGGTGCAAAGTAACCTTCATAAAAGACTGAACCATGGAACCAGATATCATCCGAATGTATTCTTCATCACCACCACCACTAGATAATGGAGCAGAGGAGGAGGATGAAGATGAGTTTGGTGATTTTGGTGGGTTTTCCGATGCTGGAAGTACTGGAGCCTTTGACTTTGCATCAGATTACTCCAGTTCAAAGGAAGAACATAAACCTTCATGTAACTCTGATTACTCAGGCAGTGTAGATGGCATTATAGCTTTTACTACTGTTAAAGAGTTTCCTCTTGATAGTAACAAAGAAAAATGTGAGTGTAGAAGTTTGGGTACTTCACTTGATGATATTTATGCAGAAGAAGTTAAGAGAACTGGAAAATTAGAGTCGTCATACTCTGAAATTATTAGGACTGATATGAAAGTTCCAAGTCAGGACCACCAAGTAGACAGCTGTAATGGTGAGAAACAGCCATGTCCAGAAGTTCTAACAAATGGGTTTGCAGCACTGGACACGGCAAATTCTCAGGAAGCTGAAGATACAGATGGTATCAGTGACTCAAAGGGATTAAAAATAATTAGCACTAATAGCTCTGAATTAAGTTTGGAGTCTATACCCACCACAGCAGAGGATTTTGCAGACTTTGCCACGTTCTCAAATAAACAAACAAGCCTGGTTGATGAAACAGGAAATAAAATATGTGAAAAAGAAGTGTTTTGTGTACAGGAAAGCAATATTATAAATGGTGAGGGGGAATCTATGAAGAAAGCAACTTCAGATCGAAGCTGTGAATATGGACAGATTTGCATTTCAAAAATTAATTTAGCGAACAATGAAGACTTCAAGGCTAAAGAGGACTGCACATCACTAGAACACAATGCCTTTATTTCTTCCATACACACAACTGTGAATTCAGTAGGCACAACTGAAAGTATTGGAGGAAGAGAGGAGTGTGACACTGGAAATAGTAAAGAACATACCTTTTTAAGGACCAATGATAATGCAGATACATTAAGCCTTAATGTAGGTGGAGTTCAAAGTCTTGGCTCTCATCCTACAGAAGAGAACATATATGATTCTGAAATAGTTAAGAATGGTGAAAGTGACATTGGGCATGCATCATGCAGTGGTTTAAATGAAGATGATTTTGGTGACTTTGGCACAGTCAGCAATGGATCCCTTGCTTTTACTCAAGTTTCTGCCAGCCAAGAACACTTTCAAAGCCCTTCTGAAGACATCAGTAAAAGAAGTAATGCATGTGGTGACTTCACAGATAGAAGTGATGTTCATCAGCGATCATCAAAGGGAACTCCTCAATCAAAAGAGATTTCAAACAAGGATGAATGTTGCACAGATGATGCTGGTTCTAGCATGACAGTTCAGCCTCTTGCAGAATTGGAAAATGGAAATGACAGTGAGTTTGGAGACTTTGGCTTAGGGGTAAAAAGGTTTCCAGACTCTGATGAGTTTTCAGCCTTCAGTTCTGCTGGTTGTAACCAAGCTACAGAGTGGAAGGCTTTTGAGGCTGAGCAAAAAGAGAGCTGCTTGTGGGCTGCTTTTGAAGATGAGCAGGTGGTGGAACCTCATCCCATAAAAGATGTGTGGCCATCAGATAGGACAGGCACAACTTTTGATGATGAAGATTCAGTGACTCATACACCTAACAGTGTTTCTGTAGCATCTTTGCATGGAACCAGTAGTGGGAAGTTGCAGGACTTGCCGGCTTCAGCTCGGGTAACTACCACACTTTGCTACTGATGCTTATGGTTTGCTTTTACAATTCGCTTTATTATGTAAAATGCACACACTTCATTTTACCTCTTACTTTTGCATTCCAATACTATGCATGTTTACATGGGCGTTAGTCCTTCCAGCAAAATTCCATTTAAGCTTGAGGCTCTTTGAAATTTCCTCAGCATGCACATGCATTGAGCAGGGGGATGTTGCCCGTTTTCCTTTCCAGCTGCAATTCCTCACAGGGCAACAAATGCCTCTTAAGCAGAAAAGCTATTTTCTGCATTAACTCTGGTGAACCCCACAACCTCAGAAGCAGCTCTAGGGGTGGAGCATAAAGTCCAGCAGAAGGAGAGGGGCTGGCGTGGGAAACCTAGCGGGTCCACTTTGAATCATAACTACTATGTTGAGTTGGTTTACTCCCAGATTGCACCACTACTGTGATTTTCCAAGAACACTTATTTTAGGTATACTTGGGAACACATGTAGCACAGGTGATAAATCTTTGTGGTCCTCTTGTCTGCATTAAATAATTAGAATTTTGGGTGACAAAGACAGTTTCAGCCCAGTTGGACTTTCTGTGCTGTTGGTGCAGCACACACATACAAAGCTTCTTGCAGTTCCAACTGCTCTGTAACCAGACAATCCTCCTCATTTGATGGAAGGACATTTGATAATTTGTGATTTACTTTTTTGTCATATACAGATAAGGATGCTCTTTCATTTTAAAAACTAGCCAAGTTTTGAAAGCATAGCAGATAGAGGTTATGCAGCTTAAAGTTTAATCAAGCGTCTACATGAGAGCCATTCAAGGTAGAAGCAAGCTATAGAACTGAATCTGAAGAGGAAATTGGATTAAGGTTGTGTTAAACTCAAGAGACATTGTGAATAAGAAACATGCTGGCTACAAGTGCAAAGTTTTCCACAAAAGCTTGGATTTAGGGTCACTTTTCTCTCAGAAACCAGTAGTAGAAGAGGCTTTCTGCTAGCAGGATGCACATTTTGAATCCAAGCCGTTTTAATGGGAATTTCAGTTTTCATGTGTTCCATTAGCATAGTAATATAGGCACCTTTGTACATAATTTATATAGCTGAAAGTCATGTTTCAGAAATGAAAGACTGTTTAAAACCAATTCTGTCACACACGCCCCCTCATGGTAGCTGCAGAAATCACTGAGGTCTCCTTGCTCACCAGTTGAGTATTTCTGCTGCTATATGTAGCATGAACGTTTTGATATATAAAGCCTTAAACAGCTCAGTACCTAAAGGAGTTCATCTCCCCATATGAGCTAACCCAGATCCTGCAATCATCATCTGAAGCCCTTCTTGGTGTGTTCCCTCCCCAAGAGTTCCAGAGGGTGACAACATGAAAATGGGCCTTTTCTGTAATGACTCCCTATTTGCAGAATGCTCTCCCCCAAGGAGGCTCAACAACTTCTTCATTACACACCCTTAGGCTCCATGTGAAAACATTACTTTTCACCCAGAGCTTTGGCTAATTAAACAATCTTAGGTGTTTAACTGTTGTGGGGGGCCAGGAGTTATTGTTTTGTTTCTTATTATGCTAAGTTTTTTAAATAAAAATACTGTAAACTGCCCTGTGATCCTTGGATGTAGGGTGGTATATAAATTTAATTAATAATAATAAGCAGAAGTTGTTGGCAATGAGTAGAAAGTTTCATCCAGCTGAATATGACTCTGAATGTTGGCAGGGAGCCAACAGATATACATGATATGATTTCAACCAAATCTGTGAATTGGCATTTGAGACCAGATCATATTTCACTACAGCTGGCTGGCCACCTCTTCATATCATTGGTTTTAAATTCCTCCTTGCAAAGGCATCAGAGCAATTTTAAATTAAAACCTCAGTTTTTGATCAATAGTGTTAAAAATACAGTAGGCCTTCTGTTTGGTTATCCTGACAAATAGGTCAATGGATAGTGGATGCAGGAAGTCTGAAATGTTTACCATTCAATTAGATTTAAATTAATCCAAATGATGAATGTAATTTATTTTTTACTTATTAAAACATCTATATGCTGCTTTCAGAAATATCTGAAGTTGTTTACATAAGAAAAATGACAATTTGCTAAGCTGACTCGGGTGATGGGGATTATAGTCCAACAATATCTGGGGATCCAAGTTTGAAGACTTCAGTGCAAGAGAGTTACTTACTTTTAGGCAAAAGATAGATAGCTTCTTTATATTTTTTATATTCACTTATATAAATGGAGTTTTATGCTGGAACCATAATTATAATGATTGAGTAATGCTAATCTGAGAGAAATGTTTAACTCTGTATCATACTTATCAGCTTCTTTGCTGGTAGCTGTTCCCCTGATCAAAAGCAACCCATGGCAGGAAAACAGTATGTTTTTAGCCAGCGTCATTATGACTAACCAGGAAGTAGAAACACAGAAAAATTCTGTGCTATCACAAAATTCTCAGAGCATTTGATGCTAAAAAGAGAAGGAACCCATTCCAACCTTGTGATATAGTCTCCAGTTCATTAATTCTTTTGCAAATGGGCCTTGACTGATTTTTTCCCCCTCCAGTTCTGCCGAAAGTAATGCCATTTCTAAGATAATCAGGTGTTAATTGAGCTTTAAGAGAAGATCCATAACTTATAATAAGTTAGCATATAGAGTTTATATGAAGCTGCCAAATTAAACTTTAGTTAAATACAGTGGTGCCCCGCAAGACGAACGCCTCGCAAGACGAAAAACCCGCTAGACGAAAGGGTTTTTCTGTTTTGGAGGCGCTTCGCAAAACGAATTTCCCTATGGGGTTGCTTCACAAGACGAAAAAATCTTGCGTCCCCCAGCGGTTTTTTTTTGCTTTTTTTGCCCTTTTCCTAAGCCGCTAAGCCGCTTATCAGCTGTTCCGCTGATAAGCCGCTTAACAGCTGATCGCTGGAAGCCGCTTGACAGCTCTAGCACTAATCCGCTAAGCTGTCAATGGGCTTGCTTCGCAAGACGAAAAAACCGCTAGACGAAGAGAATCGCGGAACGGATTAATTTCGTCTAGCGAGGCACCACTGTAAATCTTTGCTTAGACTCAGAGCACAACTTTCATTGAAAAGTATTCAGACTGAGACTTGGTATAAAATAGTTCTCAAACTCCCTTTGTTCTAGATGCATTTTGTACAGGGAATTTCATTAGCGGGTGCAGTTTCTGAGCACTGTGCGCAGTACTGTGCCTAAGATTTCAGTTTAAAACTGCAGAGTGGAAGGAAGGAAGGAACTTTTTCTGCCTCCCAACTTCCAGCTCCTTTCTGAAGACCCTCTTAAGAATACTAGGGGGTGGTCAGGGGAAGGACTAGACCATGTGAAAAATGAACATAATATTTTAGTTGCAGTTCATTAATTTTCAGCTTTGTATTCTCGTTATAAAAAAGCGTGCCTAGACATTCCATTGTTCCACCCATAACCTAGGTTTGAGGTGCCATTTAGCCCCTAGTTTTCATATCTTAGTTTCTTACACTGGTTCTCAGACCTCTCAACTCAAGAGCCAGAATAAAATATATGAGGAGGAGTAGGAAATTGTAAAAAGGATGCAACCTAAGACATAGCAGTCTAAACTTCAAAGAGAGAGAGGGAGGTCAGCATAGAGAGAAAGACACAGGGATGGTGTGAGAAGCTGGTGGTCCCTTACTCTATCTGTCTTAATCCATGCAAACCGCTCTCAAAAACCTGAGTTGCATCTAAACTTCCAACAAGTTAAAGTGTTTTGTGTTTATCTGTTGCTTACCGTATTTTTCGCTCCATAAGATGCACTTTTTTCCTCTTAAAAACTAAGGGGAAATGTCTGTGCGTCTTATGGAGCGAATGTGTGGTCTCTGGGGCTGGGGGGGGACCCGGGCTTCCCCCGCAAGCTTCGGTATCGGAGGCAAGGCTGCGCGCAACCTGGCCGCCACTCCCGGACCAGTTCTGAGTGCTGGGGTCGGGGAAAGCAGGCTTCCCCAGCCCTGCAAGCTCCGGGAGTGGAGGCAAGGTTGCACGCAACCTTGCTGCCACTCCAGGACTGGTTCTGGGGTCGGGGAAAGCTCGGGCTTCCCCCGCCCCCAGCCCCACAAGCTCCGGGAGCGCTCCCAGACCTGTTCTGGGGGCTAAAAACCAAGCCAAGGCAGCTGCTTGGTGTGCCTTATTGTCCAGTGCGCCTTAGGAGCGAAAAATATGGTAACTGAGTACTGTGGGTATAGTTCTATGCCATTTAGTACTAATCAATAAAATAAGTCCCATTTATCCTTGTCAACTTATTTTTATACCACATTTTCCAGAAGTAAATCTGTCCTACAAACAGTTCACACAAAAATTAAAGTCTTAATGCAGTAATACAATAATAATAATACATAATAAGATATACAGTATCACTGCAACATAATACTACATAATTAATTACCAACAGTTTACATTTCATTTAACACACACAAAAATTAAGAAATTCCTGTATACAGCTTGCCAGTAAGTCAAGTCAAAGTACCCATTAAGCCAAAGGTTCCCAACCTTTTTGGTACAGTGGCCCACATGTCCAAATTTACTCAGTATGATGACCCATTACTTTATTGTCTCCTGAATTTTGGGCTTCCATAACTCCTCATATTGTAGTCAATTTTAAAATTGCTCCCCATCCTCCTCCTTCCTGTGCCCCATCCCCCTTGAATTTGCGATTAACTTTTTATTTGAGGGGTTTAAAATACATAAAAAAATTAAGTGTTTATTTTACAGGTGTTGTTTTATACTTGGAGTTTTTAAGAATTAAAACCAAGGTGGTGAGGCATAAGACAAAATTAGAGAGAGCAGTAATTGCTGCTGCTTCCCCCTTGCTGCAAAAATCCAAACCCACCTCATGCTTACGATGGGAGGTCAACTATGTCCTGCTGTTCCTCATTGTAGAGCTCAAACAATATAAATTTTCTATACAGACACCCACACTTCTTTCTGCTACTTTCTAATAACGGGAAGCATTCCCTTCTACTAGGAAAATATAAAAGGTGGCCACATTACTCTTGCATGCAAATAGAGCACACACATGCACTCCCCATATGCATACAGACAACAGACACACATACCCCCCCTCTTTCATATGTTTCTATATATACATCACATACACAGAAGCACATACAGTATATGCCTCCCTCTCTGCCTATGTGCATACATACCCCCCCACACACACCACACAAACCTCTCCTTCTCTGCCCAAGTGCATCTCTTGTCCCCACCACACTCACATACATACACACCCCTTTCTTTCACATGCACACACGCACCACCAATATGTATCTCACCAACAATTGTGCAATTGTTCTCAATCACAAACACACATTGCTTGAGAAAAAACCCCAACCCTGTCAGAAAAGGGGCAAAGGAAGCTCCTGCCATCAGCTGCGCCTGGCTGGCAGCAACAGCATCCTGAGCATGCGGGGAAAGCTTCACCACTCCTTTCTGCCCTAGCCTTCCTTTTAAAAAGTAAGTGGCTGGCAGGCAGCAGTGGCATGAACAAAGATGACAGTGCTTCTCACTGGAGCATTCTGACAGGGCAAAAGCACTGAAACCTGCAACCAATTTGCACTTGCAACCCACTTGCAGGCCATGACCCTTCAGCAACCTAAAGCTGTTCTCTGCGTGTAGACCCTGAATGGTCAGGTTGATCACTCCCCCACCAACATACCATACCAACATACGTACCACAAAGATGCCTTGGTATGGGCTGGCCTTGCTTAACAGCAACGGGTTGCAGGCATGCTTCTCCCCCGAAGGATATGAGTAGATGCATATCTACTCATCAGTGAGTCATCACAGCCCTCTTTAATGGTTCTGATCAGCAATTTGGGGGCAGGGGTGACCCAATTTTATTTTTCTTCTTTCAAAGCAATTGATCAGCTGCTGTCAAATCTGAGAGTCCAACTTCATGTGGCTATCCCATATTGTATTGGGACACTGAAGTTACTGAAGGGCTGCTGAGACGTGATGCTTTCAAGCAGTATGAAATGCTGTTTATATACTACTATAGACGGTAGTGTTCAAATAGGAACTATGATCGTCACTGAGAGAACTAATGAAAGTCAGTGTTGACATGGTGACTGTATGGCATCAATGTTCTGAGCAAAATGCAGTGTCTCATAGAGCATGCCAGCTGCTTTATCTCAGGCATACATAGTTGTTCTTTACCCAATAGTTACTGTAGTGTAAAGCATGCAGAACAGTCAACTTGTGATTGCTTTCTGTTATGCTTATTCAATGCACAGTGTGATCATCTATGAAAATTTGGCCTTTGCACAGTGCATGTTTGAAGTTTGCTGCTTTGACACAAAAGCTAGATGGGATTCTTAAAAGCAAAATAATAATCTTAATGTGGAATCTTTAAAGGGCATTGTATTTCCAACTAAGTGGTTAAAGTTCTAAAGATATTGATATGATTTTTCTCTTTGAAACTCAATGCATTTTCATCTTTAACCTCTCCCCACAGACATAACATGATTTCATGAGCAAAGGATGTTTGTATGTCCCCATATCTGACTGAAGTGTTGAGGCCAACAACTCTCCTGAAACCATTTTAAGGCAGAAGTAAAAACAGGAAAGAGGCAAAGCACAAAGGCTGCTGAGATTGTTGTTGTTGTTATTTCTATTATTATTATTTAAATACAGCTTTATATTTTATAGAACAAATCTCAAAGCAGTTTACAACACATTAAAACATCAAATACAGCAATCTAGGAAAAAACCAAATCCAAGCTTCATAAACTAATTTTAGTGCAAGTTGATTCTGTGGAAATTGAAAGTGTAGTTAACACTCACAGGCATCCACAGAACGTGAATGGCCAAAGTCATTGAGCGGAAATTAGTGTTTGGCAGGATCCTGTGTGTCTCCTTGTCCTTGACTTTGCAGTTCATATCTGCGTGATGCCCTTCTCAACTCCGATTTGGGAGTTGGGAAAGGGGGCAGGGAACTTCTCCAAAGTGTGGGAACTTACTTGCACGACTCTCTATCTTGAAATGTAAAGGGAGAGCTTGCTTTGGTGCTGAGCTGCCACCCCAACAGGGGTGTCTTCACAGCACCAAAAGGGAATCTTCATTCTTCATTCCAGAGATGAGTTGCACCTCCAGACTGGAGAAAGAAATGGGGGTTTGTCTATTTGGCCTCACCAGAGAGCAATAGGGCACTTGTGAGTGGAATTGAGGCCCACTGATTAGTTATTTCCCAAAGCTATATCCATTTATTTGCTTGCTTGCCTTGTTTGATCTGTGCTTAGGAAATAATATCTAAAGTTTGTAATTTCATATTCCCCTGACTTTTAAAAGCAGTAATTTGCATAATTTTCAACAAGTTGGTTTTGTCTGTTCTGATGCAGACAAAGCTGCTAAGTCGTCTAGAACGAATATTTGAAGCCTGTTTTCCTCCTGTAACTGTCTCTGAAATGGAAGAAGAGATTGCTCCTTTAAATCTCTTGTTGGAAATGGGTAATAAACCTGGGAGGACAGAGGAGACCTTGTCACAAAGGTATGGACCATTTTTAAATGTCATACATACACAGAAGCATGCAAGCTTTCAGTGATTTCTGAGGGTGTATAGCAGTAATCTTCTAATGGCTGAAACATCAATGGATTTTTAGTTACTGCTTGCATTTTGTTTTCTTTTAAAAAGCATAGTTCAATGTGGTTAGTTTTTAGTGACTGCTTTTGCTGCCACAGAATAATCTACTTGGTGGGTTTTTGTTGTACTTTAAGTGATGTGCAAATGAGGTAGTTAAATAGGATGTGGCTTATTACTTACAGTTATATTATTTATTAATATGTTGAATTCCAAGTAGACATCATTCTGTTTGCTACAGACATCGTTTTCTAATTATAAGTTAGAAAAATAATTGTTCTGAGAACCTTATACCACTGTTATCTCCCTAGAGGTTTGGTGTTTGGGCTTGTGTTTAATGGTTATAGTGTTATATGCCAGTCATTTAAAGATGCAAATTGAAGTGGTTAAAGCTGCTGAGTTTTAGCATTTCCTCCTCTTCACTGTTTCACTTGATGTATAACTGACTATGTAGGGAACTGCTAGATGTGTGGACAGAGCTTCAGGATATCCACGATGCATATGGATTGAAATATCAGTGGGGTGGCTCCCTCAGCAACAAAAAACTCCTCTGCTCTCTGGGAATCGACACAAGAAACATCGTGAGTTATCCGCAAAGCCAACTAACCAACAATTTCTTCCATTCTATTGGTACACAAAATAAGTGTGCGATATTATTCCTAAGAATGTTGTTGTTTATATTAAAATGTATTTATTCTATCAGTTGCCCAAAATCTGTTACTCTTGTGTGACATACAAAAATGACAAACAATTTCAAATTGTCCATGTAATTTTATATAGTAGCAGTTATGCTAAAACAATCATTTCTAAATTTGAGAATAAGTCTAAAAATCATGACAAGCAGCAATTAATACTAAATGCTACATCAGATAGTCAGGGACTCTTCAGAGGGGGGTGAGTGGGATTCTGGGGGCAAATGAGGAAGGGATAGTCTCATGTCATGATTAGAACACAGCTCACATGACATTGACTGCAACCCAAAGATACTGCATGAAAACCATTGACCCAAAAATGAGTCTTGAAGCTAACTGGACTTCACAAATAAAATGTTTCAGTCTAATCAAATGGAAATTTCTTTTGTCTTAGCTCTTTACAGGTAACAAGAAGCAACCTGTTATAGTGCCCATGTATGCAGCAGGATTGGTAAGTTTTTTAACTGTTTTAAGCAGTTTCCTTAGAAAGCCTAGAATTATCTAAACTTTCTTGTCAGAAGTAATTGTAGATTTGGTATAATACCTACAGCATGTTTTATAGTCCATAAAAAGAATGATAAGTATTTTGGTTGTTACTTAATATTTTAGCAAACTAGATAGATCTTAATTTTGTTAAACTATATTTAGAGGCACTAATATCACACACTTTGACTGTGGCTGGGCAGAAATGGGTAACAAATTCCTTTATGTTCCCTCCCTTATAGTCGCTTTCAACCATTTGTCCTTTTTTATCTTTTTAAGTTATGTATGGTATAATCATCTTTTAATTATTAGTTTTTAGCTCTTATCTGTTTTAAGTCTTATGTGTTCAGTTTATCTGTTTGTTTTATCTTATGCTGGTCTGTGACCAAAATAAAGTTTGTACTGATGCTAACAAATTTATAAAATCATTGTACGGCACCCCAGTGTTTTCTCTTGGTTTGAAGATCAAGTAGTTCTGAACTACAATAAAATCAAAATAGTTCTGTAATACAGTTAATTTGGTTAGAAAATCAAAAAGTTCTATACCGCAGTATTTTGTCCCTAAAACAAATTAAGAGTGGCTTTTTGTCATTTCTTTAACGTGAATTATAAAAGTAAACTTTAAATAATAATGCTAAGTAGTCAATCAGGGGAATATACAAAAGTGAATCCAGCATTATCGTTGGAAGAATAATTGTTTGTTTCTTTTGGGTTTGACTAATTTTTGTTTTTCCTAAAGGGTGGTATTTGAGCAGATTCTGTGATGTCTTAATTTCTAGGGTATGTTAGAGCCTACAAAGGAACCCCTGAAACCAATATCTGCTGCAGAGAAAATAGCTTCCATAGGACAGACTCCACTTGCATCACCAGAGATGAATATATGTACAACTGATCAGTTCCAGGTAAAAAATAATAATGTTTTGTGGCATTGATGCCACCATCAATGGCTCTGGGCATATGCCTGTTCAGAGCTCATTAGTTTGGGGTGGGCAGACTGTTGCTTCTCTTGACAACTTGTATAGTGCACCAACGTCCCCACTCCACCCTGCCTTGAGGTCTTGCCCTCATGCCTGAAGAGTCTCATAGCTAGATCTCTGGCTGACTGCCAACAGAGAGGAGGCTCACACCTGCAAAAGGCTGTAGTGAGTTCTTCTGCCTCAACACTTTCTAATAATCTATAGCGAATGAGCTGTCCTGACCATACAATATACCTAAATAACAGCTTCCAGTAGATTAAAATGGTTATTTTCCTATACCTCCTCTTATGAATTTGCCCTTTTCAGTTTTAAGGCTGTTGTGATACTTATAGAAATCACATGCAAAGATTTTAATCCTTTCCCTATTGGTTTTAACCCTCTTGTGCATTTGAAAGACGTGCCAGAGTTTTAAAAAATAACACTTTCTATCCTTGATTGTTTTTCCCTCTCCTGCATTTAGATATAGATTATCTTTCCTAGTCCTGTTAAATTCTAGATGATTGGAAAAAGAACAAGTGATTGGAGGAAGTGATCTATAATCTACTTTAATTGAAATTTTGAACATAACCAAAAAGGATAATTGATACCACTTATTTTGTCAGTTTACATCTCTTGTGTTTAAAACCAAAAAAGGGTATCCAAACAGTAGGATGACCAGACTTGCTTCTTTCTATAGGAGTATGCAAACTACTGAATTTTGCAGAACATGCCTCTAGAGCAGGCCTGCACAGCGTACATGGGTCACTTGCAACCTTCCAAAGGATTTTGTGCAGCTTGTGAAAAATGCTTTGTCCATGCCCGCTTGGCCCTGATGGGGAGCTGAGCACTCATCTTGCCCAGCCTCCCTGTTGCCCACCCTACCCCTCTCTCATTGCAGGCAGCTCGCTCTCTCCCCTTGAGGCGGAGGCAGCTGTGCCTCACGCACCTCACGCTTTCTCATCCAAAGCAACCTTCAAGTCTGAAACAGGACCTAGAAAAGCCCCCTTGCTGCACAACACCTGCCCTCCTCGTGAATCTTTCCTGAGCCCCAATGAGGAAGGAAGGAAGGAAGGGGGGAAACTTGGAGGGAAGGCTGCTGAGAGAAAAGCCCTAGATGCTGCCATGTGCTAGCCAACAGAAAAACTCCCTACGCAACTGAGGTCATCCCCTGGGAAACGGCAGCAGTGCTCCCCAAAGGGAGCTTCCTTCTGCCTCCAGCTGAGCCTTCCACGGACCCTCCTTTAGCACCCTGACAGATCAGCAGGGTGGGGGAGAAACATGGCACCCAAAGGACCCACCACTGGAAGCTGTGAATGCCATGGTGGCCATGCCAAAGAGGGGGGCACTGAGACATTGAGCCACAAAGAAGGAAAACCTGCGGGCCACTAAACCAACCCGCTGGCAGATTCCCACCTCCCCTCCGCAGTTGAGGTTGCCCCCCCTCCAAGAAACAACAAGAAGTCCAAGTAGACAGTAGGGGCACCAAGAACAAAAAGGGAGGGGGAGAGGTAGAGAGAGAGAGAGAGAGAGAGAGAGAGAGAGAGAGAGAGAAGGCAGAGAAAGCAAGAAAAGTACCAACAATGATGAGAAAAAATACTTTTATTTTGGCCCATACCTACTGCCAAGTTGTGCAGGTCTGCTCTAGAGGTAGTTCTGATAAAATATTGCTATTTTTAATTCCATTCCCATTTGGAACAAATACAGTGGTGCCCCGCAAGACGAAGGCCTCGCAAGACGAAAAACCCGCTAGACGAAAGGGTTTTCCGTTTTGGAGGCGCTTCGCAAAACGAATTTCCCTATGGGCTTGCTTCGCAAGAAGAAAGCCCATAGGGAAATCTCCGGGGACCTCTTTTAAATGCTAGCGGTGGGGAGCAAAGCCTTTCCCCCCCCCTCCGGCCTTCAGAAGAGGTCCAGGAAGGCCGGCGGGGGCCGAAAGGCTTTGCTCCCCACCGCCAGCATTTTAAAAGCAGTCCGGGATAGCAGGGAAGCGCTTCCCGCTATCCTGGACGGCTTTTGAAGGCAGGCGGGGGGAGCAAAGACTTTTGCTCCCCCGCCGGCCTTCAGAAGAGGTCCAGGACCTCTTCTGAAGGCGGGCGGGGGGTGAAAGTCTTTGCTCCCCCCTGCCTGCCTTCCCGGGAGAGCGGAGAAACACAGCGTGTTTCTCCGCTTTCCCGGACGGCTTTTGAAGGCAGGCGGCGGGGGGGGGAGTAAAGACTTTCGCCCCCCACCGGCCTTCAGAAGAGGTCCTGGACCTCTTCTGAAGGCGGGCAGGGGGCAAAAGTCTTTGCTCCCCCCGCCTGCCTTCCGGGAGAGCGGAGAAACGCAGCGCTGCGTTTCTCCGCTCTCCCGGGAAGGCAGGCAGGGGGGACAAAGACTTTTGCCCCCCGCCCGCCTTCAGAAGAGGTCCAGGACCTCTTCTGAAGGCCGGTGGGGGGCGAAAGTCTTTGTCCCCCCTGCCTGCCTTCCCGGGGGCCTTTAAATCGCCCCGGGACAGCGGATAATTCCTCCGCTGTCCCGGGGCGATTTTAAAATGCTGGCGGGCAGCAGCGCTGCCGCCCGCCAGCATTTTAAGATCACCCCAGACAGCGGAGAAGTCCTCTGCTGTCCCGGGGTTTTTAAAATGCTGGTGGGCGGCAGCGAAGGCTTCGCTGCCGCCCGCCAGCATTTTAAAATCGCCCTGGGAGCGGAGAAGTCTCCGCTGTCTGGGGTGATCTTAAAATGCTGGCGGGCGGCAGCGCTGCTGCCCGCGAAGCCTTCGCTGCCGCCCACCAGCATTTTAAAAACCCCGGGACAGCGGAGGACTTCTCCGCTGTCTGGGGTGATCTTAAAATGCTGGCGGGCGGCAGCGCTGCTGCCCGCCAGCATTTTAAAATCGCCCCGGGAAGTCTCCGCTGTCCCGGGGGCTTTTAAAATGCTGGGGGACGGCAGCGAAGGCTGCGCTGCTGCCCGCCAACATTTTAAGACCGCCCCGGGACAGCGGAGAAGTCTCCGCTGTCCCAGGAAGGCAGACGGGGGGGGGAGCAAAGACTTTCGCCCCCCACCGGCCTTCAGAAGAGGTCGGGGGACAGACTGTCCCCGGACCTGGTCTGAAGGCGGTTTCCATAGGAACGCATTAATTGATTTTTAATGCATTCCTATGGGAAACCGTGCTTCGCAAGACGAAAAACTCGCAAGACGAAAAGACTTGCGGAACGAATTAATTTCGTCTTGCGAGGCACCACTGTATTACAACAATAATTTTTGCCATGAAACATTAACATATATTTTTTAAAAGTCTGATAACTAGAATTAGATCTACATAACAAACTGCTTGACTCACCCTACCTGATCCAAAGCATTGTGTTGAAATTCTGCATGATGTATGTGTTTTCTTGCTAGTTTTGGATATGTTCAGAATATCTAGCACTGGCACATAAATTCTTCTAGTTGTCACCAAATGTTTCAGGAGATGTGTAGATCGCTGAACAGATTAGATGAATGGGGTGAATAGACTGTGTGCCTCTCAGCAGAGGACATCCATAATAGCAGGTTGGGAAATCTCTTCGTGATTTCTGTGTGTGTATTTCAGTGGCTAGCCCTTTGGTAAGTTAGAGCTCTAGTGTTTTATAAAAGTAAGCTTTAGAACAACTTCACATGCAAGTCTTAGAATCTCTCCTATCATAATTGAAAATTTGTGTAGAATGGTCGGTAAATCTCCTCAGCTGCGCTTTTGTCCATTGCATTTGCATTATTTAGATTGTTCTCTATGCTGTAATCATTATGAGCAGCAACAAGAGATGTAATGAAACAATCTGTTGGCACACTTTGATCTGACCTTGCTTTGATGCCTGTTCAAAAAAAGGTGATTCTGCAGTTCACTATGAATGTATAAAAGTAGAGGTAGCAAAAAGTAGAGGGGCAGCAGAAAATAAAGAGAGGCAAGCCTGTTTATGGTAATAACTAGAAGGCTTATTCTTGTAGATAATAATGAAAACTGCAGATAAAAATTATGAAAATTGTCACTTTATTAGGATTCAAAGATATCACTTCAGAAAGAAATTCCAATAAGAGTTTTTCCCTTTTTAAAAAAAGATTTAAGTATAAACCTGCTTATGGCTCTCCTTTTGCGTAGAGAAATCGGATAAGAAGTACCTTCAGACAGGGCCCCCCCCCCATTCTTGCCACAGCTTCCACACTTCAGTCCCTAAACCAATAGATTTAGTATACGTGTCTGTTGATTATATATGCCTGTTGGTTTAGGTTTGCCCATTGATGTGCAACCAAATAATACTTTTAGTTATTAATAACTTAACAATTATTTTAAGATTAAATGATTATTTAAAGAGGATCCCACTGAGCCAGTTTTACCCGTCTGAAGTTGCATATAACAGTTAAGTTGCGTTGTAAGTGACTTTAAGGGTTTTCAAAGCTGCAAAACTGATTATGCTGTTATAGGCAGAGGGGTTTTCAGATGGAACTCACTAGAACTGAGTTCCAGCACCTCTTTGTAGCATGCTGGTAACTGTATAGAGGCACGGCACCCAGAGCTGCGTGTCGGAGGCTTCAGCTGCATGGTGCTTGTGGCTTTGTGTTGGAGGCCATGGGGTCGCATCAGAGGTAACATTGTAACACATCCACAGCGCTGCCCCCCCCAAGCTTTCTTCTCCCCCTAAAAAAAACCTCATCAACTTAGGGTTGTCCGTCAAAAAAATGAGGAGTTCCTGCACTTCTTTTTCTAGGAAAAAAAAAACACTGGTTACAGATGAGGCTGGTTCTGTTTCTGCTGCCCTGATCTTAAGCATTCCTGCCAGTGTTACCTGCCAGAGTGATAGCTCTGCAATGCTGGCATAATATAATGGCCTGTTTCATTGTATTTTGGCAATATTTGCAACTCCCCATGAAAATTTCCAGACCAGGCAGTCTAGGAACAATCTGTAAACCATAGTTATTCTTAGGTTACAAGAAACACTGTTTTTATGACTTCAGTTACTTTAGTTTAGTTATTACCTCTGGCTCATTGTCCTTTGGCTTTTCAATTGTTGCTTTTTTGCTTGCATGCAAAAGAACTTCATGCGACACGTTTTGTTATGCTATGACCTGACTGTAAAATTTGATTTCTGACTTTTCAACTCTAGGAATCTCTACCACCTGTCCAGTTTGACTGGAGTAGCAGTGGCCTTACTAACCCTTTAGATGGTACGTCTCTCCGTAGAGCCTCTAGCACAAGAGCTAGAGTTAAGAAACCTACAAAGTTCAGACAAACATCTCTCTGCTGATTTATTTTATATATATATCTGTGGGGGGTTTTTTTGTGTGTATGTGTGTGTATATATATATATATACTCTCACACACACAAAAACACAGATAGATATATACACACATACACAATTTCTTAACTTTGGAAATTCAGGCTTTCTGTTTAGTTATGCACTATTTAAAGCAGTCTGTAGTGTTTAAGAACAAGGTAATACACCATTTTGCTGAATTGGTGTTGCATACACGCAACCACATTACATGTTCTAAGAATGGAATAGTTAAATAATTTTTGTTTACTTTATAGCTATCACCTCAACAAACACTTGCCTGTTTAGACTTTTGTAAAGTTTGAAATGGCATAGTCAAGTGGGTAATTGGGCTTGCTTTCAAGCACAGTTTTTAACATAACCTGTTTGCAAAAGGAACAGTTTTTAAATTTTTAGTTTTAAAATGTGCATATATTTTATCAAAGCTTCAAAATCTAAAGGCCTCTAAATTTAAACTAGGGCTAGTAGATAGTGACATAGTTTCTTAGCCATTTGTTAATAATGCTGTTGAACTTGTCATAATTACTGGCCATACCAGAGACCTAAAAACACTGCTATACGATGTTTAAAGATGTGACCACATTTTGGTCCATATCAGAGTGCTGAAGGAAAGCCTGGATGGACTATCTTGCTGTTGTCTGGTGTCCTATTACTGCAGTCAATTCATCTTGCTTTCTTTTAACAATTTCTTTAAAATATGTATATCTGATTTTTCTGTTTCAGTATTAAAGGGGAACAATGTAGTTTGCCACGAAGGAGCTGGATGTAATGAGAACCATTGTTACAGATATTCATATTTTGTTTTGCTAACCTACTGACAATCTGCTACTTTAAGCTATAGTTACAATTTGTCAGTCTCTTTAAATTATGTAGAGAACATAAATGATTTTGAATTAGATGAATAGTTTGGAATTTTAAAAAATGTTTCCCTTTAATTAATCCCTTTAATCTGGATCTCTGGTTCTGTCCATTTTTCTAAACAATGTTGGCTACTTTTTAAGTTATTAGTGTTGAATTCCTTGCTGCATTTGTACATTAGAATGTACACTGACTTGTTAACATCTTTAGAACCTACAAACTAATATTGTAAGCACTATTATGTGAATTCTTTTTTTTTATAAAACAAAACTATGTAATGAGTACTAATTATAACTGGCATGTTCAAGTGTGTGTCTTACCCCCTTTTTACACATAAATCACTCCCTTGGCTTACCTTCTATATGGCTGCCTACCAACACGGTCACTGAATTTCAAGCTAGTGGAGGTTCCACTCTTCTGAACCTTGATTTCTTTGGGCCCGTGGATGACAGTAGCTCTAGCACCACCACCACCATCCCAGGTCAGCAGAGTGCTACACTGCAAATTTAATCTCTTAACATTCTTACTAAAAGCATGAGCCGCATTATGTGACTTTCCTACAAACAAGAAGAATGTCTATGCTCCATTTTTCTCTTTAAGATGCCCGCCTTCATTAGTTCTCCCTTCTATCATTTGCCTCCAGTAGTTAGTTAATACTATTTGGTTGGTACTCTAGAATGTTAAGCAAAGAATGGATTTTAAGAAATTTAAGAACTTGAAATGCTTAAAACAATTTTAATTGTGGGCTAAAATCTTGATGTATCCCACTTGAAAATGCAGTTGGAATAAAATCCTAGTATTCCTGAGAATGTTGCTCAGTTGAAAAAAATCTTAAGACTATGATTAATGCACTTGCTTATGGGTCTCATTAATCTTAGTACTTAACATCTTCTGAAGATAACCAGTAGATGGCTGCAATTTCTTCTTGCAGTAATGAAGTTTACAAACAAGAGCTTACACCTAGCTATTTTATAGATAAGCTTTGCTGTTGTCATTTAAGGCAATATAAATGTATTGTAGTTCTGCATGACACTTAATGCCTTAAATGTTTTAATCGTTGAGTTGAAAAAACTGCAAATTTAGAAGAAAAGTCTGATTAGTTACAGCATATCTTTTTACAGAACAGTCTGCTTCAGTTTAATTCTCTTGAAAGATAAAGCTGTTTCTCACTTTACCTTGAATTATTAATCTGTTGGGAAATCAGAATGCAAAGAGATGTGGTTACTAAAGGAGTGGCATCTATTAAATCCTGCAGCCGCAGGAGTATTGAACAAAGGTGGGGGAACCTGTGTTCCTCCTGATGTTGTGGTTCTTTCAACTCCTATCACTCCCAGCCTGCATCACCAATGACCAGGGATGATGAGAGTCATAGTTCAACAACATCTGGAGGACCACAAGTTAGTTATTCTGGAACAGAAGATGTGAACACATTTCCCATACCCTTGTACAGTCCTCTGCTTGGAGTTTATGTTTCTTGATAGAGCAGAATTTTGCCCATGCACTTAAGGGATGGGGAGAACAGGACTCCATTATGATCTGTAGATATTTTTTTCATGGGTGGAAAAATCACGTCCTTGATTTTTGTGTGTGTGTTTGAGAGTTCTTATACGTCATTGTCATGATTAATTTTTCACTTCTAGTGTTTATGTTTCAGAACTACTTGATCATATTTTCTGGAAGTCAAAAGTACAGAAACTTCTTGAGTTTTGTATGGTAGTTTGATATAAAACTTCACACACTACTTTTAAATCCATCTATGCATTCCACAGTATTGATGATTATTAGTAGACATTTTTTGGCATCTAGTAAAATACAGTTTGACTACTTCTGATACATTCATTTGAAGTGATTATAAAGAAGGCACCTTATCATTTATTTTGGGTTTTCATTAGAATATTGTCAACAAATTCGCAGATGTCATCGTTGCTTGTAGGATTTCTGGCTTGTTTCTTGGAAAGTCATTTGCTTCTAGCCTGCAGCTCTCTGTGTGGGTTATGTATGTAATTTTGTGTGGTGTGTGTGTGTTTTGCCTAAGCTAGGCGCTTGATCTAAACTTGGTTGCCTAAATTTCCTCAATCTCATTAAGGTTTTTATAAATAAACGCATTTTCTTTGAAAATCCTTTTCTTTTGTTAGCTGCCTTTTAATCATTTTGGTGAAAGGCGGTATATATTTTTTAAAATATATGCATTTAAAATATAGGTATATATTATTTATGGGTATTAGTAGACACTTTTAGATAATATTGATCTATGGCACCATTTTTTTATGCACTTTATTGAAATGATTGCAGTATCAGAACATGTAGTGGTAGCAGTTATAATAATCATATGCTAAGGTAATAAATTTCACCTAATGAGTGTAGTTGACAAGTGGCTTGAAAACACAAAGTGCTGCAACATGTTACAAATACTTCTTAGATATTGGAAAATTCAGTTGTGATTTTTAAAATCTTAAATACTGACAGCTTTATTCAGTGGCATACCTTAATGGGATTTCAGAAGCTTTGTTTCTTGTAATGTTATTATTTCTGTATGTAACTCTTCAGAAGGCCTGGGCCTGTTGTATTTAAGGGTTCTGTAAACATCTGACAGTATTTCAAATGTATTCTGTATTTTAATTTGAGATTTGAACATGGGACTGTTTCAGTTGAATTGATCGCAAGGTTGAAGTGGATATGAGACGCAAGTGCTGCTCCACCTTTGCCTTAACCGAAGGATTCTCTACTTGATCATTCTACGTAACAGATAGTGTCACCCTTTAACCTTCATATGAATAATTTCTGATGAAAGTTTTGTTGTGATATATCTTGGAGTCCTCATCAAAATGATTTTTTAAAAATGGATATCTTGCCATTTTTGCCATTTTGAACTCCTAGGTGTCTCAGCTTTTTTTAAAAAATAATTAAACTGAATTCCATCAGTTTGTCCAATTATATTACATATTTCTAGAAGCTTGCTTTGAGATATTTCATTGAATCCTGAAATCCACTCTTTCCATAATTGTGTCCAAATAAAAGGTGAGGAACAAATAAGAAGGTTGAGAAATTGTTTATACTTTAGTGAAGAGGAAAAAAATTGCATGAGGACTTCAAATACTCTCTACTTGTATGTTCTACAGAGACAGTGGAATGGAAATGGAAGTTAAAGAATCAATGTGTAGCAATGAAATAATGTTCTAAATAATAATGTAAATCCTTGGAGGATTTTGGTATAAGAAGAAAATGATTATTCAAATTTGCTTTTCGCTCCTGGCTGATATCTTTTATGCCAGTTTTATCCGCAACTCCAATTCTCTGAGTAGTGCATGATGAAAATTAGCAAGTTGTATCTCAATCACATATTAGACATTTAAGTAGCTCAGATGTTTACAGAAGATGGAAATACAGTATCCTAAATTGCAATTGAACATGTGACACTTGTTTCCATCTATCACTGATTATAATTTTATGCTATAAGGTGTGGATCCAGAACTGTATGAGTTGACAACTTCCAAGCTGGAAACCTCCAACTCCACCAGTAAAGTGACTGATGCATTCGCAAAGCTAATGTCCACAGTAGAGAAAGCAAGCACATCAGCAAGGTAAATCACTGTGATTAGTGACCCTTATTATTGGAAGTTAAAGCTTGTTCAGTAACTGCAGCCTAAATATCACCTAATGCATGAGTTCAGTTCCTTGATAGATCTCCTTAGATCTCTATTGCTGTACTAGTATATATTTTTCACAGATTCTATTCTGCTTCTAATGTCACAATTAAATCCATTGGATTAAAATGAGTTGTCAGAACTGTTGCTTTTAAAGTTTTCAGCCTATCCACAGTGGTATGCAGCCTTCTAGTGGCTCATCTGCACTGCTGAAAGCTCACTTGTAAGCCATAAAGCTGATGTTTCCCATGTTATAAACTGTTAGTGACAGCAGGAACGTAGCTTCTAGCTGAAAGCAGAAATTGTCTTTGATGTGAAATGCCTTAACACTTTTGCGTATATATAAATACACTCTTTCTCACACACACACCCCAGCTACTGCATAATCCCTTTTTGTGTTCAATCCCTTCTTTTGTGCATAGCATAATAAGCAGCCATCACTTATTGACTAACTATTTCTAGGAATCTAGAAACAGAATCTGATTTGTTCCTATGTAGGGAATGGGATGAAAGACTGCGAGTAGGGGTCCACTAGTCTGTAATCTGAAAGTAGGATAATGGACTGTGCTCGGGCTATGCTTGTGTGCATCACACAAATCACATCTGATTTGTGTGTTACGCCTATTTGTTAAAACATTTATATCCTGCCTTTCCTTTAAAAAGCAAGTATGTAATATAGAATAAAAGTACAACATAGACTTTTCAGATTGTGAATATGGTAGCACTGCTTCCCTAGGAATGTGTAGCACTCTTGTGAATTGCACATTATGTAGCTCCATGCACAGGTACAACATGTGAGATGACTGTGCTGGTTGACAGGTACTTGGATACTAAAGTAGCGAGTTGTGGCAACTTGCATGTGCTGTGAATACTCATTTTAGCAAAGATTTGAGGTGATGCAAAACATTGGCTTTCATTCAGTCAGCTCACAAATTCAAAAGTAGCAAGTTGTCATGAGCTAAACTGAAAGTATACAGGGAAAGCTGTAGCAGGGAATGCATGAGGCTATTACAGAAGTTAACAAATGGTATGTGTGTAACTCTTATTGCAAGAGCCCTTTACACATGTAACATTAACTCCTGTAATGGCCTCATTTTCAGAACTATTTCTCTGCTGTGTTACATTCAGCTGTTTGCCACCAGGGGGAGTGCTAAGCCTTGATGAACCTTTGCTCAGGTCATTTTCAACTTGGCTTTTCATCAGTTCTGATATAAGAAAAGTGAAAATGCAGTGTGTCCTCCTGCTGACACTTTTTATTTTTTGTTTTATTTTTACTTACACTGTACCCTTCAAAATAGAAAACTAAAGGCTTCAGTCTTTCATGCCAGAACATTCCTTGCCTCCACTGCTTCTGTACAATGTAGATATTACCCCCCCCCCAAAAAAAAAAGCTTAACCTCATAATATTTTTGCCAAGTGCATAGGGAGTTGAAGACCTCTTTACTTATGCTGACTCTTCATAGGTTTGTAATGATTTGCCTGACCTGACTTTTTCAGATCTGGTAGAGATGGACAAGGAGAAAGGGGGTAAAATGTGAGTGAAGTACCAAAGGCAGGAGGTGGGCAGTGAGAGATCATCTTGGTACAAAGATACAAAATTAGCATGAATGCTGCTCTTCCAAAGTACAGGAATTATTTGTTGTGAACATAAGTGTGATACACTATCCTGTGAATGTGTCCTTTATGTTATATTGCCTAATCTACTCTTAGGCATGAGTTGCACATAACATAGAGGTTGCACGTGGTGGCAGCTGAAGGAGAGTGTGGTGTTGAATCTTGTTAGACCCTGTCCTTTGCTCATGCCACTGTTAGAGGAAATTTTCAGGGTGGACAGAAACCTTTTATGTACTGTCCTGCTTAGCTTGTCTGTGTGGGTGGAGTTACTATGGAACAGCTGGGACCACGTACAAGTTTCCAGCATTGGACACATCTCAGTTGCTAAATAAATACTCACTTTGAATTAATGTTTATCCTCTAAACCACAAATGCAGCAGGGAGAGAGACAGGGAAAGAAAAACTATTCACAAGGATGTCTATTTAAGCAGGGGGGTGGTACCTAAAGCAGGAAGAGTTGCCATGTTTAAAATTCCATCTCAGATTGGAATTGTGATTAAAGCCTCTGTGTTGCTTGTTGAAATGAAGGAATTTTAATACATTGTCTTTTTCACTTGAGGAAAAAAAATCACGATGGCTTATTTCATTTCAAGAATAAATGTTAGAACAGTACTGTCAGGACTGCCGCTAGGTCCCAGCTCACAGAGGACCAACGCCCAGTGGATATTATATACAAAAGTCTTTATTGAAGTTTAGTTTCCATTTCCAAGCTCTGGGCGCGCAGACCCACGTCTTAACGCTAGACCGGCTAAGTCCCCTCTGACTCACTGCTCCACCCACACCAGTTTAAGATTCTAGCCCGGCTCCACCTCTTGCGCTGCTCTTTCCTGCGTTGGGTCCTTCTGCCCTCTGGGGTTCCCTCCTTCCTGGACTCCTCTGACGCGGAGCCTCCTGAGTCTTGCCCCTCCCTCCGGCGGGCTTTAGGACCTGGCTCCCTTCCCGGGCTCCCCGCTGTGCCGCGCTCCTGTACATTTGAACTTGGCGCGCGCGCCCAGCCAGTGACTTTCCTTCTGACCGTTTCCCCGCTTCCTGATGTGGGTGTTGCCAAACCTGACTCCTCGCCTCCCTCTGGTGGTGAGGACACTGGTCCCGACTCCTGGGACTCCCCCTCCCCACTGCGCTCTGGTGGAGACGCTGGTCCTGATCTCCAGCTGCTGCTCAGGGACTCCCCGCTGGCCCCTCCCTCTTGAGGTTTCTCCCTTGGAATCTCCCTTGCTCTGGCCACCGGCGCTCCCTTCTGTGAGTCCTCCGATTCGCTAGAGAGGCTTGTGGAATAACTCTGGCCACTGTCACTGCCTGCGCCCCCCTCGTACTCCTCCTCCTCACTCTCCATTTGCTCCCCCTCCTGTGTCTCTCCTTCTGAACCCCTGACATCCATCCCCCCCTCGAAGCCCCCCCTTCCCCCCTCCCCCTCTTCCGGTGCGGGTTCCGGGTGCTCCATTGTTGTAGGGGTGAGTCCAGGATACAGCTCGTCCCCTGAGGCTTGCAACCATCGAGATAAGTCCGGGAAGTCCCCCATGGGCTCGTCGACGACGACCTCCTCCTCTTCCATCTCCTGCGCGGTGTGCTCGAAATCTGAGCTCGACCCCAAATCACCCAAGAGCCCTCCTCCCCCTGTTGCTTGATGGGGGTCCACCTCCCAGGGTCCCTTCGGCATGTCTCTGCGCCAGCCCACTTCGGGTTGGTCCTCCCACCAATAAGATCCCCCCGTGCCAAAACCTGAAAGCGATCCCTCCGGGGAGCTGCCTCCCGGAGCCGAGTCCTCAGCTGACGAGAAACCCCGGAAGGTGCTGGCCGAGAGTGTGGGTGTGAACAAACAATCCTCGAAAAAGCCCGCCGGCATAGGCTTGTGCGGGAAAAGTGTGTGGAATTCTTCCTTGAGCAACTGCTCGTCCACTGCGTAATCCGGCACCCACCTGTTGGCGCTGGCCGGGGTGTCCTCTGTGGCGAGAAGATATTCAATCCCGTCCTCCCCCCACCTTGAGTCTAAAATCTCAGTGGCTTCATTAAGTGGCTCCCCTTTTGGCGACCCCCCTTTTTTGGGCTCTTCTCTGAGCGGGTCTGGCGCCTTCCCCGGTGCTTGAAACCTGTGGGGCTCTCTGTAGGGCGTGAGCACTGATCTATGAAAGACCGGGTGCATTCTGGAACCCTCCGGGAGTGTCAACCGGAAGGCCACTGGGTTGATCTGCGCCTCTACTTGGTAAGGCCCTAGCTGCTTGTGCCCTAGTTTTTTCTTGGCTAACGATCTGGCTGGAACTGCTTGTGCTGCCAACCAGACCCAGTCTCCCACCTGGATGTCCTCCCCAACCCTCCTGTGCCGATCTGCCTGCACTTTGTAAGCCTGTTTTGCCAACTCTAACTGCCTCCTGAGCTGCTCATGGATCTCCTGCAACTCCGCTGCCACGTCCTCTGCTTCCTGTGGCTCCCCCTCCCGCACTGTGTCCAAACCCGGGAAGGTTCTGGGATGCCTCCCGTAGTTGGCGAAAAATGGTGTCACCCCCGTGGACCCGTGCTTCGTGTTGTTGTAGGCAAACTCGGCCAACGGTAGATAGTCCACCCAGGTCGATGGCTGCTGGTTCGCGTAGCATCTCAGGTACTGCTGCATGATGGCGTTGACCCTTTCGGCCTGCCCGTTAGTTTGCGGGTGTCTCGCCGACGCCAGGCTGACCTTGACGTTCAGGAATCCCATCAGCTTTTGCCAGAAGTTGGAGATGAACTGGCGCCCCCGGTCGGACAAAATAGACCGTGGTAGGCCGTGCACCTTGAACACGTGGTCTATAAACATCTTAGCGGTCTGCTCGGCCGTGGCCACCTTCGCGCACGGAATGAAGTGGGCCATCTTGGTGAACAGGTCCACTACCACGAGCACTGCCGTCTTGCCCCTCGAGCTGGGTAGATCTGTGACAAAGTCCAGGGCCACCCTCTCCCACGGTACGAACGGTGTCTGTAGCGGTTCCAACAGGCCCGCCGGCGGCTGGTGCACAGGCTTAGCCCTTTGGCAGGTGTCGCACCTATTGACATAGTCCGCGACATCCCCCCGCATCTTAGGCCACCAAAAGTCTCTGGCTACTAAGTCCACCGTCTTCTCCTTGCCGAAGTGCCCCGCGCTGGGCGCGTCGTGCAGTTGTTGCAGGACCTTCACGCGGAGGCTGTCTCCTGGTACGTAGAGGACTCCCTTGCGTAGGAGCAGGCCGTCGCGCACTTGGAATTCGTCGCCCCTCGCCTTGCCGCTGCACACCTCCTCCAACTTGGCTCGGGCGAACGAGTCCGTTTGCAGCGCGCGGCGCACCGCGTCCAGGTCCACCGTGGCTGACGCGCATGCCCACGCCTGTGGTGTGAAAATGTGCTTGGCCGCCGCCGGTGCCTCTGCCTCCAGATACTGCGGTTTTCTGGACAGCGCGTCCGCTAAGACGTTGCTGTTTCCTGGGATGTACTCAATTCTGAAGTCGAAATCTGCAAAGAACTCCGCCCAGCGGATGTGTCGCTGGTTCAGGAACCTCGCCGTGCGCCAGTACTCCAAGTTCTTATGGTCTGTGCGGACCTGCACCGTGTGCTTGGCTCCGACGAGGAAGTGCCTCCACGCCTTGAAGGCTGCATGTATGGCCAGCAACTCCCTGTCCCAGATGGTGTAGTTCTGCTCCGCTTTGCTGAGTTTTCTGGAGTAGAAAGCGCACGGCCTCCAGTCCCCCTGGTGGTCTTGCTGCAACAGAACGGCTCCCACGGCCCTGTCTGAGGCGTCCGTCTCCACTCTCATGGGCCTGCTGGGATTTACGTGCAGTAGGTTCTCCTCGGAAGCGAAGAGCTGCTTGAGCTTCTGAAAGGACTGCTCCGCCTGCTCCGTCCAGATGAACCTCTTCTTCTTGGAACTGAGGGTGTCGGTGATGGCCGCTGTCTGCATGGCGAAACCCTTGATGAACTTGCGATAAAAGTTGGCAAAACCGACAAACCTCTGTACTTCCTTCCTATTGCGTGGGCTCTTCCAATCCAGTACTGCACGTACCTTGGCACCGTCCATAGCCAGTCCCTTGTCGGACAGTTTGTAGCCCAAGAAATCCACCTCCGTCTTGTCGAACTGGCACTTCTCCAGCTTGGCGTACAGCCTGTGCTCCCGCAGCCTCTGCAGAACTTCCCTAACATCTCTCTCGTGAGCCTCCGGCGATTCCGAGAAGATCAGGATGTCGTCCAGGAAGCAGACGCACTTCTTGTAGAGGAGACCCGCCAAGACATGATGCATGAAGGCTTGAAAGCAGTGGGAACCATTTTTTAATCCAAAAGGCATAACTATGTATTCCTAAGTGCCCAGCGGCGTAAACATGGTCGTTTTCCACTCGTCGCCTTCCCGCACGCGAATGAGATTGTACGCTCCGCGCAGATCCAACTTGGTAAAGATGCGACCCTTCCTCACCGTCGCCAGCAGGTCATCGATCTTGGGCATAGGGAAGGCTGAGGGCTTGGTCTTGAGGTTCAAGACGCGGAAATCAACGACCAGCCTCTTCTGGGGCGTATCCCTCTTCTTTACAAAGAACACGGGACTGCCTCCTGCCGCCTTGGACTCCCGGATGAATCCCCGCTTCAGGTTGTGATCTATGAACTCCCTGAGCTCTTGCAATTCATCCTCAGACATGGAGTACAGTTTCCCCGTCGGGAGCGTCGCCCCGGGCAGGAGGTCGATCTTGCAGTCGTAGGGTCTGTGGGGAGGCAGCTTATCCGCTTCTTTCTCGCAGAAGACCTCCAAAAACTCCTTGTATTTGTTAGGCACCGCTTGCAACATGCCCAAGTTCAGCTGTGGTCCATCCTCGTGCCCCTCATCTTCCAAGTCCGCCAGGATGCAGTGTTCTGCGCAGTAAGAGGAGCCGAAGGTCAGTTGCCGCTGGTACCAAGCTAATGCCGGGCTGTGCCTATCCAGCCAACTCATTCCCAACACTATGGGCATGTCTGACAGGCGGGTGACGTTGAAGCTGATGACCTCACGGTGGTTTCCAATGCGCATCACCATTGGCGGCGTCTGCTGTAGCACTTGCCCTCCCAGTAGCTCCCTGCCGTCCACTGTGACGACTTTCAGAGGTACCGCCGCTGGCAGAAGGGCTATGCCATGTTGCTGGATGAACTGCATGTCTATAAAGTCTGCATTGCTCCCCGAGTCTATGGTGATGGGAATTTCCACAAGTAGCCCATTGGGGAGCTGAAGGGATGCGGTGAGCTGCACTACTGGTTTGGGTGGGAGGGGGTCGGTGGGCTGTAAGATCCCTGGGGATTGCTTCACTGACTTGTCTGGCTGGTCCCCAGAGACGCCATCTCCAGCCAGACAGTGGAGTTTTCCTGCTGCGACTCCCTCTGCTGAATTGCGTCTGTTACTGTCGCTGCGGCTGCAGTATGCTTGTGAAACCGCTGGGGACACTCTTTTGCCATATGCTGAGCACTGTCGCAGATGTAGCACTTCCTGGTTCCTCTAGGAGGCTTCATCTTGACTGCTCCCGGAGTTAGGGCTCCGACTGTGGAGTGAGCCTTAGCACCACCTATCTCCATCGGCTCCTCTCCCCCTCCCAGCGGAGGCATGGATCGAGCGCGCGCCGCCTCCTTGGGGAAGGGAGGCAGTCCTCTCGCTGGCGTGCGTCCCAAATGCCCTTCCTCCTTGCCCCAAGGGCGTCCTTCCAACCGAACCCCAATGGAGAGTGCCCGTTCCACCACGTCCTTGGTGGTTTGGGGTCTTCCCCCCCTTGCGATCTCGTCTTTCACAGCTCCGCTCAACCCCTCCCAGAACAGGTCTCTGACGGCAGGCGATTCTTTCTCCCAGGCTAGCACATTCACCAATGCGAAAAAACGTGAATGATATTGCCTCACAGTGGCTCTACCTTGTCTTAGTCCGTGAATCTCCTTCCTAGCGATATCCACATCAATCTCAGATAAAAAACACGCATCCATCACTTTAATGAAGGCAGCCGCATTTTGGAGGGCTGGATCCTTGTCTCTCCAGAGATTGCGCAGCCACGATTTCGCCTCCCCCCGTAAATGCGAAACAATAAATCCCACTCTCTCTTCCTCATTTTTAAAGTCTTTGTCAAGCAGCTGCAGTGCATAAATTACATCTGCTCTGAAGTTAGGATACTCCTGCAGGTCCCCATTGAAGTGAGATACCAGGCTCCCTCCTCTGTTCCCCAGCCCAATCCCTTCTGGTCTGGTGGCCGGTAGCCTCTGTGTACTTAGCACTTCTAACCTGGTTCGCAGATCCTGGCAGGCAGCAGCTGCTTCCTGTTCTTTCTTTCTGGAAGCCGCAATTTCTGCAGTCAACTGCGTCACTGCGTTTTGCAAACTCGCTATCTTCTCTTCGGTAGTCATTTCCCTGTTTTTTGTGAGCTCGCGAAGCACCAATCTTCACCCCTCGCTGCTTTCCCGCACTCCACGAGGTTGCAAAATTGGTGAAAATGGTGAGGGGACTTACTGTCAGGACTGCCGCTAGGTCCCAGCTCACAGAGGACCAACGCCCAGTGGATATTATATACAAAAGTCTTTATTGAAGTTTAGTTTCCATTTCCAAGCTCTGGGCGCGCAGACCCACGTCTTAACGCTAGACCGGCTAAGTCCCCTCTGACTCACTGCTCCACCCACACCAGTTTAAGATTCTAGCCCGGCTCCACCTCTTGCGCTGCTCTTTTCTGCGTTGGGTCCTTCTGCCCTCTGGGGTTCCCTCCTTCCTGGACTCCTCTGACGCGGAGCCTCCTGAGTCTTGCCCCTCCCTCCGGCGGGCTTTAGGACCTGGCTCCCTTCCCGGGCTCCCCGCTGTGCCGCGCTCCTGTACATTTGAACTTGGCGCGCGCGCCCAGCCGGTGACTTTCCTTCTGACCGTTTCCCCGCTTCCTGATGTGGGTGTTGCCAAACCTGACTCCTCTCCTCCCTCTGGTGGTGAGGACACTGGTCCCGACTCCTGGGACTCCCCCTCCCCACTGCGCTCTGGTGGAGACGCTGGTCCTGATCTCCAGCTGCTGCTCAGGGACTCCCCGCTGGCCCCTCCCTCTTGAGGTTTCTCCCTTGGAATCTCCCTTGCTCTGGCCACTGGCGCTCCCTTCTGTGAGTCCTCCGATTCGCTAGAGAGGCTTGTGGAATAACTCTGGCCACTGTCACTGCCTGCGCCCCCCTCGTACTCCTCCTCCTCACTCTCCATTTGCTCCCCCTCCTGTGTCTCTCCTTCTGAACCCCTGACAAGTACTAATTTTATTAATAGAATACTATGCATTCCAAAATAAGGCCTTTCAATTCTTGGGAGCAGCTTCTTGGGACACATGAGAGGCTACAATAGGGAAGAGGGCATAGAAGTCCCATTCTACTTACAGTGTTTTGGATCTGAGGTAATGTATTCTAATTCACATATATATCAAAGGAAGTTCAGATCTATGACGTAAGTAGAATATGCTTATTAAAGATGACATCAAGACACCAACTCACTCAAATGAGGTTTATTCAGTTCAACCATAGCTGAATGTGACAAAAAACACTGTATTCCTCTTTTCTTTTCTTTTCTTTTCTTTTCTTTTCTTTTCTTTTGGACAGTAGGAATTGTGGGTGTTCCATACAGCCTGTTTATTCACACTGTTTGGTTCTTACCCTTTACTTTCTAGTGCTATTATTATTTTCTAACCACAAAAAGTCTAGTAAGAAAGATGATGAAAAATCCACTGGAAAGTGCATGATAATAACCCCTAGTTGACAATGTCATATCTAGCTTCCACATAATTTGAGATTTCAACAGGGACTGTTGATTTGGCATTCCTTCATGACACCTACCATCATTTTCAAGAGCCTGGCAAATCTTGGAACTGTGTTTGATGATCTGATGAAGTTGATCGTCTTTACATGGACTTTCTTATTTTAACTCATGTAAAACCACTCATTCTACATGCCTGTTTCATAGTTTTGTTTGTCACTTTTTAAATTTTGTTATTTTGAAATGAAATAATGAAATGAAATAATGAAATGAAATGAAATGAAATAATGAAATAATAATATAATCTCTGCATAAATATATCCAGATGAATACTTAGTAAATAGGCAACATTTTATGGATGAATACTTAGTAAATAGGCAACCCCCTCAGATTTTATGTGAACATAATACACTTGAATTCTCAGTAAATAGCTAGTCTGGAAGCTCGTTGTGTTCACTTTTTCCATATTGTGCCTCTTTACTATGCTGAAACTTTACCAGTCTGTCTGGGCATATTACATACTATGCAGCTATCTGCAAACAAGGCAGCCTGGATCAAAGATGTCTGCCTGCCTTCGTTAAACCTATTATCGACAGTTTTTTTGGCTTCTCTCTATCTGGAGTCCCAGGGGCTACATTTCAGCCCCCTACATAGCATCTAATCCCATTTTGCCCAGAAGAAAAGTAACAGAACAAAATCATATCTCCCAAGTCCCTGCACCCCCAGAATAGAAAGTGAAATGTCCTGTATGTTAAATAGTTAATTAGTTAGATTTGTTGTTTTACAGATTCAGTGCAGTCTTCTGGTACAGAGTCACTTTGGCCACATTAACTTTAAATCACAGCCATCTAAAAATAAGTATTAAATGGTGCTTTGGAATTAACAGGTTAATCTCTAACTTGCATGAGACCTATAAATGGTCTTTAAGTCATTTGATTAAATAGTTTGATTAAATAGTTAGACTGAGTCCCTCGTCTGTGCGGCTGTATACAGGATATTTTACTTTCTGTTCTGAAAATGCAATACAATACTGGCACTTGTGAAGTTTGACTTTGAAACAGTATTTTATTAATTAATGTTGTCAGTATACTGTCCTGAAAGTTACCAATATTTGTACCAATTTGTACCATTATTGTTGTCAGTCTGTCGTCTGCCCCCCCCCCCCCAATTTTCTAAAGACTGGGTTGAAAGAGATCAGCTCTGCCAGTTCTAGCAGATATTATTATGGAAATATGCTTGTATAGCCTTTCAGATTCACCTTCTTTTGTGGAAAAGTGAATTCTAAGCAGTTAATAAAAATAGTTTCTGCTTTAAGTGCAACACCACGGATGCAGTAGCCCATACACAGTAAATGGATGTGGCAGAATCTCATCTACAAAGAGCCTACTCACTACTGATGTCTTCCTTCAGACACCTACCCTACAAAACACATGCAGAGAGCAATTTTGCCCAGGAGAGTGGTAGGCTCTGCCTCACTGGGCATCTTCAAGCAGAGACCTGGTTGCTATCTAGTGGGGTTGAACTACCTCTGGATTTCCTACATTATGACTGAAGTTGGATTATGTGGCTTACAACCCCCCTTATTGCCTTTTAGGGCTCTTTATGTTTAGAGAAAAGGTGGGTGGGGAAAACATTGTAGGTTCATAAAATTATGCATGATGTGAAGAAAGTGGCTAGAGTTTTCTCCCTCATAATAATAATAGAACTTGGAGTCATCCAGCAAATTTAATTAGCAGTAGACATAGAAAAAGATAATTAAGTTTTGGAATTCACTACCACAGAATGTGGCTATAACCACTAGCTTAGAAGGCATGAAAAGGGAACTAGACAAATGCCTGGCGATATCAATGGCTCTGGGGCATGGTACTGTATTCCTTACTCTGTTTTTTCTGCTAAGATGTACAGTAGGAAT
Organism: Podarcis gaigeae; assembly: GCF_964106915.1. Classification (NCBI taxonomy): domain Eukaryota; kingdom Metazoa; phylum Chordata; class Lepidosauria; order Squamata; family Lacertidae; genus Podarcis; species Podarcis gaigeae. Next base: position 5,679,043 of record NC_139680.1, read on the forward strand.
TGTGAACCCAGAACCCAGTTTCAGAGGGCAGTTTGCTGCTGAAGACCAGTTGTTGCAGAAAAGGTCTACTACCTTCAAGCTATGCTCATAACCATCCAAATGCCTTTGGGAAACCCACTGTGGGAAGCATGAAAGTGAGCTAGATGTTCTTATGTTAATAAACTTAGAAGAAACTGGTGCTACATAAGCACACATGCTAGAATGGAAAGTAGGTTTTATACATGGTTGGTCAAGGGAGTATGAATTAGGCTTGTGTGTGTCCCCTTGCATTTGTGTTCTACTGCACCTGGTGCATCTCTATTCATAATCCGACACCAAAGGAATCAATTGTATTACTTGTGATACTTTTCATACAAAGGAGAGAGACTGGCTTTACACCCCACAGTGTGAAGTCCTCTCAGAGCAGTGTAATTACCGTATTTTTCGCCCTATAGGACGCACTTTTTCCCCTCCAAAAATGAAGGGGAAATGTGTGTGCGTCCTATGGGGTGAATGCAGGCTTTCGCTGAAGCCTGCGCGCGCTGAGATCAGTGCATCCAGGCTTCGCGGACCTCTCTGCAAGCAGCAGGAGCGCTCCCGCTGCTTGCGGAGTGTTGCCTGCATGCTGAAGCCTGCGCGCGCTGAGATCAGTGCGTCCAGGTTTCGCGGATCTCTCCGCAAGCAGCAGGAGCGCTCCCGCTGCTTGCGGAGAGTTGCCTGCATGCTGAAGTCTGCGCGCGCTGATATCAGCGTGTCCAGGCTTCGCGGACCTCTCAGCAAGCAGCGGGAGCCAGTGCTGGGCTCCCATGGCTTGCAGAGAGCTGTCTGTTTGGGAGCTGGGGTCGGGGGAAGCTCGGGCGGGCCGCCCCGCGCCTGGGGGGGAAACAATTTTTTCCCCTTTATTTCCCCCCCAAAAAACTAGGTGCGCCTTATGGGACGGTGCGTCCTATTGGGCGAAAAATACGGTATATCCTCCTGAGCAAAGAAAGCAGGGTTAGTATCATTGCTTTGGAGCCATAGCCACAGGTTTATGGTGGTTACAATGCACGAGTTTGCAATGCAAAGCTATAAATAATTTGTTTCCTTATGCAGAGGCACTATGTGTTTAGGTATCTTGAAGTGTGCATTGATGGCAATCTGCAGAAATGCAATATTCGTTAGTCTTAACCTGCACTACAGAACAAAGATGAACCCTGAAGATGTCACAAAAATAGAATGAGGGAGGAAAGTTTCTTGATTTGTAGTAGATAGAAATGTATAACAGTTGTATAATGGATTCTTTGGCTTGGCACAGAAATCATAAGAAGCCACTCAGTGAAAAAGTCCCTATAGTTTATCTACTGGGTTGTGCATAATGGGAAATGAAATTAAATAGAATACATGTGCCACATTGCCACCCCCTCTCCCCTTTTCCTCACAAAAACTGGAGGAGTGGGGTGTACCACAACTACCAATGTGATCCTGACTCTGCAAATAAGTGTGAATAAATATTTATTGATTGCATTTCTACTGTACAGTTGTTTACATGTTTGTAACAAGTAGGCGGTATTGGGTATGCTGGTTGTTGTTGCAAACCAGATAATGTATAGATTTTTTTAAAAAAGGCACTCAGACACACACAAATACATATAAATGTGTTTTTACTGCTATGTTAGAAATAATCCCAGTCTTAATTGGCTTGCACTCTGCCATCAAAATCTAATAATCTAGAATCTAGTCCTCATCAGAATCTAGTAAAGGGAAGAGGTAAATGCAAACATTATTAGCTGAGTGGTGCAAGCTTTTGTGTAATACTGCAATAAAGCACACTGGCACTTCAGAAACTCTCATAAAGTTATTCACTGCAATCCCCCACATGACCCATCTGTTCAACAACGTCATAAAAGGGGCCTGCATCCCTAAAACCTGGTCCTCCTCCAAGTTAGTCTCTATTCCAAAGCTACTCAAGGACAGCCGTAAGGTAGAACTAGACACTGGAAGGACCTATCAGAAGTAAACATAGACCACTGGTACCAAAATGCATGGGAAACCGCCCTACTTGAGAAGTTAGCCAACCAACTCTAGCACAGGGACAAACAAAGACACCTTCACCCTTGTGTGGCTCCTCTTCTTCACATACACAGCACAACAGGACAATGACCTATCCCTCCCTCCCAACAGCATACAACAACCTACACACACACACACCCCACAGATACAAACAAGCCACACTGCAATCAACTGAACACAGCCAACCAAACTCGGGACCCCCTGACCTCTCACATTATCAATAAAAAGAAATAAATACATAAAGGACCTAGCCATGGGATGCTGATACAAACCCTCTACACTAATAATAGGCAATAGACCAAAAGAACAAGACCCCATCTCTCTTCCCCCCTTTCCCCCAAATGCAAGGTGTCTATGACAAAAGTGTCTCTCACTAAATGTAAACGAACTGTGAAAAAGACTAGGAATTGAAAGTGGAGACAATAGATGCACCTTTCCCTCTTTGTTTGTTCATTTTGTAACACAAAAAACTTCAATAAAAACTAATTTTAAAAATTTATTCAGTATATTCCTTAGATATATATTTTGTGGGTAAACCAAGCTAGTGAAAATGCAGTTTTCTCCTGGCGTTGTTTAGGAATGTGTTCCTACAGGTATATAAGCTAGTATTATACTGTAAAGCAAAACTTGTTGTGTTGAAACAATTAGAAGAAAAGAGACATTTCTTCAGTACTGCAACTACATGTAAGAGGGTATTACTTGAAGAAAGTACAGGCTAGATTGGTTCATAGACTGTTTCTGTGTAGCCTTGTACAGATAGTAAACTTTTACCTGTGGGGCGGGCAGAGCAAAATGAAAAATTATTCATGTTATCTTGAAATCAACCTTTCTGCAGTCACCTGTGCTGACATTTCCCTTCTGTTCTATGCCATGTCCATTTAAGAATTCCTTTGCGAGTTGTGCTGCAAAGAGTCTGCACTTCTAAAATTGTAAACTAAGCACAAGATTCTAATGAAATAGGGATAACTGGTATCACTTTCCTCTTTAGAAGCCTGAACTTTAGGGACTTTGGGGTTAGAGTGGACTGCAAGAAACACCAGGTTCTAGTCACAGTAACATGCTCTCTCTGTTTAGTGTTCATGAATTCCATTTCAATTGATTGGGGCGGGTTGTCTTATGTAAGGTTTTCTGTGAAAATAAGGGTATGCTCACGACCCTGTTCTGTAGTGGTTGAAAGGTATTTCATCCTCTTAAGCTCCTGGATATGCTCAGGTACAAATTCTGTATCTTCTATAGGGAAACATGTTGGCTAAGATGACTTCCTCTATTCAGGTATCTTTCCACAGTGATTTTAACAAACATGATATAAGATTCAAGTGTTAAACAGATTTCAAATTCTGTTTCCTTTCAGTTATGGATGCAGTAACTTAAGGGTTTTGATTTCATATTTAGTTAATAGGTAGTGGGATTTGATCCTCTAGCAGTTGTGTTAAGGACCTGTTAACAGTTCAGAATGAAGCATTGAATTTACATGAAGTTCTGTATGTGAGGAGAGAACCAGTTTTCTCATTGCCAGGGTTGTTATAAGCCCCATATACTAAATAGCCACGTGAGGCGATATTGAAGTATATGGCACAACTTTCCTTCAGAGAGGTTGCCTTATCTGAAGACCTTTCTCTAGCAATTCTGAGTAACTTTTCTTTTAACTTTTTTTTAATAGAAAGCCCAAAAAGGAAGAACAACTCAGTGAAGAGGCTGCCAAGGTGATTTCTAGCCTTCCTGACTTATCTTTCATGCATGCCAAGGTGTTGATGTTCCCAGCCACATTAACACCTTCAACAAGTTGCCAAGGCAAGGTAGACTAAGGTGAAGTGAATTGGACAATTTCCATTGATTCTTGCCCTAGCCCCCCTTTCTGGGTCCTATGAAGTGATCTTGCTTCAATTAAAAATAATTCAAGTTCAGATGATTTGTTGGTAAGCAGCACTAGAAAGGTATACATACTTATGTATATTTATTTACATATTGGAGTCCTAAATTTATATTAAACAAATGTAAATAACTGGAGAACATTGAACCTTTTTTGAAGATTTATCCTTTTTTGTTGTGTTGGGGTGTAACCATTTTGTCTTTGTGGAATACACTGGTAGTGTCCTTCTTACAAAACTTTCTAAACAATTTTTAAAAATTGAAATTTCCAACTTTTGCTCTTCATGAAATTTCCCTTTGCCCCCTACCCCACCCAATTTAATAACTTACCCTTTTACTGAAAGCTTTAAAGCTTACAGTCTTTCAGTAGTCTTCTTTTAAGCAGGCTGAACCTTCCCTTATTTTTCATCTCAAGTGGCTTTTTTCTTTTTTGCAGGGGTGGGATGGGGCTAAGTGGTTGATTATTATTATTTTTAGCTTTTTGACTTCTAACAGTGTGGATTTATCATCATTGCCTTTCAAGAGGTTTGCTGTCAATTCTCTTTAGTTAAGTGATCACTGCCTAAGCACTTGATTCTCAAGATCTATGTGTTAATCAATTTGGTTTGGGATGGAAGGACCAAAACTGTCTAAATGTCTTACACTGAAATATACCTGTTACATTTTTTTTGTTGTACCACTATCCCTATATTTTGATTTTGCACAGTGTAAATTTGACATAATCATAGATTGCTATGGTTTAGGCTGTATGTACAGTAAAACTATGGGTTGTAAATGTTTGGGGAAATTCCTATGGAAAAAAGAGAATGCTATGTAGAACAACCTCTAACAAGGTTTATGTGCATGCCTGAGGTCTTTTTGAAATTTCAGTGTATAAATTTCCTCTTAGCTTACACAAAATAAAAAATAAAGTTATATAGTCTGTTAACGTGTGTAGTAATATTGTTTTTCTTCCTACTTTTACAGTACTGCCAAAGGCAGTAGGAATATCGCTTTTTCAGAGAGAAAAAGTCTACTTGCAGAATATTAACTCTGTACCTTAACAAAAAGCACTGGGTTGGGGGTTTTTAAGAGCCAATGCACTTTTTGGTTAACACATGTGGGAATGTGTTCCTTCTGTTGTACCAAAGTTGTCCTGAAAACCAAAGCATTTGGGCCCATGGCTGGAGTTCACACTGGAAGCTCACAAGAGTCTCTTCCTAGTTGGTAGGGCTAGGTCAAAGAGGTTGGTGGTCACTTGTGGGTTGCTCACCCACTTCAAAACTCTTCACAGAAGGGGCACACTCATTGTGACATACAGGATAATCTATAACACTTCTGCCTTGTGCAGAGAAAAAGGTAAGGTTCCCTGCTAACTTTTTCTGTCCAGTACCATTACAAATATCCTTTCATAGAAGAGCAGTGCTTTGTAGCTTCTCATTTTGCCTTTCCCCCTCTGGATGCTTCCTAAAAACCCAGACACATAGTGAAGAGTTACAGTTATGCTTCAAGACAGTTCAGGCAAAAACATTCCTTTTTAAACCAGGCCTTTGACTTTTAACAATCTATGGCCTTTTAGAGTGGGTGGTGTGTTTTAATGTATTTTTTTCCTCCTTGTTTTAATGTATGCATTTTTAAAAAGTTGCTTTGTAAGTTGCTTTGAGTTGTTGTAGTATAAAAAGAGCTACTGATACATTTAATTTATAATTATAACACTTTGTTCTGTCTTAACACCATCCTCTCTGTAGTGTTGATTGCTTCTCAATACAGAATGAAATTTTTGGTCAATATGTTGCATTAACAATGTCTTGTTAAGATATTAACTCTCTTAAATATACAGGCACAGCCTTCTGAATGCCAATAACAGTAACATCAGATCATCTTATTTTATTTACAGTATTCTTTCCATTGCATCTCTTGTGTCCCAAATTGTTTTGCCTCTTCATACTCCCACCAATTGTGAAAATAGCTGCCCATATAAGCCACATTTTCTAATAAGTTGTGGCCAGTAGGGCAGTGTTAATACAAAACCACTATGCAGGAAACCCCTGCAATGCTGAACTCAACGCTTGTAAAAAGCCCACCTGCTTTAACAATTTGTAGAATATATTCTCTATAAAGCTGATAATTCATTAGTAGTAATGTGTTCTAGCCTCGAACATCCTTACAACTATTTTTCTTTCTTCCCACTTCTAACAACATGTGCTGCATGGTAAAAATAAGTGCTTTTGTTTCCATGCCCTAAAATATTTGGTAAAAAAGAATTCACCCTAATGGTATAGCTGCAGAAAAGAACTAAATAGCTATTGTATCAGGACGGTGGTTGAGAGTTAACTCAAGATTCAAGGCTAGTAGGATCAGCTATTGAAGGCTTTCCAGGAGGGGGATGGAGTAGGAATGCCAGCTGCAAGCTGAGAGCTTCTGTCTTCACACAATTGCCCTTAGTGGCAGCTGCCCATTTGTCTTGATGTGCAAGGGCTGGTGCTCCAACAGAAACAGGAAGGAGACAAGGAGAAGGAGGTTGTCTGATCACTAATGTTCAAACACAGACCGTTAGCTTCTAGTTAGCTATCCTCTTTGTCATAAGTCCTCACTCCATCCCTGATAGGACAGAAATCATGGTCAAAGTGTCCATTTGTTTTAAGTTTGGTTACATACTTTCTGTTTTTATAAAGAAAGGTTTATTCTTACGCAGATTCTCTCACTGTTTAATATGTATAATATACAGAAAGAGTGAAAGTGGTATAGGACAGTGATGGGCAACTCAATCCAGCCCAATTCTAGAAACACCTTTGCCATACAGCTCAGGTGCAATTTTGCATCAAGGCTCTTTACTGTAGATGGGAGCTAAGACCTTCAGAAACCTCTACTTACTATGCCCACAAGCACTAATTTTCTTCTGCAGTAGGAAGTGCTAATATTACATCAAGCTCCATGTGATGTTTCCTTTGGTCGGCAAGGAAAAAATACGTATACGAAAAGGAGAATTCCAGAATGCCAAGATCCAAGTTTGGGGCAATTACTCTTTGGTGAGATAACCCCAGCAGAGATTTAAATTCTCAAAATAAGCAGCAAAGCATGCAAATATAGGCTGTTAGACCTTTAAAATATGCCTTTCTATGTTCCTTCAAAAGTTCTCTCTCTTCCCCTAGCATGGAAAAAGACCACATGTTTGGTAAGTCAGGCAGTAAAACTTGGCTTAGTTACAGTGGTGAAAGTTCCTAAATTATTGGCATAAGTATTCAAGGAAGGCTTGTTAGAGCCATCAGTCTGAACTTGGAGCAACCATCTCAAACCCTTTTACACATTGCACTTCTCTGGTACACTGAAGGGGAACAATAGGCTTGACTAGCTTCATCTCAAAGTGAGGTGTTATGATTTAGTTATGCCTGTGGTGTTAACCCCCTCATGTATTGATTAGACATAAGCATGTTGGTTATATGAGGCTAGTTATCCCACAGTTTCCCATGTCTATTCCTCCACGGGGGAGAGAGAGACAACTTTGAGGGATAATTTTGAGTGAATGGAATCATAAAAAGGAAAAGAGTTGAGCAGGCCTTCTCCCTGCCACTCATTCCCTTCACTCCTAGCTGCCAAAACTGCTTTGCCAGGGTGTGATAAAATAAGGAGTGGGAAGGAAAGAAATAATCATTTGAACCTCAAGTATACCTTCCTCCCCTTTAGAACACCCCAGCTTTAGAACACCTTTTTCTTGACACGCTCACAGAAGTGATAATGGGAGGACCCTACTAGTCAGTCCTTGTGCCCTGTGCTATCCAAAACTCCTGGGGTTGCGGGTGCGCATCTCACTTTACTGGCTGAGGGAGCTGGCGTACAGCTTCTGGGTCATGTGGCCAGCAGGACTAAGCCGCTTCTGGCGAACCTACTTGCACTTTGACTTGCACAGTGCTTTCAAACTGCTAGGTTGGCAGGAGCAGGGACTGAGCAATGGGAGCTCACCCTGTTGCAGGGATTTGAACCGCTGACCTTCTGATCGGCAAGCCCTAGGCTCAGTGGTTTAACCCACAGCGCCACCCGCATTCCTATCCAAAAGTAGGTAAGGGGGAAAGGCCTTGCTGCTAGCACTACTAGTAACTTTTAGGGAACAGTGCCACCTAGAGCCTGTATCAGAATATATTGATCTAGCCTGCACTCGATTAACTTTAAGGTTGCCAGTGGAGAGTTCAAAACAAAAAAAATTCCTTCATCAGGAAGGAAGAGTTCATCAGAGCATACAAATGGATATGCCTTTCCTATGTGCAGTTGCCATTCAGTGGAACATGCCCTACATTATTTGCCTTCAAAATCTGATGTTTTAAGGTTTCATGCACATGGAACAGTAGTACACCCTTACTTCCTGGAACACTTGTTATGCAAGAAAAGGTATGGCTTTACTTCTTTCTTTGTGTAATATATACAGTACATGTGAAGTTGTGTTCTGCCTTAATTCACTTTTTAAATTTTTAATTTTAATTTAATGCTGATTTTTAATTCCAGCATTGCTACCAAGGAACATGGTGCTGCAGAAACAGAATGTCTACTCAAATGTGGCTACTGTACGTACAGTCAATGTAGTGACTCTTTTGAGGGCTTTCTTTTATATACTTTTATCACTATCACTATATTGACTATTCTCTATAATAATCAAGCATTTTCAAGCACACTGAGCACTTTCCAAGCACCAAGCACATGGCTTGCAAAGCCCCTTGCACAGAGCTTTCCAATTGCCTGACAACCAGCTGACCGCCAGGCTTTTTGGAAGCACAACACATTGACCCATGTCAATCACCGGGTGCCATTATTATGTCAGGTAATTGACTGCTTAGTGCTCCTGCCTACTTTTGAAAGTTGGCTTGTAAGGGGTGGCCTGACCCGCTAAGCCAAAAATGTTCCCTACCCCATTTCCTTTTCTGCAATCTGCCTCAAGACATGAAAACAAGATTACATAATTCTGCCAGTTATATGGATAATGGAAATATTCCCATATCAAAGAAATATGTCTCATTTTTCTGTATTAAGAAATGGAACAATCAGACCGTTTGCTTGGTGGTGGTTGTTTTTTTTTAAAAAAAAAATCAAATAATTTATGCTTGTTGCCACACAACAAAAGAGGGGTGGGAGTGTTCTTAACTAGCAACACATCTTCACTGGGAATTTGCAATGTAATTTTTGCAGATTAATAAAATTAGACATGTGGTTCTATTCAGCTTTATTAGATTCTTCTTACTCTTGTTTGTTCTTCACTTCTGCCTCATTTATTTTAATCCTTCGTGGCTTGCCTACAGTAATCTTCCTACTCCCAGTTGGTTTGTGCTTCTGTCACTAAAGTTTGGCCACTGGAACCATTCAGGGGTGGTTTGACCCTGTCTGCAGTTATACTGCCCTTAACGGAAATCTCTCTTATACAAAAGGGCTTGGAACTAGTCAAACATTGCTCTTCTGAATGGGTTGCTGCAAGCCTCTAGCCAAAGTGTACAGCTCTCAGTCCTCACCCTTCCTCAAATATTACACAATAATATATTTGGATTAGGCTAGAGATGTACGGTCTCTCCTTGGTGGCTTAGAAGCAAGATGACCTGTTTACTCCAAAACTGGTAAGTAATTGCCAAACCAATTGGGGCAGCTCCTGAAAACAGCCCACAAGAAAGCAAAGCTGCTTTGAAGAAAACTGGAGGTGGTTCCCTCTGAGGTTGGGCTACTATCGCTCCCCAGCTTTCATGGGGTATCTTTTCAAAACAGCTCCCTAGCAAAGCCATTGAGTAACATTTTCTTAAGGAGCTGCTTTGAAAAAGGCCATAGGTCAGTGATAGAGCATCTGCTTTGCTTGCAGAAGGTCCTGTGTTTTTTAATGCTCCGCATCTTTAGGTAGGGCCAGGAATAACCCTGCGTGGAATCCTGGGGAGCTGCTTCAAGTCAGTGAATACAACACTTAGCTAGATGGACTAATGGACTGGCTTGTTCTAAGGCAGCTGCCCATGGAAAACTAAGGCTACATCTGTGCCATACCTTTAAACAACCATTATATCACTTTTGAATTATGGTGCTGGAGGAGACTCTGGAGAGTCCCATGGACTGCAAGAAGATCAAACCTCTCCATTCTGAAGGAAATCTGCCCTGAGTGCTCACTGGAAGGACAGATCATGAAGCTGAGGCTCCAATATTTTGGCCACCTCATGAGAAGAGAAGACTCCCTGGAAAAGACCCTGATGTTGGGAAAGATGGAGGGCACAAGGAGAAGGGGACAACAGAGGACGAGATGGTTGGACAGTGTTCTCAAGCTATGAACATGAGTTTGACCAAACTGCGGGAGGCAGTGGAAGACAGGAGGGCCTGGCATGCTCTGGTCCAGGGGGTCACGAAGAGTCGGACACGAATAAACAACAACAACATATCACTTTTAAGTCATGGCTTTCCCCAAAGAATCCTGGGAACTGTAGTTTGTTAAGGGTGGTGAGAGTTGTTAGGGGACCCCTATTTCACTGAGCTACAATTCTTCAACGCGGGTGGCGCTGTGGGTAAAACCTCAGCGCCTAGGACTTGTCGATCGCATGGTCGGCGGTTTGAATCCCCGCGGCGGGGTGCGCTCCCGTCGTTTGGTCCCAGCGCCTGCCAACCTAGGAGTTCGAAAGCACCCCCGGGTGCAAGTAGATAAATAGGGACCGCTTACCAGCGGGAAGGTAAACGGCGTTCTGTGTGCTGCGCTGGCTCACCAGATGCAGCTTGTCACACTGGCCACGTGACCCAGAAGTGTCTGCGGACAGCACTGGCTCCCGGCCTCTAGAGTGAGATGAGCGCACAACCCTAGAGTCTGGCAAGACTGGCCCATACGGGCAGGGGTACCTTTACCTTTACCTTTACAATTCTTCAAGTGGCTTAACCATCAGTCTTTATTTCCATGGAATTCTGGAAACTGGTTCTGTAAGGGAAATAGAGATCTCCTAACAACTCTCAGCACACTTAACATACTGCAGGTCCCAGGATTCTTTGGCAAAAGCCATGACTGTTAAAGGAGCATGATAGTGCTTTAAATGCACAGTGAGGATGTGGCCTCAGGCTGGGGAGCAAGAGTTGACCTTCACTCTTCACCTAGTCTGCACAGGTGCTCTTTTGTCATCCAGCTCCAACTTTAGCTAATTCTTCAGACAAAGTTTTAATTCAGAGTGGAGGAGAATTCAGGGACTTCTAATGCTGATCTCTTGTTTGGGGTTTAGCATTATCAAATGCCTAAAACTGATATCTGAGCCTTAGCTTAGCACCTCTAGATCGGACTAGGAATCCATCTTTTCAAGGACTCAGTCTCTATAGGTGGCCAGTTAGAGGCCTCTGTATATTCACAAAAGGGGCATAATAATAATAATAATAATAATAATAATAATAATAATAATTGTACGCCGCCCATCTGGCTGGGTTTCCCCAGCCACTCTGGGCAGCTTCCAACAAAGATTAAGAATACATCAAAATGTCACACATTGAAAACTTCCCTAAACAGGGCTGCCTTCAGATGTTTTCTAAATGTCAGCTGGTTGTTTATCTCTGACATCTGGTGGGAGGGCGTTCCACAGTGCGGGCGCCACTACCAAGAAGGCCCTCTGCCTGGTTCCCCGTAGCTTTGCTTCTCACATTGAGGGAACCGTCAGAAGGCCCTCAGCACTGGATCTCAGTGTCCGGGCAGAATGATGGGGGTGGAGACGCTCCTTCAGGTATACTGGGCCGAGGCCGTTTAGGGCTTTAAAGGTCAACACCAACACTGGTGACTATCATATTTGCAAGCATCTGAGTTTAAACTTGGAAGCAGCACTTCTTGCAGCACCCCTAAAGTAACGATCTGTGTCAAGTGCAAGCTGACCATAAATGGTCCTGGATATTACCAGTGCCTGCTTGTAACAAGGTCAGTAATCCAATTTGTAATCTGCATGTACCTTTCCCCCTCTGTCCCATACCAAATGTAGTGGGTGCTCCCTATGGAGGATTGTATGGGGTGCGGGTGGCACTGAGGTCTAAACCACTGAGCCTTGGGCTTGCCAATCAAAAGGTCGGTGGTTTGAATCCCTGCGACAGGGTGAGCTCTCGTTGCTCGGTCCTAGCTCCTGCCAACCTAGCAGTTCGAAAGCATGCCAGTGCAAGTAGATAAATAGGTACTGCTCCAGCGGGAAGGTAAACGGCATTTCCGTGCGCTACTCTGGTGTCAGTGTTCTGTTGTGCCAGAAGCGGCTGGGTCATGCTGGTCACATGACCTGGAAAAACTGTCTGTGGATAAATGCCAGCTCCCTCGGCTTGTAAAGCGAGATGAGCGTCACAATCCCAGAGTCGTTCGCTACTGGACTTAACTGTTTACGTTTATGGAGGATCATATGCTGAATTCATCTCTCGCCTTCCTTTCTGGAAGAATCAAGCATCTTTTAAAAGCAATCCCATTCACTCTCCATGAATGGTGAAGGTAAATCGTGCTCACCTGCTCCACAGGCACAGGGAAGGCAAACAGCCTGAGGCGTGAATGGAAGTGGGCTTTAAGTAACAGTGACTTTAGTGAGGGTTTTCTTCTTTTTTCAGCTTGTGATCATGTTACAGGGCTGGAAATGGTTGTCTCCATTGTGACTAGTTCGTTAACATGGACAATAAATTATCCCTTCGCTCAGCCTACACTGAAATAGTTTAAAAGAGAGAGACAGCCTGCCAATCCAGCTGCTGGTCTAAATGTGCCATCTCAGAACTGCTGTTGTGAAGATGGCAGGTTTAAAGCCACTGCGGAGTGAAGGCTGGAATTCTGACAAACCCAGCCAGCCATTTCTGTCATCAAACACTTTAGCATTTAACTTTCTCTTCTTTCTCCCCTTCCTGCCCAGCAACTTCCTCCAGCAACACTCTCTCTCTCTCTCTCTCTCTCTCTCTCTCTCTCTCTCTGTGTGTGTGTGTGTGTGTGTGTGTGTGTGTGTTGTATATATCTGGAGTTGTCCTTCTTGGCTGGAAGAAAGTGATGGGGAGAGGAGACTAAAGCAGCAGGCTGGCAGTGTGAGCCTGTGTATCAGGAAGGCTGGATTTTCATACAAGAAGCTATTCCTCCTTAGACTCTGAAGCCGTAAGCCCAGTGAGTGTAAGAAAGTTCCATGGACCAGGTGCATGTGATCTGGAAGTTCAACAGGAACTTTCAGTTCAGTCTTCTGGTACCTAATTAAAAACTTAAAAATTGAATCCCTGCAACTTGTGGAGGGGGCTGATGTGTTTCCATTATGAGGCAAGCCAAGCTTGTACAATTGACGCCCTTCTCTGTTATTACTTCCTTGGATACTATTGAAATTATGCAATAGATAGGACTCCTTTCCTTTTCATTAAACGCACTGTTACCCAAGGAAAGGGCTTTTATTTACCTATAGATAGGATCTCAGTTCAGGAGTTAGGTTTAGTTTGTCTTGAAAGTAATGGGAAATTTTAGTTGTGACTTACCAGTAAGTCCCACTGAAATCAATGTAAATTAAGCATATCTAACTTTCTTGGACTAAAATCTATCACATTCCAGTTTTAAAGGACAATGCTCTGCTTTATTTGTCTTCACTGTTCCAATTTACAATTGCGTATTGTTATACTGAAGATGCTCATCATAAGATTAACACTCATTATGTAACAAATGTAAGCTAATAATTAGTATATTCTACACTGAATACTATAACGTTGAGACGATATGAAGAAAGGAAGAGAGATCCAAGGTTGTTAGCATGTCTGAAATAGATTGCAATTTTAAGAAAATCAAAATTTTAACATTTATACTAAAACATTATAGGAGTAAATTGTTCATAACACTTTCCCCCCTTACTCATTAATTTTCTTATGATTGAAATACAGTCAGTAGTGTGTGTGTGAAATACTCAGAGTATACTGAGTGTTTCTATGCCTTTGCTGAGCCTTGCTGGGTGGCGAGTTTTATCTCTCTGCTACATTATCGTGAATCTGGCCGGCTGGAATTATTCCACTTCCTTGCAATCGCCAACCTCTGTTAAACAAGTGATGCATCTATCCACCGCTGGCCTGCATCATCCAGCTGGCGAAAGATGACAAAGTTCCACTGCTGCCTTCAATTGTCAGGCTTGCTTGCATCATTAGAAGATCTGGTCTAACAGGTTTGTCTGTTGTGAAATGGAAGAGTAGACTTTAAACCACATAAGTACAGTACGGCTGCCAACATTCCCCCCCCCCCCCCAATTCTGGCAGGACTCCTGTGCCACGTGGCAGGCAGAAACTTACCAGGGGGGACTTTTTCTATCACTGCATCAGATGTGACCTGCTTTATTTCTGTTAGGCATCATTATTATTATTATTATTATTATTATTATTATTACAGGAGCCCAACCAAATGGAGGATGACAACTCTAATAGCAATCATAGAGCCCTACACTCATAAGAAAGACACAAACCAGCTTTTAACGTGTAACCAATGGGTTCAAAAACTCAGCATTCAAAGACAGGCTGCCCTGGGGGAGCAGAGCACAAGGAATCTAATATATATATATGCTTTGTGTCCACATCTAATCTTGTCCCTTTCTTAAATTTATTTATTGGTGTGTGCTTTTCTTATCTGCCAAATCTCAGGACGGTGGAGGGTTTGTGTGCTGTGTCCTGTTGTTGCTCTAGTGGTGGCGGCACCTGCCCTCCTTCTGATAGGAAATGCTATGCGGGGGGGGGGGGGGACACACAAAAAATTGGGGGTCAAGGAGGGTCAGTTAGTGGGGAGTGAGAAATGTCTCTGTTTTTATCTGAAGGGTATGCATACAATAAATATTAAAAATATTGCTTTATTTTATTTCACATACATACAATTTATAGGCTGCCCTGTAGCCAAAGTCTGGTTGCAGCTCACAGAGAATAAAACAAACAAAATTAGCAATCAAGCAGCAAATTTTGCAGCAGCGCCTTCATTTAAAGCAGAGCTCTCAACTGTTTGTTTTTGTTTGTTGGTTTGTTGAAACAAGCCACTGGAATTGAGCTATTGCCTGAAGGGTGAGGCTTCACACAGTTGTCTTTTTGCACAGTTGTCTTTTTCAAGTGGCTGCGTTGACAGCAAGTCAAGAGAGGGAGAAAGCAGGTCCACAGTCTCTGAATGTGGTTGCCACTTCTGGTTTGGCATTGCTGTGGGGTTACCGTCTCGTGTGGTCCAAATAATTCACCAACAAAAAGGAAAGCGGAATTAGATGGGCAAAGAGGGTCCAGCAACCCCTGCGCCAATGGCAAATATTCTTCGTAAAGTGATGGAAGCAGTTACCCTGATGAATAGGAAAAGGGGAGGTTGCTTGTCCGATTCTCTGGGAGAAACCCACCCCACTCTTCTCTCCAAAGAGGACACAGGAGTTCAGAATCTACTTCGAATCCCTAGCCAGATGCCACTTTTATTTGCCAGAACCAGCTCCAAACACCTGCGTATCCCACAAAAGACGAAGCTCCAGGACACATAAAGGACACATAATGATGGAAATCAGCAAGTGTAAAAAAGCACATTTTATTCAGTGTCAGCAGTGATAATTGAATCTGTACTACTCATCACCACATTCAGCCAAGTTATTCCATGTTCTCTATCAACAGGTATCTTAATCTTTTTATTATTATTCAAATAAAGAGGAATTGTCACTCTGGAACTTTGGATGATCACTTGCCAGCTAGAGGTTTGCACCTCTAGCTCCTGCTTTCCCTATGATATATTTCACTTGCCTCACAAAGAGGTCAATCTCTTGCATGTATGTCATCTGGGGGGTGGAGGGGTAACTGCAAATGTGTATAAAAACAGCTCGAGGGCAAGAGGCAAAGTTGAGTGTTTCTATCCAAATCCAGTGGTGTAGAATCTTGTCATTTATTTGCAAATCAGATTTCAGCTTTGATTCCTCAGCCACTTCCCTATCAAATGCCCCCCCCCCTCTTTTATTTGACTGAGGATTAATATACAAGCTGTGGCAGTAGAAGACTTGAGGACTGAGTAGGCTTTCAGTCTGTTGCCAAATCATTAAATAAATCTTATTAACTTGACCAAGACTTGTAAGAATCCCGTTCAGAGACTGCAGGGCACTTTTAAAAGTGACTCTCACAAGAGTCAGTGATGGTTTAAAAGAGAATTAGACCAAAAAAAATTTTTTCCCAATTTTTAAAATTAATTTTCCAAAAAATGTTTAAGACAAACAAACAGACATACATACATCCTAATTGTAATTAAACCAATCTTAATAACATTATTAAGTGACTTCCTCAAATCCCCCTGGTTGAATTTCATTGTATATCATTTTAACGGTTTTCCAAAATCAATCTTCTCAAAAAATTAACTTGATCACTTAACATCTTTCATTCTTTCTAACCAACTTTAAACATCTTAATTCCTATCCTTACATATTTAAATCCATGAAGATGATGGATTAAATCCTAAGCCTATCTAATATTTGCAAGCTTTTCCAATTAAGTTATCTTAAATAGTCTTTAAATTTTATCCATTCTTCCTGGTACTCCCCATCATCCTTCTGGTCGCGGACTCTTCCAGTCAGGTCGGCTAGCTCCGAAAAATCCATCATCTTCATCTGCCAATCTTCCACTGTTGGTATTTCTTGTGTTTAAAAGAGAATTAGACAGATTAACAGAGGAGAGAGGTATGGATGACTACTAGCTGGTTGCTGAATACCAGTTCCTACAAACCACAGCTGAGGAAAAGTACTCTTGCGCTCGGATCCTGCTTGCAGGTTTCCTACCTGTAAAGGCATCTGGTTGGCCACTGTGAGGATAGGATGCTGCCTAGATGGACTCATTGGTCTGATACAGTAGACTTCTTATGTCCAACAGCAGTACTAGCCTTCTTGGTAAAAATTATTTCAAAATGCTGTGGGGCCCTGTGAGCAATGTCACTGTTGTTCTACCCACACTCATTTCTTTCTTTCTTTTTCTCAAAAAAAATCTCAGCTGTACATTTCTTCCCTGCTGTGCTTTGGTGCTCCCATAACAGGATAGACATAACCTAGAATGGTTAAGTGTTACTCCTGGTGTGCAAGATGAGCCTTACAAAGTACTGGCTACGTGGCTTGAGTAAGGTGCTTTTCATTGGTAATTTGATGAGTTGCTTCCTTATAGTTAGGTCAGGGGTTGGCAATATGCGGCCCATGGGCCAGATGTGGCCCTCGAAGACCGTTTTACCGGCCCACGAACCGCCCCTGAACTGAGCTGCCCGCTCAGCAAGTCCCCCACGTGCTGCACTAAACTGGCACAGCGCGGGGACTCGCCGAGCGGCACTGGAAATTGTGTCTGCACATGTGCAGATACCGGAACTCGCGTCTGCGCATGCAGGCAGAGGTGTGATTTTCGGCGTCTGGGCATGCACAGACGCGATTTCCAGCTCCACAGATATGCGCAGAAGCGCTTTCTGGCGTCGCGCTGTATCAGTCATGCCCATGGACGATCTCTGTGGGAGTGCTCTGGCCCATAGCCATTAAACCTTGCCGACCCCTGGGTTAGGTGAACATAATAAGAAGCTTGCTGGATCAGGCCAATGGCCTATCTAGGCCAACATCCTGTTCTCACAGTGGCCAATCAGAGATGCCCATGGGTAGCCAGTGAGCAGGCCCTGAATGCAACAGCGGTCTCCTCACTTGTGATTGTGAGCAATTGGTGCCGTATTGGCCCAAATATAAGCTGCACCTTTAAAATTCAAAGGGTGAGGGGAGAGGGGGGAAAAGACAATCCAGTACCCAAATATAAGCCCCTCCCTTAAAATTCCGCAGGCACTCACACCCTTCCATTTTACTGTATGTCTTCTTCAGAAGCAATATCATAAAAGCTAATTTTTGTAAGGTAACAAATTTAAGCTGCACTTTAACTTTTCACCATTGGAATTGGGGGGGTGGGGGAGTATGGCTTATATTCGGGCCAGTGTGGTATTCAGAGAAGAAATAAGCGACTTTATTATGGTTTTTAACCATGTTTTGCAAACCTTTTACAAATACCAGGTTCGCACTTAATGGTGCCATATGTCCGTATTTTCCCAGACATGTCCTCTTTTTCAGAGGTAAAATCACCATCTGGGTGGATTTTTTAAATTTTGCAAAATGCCTGGGTTTTGATTTTTGTACCATTTGTTTGTGACACCGGCAGCCGGCTGAGTGAGTGACGTGGCGCAAACTGGGGCAACCTTCACGTGGCTGTTCTAGGCCTCGTGTTGTTTCCAGTGGCCATGAGGCCAGAGGTGGCCTTCCCAGGGCCACTCAGCCTCGCATCATCTGGAGATGCAGCTTCTCGTGAGCAGGAGGTCCAAGATAGCAAAGGTAAAGGTAAGAGAGGGGAGGGGAGGAGGGGGTGAGCAAGGCGGGCGAAGAAGGGGTTAGTGACAGGGAGGGGCTGCCCCAAATTTTCCTCACAAAATGTTGGAGGGGAGGGCATTTCATTTCATTTTTAATTGCCATTATTAAATATTTCAATACACTTTCCCTCTTTTACTGCACACACACTATTACTACTATTTTCCCTCCTCCCCCCCCGGCCCACCTACAAATGTGTCCCGGCAAATGTGTCCTCTTTTTTGCTCTTCAAAATATGGCAACCCTATTTAACCGCTAGGGACAGGGTGGCGCTGTGGGTTAAACCACAGAGCCTAGGACCTGCCGATCAGAAGGTTGGCGGCTCGAATCCCCGCGACGGGGTGAGCTCCCGTTGCTCAGTCCCAGCTCCTGCCAACCTAGCAGTTCGAAAGCATGTCAAAGTGCAAGTAGATAAATAGGTACTGCTCGGGCGGGAAGGTAAACGGCGTTTCCGTGTGCTGCTCTGGTTCGCCAGAAGTGGCTTACTCATGCTGGCCACATGACCCAGAAGCTGTATGCGGGCTCCCTCAGCCAGTAAAGCAAGATGAGCGCCACAACCCCAGAGTCTGCGACTCGACCTAACAGTCAGGGGTCCCTTGACTTTTACCTATCTTCTAGATCAAGAGTAGCCAACGTGGTCCCCTCCAGGTGGTCCCCTCCAGACGCCGTGGGCCACAACTCCCATCAACCTGAGGCAGCATGACCAAAGGCCAAGGATGATTGAGTTGCAGTCGAAAATGTCTGGAGGGGAGCATGCTGGGCAGCCCATTCTAGATAATGAAAAACAACAATAGTAAAGCCACACTTCAGAAGATTCAAAACCCCTGACTTGAATAGGTGCAGAATACAATGTGCAAAAATGAGAGCTTATATTTCACCATCTTGACCAATCTGGCCGTCAAACCTTGACAAATGACAGCAAAAACACATTGACAGCTATGTGTATGCTGGCTCCCTCGGCCAATAAAGCGAGATGAGCGCCGCAACCCCAGAGTTGGCCACGACTGGACCTAATGGTCAGGGATCCCTTTACCTATTTAACCACTGGTCTGCCTTTGGATTTGCAACCACTAGCACGCATTTGCACACAAAGACAAATCTAGGATTTGTTGTCGTGTCGTAATGAGATTAAAGGACCAGGAAGAGGCAAGCAGCTGTGAGCTCCTCCTGGTGAGCCATAGTTTGGCTTACCGTGTCCTGTCAACCAACCCAAAGAAAGAGTGGGGAGGAAGTGGCACAAAATTCAACTTCAATAAACTGATGCAATCTTTTCTAGCTGTGTAAGGTTTTTATTGGTTGCCATATGTATGACATCTAAGAACTAGACACATGGCCAATATGAGAAGGTTTTTCAACATCTCCCTCTGAATCCTGCTGCTTGGGGTGTGGGGTGTGAAGATAGCATGGCTAGGAAATTTCTCCCTGGTTTCTTTTCTGTGTCTCCTTAAAAATAATAATAATATCAATGCCAGCTCAGTGTAATTATAGTAAATGGTACAGTGGTACCTCAGGTTACATACGCTTCAGGTTACAGACTCCGCTAACCCAGAAATAGTGCTTCAGGTTAAGAACTTTGCTTCTGGATGAGAACAAAAATTGTGCTCTGGTGGCGCGGCAGCTGCAGCAGGAGGCCCATTAGCTAAAGTGGTGCTTCAGGTTAAGAACAGTTTCAGGTTAAGAACAGACCTCCAGAACGAATTAAGTACTTAACCCGAGGTACCACTGTATAGGTGAACAACTCATTTCTCTTACTGTAAATGTTCACAATAAATATAAATTATTTCCGCACATTGTAAAGATTAGGGCCTGGATGGTATAGTGACTAGGACAGGGGTCAGCAAACTTTTTCAGCAGGGGGCCAGTCCACTGTCCCCTGGACCTTGTGGGGGGCCATACTAGATTTTGGGGAAAAAATAAATGAATGAATTCCTATGCCCCACAAATAACCCAGTGATGCATTTTAAATAAAAGGACACATTCTACTCATGTAAAAACACGCTGATTCCTTGGATTGAGAAGGTGGTTGGGCCGGATCTGGGCCCTGGGCCTTAGTTTGCCTACCCATGGACAAATCCCCAGTTAGCCTTGGTGCTCCCTGGCTGCTCTTGCTCTCGTTCAGTTTAATTTACCTCACAGAGTTGTTGTGGGGATGACAGGGTGGACAATCTGTGAGCTCTTCAGATGTAGGGCAAGACAAACATGTAGTTAAATATGCAAGCCAGGCTTTTGCATGTACAAAATGTAAATGACATTTCCCCAGTATCTGGAATATTGTTAAATGCAAGGAGTCTGGATGGGTGGGTTGGATCCACCTCTGTGCTGATTTCTCTTTCCTGCTACTACAATAACCACCCCAGGAGAGCCATGTCAGCTCATGCCATGAGATAAAGAACACATGCAAACTGCAATAGTTCAAGCAAAGCCTAGCTTTTTAAATTTACTTCAACATGTTATTTACCATCTCCATGACATTTTGCAACCTACAATGGTTTGGTAAAACTAGTAAAAACAAAACAAAAAATCGTTTCCAGCAGGGATCTATTCCATGCAGGATAAGTGGCTATAATATTGTTCCCAGGTTTATGTAAGCTACTGAGACAAAAACAAATTGTTGGCTCTTAATTGTGTGTGCCTATTCCAAAAGCAAGGATATTTCCATTTCAACTGCAAAAGAAAGACAAATGCAATCCATTTATAACTAGGGACGCTTCCATTTCCACATGGCCATCCTCCCTCTCTCCTTGCCCCCGCACAACAACTAGTGCTCCTAAATAGATACCCCAACACACCTGAGCCGATTTCTTAATAAACTGGTGTTCCTTCCCTATTTACTTAGAAGTTTAAACACTACGTTAGCAAAAACAACTATTGTTTTACAAGGTCCTATGATTACACACGCAGTCTGTGCTAAGCAGGCAAGCTTCAATGGGTGGCCTTTTGGGTATTGTTGGACTACATCGCCCATAATCCTTGACCATTGGCCATGCTGGCCGGTGCTGATGCGAGTCGGAATCTAGCAACAACGGGAGGGAAATCAGTGCTATTTTTTGGGGGGGGGGGGAAAGTGCCGGAACTCACAATGAATGCCTCCCTTGTTCTCTTATAATGGCAATGGCACTCCCCTGGGAGGTTCCAGTAAATTCCGGCTGGAAAACCCCTCTGAGGGCAATGCACTGGTTACTCTTGGTTAGGAACATAAGAAAAGGAGCCCTGATTTCTCAGACCAAAGGCTCATCTGGTCCAGCATCCTATTCCCCAAAGCAGCCCATTGAACGCCTCCAGGAAGCCCACAAACAGGATGTTGGGGAAATGGTCCTTCTCCCCAGTGTCGGCTCTTAGGGGAATGTTGCTTCTGATCATGGAGGCAATATTAAGCCATTATGACCATACTCTCAGACTGTCCCTATTTTCCAGGGACTGTACCAGATTTACAGAGTCCATCCCGGTTTCTGATTTGACCTGAAAATGTCCCACTTTTCCTTAGGACATCCCCATTTTCATCTGAGAAATGTTGGAGGGTATTGAGTTATGCAACCCTCAAGCCAAAAAGTTAAGTAACTATGAAACCTTTACAAGACATCTGAAGACAGCTTTAGTATGTTTTTATATATGTTGGAAGCTGGCCAGATTGGGGCAACCCAATCAGATGGCTGGAGTATTATTATTATTATTATTATTATTATTATTAATAATAATAATAATAATAATAATAATAATAATAATAATAGAATAGGACATCCCTATTTTCATTGGAGAAAAGTTGGAGGGTCTGCATGACTAGTAACCATTGATAATTTTATCATATATGAATTGGTCTTTCAAAGCCATCCAAAGTTGGCGGCCAACACTTGATCTTGTGATACGCTTGTGGTATGCAGCTACTTTGAAATATGCTCTAAGCACAGATATTTCCATTCTTATTCCATTATAAATCTGTAATACAGAGTGCAGAAGTAAAACAACTGCTGCTATCACAAACGATGGACAATTTAGCACAGTGAACTTTTCATTATTATGAAGCCGTCCTGGATTTATTGAGGTCAGGTGGTCTTAAACATTGGAGCTGGTCAAGATCTCCCATTGCTAGACCAGTTGGAGAACTATTAATCAGGTTTCATGCACACTATGGTGCTGTGGGTGGAGAGGGGGGATGTGATAGATGCATCTCAGGATTAACACACTTACAAAAGCCTGAAAAGTTAGATCAGTATTATTATCCCCATTTCACTGAGAGGGAACTGAGGCTGATAGAGAGAGGACCTAGTCAAAGCTATGGCATGGGCCCATGGCTGACCTAAGGTTCAAAACCAGGATGTCCTGCTGTCACTTATGCTTTTAACCACTGTCCCAAGAAGCTTTGGGGCTGCTGGAGAAAGGCTGGGTTAAAAATCTCAGCAGGATCCTGCCCCACCCACTTCCCTGCCAGCTGAGATCCACACATCCCTTTCTTGGTCCACATTTTTGCTTTGCCTGGCCACCCACACTAGGCCTCGCCTCCAGGAAGCAGCTGGAGGGGGAACAGCTGCATATGTCAACACACAGCAGGGGCCTAGGATGGGAGAAAAAGAAATAAGCGAGGAGGGCAGCGCCCCAGAGAGGATACAGGGGCAAATGGAAGGCCCTCTTGGGATTTATGGCTTTGAGCAGCTCTGTCCTGAATAATCTGCAAGAGGATATAGAGCACGTTGCTTTGAGAAGGTTGAGGAAAGCACCCTTCTGCACCCAGACCCAGCTGCATTTCAATTATTTTGACAGATTTAAGTTTCTAGGCCTGAAGAAGTGATCAGAAATGTGAAAAGCTGTCTGCTTTGAGTACTGCTGCTGTGACTGCTGAAAGGAAGACCTGCCCCCGCTGCAATGTCCATTTCCACTTGGCCCACGGGGCAGAGCCCAGACTCACCCTGGGAGGCCAGAGGGACGGTGCTGGGACAACTCACGGGTTGGGGCAACTGCCTTGGTTTTCGTTGGGTTGTGATTGGTTAAATGTTAAGTTGGGGTTGGCGGGAAAGACACTTTCTTCCATGTGGAATGCTTGGAGATCACCGGTACTTGGTGTTAGTAGTTGTATGCTGATCTAGAGGCAGAGTTTAAAAGGCAAATATTACTGTTTATTTGACAAGGAGAGTTTGGTAAGGAAGGATTCAGGGTCCACAACTATTACAAGTGGGAATTTGGTGCTCTATGGATGGATAGATCACCACAACTAACTGTGTTTGTGGAGGGTTATTGGTTTATTTTGTTTTCGTTCTGGTTTTTATTTTTTTTGTGTGTGTTTTTATCTTGCACTTTTACGCTGTTGATCGCCTTGAGATCTTTGGACAAAAAAAACAAAAATGGATAAGCAATGGGATAATAGCAAGAAAGAAAGACCTTCTCTCCATGCTAAAACAAGTGTCACCTCAAACAGGTTAGTGCCACTCTTTGGTGGTGATATGGTTTCCCCAGGGGCGTAGGAAAGTGGGGGGGTCACCCCCCCAGGTGCCATCATGGAGGGGGGTGACAAATTATCAAGGAACATTTACTGCTCTACTAGGGCAGTTCATAAAAAAACTTTTTAAAAAAAAAATGCCTGCTCCAAAGGTCTTATCTTACTACACTAGGGATTATATAGCTACATATGAAATTTCATGTGTATCAGTTAATATCTTGACCCTCCTCCACAAAAATAGCCGTTGACCGTTTGCCTATGTCGTGAAGGCTGAAATTTCAACAAAGCACATGTTTTTGCTAGACTCTTTTCAGGCACCTGCTAAAAGCATTCTTCTTTAGGCAAGCATACCTAGATGCTTAAAAAGTTGAAGTAATTTTAATCTTAATATTTTAGCTTTTGTATGTTTTAAAGTAGGATTGTTAATTTTTCTTGATTTTACTGATGAGGGTTTTTTTTTGTTTTTTGTTTTGGTAAACCACTTTTCAGGTTTTTCAAAATAAATTTTATTAAATAAATAAACAATAAATATAAATAAAATAACACAAGCCAAAACACAATCCATCCTGTAGATTTAAGTATCTGTCCATAGTCATCTGCTTGTTATCAGAGGCTCAGAATCCACATTCCTTTGTAAGAAAATATGAAAGAACGTAAAACCATTTTTGCAGGCAAAAAAAATAAATCAAAAAATCGGGGGGGGGGGGAATACGTTTTCCGCACTGAGTACCACCTGACCTTCCTATGCCTCTGGGTTCCCCCCTCATTTTAAAAAAAATATAACAGACTGCAGCACAATATTAGTATAGTAGTAAAGTCACTAATGTTCATGTCAACAGATAGTGTAGCCATGTGTCCTACTTTGCAAATGACAATCCTCTATTTGAAGGGCTGTCAGAGGCTAGTTTCTTATTTGAAGGCATATTCCAGGGGAGTTCCTAGGGCGCAGGCCCATAAAGACAGGAGCTTAGGTCCCTTTTAATTACACCCCTGGACTCCTCTATTTGAAGGCCTGTCCAGCACAAGCCCGCTTTAAAGATAAAGAGCCATAATAAGAGAAATCAACAATCAGTGGTCAGAGCAGCAAACTGAGCCAGCACACAGATCACTTCATTGCAGTCTCCCCCACTACGGTGAGAGGTTTTTCTACTTAAATGGCTGCAATTATTTCTATATTCGTCTCTATACAAATAAATTAGCACTTACTAATTTATGCAAATTATTTATTCCCCCGTCCTTGTTGATTTGTAAGCAGCCATCCTACCAGTAAATATGATAGCAGAAAGGAAGGCTGGAAAGCCTTGCCCTCCTTAAGATTCCTGACCCTCCGTTAAGTGCAAGCTTACAATGGTAATTCCAGGAAGCATTATATTGGAAGTGGACGCATAGGGTATTTAAAGTTTTTAACATGTTCCAATGGGTTTCCACTGATCTCCCACTTATGAGGCTTCCAAGATCTTAAGAAATCAAGCACTTTAGATTTTGCGTAGTTTCGTTCCAGTGCGTTGGCTATACAGTATTCCTGGCAATGGCCCAAAAGCCGCTTCAAGCCAGTCCTTGTGAGAGAAGATGACTGTGTTGTTGGCATATAGTAAGATGGGAACATGGATGGAACTGAGCTTCAGGCAATGGCCATCCACCCTGCGTAAATGGGGTGCAAGGACGTTTAAGAAAAGGACGTTGAATAAATTGGGGCGAAGACGCAACTCTGTTTTACCCTTTTGTTGGCAATGATTTGGGGGGGGTTAGCCTGCCTGGTGGGGAGCATCTCACCTGACAGGAGGTGTGTAGTTTTCTGATGAGAAAGAGTAGCCTGTCATCTGTGTCCAGTTTGGACAGTTTGTTCCAGAGCAGCTTGTTCAGGATTGAGGCAAAGGTTACGTTTAGGTCCAGAAACACAGTATTTTGATGAGGAGCACTAGAGTATTTATTCACTAGGTGGGAAAGTATGACCCAATGATCCAAGGTGGTTTTTCCCTGGCAAAAGCCCACCTGCTCAGGGCCTGGTAATGCCAAATTGGCACATCCATTGGATACATTTTCTCAGAAGATGTTTAGCATAGAGTTTCCCCTCTATGGAGAGGAGGCTTATTGGTCTGTAGTTGGATGGTAATCTGCGCTTTCCCTTATTGTATATTGTAACGATGATTGCACTCATCCATGCCTCTGGCAGAAGTAGGACTGGGAATTTGCCCTGCCTGAGAACCTGGAGAGCCTCTTCCAGTTGGTCAATACCGCTACCTCAGACAATACTGAGGTAGATGGACCAGTATAAGGCAGATGTCCCTGCCCATAGGCCATGCTGGCTAGGACTGGTGCCAGCTAGAATCCAGCAATATTGGGAGAGACAGAGGTAGCTTCCCCTGTGGATTCATTTTTTAAATCTGCAAATACAGTGGAACCACGACTTACGTACGGCTCTGTTGTTGTTGTTTAGTCGTTTAGTCGTGTCCAACTCTTTGTGACCCCATGGACCAGAGCACGCCAGGCACTCCTGTCTTCCACTGCCTCCCGCAGTTTGGTCAAACTCATGCTGGTAGCTTCAAGAACTCTGTCCAACCATCTCATCCTCTGTCATCCCCTTCTCCTTGTGCCCTCCATCTTTCCCAACATACGGCTCTACTTATGTACGATTCCAGTTACGACCTTCAGTAGGTGCTTCGACTTATGAACTTTCCTCTAGATATGAACAGAGGCCTTGCCAGCAGCCTGGAGCTTGCCCGGCTGGCTGTGGAGCAGCGCTGAGGCCTCTGCTGCCGGGGAGAAGGACCCCATCCCACCCCCGAAGCTGTGGAAGAGGTGCCGCCTACAAGAGGCACAGCAGGGCGCACTGCAGCCCCAAACCCTGCCGAGGAACTAACCTGAGGAAGTCCAGAGAAGAACCTGGCCTGGCAAGAAAAAAAAGTGACCCTGGCTGAAGTGAATCAGCTCTTTACTGATCCTTGCCCCACCCCCAGCTTGTAGCCAGGTAAGCCCGCCCACCCTCAGTGCACGTAAGAAAAAATGTTTTTTTCTTTTTCATCTACAATACTGTCTTATTTTCTAGTACAGTACATTGATTATTGCCTTCATTTTATGGATCTATGGTCTCGTTAGACAGTAGAATCCTTGTTAAATTGCTGCTTTAGGGGGTGTTTTTCATCATCTAAAGGTAAAGGTAAAGGGACCCCTGACCATTAGGTCCAGTCATGACGAACTCTGGGGTTGCGATGCTCATCTCGCTTTACTGGCTGTGGGAGCCAGCGTACAGCTTCCGGGTCACGTGGCCAGCATGACTAAGCCGCTTCTGGCAAACCAGAGCAGCGTACAGAAATGCCGTTTACCTTCCCGCCAGAGCAGTACCTATTTATCTACTTGCACTTTGACATGCTTTCGAACTGCTAGGTTGGCAGGAGCTGGGACTGAGCGACAGGAGTTTACCCCGTCGTGGGGATTTGAACCGCCAACCTTCTGATCGGCAAGTCCTAGGTTCTGTGGTTTAACTCACAGCGCCACCCGCGTCCCTTCTTTCATCGTCTAGAACAGATCAATTCACTTTTCCATTACTTTCTATGGAAAAGTGCCCACTACTTATGTACGTTTCTAGCTATGACCGGACCTCTAGAACGGATTATGGTTGTAAGTAGAGGTCCCACTGTGTAACTAACATAGGCCCCATCTGCACTATACATTCAAAGCAGTATCATACCACTGTAAACAGTCATGGCATCTCCCAAATAATTGTGGGAACTGATTTGTTAAGGCGGCTGGGAGTTATCAGGAGACCCCATAGTCCTCTCACAGAGCTACAGTTCCTAAAGTTCCCTGGGAATAGGGATTGGTTGTTAAACTATTCTGGGAACTGCAGCTTTGTGGGGGAAGTAAGGAGTCACCTAAAATCCTCATTTAAACGAACTACAGTTCCTAGGACACTTCTTAATATGGTACAACACTGCTTCAGATGTATAGTGCAGATGGGGCCCTAATCACTCTGTACACACTATACCCTTAAAGCACATTTGAAGCACATTCTTTCCCTCAAAGAATTCTGGGCACTGCAGTTTGTCAAGGGTTGCTGGGAACTGTAAATGTGTGGGGGTAAACTACATGTGTTTCGCATGTGCTTTAAAGGCATTGTGCTTTTGGGACTGCAGGACTTTTGCCTCTGTTACAACCTATGCCACCCATGTTGCCACAATGGCATACGACCGTTTTCTTCAAATCAGGAGACTTCTATGTTATGCCTGATATGAGAGTGAGGAAGCAGGGCCTGGCAGAGTTGTTTACATGAACCACCATGGGAGTGAATGCCATTGGAATTTTTGCTGCATTGATGTAATTCCCGATTATACTTCCTCCTGCCTACAAGGTCCTTTTACCACATGGTGAAGGATCCTAGATATCTAACCTGCACCAACAGTGTGTTGATCTTGTTTTGTTGTTATGAGGGCTCATGTGGCTGTAGGGTGGGGTGCAAAGGTGAATAAATGGATGGATGAAGCCTGATGCCACTCCTGAAAAGGGAGGATAGAAAATTAGCTACACTTGTCACTTTAAGATTTCGGTATGTCTAGCAATGTAGCCTGAGAGAAGTGTAGAAGCAAGTCATTCCAGCCTTAGCTCCTTTCACTCTCCCCTATTAAACACTAGCAAGCCAGATTTAAATTTTGCCCCTTCAAGATAAAAGTTGCAGACCTTCCAGAAGTGAACAAGTATGCTAAAGTTCTCAAGGATTTGTATGTAGATTGAACCCATAGGCAATATAACCACTAGGTAAAGGCAAAGGGACTCCTGACCATTAGGTCCAGTAGTGACCGACTCCGGGGTTGCGGCGCTCATCTCGCTTTACTGGCCGAGGGAGCCAGCGTACAGCTTCCGGGTCATGTGGCCAGCATGACTAAGCCACTTCTGGCGAACCAGAGCAGCGCACGGAAACGCCGTTTACCTTACCGCCAGAGTGGTACCTATTTATCTACTTGCACTTTGATGTGCTTTCGAACTGCCAGGTTGGCAGGGGCTGGGACCGAGCAACGGGAGCTCACCCCGTTGCGGGGATTCGAACTGCTGACCTTCTGATCGGCAAGCCCTAGGCTCTGTGGTTTAACCCACAACGCCACCCGCGTCCCAATATAATCACTAGTCATGTTCTATTTTTCATCACAGAAGGAAAGCAAGAAGGAAGTCTTGCAAGATCCCTTTTGGTTAACGAGCTTTGGTTATTTTGATCTCTGATGCTGCCCCATAGCAAATAATAATAATAATAATAACAATAATAATAATAATAATAATAATAATAATAATAATAATAATAATAATAAAAAAATTTATTTATACCCTGCCCATCTGGGGAAACCCAGCCACTAAGAGAATTTTTCCTCTAAAGTATGCGGAGATGTATTCTTCTGCTGTGAAATGTTGGTTATTCTGTTCAGGAAAGAGAGGAGTTGTTTTTTGATATTGTCTTGATCATTATTTTTATATAGGAGAAGATCTTGGTGCTTGGGGAATCACACTAACACCCAGATATTTCTTGAGCAAGTAAATAGACCGTAGCTTTTTAAAACATCAGAAAGTCAAATGGCACCTTAAAGACTAACAAGTTCATTATGGTATAAGCTTTTATGGACCAGAGTCTACTTCATCAGATGCATGGGATGTTAATTTAATTTGGCAGATATTACATACACTTGTGCATAAAGAAAAAAATGTTTGTAGTAAGGTCCAAAGGAAATGAAAGGGAAGAAATACTGATTGAGTTTATTGCCTTAAATAGTAAATGTATATAAAATAACTACAGTCCCCATTCACAACACTCTGTTGATGACAACAATGACATCCTGCATTGGTGAGCTAATTAACACTTGTAATTAGATGAAACCCCAGAACCTCAATTAAAGCCATAAGCAACAGGCCTAATTTGTAGGCTGCTAACAGTGAAATTCTATACTGTACATGTTTCCCTAGAATTAAGTCCCACTGAGTTCCATGTGTCTTGCTCCTAGGTATGTGGATATAGTAATGCAAACTAAGGCTGCAAACCTAACCCATAGCTGTAGTTTGATGGCGTGATACAGCTAGTAGCAAAACTTGGTACTTGAGCTGCCGGGGACAAAAGGTGGGGAGGGGGGCAGGAAGAAATGTCCACGGTAACACCTTCACTGTGCCAAGATTACAGCAGATCCTGAGCCAGCCAAGCCCCAACCCCATTTGGGTGGTCTTTACTATAGGGCTTTCCTGCTCTTGGTAGAGGCTAGTGGAGCACAACAGGGTTGGGAAGAGGGATCCTCCAGCACAACAGATTGGGGAACTGGATTGCACCAATGCAATCCTAAACCCACATACTAGGGGACAAGTCCCACTGAAGATGGTAGGACTCCTGGATGGTCAAGTCCAATCAAAGGCAACTATGGAGTGCAGCACTCATCTCGTTTCAGGCTGAGGGAGCCGGTGTTTGTCCGCAGACAGCTTTCCAGGTCATGTGGCCAGCAGGATTAAACTGCCTCTGGCGCAACGGAACACCATAACGGAAACCAGAGTGCATGGAAATGCCATTTACCTTCCCATTGTAGTGGTACCTATTTATCTACTTGCACTGGTGTGCTTTCAAACTGCTAGGTTGGCAGGAGCAGGGACCGAGCAATGGGAGCTCATCCCGTTGTGCGGATTCGAACCGACGACCTTCTGATTGGCAAGCCCAAGAGGCTCAGTGGTTTAGACCACAACGCCACCCACGTCCCCTAAGTACATAAATTTATAAGTAGAGCACAAGATGAGGAATGCAAATTTGTATTTCTACCAGATAAAATGATCAGCTACCCAATATCAGATTTCCAGAGAGAACCCGCACGATACTTCAAGCCTTTTAGCTAGCTCTGTGTTTCTGTCTCAAAATGACTTACGGTACCTTTTGTTTTCTTTTTATCTCTCTTTTGTATGCAAGTGGGGTTTTTTTTGCAACATTCACATGCCACTGTTGACATAAAAATGCCAAGCTCTATTTCATAATACTAAATCGTGATTCAGCTTTTCAATGGAAAATCTCATAGGTTAAAAAAACCACTGTTACAACATCTTGCCAGCCTGCAATATGTGAACAACTTGTTTGCAAGATAAAATTATTGCCCATCTGTCTGTCTCTCGAGCATCCTTTCCACCTGTAGGAGCTTAGAAGTTCCACCTTCCCCAAACTCACATTTCCACTTTCAAATTTTACGCACAGATCTCTGTCTCAAGAAACCATCTTTGAATAAAGAAGCATCAACTGGCCATCTTAGGTCATCAAGAAAAATGAGCATTATTTTATCATATCCAGATTCTCATCAGGTATTGCTTGGAGAGCAGACCATGGTAATAGACCTATTGACAAAGAAAGCAGACAGCAAACATTCAACAATACATTATACAGCAGTATATCTCTGTATGCTACCCTTTGTTCTCATGATGAAGTGTTTGTACTAAGTGGCTTATTGGACAGGTCTCCCACTGAGGAGCAATGAGGGGATTTTGAACCTGCAGGAATAAGTTAGCATTTGGGTTTTGTTACAGCTTTAAATATATACATCCTGTTATATAGCATTACATCTGAAATACCTAGCAGTTGTTATGAATTGTAAATGAAACCTTTTGTCTTGGCACTGGGCTGTCTTTGCTGGATATTGCAAAACGCTGGTGTATTAGCTCATCCCTTTTTGTTAACCTCAGTCATATTTCTGTCTCCTTTTAAAATTATGACCATGCCCCCTTATATTGTGACAAACAAGGAATGCATTCATTCTTGTGGACCCTGATCTGAAGAATCTTCCTTTAAAAGCTTAGTGCCAGGGGAAAATGATAGACAGCTACAGCCACAAGCTCTTTGATCTTTATATAGCTTTTGATACCATCAACCATGGTATCCTTCTGGAATGGCTCTGTTGGTTGGGACTAAGGAGTGTGACATTGCTGTGGTTGCATTTCTCCTTGTAGGACCGCTACCAGAACATGGCACAAACTGGTGCCTGCTTGACTCCTTGACTTTAAGCTGTGGAGTGCTGCAGGCTTCTCTTCTGTTCCCAATGCTGTTTAACATCTATATATCAAGGTATTGGGAGCGGTCCTTCCAGCTTGGAGCACGGTGCCATGCCGTCACTTTGCTGTTGAAACCCAGCTCTAGTTCCCTTTACCAGCTGAGTCAGATGAAGCTATGCATGTGTTGGACAGATGTTTGGATGCAGTGGAGGATGGGATGAAGGCCAGTGGGTTGAAACCGAATTGTGACAAGGAGGCCCTCTGGGTAGGTAATTCCCAACTCTGAGAATTGGGGAGCTTGCTTGTACTGGATAGGGTTGCTCTGAAGGAACAGATTGTAGTCTGGTGGTGCTCCTTGAGTACGGGGCCTGCGGGCCAAATCCGGCCCGCCAGACCTCGTCATGTGGCCCGTGTAGCCGCCGCTGGCCGCCAGCCTTCACCTTTTATTCTCCCCCCTTTTTTTTGACACAAGAAAGCCGCCTCTTCAGCGCATGCGCGGCAGCCTACAAGCCAGAGAACGTCTGCCCTCTAGCGGCGCCGGCCGTTCTACACAGGAAACCTCCACTTTACATGCATTCAGGAAACCTCCACTTGTCCTACAGATACATCCAGCCCTTTGAGGGTGACCAAACTGCTGGTGCGGCCCCGATGAATTTGAGTTTGACACCCCTGTCCTAGAGCCATTGCTGTTGCTGGAGGTTCAAGTGACATTTGGGGGCAAGGGGTGCCTTTCACCTGCTATACAGCCGATTCACCAGCATCTGGTAATCCTGAACAGGGAAAGTCTTACTACTGGGATCTACTGTTGACCTCTAGAGTGGACTATTGCAGTGCACTCTCTATGGGGCTGTCCTAGAAGCTGGTTCAGAACCTACAGCTACTGCAGAACGTGACAACTAGGCTTCTATCAGAGGTGGCCTACGCAAACATATAATACCACTTGGCGGGACCCTGTATTGGCTGCCTATCGCCTTCTGAGCCTGCTTCAAAGTTTGTACTGACTGGGATACCTGAAAGTACACCATTTCCTCTATAGAGTTGCCATGTCTTAAGATCTACTGGGGAAGCTCACTTTGTTGTGCCACCTTTAGGCCCTGCCATATTCCAATGTGGGGAAGAGCCTTCTTGGTGGTGGTTCTTTGGTTTTGGAGCTCCCTCCCCTCTGGAAAATGACTGCTGCTGCCTACTCTACGTTTTAGAAGCTTGCTGAAGACCTGCTTGTTCACCCAGGCTTTTAGTGGAATCTGGTGCTTTTATTAGATGCGTAAAAAATATTTATACAAACCGCAAATAACAAACTTAACTTTAACAAGGCAAGGCAGGATCTCTGTATGGTGTTTCATGGCATGAGTCAAAGCAGAGACCCTTGAAGTGTTTTGTATGCCTTTGTGTGCCTGCAGACCAATGTCTGTGAAAAGCAAAGTATTGTCCTCTAAGCCCTGTGAGAGGGCAGAGCAGTTTTGCAAAAGCAAAAGCTCTCATCTCCAGCTTAAGGAAAACAAGAACAGGAGAGGGAGGGAGGGTCCCCTCTGCAACCGATAGGTCTAGTTTGCAATTATAAAGAATTACAAAGTCACTAGTGGGGGGTTGGGGTCTCCTGTGGACTTTGGCTGAGGGAAGAGAGGGCAACCTGCTATACTCCCTCTCCACAACCCCAGCAAAGCTCCTGCTGATGAGACTGGGGGTTCCCTTGGCCATTTGCCCTTGGCCCAGGTACCCTTAACCCAAGTTCAGTGCTTGGGAATGAGCTTTCACCATTGCCCATTGTGTGCTGATCAGACCTCCTCTGTTGGCTGGTAGCTATACAATTCTTGTTCTGTGTAGTCCCAGTTCTAGTGTGAGGGGCTGTTCTAAGAAAGGCCTTGTGCTACTCTCTCCTTGCTAGTAAAGGAGGCACTGCTATCTGTATACTTGGGAGAGTGGGCAAACGGACATGCCACTCAAAGTGCAGGACAGAGCCCTCTTCTATACTTTAATTTTTAGGATTTTCTATTTAAAGACCGGGAAGGGGAACAGGGGAACGTATGATGTGTATATGTATATGTACATGCAATAAACGTGTTGGCCTTACATCAGGCACTTGCTCCTCACTGCTCTAGTACTCAGTATGTAAGGTGTGAATAAATTGGGTCACTCCAACATCTCAATCTCACTGAGACCAGCAGCCAGGGCAGACCAGCCTAATCCCAACTGGATGAAAATACTGGTTGACAATTCACCATTTCTTTCTGCCTGTTGCCAAACTCATTTTCCTCCCCCCCCCTTCCACTGCTCTTGTGTGTCTTCAAGGCTCACAAGATGATAGAGATCTGTGATGGGACCACCTCTCTTCTCTTTACATTTTGCTAAATAAAATCTGAACGGTGGTGGTGCTGGAGGGATCACGATCAGGGCGTGTTAACCGTGTCTCCTCGTGCTGCTTTCCTAAGGAAGTTCCTTCTAATGGGGTAAATAATAGCTTGGGGGTATTTTAATTGGGAGAATGGTGTGGAAGGAAGAGCTATATTCCTCTTCTCAACTGCTGTAGTTCTAGTCCAGACATTGCCACTCCTGCACAGGCTGTTTTGCAAAAATTGTAAATGTTGGGAAATCTGATCATGCCTTCTCCATCATCTTGTCTAAATTTAGCCCTACTTTGGTGGCACCTGTGTTTCATTTTCTGCCATTCTTTGAAGTGTCCTGCATTGCTGATCAAGGGTATTGATTGAAATAAAAATAAAATTCTTGTATAGTTATCCTTAAAAATATTTATGTTCTTAGCTGTTACCCATACCCCTAAATATTTAACTTTCTTCTCAATCATCAGTTCTGTCACTCATTGTAAGTCTTTTTTTATATTGCTCTGTTACATTTTTCACCAATACTTTCGTTTTACTTTTATTTAGGTTTAAAACCTGCTACTTCTCCAAACTTGAGAATTTGTTCCAAAACCCTTGGTATGCTAGCCATAGGGTCTTAAACAGTTACCACAAGGTCAACTGCAAATGCCTTAAGTTTTTATGCTTTGTAACCTACTGTTATCCCTTTTATTTCTTCATCTGATCATATACTTCTAGCCAGGGTCTCTAAAACTAAAATAAACAATAATGGTGACAGGGGACATCCCTGTCTCGTCCCTTTCGTTGTTTTGCATTTTTCCATTATTACGTTATTTACTATCAGCGTAGCCTGTTGGTCAGAATAGATTGCCTTCCTCTTAGAATTCCTCTAAGGAATGACTCTCCAAAATTTATCATCTCTATGGTCTTCTTCATAAAAGCCATGAAATGCTGTCAAAGGCCTTCTCTGCATCTATAACCATCAGTGCTGCTTGCTTATCATTTCTAACCTCCACATATTCTATCAATTATATTCCTCATATTATCCTTCATCTGGCGGCATGGTAAAAAAACTGGCCTGGTCCTGATGTGTGCGGGTTCTATAAAAGCAGCTTTGCTTTTGTTGTGCATTGACTCTCCAGGATGGACTCATGATGGTCTGATGGGACTCAAGGCTGCGGACTGCTGAGATACAAGTGGTCAGGGCTCTGGCTGCTGCTAATGGACTCACTCTTGTAGATAACTGTAATAGTTAAGCATCTTAATTTGCCTGACAGTAGAAAGTCTGTCTGAAGCATGGTTGTCCTGTGATTTATCACTACTCCAACCTGGGTCTCTGCATGCTGGAAGCTGTGTGTCTTTACAGCTCTGCTGAATGGAAGTGTGCTGTGCCTGATCAATCAAGTAGCTGTCGTTTTTATGGCAATTGGCACATCATAAAAAATCCAACAGTCCGCTGGTTCCAGGAACTCTTCTCCTTGTGAGATTTTATGGATGCGTTGGGAGTTTGGACCCTGGGTGAGAACCCAAAGGCTAAGAGGGAGGGTGTGTCAGAAGGAAAACAAATTGATATTGATTTATATATATTAGTATCTTTGTACTGATGTATTTTTTTTATATGTATATTTTTGTAGTATTTTGTTTGTCTATTTTTGCTTCAGTTTTTTGTACACTGCTTAGAGTCGTCCGTGACTGGACCTAACGGTCAGGGGTCCCTTTACCTTTACTAGAGATATTTTTAATATATTAAGTGGTATAGAAATTAAATAATCAAAATAATATTTTTACAATATTCTTTTAGAGCTAGGAGAGCATTACAGAACAATCAATTGTACATAGCAGGAATTATGTACAGCAGGACTATATATATAGTTGTTGATTATGTAGAAGGGATGCTGTAGCCAATGGGACCGACTACTGTTCTGCTTTTTGAAGTTTGCAGCCTATGATTCCATAGGACAAATGCAGAATGATAAAGCACAAATCCCAACTTCTCAATGAACCTATTACCTGAAGAAGGCAGCAGCAGCTTTGCTTCCTGATACGGCCCTGGAGTGAGCTGCAGAGTTAACCTGTCATAACTTGCAAATTGTTCTGTTGACTTGCACTGTTCAAAAATCTTCCTCCTGAAATTATGCATGTCTGAGGCAGACAAGTTTTACCACTGGGTGGGGGAGGGAATGTAGACAGTTATATTTCTGCCAACTTATGCTTGCAAACCTTAGATCACACTGCCTGCAGTCCGGAGTTTTTGAGTGGAAGCAGCAGCAGCAGCAGCAGCAGCAGTAAACCCCCCTCCTAGTTTTGTACATGAATGTTAATGTACAGTGAGTTGAGCATCTGCCTTAGGAACAGATTACCTGAATGCAGACGTTCCCACTGCCTCAGTTGCCTGCTTTCATGGAGAAAATACTCTGCATGAGGAAGCCAGCATGCATAACTGAAACTCTGGCTCTAGGTTTTCTTATCTCAGAATCCAAGTCACCAGTTATAAGTTAACTTCAGGAAGTTCACAGAAGGAAAAATTCCAATCCCTCCTTGCAGTCACTGAAGCTTCTTGAAGATCCTATCCAGAAGTGGGGTGTCAGGGGGCCCTGCTGAACAATGTGAAAAGGCATTGGGGGGGGGTGATGAGGGAGGGGGAAGTTGCCAAACCCTGTGCAAAACCCACCCTCTTTGGGGCAATTTCCCCCCTTCCTCCAAGAAGCTATGCTTCTGTAGGCTAACTTATATTAGGATCCAAACTACTGTGTTTAAGCATGCCCACGGCCTGCAAAACCATTATTAGGGTGCAGAACATGATTTCTTGAAAATTTCAGGTTTTATCTGGCAGGGGGTAGGGGAAGAGTATAGTTCTCAGGATTGCAAAGCTGACAAGTCTGCCCTGTAATGTAAGTATATGATGGGGCAGATCCCTAACACACAAATCAGAACACCGTTGATCCTTTTTAATTTGATAACTACCATTGCAAAAGAATATGCTGCAAATAATGAACAGTAGTTGATAGTGTTCTGAGTTGTGGGAGTTGAGACCCTTCTAACCCCTGGACCCAGCAAGTGTTAAACTATAAGCCAGGCTAGTTTTCTGATGAGGTGAGGAGCCATTAAGAGAACAAAGGAAAGGGGGTCTCTGTGCGAAATGGCAAATGTGAGGGGACCCTCCCTCAAATCAGAGATAGAAGGATAAAGCCAGAGTTTGAAGTAGTTTTGAGGCTATGGTGTGAACTAGAGGAAAAGCAGCAAGCAGAGAGCCACACCAGATCGCTACTTGAATAGCTGTGGCTATGGGAGAAACAAGATTGATTTTTTGGGTGTTTATGCTGTGAACATCTCCATCATAGGCTTAGGTTGTGTACATAAGCCATATATCCTAAAGACACCACAGTCTCTGCTGTGCCTCATTCCAAAAGGAAACACTAACCCTGGGTAAGTGCCGGGATCCCCTGGAATCTCACACTGCTTGGAGATTGGGGTGGCATGCAACAATATTTAATGAATGTGAACTGCATGTTAGTTTCTGGGACAATCCCCAGAGTGCTGGCATTCAAATAGTTGATTGTTAAGGGCCTTGAGAAAGGAAGAAAAGCAAAATCCTAGAATTTGGGGGAAACCTCCGTTCATCTGCGTTTCACTTTCTCATGTTGCCAGCTGATAACAGGGCTGAATGACCTTTTGTAGTCTCATTTTACAGGCCTCTTTTAGGATTTGCTCTGGTAATATGTATGAAAGGTAAAAGGTAAAGGACCCCTGACAGTTAAGTCCAGTTGCAGATGACTCTGGAGTTGTGGCGCTCATCTCGCTTTATTGGCCGAGGGAGCCGGCGTTTGTCCACAGACAGTTTGTCCGGGTCATGTGGCCAGCATGACTAAGCCGCTTCTGGCGAACCAGAGCAGTGCACGGAAACGTCGTTTACCCTCCTGCCAGAGCAGTACATATTTATCTACTTGCACTTTTGGCGTGCTTTCAAACTGCTAGGTTGGCAGGAGCAGGGACCGAGCAACAGGCGCTCACCCCGCTGCGGAGATTCGGACCACCGACCTTCCAATCAGCAAGCCCAATAGGCTCAGTGGTTTAGACCACAGCGCCACCCGCGTCCCCCATAATATGTATGAAGCATCTGTCTTATTGTGGTGTATGTCTAGAAACTGCTTTGAAAATGTTGGTGCACCTTTATAAACACTTACTAGCCTTTTAAGAGGAAGAACTGCAAGTTAACATTTGAACAGGTCTGAGAACTTATAATACAGAGCCTTAACTAATTACAGTATTGACATTTCACAAGGACTGGAAACAAATTTTGAGAACTTCTTTCTCTGAGCAAGCTTCTTCTACAAAGTCAACCTGGAAAGCTAGGAATTTTTGAATAAAAATGATGCCCAAAAGTATTGCTCTGCTTTCCTTTGGGTCACTTTGGCACTGTTAATGCAGCAGTTTGACTTCACCCGTGGAGGTGCACTCCATTGTCAGACAAGTGCCAACAGCTATCCTTGGGTACAGTATCAGCTGTAAATCCTATCTAGTCTCTCTAGTCAGCAGTGAAGTTGCCTTGGAATACAGTGGTGCTCCGCAAGACGAATGCCTCGCAAAACGAAAAACGCACAAGACGAAAGGGTTTTTCGGTTTTTGCATCGCTTCGCTAGACGAATTTCCCTATGGGCTTGCTTCACAAGACGAATCTTGCGAGTTCTTGTGAGGTTTTTTCCTTTTTCTTAAGGCCGCTAATAGCTGCTAAGCAGCTAATAGCCGTGCTTTGGATTATTTTCGTCTTGCGAGGCACCACTGTATTTGTATCTGTTCTACCCCCCCAATCCACAAATTTCATCCACCCACCCACCCCTTTGTTCTTGCACACAGTATGGTACTTTCTTTCCCTTTTGACTCCTACTATATGAAAATACCGAACACTGAACCGAGGACAGCTGTGTTTCTTTTTAAACTGTTTATTGTATAATATAAAACTACAAAAGTAAGACTGCTCATTTCCATGTAATTTGCCCAACTGTTTTTTGTTTTGTTTATTACAGCTCATACCTACAAGTGAATACAGTAATCTGGTTTCAGATGTATATGTCTGCAATATTGCATAGAAAAGGCACAGCTCTAAGGTCTGTGGTTTGGGGGTGGGGACAGGGGGAAGAGAAAATACAGCCTTTTTGGCAAAAACAAGCCCTGTTTAAATAACCATGCACCAAACATGTTAGACTATTTACATATTTTCTCCCCCTCACCCCTGAATCTCTGCCTTCAGACAGTCTAGTATGGATTACACTGTTAAGCATTTATGAAGTGTTTTTTTTTATTTAAAAAAAAGCTTTTTAAAAAAACAAAACAAAACCCAGAATTTGCATTAGGATTATTTTTAGCATAACATTGAAAAACAAAAGGCTATAAAATGAGCTAAAATTTCCAAAATAAAATTCAGCCATAATATTATAAGCATTGTAATGTTCAAGAAAAGCAAGATACTGTTTGTGTGGGGGTGTTTCTTGTGGGTTTTTGTTAGAGAGAGACACACACAATTACATTCTAGAGCCAATAAATGATTTTTCAGGGGAGGACATTTACATCTGCTCTCTCTCTTTAACTGTAAACTTTTCAGTCAGGGTTTGTAAGACATCAGGAAAATCGCACATTGTACAATTTATTCTCACACTGGTCACTTTAGAAAAACTGCGATTGTATTATGCATCTCACTGTAAACATGAGCAACCAGTCAGGAAGGGCAATGTGTGAGGGAATCTTCACCCACACAGGAGGCTGGGATGGCCAGAAACACCACCACCATAAAGTCCCTGCATACATAGGGCCCACTGGTTCCACAGTGAGACCAGGCACTCCCCTCTTCTTCCAGCAGGCAACCCATTCTGCAGAAGGAATAATGGTGGCAGGGAGATAATTCAGAGAGTACTGGCGGACACTTGTGGTTCTTTGGACCTGAAGCCTGGAAGCAAGGGCACAGCAAATCTACAAACTCTAATTGAACTGTAGTTTAGTGAGGGTGCTTAGAACTGTTATATTCCTGGATTATCTCTCGGGAACAGGAATGCTGGGGAGTTCTTACTCTCAAACTCAGGGTCTGTAGTGTAAGACAGGCGAAAGGTGATGTGCAAAATCTTCTGGCGTTCAGCTATCTTTTTAAAAGGTGGGGAGGGCAGGGAAAAGTTTTGTTTCACACCAGCACAAAATGCACTTCTGTGTGTCTGGGTTTTTTTTAATGTTTGCCCTAACAAGATCTACTGTCTGCACTTGCATTAGCAAATTCCTTTGATGAGCAGCAAAAACAATATGGAGGCAAATGCTCATACTTTACTAGTGATAATATCCTGAAAACAGCTTTTGTTCAAAAAACGCCTCCATTCTTGCCCACATAGGTTTCCTCCCTCAGT
Source organism: Podarcis gaigeae (assembly GCF_964106915.1). Lineage (NCBI taxonomy): Eukaryota > Metazoa > Chordata > Lepidosauria > Squamata > Lacertidae > Podarcis > Podarcis gaigeae. The sequence goes on from NC_139680.1 coordinate 5,719,346, forward strand.
TTCACATATTGGCCAGTTGATCTCTGCAAGCCATGCAGCACTCGCAAGACTAGCAAAGTCACTACAAGTTGCATTATTCAGGGGGCAAGCCTCCAAACCACTGTATTCCTCTTCCCCCTGCTTAGTTTTGTCCTAGGAGGTTCTCCATGGCAGTGCCGGGACCCAAGAAAACTCAACTTTGTTGGGTCTGATCTATGGCAGGCTTCTTTCAATGGTGCTCTCTACTCATCAGCACCCTGGCTAGTACAGTGGTACCTCGGGTTAAGTACTTAATTCATTCTGGAGGTCCGTTCTTAACCTGAAACTTTTCTTAACTTGAAGCACCACTTTAGCTAATGGGGCCTCCTGCTGCTGCCGCACCGCCGGAGCACGATTTCTGTTCTCATCCTGAAGCAAAGTTCTTAACCCGAAGTACTATTTCTGTGTACTTCTGTGTACTATGTCTGAACATGCCTTTTTGCAGCAGATTGTACTAAATTAGTCCAAAAAGCAGAGGGAAAGGACTGCCAACTTTTAGGTGCAACGTTAAGGGCAAACTCACTCGGCTCTGTTAATAGATTGTGCTGGTACACCCCACCCAGTTAAACACCCTGGCCAAAGGAAAAATGAAAAAACCGCCTAACACTTCTAAAACGCTTTAAAAATATTTGAGGGGCAATTTAGCAAAGGTATAACCCACACAATCTACTCCTAATTTTAATGGACCATAATTGGAGACGTACATTGTTTCTTCTTGCATGGTCAGACTGTTTTATCCTAATGACCAGTTCAACAGTGCACTTTGAAAGGTGGCCTGAAACCTCCTCTCTCGCTATGCTAGTGCCCTGCTCAACAACAAGTTAGGTGCCAGGTCTTTGTGTGCATGTTTACAGTGATCGGCCAGCATACTCAGGTGCCTCAGACTATGCTGCCCTAACACATCTGTCCGACTCAAGTACCAGTGCGAGAATAAATTGCTTAAGGTCTCTAAAGGGGCCAAGCCTCAGAGAAACCAAGGCCATGCTGGGCTGCTGAAAACAGGATCTGGCCCTTTTAAAAAGTAACCAAGAATACAAAACAGCTCAATTTTTATAACTAAGTCTATAAACCATTTTTTTCTTTTTTCTTTTGCATAATTCTATCCAACCAGATCTACTCATAGTAGAAAGGGAGGAGTAGAGAAATGGGGGAAGAATCTTGTGAATGACATGTATCCTGAATAGAACCCAGTTATTCTTCAAACCTAACTTTCATTCCCCTCTCGTATGGATTTACATTCCTACCAGAGAATACATTCCTACCATACATTCTGTACATGTTACAATCCAGATGTTGTTAGCTCCACAATAAAATAAATATATTTACAAAAGGAAAAATAAGAAGGAATAAATAACTTATGGAAAACAAAATGGAAAAAATTACTTCAGATTCAAAAAAGCTCTTTTAAATTCTGCTCTCTTCTTGTAACTTCATTGCACATGAGAGTAAATAAAAATCCCCTAGTATTCATGCCTTCGGGGGCGGGGGAGAGAAATCATAGCCTGTTAGAAGTTGGCCCTTCAAGAAATGTGAGTCACACTGGGGAGAAGGCTATCCAGGAGCAGACGTTATTTCAGTTCATATATTCGAGGGCTACAACGCATTATAAGAAACACTTGGTCATTTGGACACAAAATACTATAGAGAAGTTGCTTTTCCTTGTCACATATGCCACCCATTTGCTCCAAATTATGTTCTAAGATAGACTTCAGCTACAAAAGTTATAATGGATTCACTGTGCAGGGTATAAGGGCCAGTTTTTGAAAAACAACTTACTGCTTTGCTCTAAAAACGATGTTCCAACATATGGAACTTGTTTAAATTCTTAGCTAGTCCAAAGAGGAGGACAGTTGTTTCTAAGTTAGTGTAGAACCAGATTTTAACAATGGTGAAAGCTCTTATTTTACATTGCTGTTCTTCTTAATGATGCTTACAACTGTATGGATTTTCGCCTGAACTTAATATTGCACCAGCAGAGAGATGTTTGGAGTAAGTTTAGCAATTACTGAGCCATGACTGTAATGCATGTGATTACTCTCCAGTTTTCAATATCTGCACCCAAAGCTGTAACTAGTAACTTGGCCGGTAGCCTGGGGCACAGAAGCATCATCTACAGTTCAATCCCAGAGAGAATGTTCTGCAACTGTGAAGTGAGCTGGCTCTTTCAACTTCAGATTACTCTGGTGCTGCACAATTCTAGCGCAGATGTGGATAGGTCAATGGGCCAGTAGAAACTGCCGTGGGCTAGTCAATTTTTTGGAGTTATTGATAAGGCTAGACTCCACCAATACACGGTTTGGTGTGACTGGCTAATTTATATTTATGGTTTATATACCACCAGCTGTATACATGGATCTAGATGAGTTATTACACCCTGTCATTAGGAGTTTTGAATGGCTCATCCTCTGCCATACACACCACTGATGATAAGCAAAAGTATTCTTTCAAAACTTCACTTATTTCACACTGAGTGACAGACACTTTTCAAAATATTAAAAACTAATGGCTGAATTGGGATTTAATTGATGCATTTAGCTCAGAGAAGCAATTCTCTATTTGCCAAGTTGGTTGGTAAGGGAATGAGGATCTGAGTGTGCATGCCACATAATACATTATATGCATTTTAAATAAATAGAGATGGCCTGTTCTAAAGTGCCAGTTTTATAAAGCTGCCTTCTTAAAGGCAGACAAGACACAATTTTTTAAATCCATGACAAGAAGTGAGCAGAACTGACTGAATATGGCCAAATTACATAAAACATAATTTAAAAATTCTTAAATAAATATAAAAGTTATTCCTAAAGAAGCCATATGCATATCAACAATATAGTTTGTAACCTGCACTCAATTTAAGTACCATTTAAAATTAATATGCCATAGCAATTTCAGCAACAGGCATGATAGATAACATTGCAAGTTTTCTTTAAAATAAATGTACATCACAAATGAAAACAGAGGGAATTGCAACAGTAGCTGTAATGAGAAGACTGCAGTTGGAAGGGAGACATGCATAGAGAGCTGCAGTTGTCGAGTCAAAATAAAACAGGTAACACAGTCAGTTCAAGAAACCAACCCTAGAGAAGACACCAAGAGTTCGCCATGGGACAGGCTCCAGTTCTGACAGCAGTGGATATTTGAGTGAGTCCATCCATTGCTGAAGAGAGATGATTTCACTGCAGTAATACTGAAGTTTCTTTCTTTTTTCCCAGCACTTGTTAACACAGTGAGTATGTTCTAAGAAAAGGCGAAAGGTAAGACTAATTCAAAGGAATACAGTATATTCGCGTTACACCATTTCCTCCTCCCAAGACCCGAAAACACATTTCCATGGAAGAAAGCGTCACTGACTTCAATGTAACTTACTTTCAAAGTAAGCACAGCCAGTTTATGCAGCCAAAAAATAATATATATATTTTTTAGAAAAAGGCTAGACACATTGTTGTAATATGGTTCCATTTAAAAATAATTGCAACTTACTAAGTCATGACATTCTAAGACTAGATGCAAATACAAAGGCTGCAATCCAACAGAGAGTTAAGCACACAGAAGGCCATTAATTTGGATCCTAAATTTTTGCTCCATGACCAGCTCACATAATGGGCCTTTCCCAAGCAAATGAGCTTAAGGATGCTTAATTTTCTGTTAAGAATGTGGTTGAAGTCAGGTTTTAGTATTTTAAATTTTTTTTTAAAATGCTTCATTTCATGATTTAAAAAAAACCAAAACATTCTTGATCATTTTCGGGTGGGGCAGGGAGGGAGGAAGAGGGAATTTAATCAGAATGAAGTTTCACAGCTATTTCCTGCCAACTGTTTGACATCAGTGTTGGAATAGACATGGCTCTAAGGTTTTTGTTAAAATCACAGTAGTACGCGGTAGGGAGTAAATATTTGTGAAACTTTAAAAGGGAAGAGCCCTTGCTCTTTTCCTTCAAGCATGTGTGTCTGGATTCGGGGAGGCCAACTTTAGAATGATTTGATCCAAATTTTCCTTTTGCACCATTATACACATATAAAACACTACAAGTCTGTATAAAACTACAAGCAGTTCTTATACATCAGAAGGTGTATGCAGGAACTGGGTGAGCAAATCCTACCAAAATAGCTATTTCCTTTTTTGTGTGTGAGTATAAACAGCTTTTTGTTTTTTCCTTTTTTTAAGAAAAGACCCCAATATCATAAATTGCAGAATCTGTACAAAAATATAAAATAAATTTGGGTAGCAGGTATTTTTCTTTTAAGAGCCATGTAAATGCAACATTTAAAGAGGAATAGTTAATACCTCTAAAAAGGCTGAATTGCTATGTCAACCTAGACAGGGCTAAAATGCCAAAAAGTTACAGCGATTATCTAAATAATATTTTCACCTCTTGCAGTAAAACTTATAGAAAAAATAGACAAATATGCACATGCAATTTACAGCTTTCCCCCAACATAATCCTTGTGCTTAGCTTTAACAATTCATTTTTTTGTCAAACATATTAATATTGTTTACAATATGCATCCCCCCATATCAGGATTCAGGTCTCCCTTGAGGAACCACTTTCAAAAATACATTAAAAGTGGTCATACATGGATGAAGGCACTCCAACTCTGCTTGAAGCAAAAACTAGTGTGATCCTTTTTAGAAAAAGACAAGCAAAGATGCATGCAAAGTGGTGTGTGTGTGTGTGTGTGTGTGTGGGTGTGTGTGTCTGTCTGTCTGTCTGTCTGTCTGTCTGTCTGTCTGTCTGTCTGTCTGTCTGCGTAGATGTGTAAGAAGGGAGAAGGTTGTGAAAATACTACCAAGTGTTTATACTGGAACATTTTTTGTAAAAAGTTGCTATATTTTAAGACCCAACAAGCACCTCCATTATATGATCCAGTTCTGTTAGGTCCATTTTGAAAGGCTGATTGGGGGTTACTGGCTGGGTGCTGTAGGGAGCCAGAGTTTTTAGGAGGTCATCTGCAGAGACAGGAGCCATTTTTGAGGCAGCCCCCGTAGTAGATGTGCAAGGGTCAAAATCATACATAGAAGTATCAATGTCAGCAAAGAGAATATCATCCAAGGTCAAGTCTGTAAGAAAACCTGTAGATGTTGTGATCTCAAAATTGCCAGGTAAAGAGTCCATTAGTTTAGGTTCATTTATTCTGTTCTCCTGGACTCCCTCGGACTTCTGAATGCTGGATTCACTGGAATTCTCTTTAGAGTTATCAGATGCCGTCATTTCTGTTGCTGTAGCTGCTACTGCCTCAGCGGAGGTAGGTGTTGGACAGAGCTCCTCAATTTCATCCAAGGCCGAGGAGAAACTGTCCTTTACTGGTTCGATAGTTGGAGGTGGTAGTTTTATAGGACCATCTTGTAGGATAGCCTGGGAAGTGCAAAAAGTGTCATCCTCAAGCAGAGAGGCAGGGGTGAGGCAAGACTCCAGTGGCGCAGTAGTGCTTGCTGAGTCAGTGGGGTGGACTGGCGGGGAGGCCAGATGGCTAAAGGCAGGCTGAACCTCCCGGAAGTTTTCTCCAAGAGGGTCTGGAGGCTGTGAAGGGGTGATGAACACAGGCCTTAAGCTGCCTTCCTGTTTGAGTTCCTCCTGGATTCGCCTCAACATGTTGTTAATTAAAACTGTCTTTTGCAAGCTTGGCTCTGTTAATGGCCTGTGGTTATAAAGTTTCATAAGGGAAATGTTGAAGATAGTCTGGCGCTGTAAGGTGTAAGACACCTTCGATGGACCATCGGTAGGAGACACCACTTTGCCTTCCAGCCCATCTTCATGCTCATCAAACTTCCGCTTTCCTCCTTTCCCCAACATATATCTGAAAAAAAGGGGGAAATGATAACTAAGCAAAAAATAAATACATGCAACATCCATATCTTGCTTTAAGAAAAGTCCTCAGAACTGCACAGAAACTGTGGTCTTGGTCTTTTTGTAATTTATTAGAGTGACAACGCACAAGGCATTTGAAATTTTAGAGAAATTGAAGTGCTTTCGCCCTTTAAAGAAAAGAAAAAAGGACCCAGTTCTCTATCAAAGCAGCTTGCCATGCGCGCCTGAACTCTGCCGAGTAGCAAAGCAACAGATTCACATACATTATCGAAAGTTACAGTTTCTGCTCAGGCATGCAGAATAGCGCATACTGAGGAGATCAGTTAGTTTCAGAGACGGAGATGTTGGGTATCATATGCTCTCCTCACCTTGCACCCTGCATGGGGCATAGAGAAGAAAAAGAAAGAGAAGCTAAAACTTTCTCTATCTGGCATGCAGAAGCCACTGAGAACCAGGGAATGACACCCCCCACCCCCCGTCTTCACCAGGTTATCCTTGAGGGAGAAAGCAGACAGAATTCCTGGTTATTCTAGGCTCTTTTTCTTGCCTTTAATCTAGCACTTGTCTAATTTAACTTACCCCTAAACACAAACCAGATATGAGTTGGAAATCAAAGTTACTCATGGGGATTTAACAGCAGAATAACTGAATGGTGTAGATATGAATGCGTGTGTGTGTGTCATGGTAATTAATTTGGAAAGAGGGAAAACCAACCTGCACTGGTTCTGGGACCCTAATGCAAAGGGCCTTACTCTAAAGTAAGGTCTAAGGTACAGATTCAGAGACATTTCTGCTCAGGTTCTCAAGCCAGAGAACAAACATCCTAGAGAGAACCATCTCTCTCTTTCATGCTGCTAACATTTGATGCCGTCACAGTAAGCATGCAGCTTGAAATATTAAGGAGTCGCACGCAGGGTAAGCCCCATGCTACAGTTTCTTTGCTACTGACAAAGCTTAGGTGAGAAAGAAACCTTAAGAAGTAAAGGGCACTGGAAAAAGAGCTGAAGGCCTCAACATTCAAATGCAAATTTGTGGCTTAAGTCACATGAGAGGAAGTAAGAGCAGGAAGTGCTTTTCTATTGTGGCCACATCTCAGAATCAGATGCACAAGGACATTAGGTTCCTCAAGCAGCTTAGGATCAGGGTACAGAACTGTGGCCTGCTCTGCACCCCTTCAGTTAGCTTGGAGCCTCAGGTACAGAGGAAGATGCTTCCCCATCACCAGTGTTGATAAAATTCAAGTGCCTGCCTGGTCAACTTATCTAAATAGAATGGGAAGGGGATGCCATCTTGTCCTTTGGCTCAGGCAGGAAAATATCCTGGGCCTGCCCTGCAGAATTAAAACAGTCCTTTAGGCTCACTGGTTAAGCCCATTCCCTGAAAGATATGGAAAATTTTAGCTATCAGGGCTACAGAAAAATGCGGAAGCTGAAACTGGTTTCTGCTAATTCAGTAAGGGACTCCAAACTGATATAAACTGGTAATCACAGGGTGGGACTTCCTCACCTAATACAGGTACAGCCTATGGGCGTAGCCAGTATTTTTTTGGGGGGGGGGAGCAGCTGCCCCCCTGCCTACGGCCATGGGACAGCCCTTGATTTATATCTAAATATTGTCCCATGATATTGTGCAATCCATTGCTAAACCACTGAAATAACATGAAAACTGGCAGAGATGCCACCTGCAACAAGTGTGCGCCAAAAACAAAACATTGTAATGCGCATCATTTAATCCTAATGTAAAATTTGGATATGTTGGTTGCAAAAGTAGGAGTTTTGTTACTCTGGGGTTTGAGATTTCCTGTATTCTTCTGCTAACAGGACACAGACAGAGGATTTAGCTTATAGCCGCTTAAACCCTTATGGTAGCTAACCTGTGGCCCTCCAGGTGATGTTGGACTCAAACTCCCATCAGTCCTAGTCAGTATGGCCAAGAGTCAGGAATGATGAGGGTGGTAGTCCAGCAACATCTGGAGGGCCCAGGGTCTGCTACCTCTGCCTTAAGACATCATGACACATTCCCCTGCAGTTAAAAGGGGTGATCTGTAGTCTATTGCCACTTGTTGGCAGCTGTTTGGAGAGCTGAGCTTATGGAGAACTGCATACACAGATTCCGACGCCATGCACAGAGCAGATACTAAGGCAATTCCCGGTCTTCTGAATCTATTCAGGCAGGGACCCATGTCTGACTGCTTCTGGAGAATACGAGCTTCCAGCTGAAATAAGAAGTTGCTCACCTCTGCTTCATCTAGAATTTGAAGCCTCAGTCCAAAGCACCAGGTCTGTTAACATATAATTGCGTGCCAGTCATTCAAGCTTAACAAACCTAGAGGCATACAATCAACATCATTTGGGGTCACTTGCCTGCCTGCCCACCTAACCGATCCCTGAATTTCTTCTTCATCTAGAACACAGCTGCACACATCATACGTGCAGGAATTTTTTCTTCGGCTCTGACTGTTGAAGCAACTGCAGTGGCAAGAGCCCCCAGGCTGTAAAGCTTATCCCCCCGCAAAAACCCTCCCTCCTCCTCAAGACCTCAGTGAATAAGGTACACCGTCCTTGGAACTGCAGCTGCAAGAGTTCTTTGGAGTTATTCCAAAGCAGAAAATACAAGCACGCACAAAGCATTCCCTCCACAGCACACACCCTAATGTAAATTAGGATGGGAATATTTATCAAAACACTACCCTGGTAGGGGGATGTAAAAATGACACGCAAGCGCCAAAGATATTGATAGGGTTGGCTATTGTCCTTCTATCTCTGGAAGGGAATGCCATTGCTAGTTGTAGGTTTGGGCTGCCTCACCAGAAGCGCTGCTCATCTTCCTCACCGAACAGAGAAACACAAAGCTACTCAGGAAGGAGGAGGTTATAGGTAAAGAACTAAGTGTTTGCTCTGTAACCTTAAGAAATGCAGCTAAGAAGTTCTTGAGCTAGAGCAAAGAACACCACTGGGCCTAAGGCTCTACATTCATTGGGAAGGACACCTTGTGAGCTCTTCTGATGGTGACACAGATGTGCCCGAGGAACTTGTTGCTCACCCCCCACCCTTGACAAATCAGAATCTGCAAGGAGAGAGAGGAGGATGTCAGGTGGCATAAAGAAGAGGCTTCATTTACAGCTCCTGGGATCTTGGCTGTCCAACAGCTAGATCTTCTGCCTTTCACTTACAGCCTGCAGGAATATACCGGTAATCTGTCCTATAACTCTGGGTCTGCTTTCCACCCCAGTTGTACAATGCCTCAGGGTTACAAGTGGTGGCAGATTACAATTATTTTAAAAGGAAACTAAAGCCTACTGTAAGATAAAAGGTAAAGGACCCCTGGACAGTTAAGTCCAGTCAAAGGCGACTATGGGGTGCGGTGCTCATCTCGCTTCAGGCCAAGGGAGCCGGTATTTGTCCACAGACAGCTTTCCAGGTCATGTGGCCAGCATGGCTAAACTGCTTCTGGCGCAATGGAACACTGCAGAGGTTCCTATTTATCTACTTGCACTGGTGTGCTTTCGAACTGCTAGGTTGGCAAGAGCTGGGACAGAGCAACTGCTAGGTTGGCAAGAGCTGGGACAGAGCAACGGTAGCCCACCCCATTACGCAGATTCGAACTGCTGACCTTATGTCCAGCAATCTTACCTGCGTCCCGCCCCTCTTGTAAGACATAGGCCTCGGGCACAAAACACTGCAATGAAGTGAAGATGAGCTGTCCTTACAGATAAAAAATGGGTGTGCATTTATTATGCAGAAATGCTCCTCAGCACTGCAACTCCATGATGGCCACACATACTTGTTCTCAAGCAATATTGGGCAACCTCAAGTCCAGGGGTTGGGTGTGGCCCTCAAGGACTCTCTGTGTGGCCCTTTAGGACTTTCGCTGCACTACACTCTCACCAGGCCTCCTCTGTACACCCTGTAGGTGCGTTTACCAGGTAGAATATGCCCTTGTCTGTGATAGTTTCCTCTTCAGTCCCTGAAGGAATGGGTGGGGGAGGGATGGGGGGGGAGAGGAGAGATCTTGATCCCTGCACGCTCTATATTTGCTAATCAATCACACTGAAGCACCCCCACCCTGCTTTCTCAGTGCTCTTCTGTCTCCACACTGGAATCCATTTCAGTTAAAAGCAGTTTATTTTCTGGGCCACAAGTGTGCTGTAAATTCTTTGTGTCTGTTTTGCCTTGCATTCGACCATGTAAGCTGTGGCTTAAGAATGTATGTGCAGTTCACTGAATCAAGCCATTGCCTGAGCTACACACTCAAGAATCGTAGCAATCCTAAAGCACCTTTTAAATAGTGCGACAATATCCCTGGAAGATGCCACCATCTTCACAGTTTTCCAATTAGGACACTCCTTTTCAAACAATTTCTGCACTCGCCAACAGCACACTGAATGCCAATAGTTTTTAAGCTGTCAAATAAATACTCTACAGTGAGGGGCAAGTTCTTTTATCAGGAACAGGAAGAAAAGCTGAGAGAGAACTGAGTCTACAATCTGAAGTATACTGAGCAGGAAGTTTAGCCCCACTGAATTCAGAGTAGTCTACTTCAGAGTAGATATATTTTAAGCCAGGCTACAAACTTTTCAGTTTAGAGAGAACACAAAAAGTCTAGTGTCTCTGGAGTAATTCTTCACAGAGAAAAGGGGGGGGGAGAGGGAGAGAAAAGAAAAAAGAATGCTATAGTAACACCAGGGACGCAGGGGCACACATACCCCTAAACAGTTTGTGAATCTTTGTACTTTTGTCCATTTACTGTATTTATTCCCCCCCCCCCGATTTGAACTATAAAATGGTGATTTTCTTGAGTCAAAATGAGAGCACCCCTAAACATTATTTTAAAAAAACAAAACGCACTGAGTAACACTATTAAGAAACCTGCAAGTTTTTAAAAACTTGGAAGCTTCTTGGCTGCCTTCCAAGAATTGAAGGTTCTTGGATTTAGCACTGGTCCCCAAAAGTGAGATTTAGCTCTACCTCCCCAGGACCACCTGCATGGAATGTTCTCTCTCCCCAGGGAGACACTGGGCACACTGAGAGCCATCAAGCATGCATCTGGAGTGCTACAGTTTTATAGTTCTGTGCAGTTTTGCTAGAGGAAAAGGGGTGGAGACATAGGAAGATTCATAAATGCTTTTTTAAAAAATAATTCTTTTAAATGGTTCTTATTTTTATATGTAAGCCGCCTAGAGTCCCATCAGAGAGAAAGGTGCGTTACAAGCAAGCTTTTGTTTTTAAATCGTTTTTTGTTTTTCTTCTTCTTTTTGATCATAACATAAACAGACAACATCACAAAGTACTGGATCCTTAAAACTTGTCAGGCTGTGCAGATCAATGCTGTGCCATTAGAAAAAATACCAGCTCTATAAAGCAAAGCAACCCGACTTTGCTTATTGAAGGTGACAATATGGGTAGCAAATACTTTATTTTTTGCTCTATAAGACTCACTTTTTCCCTCCGAAAAAGTAAGGGGAAATGTGTGTGCGTCTTATGGAGCGAATGCAGGCTGCGCAGCTATCCCAGAAGCCAGAACAGCGAGAGGGATTGCTGCTTTTCACTGCGCTTCTGAGATTCAGATTTTTTTTTCTTGTTTTCCTCCTCCAAAAACTAGGTGCGTCTTGTGGTCTGGTGCATCTTATAGGGTGAAAAATACGGTACTTTGTCTACACTACCAATAACACTCTACTTTCTACAGTTGCTTTGCCTTAAGTGTTTAAAAGAAATGACTGAGCTGATTTCTAAGAACAGGACTTAAGGACTTTATTACTCAAAAAGTTAAAATGCCTTCTCTTTTTTTCTTAAAAGAATCAAGCAAATTATAGCAGATTCTCTCAGGATTGCTGTGGGGGTTGCGCTAAGCTTTGAAGTGACTCAGCCAAGCCTTTCCTGTACACAGGACTGTTTACTTTCACATATAATTCATTGATTTAAAAGAAACCATGCTCAAAATTGAACCTTTCTCACTTACAATGCAAAGCCACTGCTATGGGCGAATAATAGATGGCGATGAACACACCTAAGCAGTTCTGCACCCGCTGAAATGCAGGTAGTGGGCATTTCCAACTTCACATACTGTAACAGCGGAAGAGCAATGATCTGCCAGCTTGAATCCACTCTGAACTCTGGAGATCTCTCATCCAACGCTTATCCTCTCCATGATGTTAGCCAAGGCATGCCTGGGTTACACTTACCCAAAATATGCCTATTCAATAGCTGGAGCTGGCTGAGCTACTTCAGTCACTCCCAAGTTCTTAGGCCAGCCCAGGGGGAACTCTTTCCAAGATAATACCCCCCCCGATATATCACAAGCTGTTTTTGAGAGCCCATTTACATTTGTTAAAAGCTTGCCTCGTCAAGTTTGTTTTTATGATTCCTTTTGTCATACTTCAGTATAAGTATTTGCACTCCAAGGGGGAGGAAGATCAAAATTAAATAAGAAAGCCAAAGATTCACGAGAGGCGAGGCAGAAATGAACGTTCCTACAATCAGATTGGGGGGGGGGGGGAGAGAGACAAGAGACCTTCAAGCACTGAGGGGGCTTCTGCTCCTGAGCCTGCTTGCTTCCTCCCACATGTGACACAGTCAGAAACAGGAGCAAAGCCACCCCACCTGTTAAAACCATCGCTGATTTTAAACTATAGTTTAACGTGTGCGAAGCAAGCCTCTGTTGCTCTTCTGAACAAATATTCAACATTTCACAGCTGTGTTTCAATAAAACAAGAGATATCAGGAGACAGCTTAGAAATCTCATTTGACCTGTATTATGTCACAAATGTGGATCCAACGGGTGTCTATGAAACCACAACGGCCCAACAACGGAAGAGACACAATATGCAGAGAAGCATTTATTTATTTATTTATTTAATTTGACTGAGAAATTAAAGCCAGAGATAGTTTAAATAAACCTTGCCCTCCCCACCCCCACAAAACACAGATACCAAATTTTCTTTAAGCTCACAAAATATGGCAACTGCACCACCAACAAAACACCACACCACAAACTCTCTCAGATACTGGAGTCACTAGTACCAAAAAAGGCTATAAATTTTGGCACTAGTATAGGATGTAGCACAGGGGTCAGCAAACTTTTTCAGCAGGGGGCTGGTCCAGCGTCCCTCAGCGTCACCAGTCCAGCTGCTGCATTTTGGATTAATTGTGGTTTCGGGGTCACCTTCAAAAGTAGCCCCATGCAGAGCATGTTGCAGTAGTCCAAGCGAGAGATAACTAGAGCATGCACCACTCTGACCAGACAGTCTGCGGGCAGGTAGGGTCTCAGCCTGGGTACCAGATGGAGCTGGTAGATAGCTTCCATGGACACGGAATTGACCTGCGCCTCCATGGGCAGCTGTGAGTCCAAAATGTCTCCCAGGCTGTGAACCTGCTCCTTCAGTGGTACAGTTGCCTCAGGACCAGGGAGTCCCCGACACCTACCCACCTGTCCCCCCAAAACAGTACTTCTGTCTTGTCAGGATTCAGCCTCAATCTGTTAGCTGCCATCCATCCTCCAACCGCCTCCACACACACACACAGGACCTTCACCGCCCACCACATGCTGATGAACACCCAGCCCAAACCCCCTGATGATCTCTCCCAGGGGCTTCATGTAGATGTTAAAAAGCATGGGGGAGAGGTCGGAACCCTGAGGCACCCCACAAGTGAGGGACCAGGGGTCTGAACACTCATCCACCACCACTTTCTGGACACGGCCCAGGACGAAGGAGAGGAATCACTGTATAACAGTGCCCCCATCTCCCATCTCCTCTAGACGGTTCAGAAGGATGTTATGGTTGATGGAGTCAAAGGCCGCTGGGAGATCCAGCAGAACTAGGGAACAGCTTCCACCTTTGTCCCTAGCTCACAGCACGACCAAGGCAGTTTCAGTCCCATGATGAGGCCTGAATCCTGACTGGAAGAGATCCAAATGGTCCGCATCCTCCAGGCATGCTTGGAGTTGTTCAACAACCACCCGCTCAATCACCTTGCCCAAGAATGGAAGATTTGAGACTGGGCGATAGTTGGCCATACTGGCTGGGTCTAAAGATGTGGGGTTTTTTTTAAGAAACTGTTTAATGACCGCCTCTTTCAGTGGGTCTGGGAACGCTCCCTCGCAGAGAGAAGCATTCATGACCCCGCAGAGCCCATCGCCCAGCCCTTCCCAGCTTACTTTTATTAGCCAGGATGGGCGAGAATCAAGGCGATAGGTGGTTGGTTTCACTCGTCCACATCCTCGGAGGTAACAGATTAGAACTGATTCAGATTCCTTCCCAAATGGATTATTTCATTTCTATTTTGCATTCACATGTGCTTTGAACCAGATTTGGGGTGGGGGGAGCCCTGCTGATCAGCGGCCTGTGACTCCGTCAACCATAACATCCTTCTGAACCATCTAGAGGAGATGGGAGCATACAGCACACCTTATCACTGTAATGTACTAGAGGTGGCTTTGTAGCGCTTTTTCTGAACAAGTTGTTCTTGGTCTAGGCTATTTTTGCTCCTTTAGTCTTTCCCTGAGTCTTGGGTATCTTTTATTTTTTTGCCACGTCATTTGCAGAGACTACAAATGAGAATATTCTGTTAGTCCTTAAAAAGTGTGACAATTCTTCTTCCCAAAAATGAACATTTGTTCAACTATATGCTCCTTTTGAACTTGTGGTATCAAAATATCTGGCCCATGGCCAAATATGAGTGCTAAAAAGAGAAGTCTCTGGAAGCATTTTATGCAACATGGAATAATTTTTATTTTGTTTCCCCTGGAATATGATTATGCTCCTCCACCAACAAAGATGCAAAGTAGGGCTTTAGGTTAACTGCAGTTTGAAAAACTATATGCTCTTTTTCTGACTGTCCCATGGAATGCGCTCACTATTCCTGAGATGAAAGTCACAAACCCATTATTGCCTTGGGATTTACCCTCTTGAAGGCTCCCTCCAGGCTTTTATGTAGCAAACCCATTCAACGTGTATACACTTGTGATCCTCACAATAAATTTGCAAACTGTGGGCAACAAACCTTGGCTTCCACTCGTGGTTTGTTTGGAGAGAAATAAACCACAAGTTCGGACAACTTGACAAGCCCAACCACAGCTTGCTTCCTGGCAGCTAGAAGAAGGGAAGAAGATGAGCAAAGAACCTACAACTTCAGCAGCACAGCTTGTTCACATTAAACCAGTTTATTTTAGGTATGGCTTAATGTGACTTGCAAACCGGGTCACAAAGTGGGGAGCTTTTGCAAATTTGAAGAATTAACCTTTTGCAAATGTAAAGAATCAGAGGCTTAAAGGCTCCGATTGTTATGATTGTTATCCTCAGATAGCTGAACATGAAAAAGCAGCCCTGGAATATGACCTGCTGAGAACGTTTTTGTCTACTACCATGTACAGTAGTGTCACACCAGTATTTCCCCCTGTAGTATATTGCACAAAGTGTGGGCTACATACAGACATGCACATACACCTTGAAACGCCAATTCTGATACTAGAAGAGATGCTTGTGACTCTCTGTAATATCACGTGTGCAAGTTGGACAGAAGCAGATGCCAAAATGAAGGTCAGTTTCTTCCCCTCCTGCATGGTGACATAATATTAATTATGGTTTTTCCACCTTTCAAGGCTCCTCTCCCCATTTCCATAAATGAAGTCTATATTAGCTATGCTTTCCCTTTCCTCTGCAAGGAAACTATTATTTATTAAAAATATATTTTTTTAGAATTGCATCAAAATTGGCTCCTTTTCAGTTCTGGGAAATAACTATGGAGCCAGAGAACAAAGGCTTGTTTAGTAGTGTTCATCGGTTGTCACTGTAAAGATTTCAGGGCTGCCAAAAACCACACATTGGAGAGATCTGCTGTGTTTAAATTTTTAACACGAACCAGTTCTCCAAATTTACTCAGGTGTGGATGGATAGGTGGAGTCAGGCAGAAATTAATCAATCTGAAGCCATAATGCACGCAAACACACAGGGTAAGTTTCTAATCCCCCATACTTTAGGGTGGCAGAAATCCAATTTTTGTATGTTGCTCCCCAAAGCCCTTTTGATGACTGGCCTGTAGGTGTGTGACTTACTGGATCTGGAGAACACCCACCCACCCACCGTTACTTACAGATGCAAAATTGCAACAAAAATCCCTCAAAGCTTCTTGGTGGGGAAAAAGCTAGGTACTTTTTAATTTATGTGCCAAAAAACACTTATTTATGAGATACTGCACATCAAATTTAAAGAGATGGAAAATTGACAGACAGCAAATAAATTAACGATAGTTCATCTTAGAATACTCCACAAGGGTCTCAATATCAATCTGACATGTGTTTTGGGCCACCCTGCGGAAACTACGAGGGTGAACTCTAGATCAGGGGTCAGCAAACTTTTTCAGCAGGGAGCTGGTCCACTGGCCCTCAGACCTTGTGGGGGGCTGGACTCTATATATATTAATAAATGAACAAATTCCTATGCCCCACAAATAACCCACAAATGCATTTAAAATACAGTGGTACCTCGAGTTACATACGCTTCAGGTTACATATGCTTCAGATTACAGATTCTGCTAACCCAGAAATAGTGCTTCAGGTTAAGAACTTTGCTTCAGGATGAGAACAGAAATCGTGCTCTGGTGGCGCGGCAGCAGCAGGAGGCCCCATTAGCTTAAAGTGGTGCTTCAGGTTAAGAACAGTTTCAGGTTAAGTACGGACCTCCGGAATGAATTAAGTACTTAACCCGGGGTACCACTGTAAAAGGACATGTTCTACTCATGTAAAAACACACTGATTCCCAGACCATCTGTGGGCCGGATTGAAAAGGAAATTGGGCCAGATCCGGCCCCTGGGTCTTAGTTTGCCTACCCATCCTCTAGATCTTCTCCTTCCTCCATAATCATGGGTAAGTATTTCAGAGTAGCTACTTCCGCCTTGAATTCTTCACACATCGCAGGATTTGCATCCTGATTTCAAATGAGGCTATCGACATATACAAAGCCAAGTTTTTACCCTGAAGACAGATATATAAATATATATCTATACCTGTAGTAAGAAACCTTATTTTAAGAAGGGAAAAAGTTTGATTCAGTTCAACTTTATCATGTATGATATAGGCTGAGTAACCTATAAATAAATAAAGTTATTGCAAAATGCTTGCACTTGAGAGTAATTTCGGGGGTGGGGGGGGAGGACAACTCTGGAGAGCTCCGAAGTAGTAACGTCTATTGTAATTGGGTGGAAAAGGGGAAGTCTTTCTTCACACAAATAAGCAATGCAATTACATGGCAAGTCAATAGAATAAGGCAGCTAACACGCTCCTGCGATATTTTGAAACTGTAACCCGATACTACTGTTTCCATCCTCCAGCCTTGCTTGCAGTCCCTTGTTGCATACTGTACTATTTGAGGCCCAGAGGGCAAAGCGAGTGCTTGCTGTTTATTAATGATCAGAGGCTGCAAGACGCGGGGGGGGGGGGGGGGGGTTGGCGCATGGGGCGGGGGAATGTGCACCAACACTGCCATTATTACTACTTTCTCCAGACTTTAAGATCACAGACTACTGAAACTTCAGCAGAAAGCAATCCCTTTGCTCCCAAACAAGATTTTACTGTAGTCACACATACACACACACACAAAAATAAACAATTCAAGCAGGCCTGCAATTCATGTGGCTCGCTAAGGTTTTTGCAGGAAGCATATGTTTCTATTAAATTAGAAACCGTTTCTACCGTTGTCAGTTTGCTAAGGGAAACCTCTCCTCCTGAAGAAGAGGAGCTTGTTTAATGGTTTTGACAAATTGCGCTTGCCTGACAGGGCTATGTCAAATAAAGCTAAGGAGTCCTCTACTAAATATATCCTTTCGAATAAATTACTGCCTCATTTACTAATCCTCTGAAAGAGGACCAGGTCTTGTACACTAAAAGACTCAATTGTTCCTGAGAATGCTTATAATATTAAAGAGTAGTACCAAGTCCTCTTGCACAAAGTGTAATCAGACCCAGCTCTTTTAGGTTGCTAAGCTATTAGAAACTACACTGGGAAAAATAGACTGTCCTGCAGGATGGGACTTTGAATGCTATGGCTGAAATCGAGAGCATGTCAATCTGAAAATACTAAACAGCTAATGCATAGAATGTTTCCCCATTGAAATCAGGGCAAACTTGTAAAAGTAGAATACTGGCACATAAAGCAATTATTTTTCATGGGGTGGGGGGGATGAACTGGGGCAGAGTATTGATTTCATATCAACTGAACCTCTCATAGAACCACTACTGGTGTATTTTCTACCTTGCAGAAGCATAACTGAAGTCCTGAAATGGCAGTCGGAACACAAAACTAACAGAAATGCTATGATAGAGTTGTTCTTCATGTGTTCAGAATCTGACTGCTGACCATCAAGACTGGACCACCACAGGATTAGAAAAAAAAAGTCGAGGATATGCAATCTTAAGGCTAGATAACTTCAACTAAAGCTTTGTTTACTGTGTCACTAAATGTATGTGTGTGTGTGTACCCACAAACTAGGCTGCCCACAGATAATCTGCAAAGCTGTTTTTCTAACAAAATGTTGGGAGTAGTGACTAGAGTAGTGGAGAAACATCTCTCTCTCTCTCTCTCTCTCTCACACACACACACACGCACACACACATGTCTCTATTCGGCAGTTCAATGGAAGCTGCCAATCACAAATCAGATTATACTACATGTGTTTATGCAAGACTCTATGCCGTACATTTCATGGCACAATGGCTTTACTTCTGGAGTGAAGGACTAGAATACAGGTAAGGAAGCAACAGTATCTATATCCTTTGACCATATAAGATGCACACACAAATGGCACAGGACCTAAACATATACTATGACTAATTTCATGCCATGATGAAGTTTCTAAGATGCACCAACATTTTCTGTCTTCCTGTTGCTACAGACCATCATTGTAATTTCTGGAATTTGGACTGCTTCAGGGATAGATAATACAAATTAAGCAACTCCTCTTTAAAGACTCAGTAGGTAAAAGTCTTTAACAAATGACTTTTTGTCCCAAAAGCTGGGTAAGGGACCATTCTGACCAGGCAGGTGAGGGGGAATTGCCTATTTAAAATCAATGGAGGGGCAGATATGAAAAGATCACAAAATACTCTTTTTAATTATGAATAAACTTCGATGGAAGAGGCAGTTTGATCACAGAATACACGGAAAATAACGTGGAAAACTTTCAAGGCAGGCAGCACAAGCAAAGCACCATAACCAATCAAAGATGTTCTTCCTCTTTTAAAACGATATGCCTGAAAATATCACAAGATGCTGGGAAATTCTTTAGCTCTTGTCAGCAATTACTAACCAATGGGCCATTTTGCTGAATGGAACCATCTTCAGCTTGTTGAACAAAATGTCACTACTGACATGTGTTTCTCTGGCTGGTGTAGTTTGTGCATTTAGAAGGGCTCCATTCTCCCTTGTAGATATCCACTCTACATAAAGATTAATGACAGCTTTGACTTCACAGCAGGGAGACAAGAGCCCACCCCCCACATCCCTTTGCGTTGCAATGGGTGATCCCCTCCCCCTTTCCTGGTATTTATAATTACTTGGCTGGAGCCTTTATTTTTCAACCGTGCTGCAAAATCTTTTCCCTAAAGATACCTTGTTTTCCCCCTCACATTGTAGACCCTTAATAAAATACACTGGGGGGGGGGTGCGCGAGTGGGCGGGGTGTGGGGGTGGAGGACTAACTTTAGACAGCAAGAAAGCTCTGCTCAATCAGTATATTATAACTTCGGGAGGGGGATAGTTTGATCAAGGATGCAACTCAAGCTAATTACCCGTATTTTTCGCTCTATAAGACGCACCAGACCACAAGACGCACCTAGTTTTTGGAGGAGGAAAACAAGGGAAAAAATATTCTGAATCTCAGAAGCCAGAACAGCAAGAGGGATCGCTGCACAGTGAAAGCAGCAATCCCTCTTGCTGTTCTGGCTTCTGGGATAGCTGTGCAGCCTGCATTCGCTCCATAAGACGCACAGACATTTCCCCTTAGTTTTTAGGAGGGAAAAAGTGAGTCTTATAGAGCAAAAAATACGGTACTTCTCACCATCAAAAAAGGTGCAGTGACTGATTTACAAGATTTACTTTTAAGCGAAATGCATTAAGGATCAGAGCACCAAATAAGTGTCACACCAAAAAAGGTACGTTTTAGGTACACTGTATAAGCTGCAAGCATTCTGAATGGTTCTGGCAAACGTTATTGCCTAGCCTCTTGCTACTGCACAGATTACAACAAGGAAAGCGTTTCCATGGGATTCCTTTTTGCAGGAGTTTGTCCTTCTCACTTCAGAAGCAGTTTTGGGCATTTCTTGCCTTCAGCCACAGTCTGCACAACAGCAGCGTTATTAGACAAATGTAGCATTAAAAATAAACAAACAAAGGAAAAACAGCTTTGTGAATCTTCAATGTGTACCTAATCATAATAATTTATGTAGCGCTTTTAGAGCGTTTAAAGCACTTCACTCCTCACAATCCACACAAACACTTTGCAAGAGACTATTTCCCCCGTACTGCAGGTGGGGGGTGAGAGCGAAAGAGTGGACCCCAAGGCCACTGAGACGAGTTCATGTCTGAGGGCAAGAAGCAGAAGTCCCAATTTGTAGTTCAAGCTCTTAAGGAGAGAGATCACCGACTGGATTTTTTTTTGTCCTCTTTTAATGTTTGGCAAAATGAAAGGGGCCACATGTACCACAATAGCTTAATAGGACTCCTCCGGCCCAGAGAGTATTTCAAATAATAAATAAGTGTTGCAAGTTTGCACAATGGGAATATTAAAGCCAATGTAGAGAACAACTAATCAAACAATTAACAGTAAAAAATACTCCTGGCCCAACTGACCCATTCAGTCGTTTTGCAATGGTTTCTTTTTTTCTTTGTACTTGCAGGAATGAGGGAGGCAACTACCAGATTGCTTCTGGAGTGGCACAACCACATGCAAACATCAATTTATTCTACCTGTTCTATTCTGAGAAGTTTCTGGGGAGAGAATGGATCTCAGTTAGCTTAGGGCTTCAGGCGTTTGGAAGCTTTGTTTTCTGTTTAATGGGAAGAAATCAGACCCCTAATGGCTTAGCAAGTTAAA
Source organism: Podarcis gaigeae (assembly GCF_964106915.1). NCBI lineage: Eukaryota > Metazoa > Chordata > Lepidosauria > Squamata > Lacertidae > Podarcis > Podarcis gaigeae. The sequence continues at coordinate 5,740,251 of NC_139680.1, forward strand.
TGCCTATTTTTATTTTATATTATATTATTATTATTATTATTATTATTATTATTATTATTATTGAGAAGGAGCAGGGGAGAGAGATGGACACCTGACAGCTGACCTTCTTGGTGGTGGCGCCGCCCTGTGGAACACCCTCCTGCCAGATGTCAAGAAAATAAACTATCTGACTTTTAGAAGACATCTGAAACTTTTCCGTTTGATGTCTTAAGGTGTTTTTATTTGTTGGAAGCCTCCTAGAGTGGCTGCGGCAACCCAGTCAGATGGGTGGTATAATTAATAAATAATAATAAGAAGAAGAAGAAGAAGAAGAAGAGGAAGAAGAAGAAGAAGAAGAAGAAGAAGAAGATACATGGAATATGAAACCAATTTTACACTGTGAATAGGGATGCATCACCAGCCAAACATCACAATCTGATGATACACCGTGAGGCTGAAATGGAGGGACAAGCTACATTGGCCCCAGACCTATGAGGCGCTGGGCTGAAATTGCAGCCGCTCCCAGGTGGTTTAACCCTGGCACCTCAGGGGCCAATGCAGCTTGTTCATCTCACTGGGCGATGGGGGACAGAGAGAGTCCCTCCACCCCAGGGCCTGGTGGGAACAAGCTACAGAGGCGGGCCTCCCTCAAAGGTTTGCTCGAGCGGGTGCTCTGCATCTTTACTCCCGAGGTGACCAACCACCCTGGGAGGAAAGACGCAGCCCACCCTCCTGGGTGAAGGCAGTCAGATGGCAGCCAAGCACACAGAGCCTGAAAGACTCCATTAGCAGGGCTGCCTCCACCTTCGCTTGGGCAGGCTACCGCCCAAGGTGGCCCACCCCTGTGAAGGGGCGAGGGCTGAGCCCCCCCCCGACACCCACCAGTTCTAAGGTGGCACCGGCTGAGGCTGCCACGCAAGCACTACATTTGTGCAGTGGCCTCGGGCGCCATTGCCACGGGCAGGCGGGCTACTTCTTCCTCCCGGGAGAAAGAGGTTGCCCGCCAGCCGGCTGGTGAGTCACAGGCAGGCCACCCGCTGAGGGGCGCAAGGCTGCCCACCACCCCTTAGCGGAGCCCCGCCCCCCAGTCTGGGGGTGGCTTGATCAGCTGAGAAGCAGGCTTTCTTAAACCACCCGCTTCTCAGCTGATCATAGGCAGGGTGGGGGCATCAATAAACTGCGCCACTGAGGTGCAGACAGCAGAACAATTTAAAGAAGCCCCCTGGTGGTATGAGGGCCAGAACACAATACCTGCTTCACCTGGCTGTATATCGCAGGTGAAACAGCAGCCGCTCCTGAGTCCCTCTGGTGGCAAAGGGATATACATTAGTGCCAGGCGAAGCAGCCATCGTGGTCTTGCCCTCATACTGATCCTCGGCGATGTATCAATACATTGCCCAGACCTAACTGTGAATCACCCTGAGATCTATGGATGAATACATATTTACATAATAACAGTAATGCTAGACAAATGAGGATGAATGTGGGATTTTTCAATGTATTACGGGCTCTTGCGCTGTTTGAACTATAGTGCATTTGCAAGTTTTGTCTGATAAGAATTTTGAAAACTCCTATAGGGAACTTAGGCTGATTTATTACAATTGCACACCAGCCAAACAACTGAACTCTAGAAAGTACAGGTACCTGAATGTTAAGCCACAGTGGGCTGTAGGGCAAGTGGCCTGCATTAGGATGGGGCATTGTGATAAGGTTGGGCCAGGAGACAGTTGCCATTTTGTGCTTCGTAAAACATGTTCATTTGTCCCATCTTTACCTCTCAAAGTCAAGGAGGAGACTGAAGCTGTATACACCTTTAAAGAGCCTTCAAAACACATTCTTTCCCTCAAAGAATTCTGGGACCCATAGTTTATTTTCCCCAGAATTGCAATTCCCAACACCACCAAACAAACTACAGTGGTACCTCAGGTTACATACGCTTCAGGTTACAGACTCTGCTAACCCAGAAATAGTGCTTCAGGTTAAGAACTTTGCTTCAGGATAAGAACAGAAATCGGGCTCAGGCGGCGCGGCGGCAGCAGGAGGCCCCATTAGCTAAAGTGGTGCTTCAGGTTAAGAACAGTTTCAGGTTAGGAACGGACCTCCAGAACAAATTAAGTTCTTAACCTGAGGTACCACTGTACAATGACCAGAATTCTTTGAGGGAAAGAATGTGCTTTGAATGTGCTTTAAAGGCACAGTGTAGCATGTGCACAGTTTGGCAAAACATTTTCTGCTTCATTTTGCCATACAAATCACTGTGACAGAAAGATTTAAGTTAGAGCCACTAACCACTTGCCAGAGCGAGGAACTACATACTGTACTGTAAACTGAACAAGTCCCCAGAGGGAGGAGAACTGGAGGCATTTACAAGGGAGAACTGGCAGGTGCAAGGGGTGGGTTGCTTAACCCTTTGCCCTGACCCTCCCCTGCAAATGACCTCCAATTATTTAATCCCATTTTCCCTCAGCCGGACTCCTACACGGAGGGGAAATGGCCTGTGGGGATGGTTGGTCTTCCCACAGCCCCCACAACTACAACACTTAAGTGAACGTGTGTTTTGAAATCCTCCCTCATTGCCTCTTCCCCCTAATAATATTTCTATCAACATGGGCTCTCCTACCAGCTCCAGCCATTTAAACAACCAAGGGCTAAGGCCATCCTGTGAGGACAGCAGCCCCTTAAAAAAAGTGGGGTGGAAGATCCAGATGTAGCCTGGGCTGGGGTTGTTCCTTCCTGTGTCAGCAGTGATCCTCTTTGAACAGGTTACCTCCCATAGCCACGAAGAGGTAAGGAAAAACAAGACTATGATGTTCCACCACCAACCAGTAGCACCCAATTTTGCAAGCAGCCAGTCCCTCCCACCCCATGGAGGGAACCTGGCTGGGGCTGGAATACCCTAGGTCAAGGCTACGCCAGCGTTGGCCTTGTCTATGCCTCCCTCCACAGATGTTTTGACTGACTAGCTCAAAAACATTTGCCGCCTCCTCATTCAGTTGAAGAAAACAGGCAAAGTTGCATTTGGTGGAACTGTCAGTTATACACATCTGTTAACAGCAGCCTGGTGCAAAGAAATTAAGCAGGCCAAGTTTTTCCTAACAGGAAGATGGCACAGTAAGTGAAGGGCTTGTACCAGGCTCCTGCTAATGAAAGGGGGAGTCGCAATTGCACTTGCTAGCCCATAGCTCACAGACCCTTCTTGTTCTTAAGCTGCTTATAGGGTTGCCCACTTTTTGAGCATGGCACGGCTTCCAACGCCTCCAAATGCTGAAATGTAATGCATGAAACCCTAGTGGCCTTCCAAGGGGCCGCCCAAGCCTTCACATGCATTTTTGTATTCTACTGCTTGGCCTTTCCTTCAGTGCCACACCTTTGCCAAGCAAATCCGTTCATGCCAAAATCTCTTGTTCCTTAAGGTGCCACAAGACTTTTTGTTGTTTTTGCCACCACAGAGTACTATGGCTTCCCCTGTGGAAGTTGTTTCCTCAGATCTCCTGATTCTCTCTCTTCCTACTGCTAATTGGTTCTGCTTCCTTCAAGTCTACTGGCACCCAGCCAACATCCTTCGCTGCTCAGTCCTCTTATTTATCTCTCCACCCCTCTTCCTGCCAGCAATGTGCACCTCATGTAGAAGCCTTCTCTATGTACTCCTCACTGGCCCCTCCTTTCCTCCATTCCTTATCTGCTCAGCCTATTGTTTCCTCAAGCCCTTGCCTGCTGGGGTATGCTTTGATCTGGTTTCCATTTCTGAGTCCAGTGCTAACTCTGCAACCTCCTCCCGGCTCCCTTTCCTTCAGCTGTCCCACTTCCAGGGTCTCCCTTAGTAAACCTATTTAGGCAGCCAACATCTCCTGCCTCTACAACCAGTATGACATTTTAGTTCTAGTCTAAGTGAGCTCTCACTTCACTCACAGAAGACTATTTATGAAACTCCACAATGCTTCCACCTCTTCTCCAACGTCATACATGGCTCCCTTACTCCCAAAAATTCCCTTGGCTAAAAAGTCACTGGGGATCCAAGAGAGAGGAGGCCCAGGAGGGAGGAAATACTCTCAGGGACAGAGCACACAAGCAGCAGACTGGCAAGCTGGGACCTGAGAAAAGGAAAGTGGGAAAGTGAAGAGGCAGAGGAGCAAAGCAGCCGCAGCAATTATGACCAGAAAATTGATGGGCAAGGAAGCTTTGAAGACTTGGGTAATGAAAGCTAAAGCAACCAACATGTGTGTAAATGACAGGACCAAATTCCACATGTTGTTTTCAGTTAACAAGCCAACTCTCTGGTTGTAGGCTCCTACCTTTCACAGCCAGGTAAGAGTGATGACCTGAACTTTCCTTAAAAAACAACTAGGCACATGGCTCTAAGGCAGCCTTGGAAGATCTGTGGGCAACAAGCTGTGTCCTTGTGAGCCTCAGTTCCTCATATGCAGAAACTGGTTACCCTCTCACAAAGAATGGGCTTCCCCTCTCCATGCTGTCACATCCCCTGCAGGCCCCACATGTCAGTGCTGTCAGGGACTATGTGGACAACCAAGACATCTATGAAGGTGTGGAAGCTCTGCCATGGTTCCAGGTCAAAGCAAGAACTTATGCGGCTTCAGCAGGGACTCCCCATTGCAAAAATGCCCCCCAAGTGTGGAGAGCACAGCAGGCTGGAAGGGGGCATGGTGGCAGGAGCAGAGCCCCCAGGGACAGCCCCACGTTCTCAGTCTCTGCACACTTAAGACCATATCAGGAAAGGATGCAAATGTTTAATCCAATCACTCTGTTGTGTAACTAATTGAATATACATATTTTTATGCCATGTTTTATTACTTTTGTACACCACTTTGGAATACACACACATGCACAGAGTACGCAAGTGCCTACATTAAATTTTAAATACTGGATTTCATAATTAAGTCTCTGCTTGACAGAAGTCATTTTCTCCCTGATGGGTTATCTGTGGAACACTGTGTAGTTATGAACACATCATGGTACGGTTTAGGAGGGTGGCTGTGGTGAGAACAAAAGTTGGAAAAAAATGGCCATCGGGGAAAGAAAAAGTTGCAAAGACATATGCAAATTCGATAGCAAATTCTCTGTTAAGAGGGAAGCAACATGAGTGACTCATCCCCCTCTCCCGCCCCTTTCCTCTTTTTACCAACCATATGAATCAACTCTTAGTTTTACTGCATAGTTAGGAGGAGGAGAAAAACTAGAACACACTATTGCAGTGTGCATCATGTATATCATATTACATTAACACTTGGGAACAAGAGCCAGCTACTTACGTTTAAAAACCAAAACCAAAGAATACGCTCTGGCTGAAGGGTTATGTGCAACAAATACAGTGAGAGAAGGAAATCAATCAGAAATTATCTGCTCCCCAAGCAGATGGAGAGGAAAGTGGGACGCAGGCCTGATTTCTGATTCACAGAGGAAGAAGAATTATGGTCCTTGGGGGGAGAGAGATGAACTAAAGAAACTTTCTGACCACTATACAGAGCAGCAAGTCACTTTTCAGTGATGGAAGGCAAAAGAGATTAAAAGCAGCAGCACCCTGAAAATAATATTGCAGGCTGTTGAGACAAAGACGAGTATGAATGGCTCATCCCTGCTTCATGTGTCTGTCAGTGTCCTGCAAGGCCTATCTAACCAACACAGCCAGGCTACATGCTTTGGTATAAAACAGGGGTCAGCAACCTTTTTCAGCCATGGGCCGGGTCCATTGTCCCTCAGACCTTGGTGGGGGGCTTGGACTATATTTTGGAAAAGAACAAAAAATGAACGAATTCCTATGCCCCACAAATAACCCAGAGATGCATTTTAAATAAAAGCACACATTCTACTCATGTAAAAACATGCTGATTCCCGGACTGTCTGCGGGCCTGATTTAGAAGGCGATTGGGCCGTATCCGGCCCACGGGCCTTAGGCTGCCTACGCCTGGTATAAAATATTCAGACTGCCCGTGCTCCTCTGGGCAGAGGTTAAGAATGTCCCCACCATTCCAAGGAATCAATCAATCAATCAATCAATCAATCAATAAAAATTATTATTATTAATACCCTGCCCATCTGGCTGGGTTTCCTCAGCCACTCTGGGCGGCCTCCAACAGAATATTAAAATACAATAGTCTATTAAACATTAAAAGCTTCCCTAAACAGGGCTGCCTTTAGATGTCTTCTAAAAGTCTGGTAGTCGTTTTTCTCTTTGATATCTGGTGGGAGGGCATTCCACAGGGAGGGCGCTACTACCGAGAAGGCCCTCTGCCTGGTTCCCTGTAACTTGGCTTCTCGCAGAGAGGGAACCACCAGAAGGCCCTCGGAGCTGGACCTCAGTGTCCGGGCAGAACGATGGGGTGGAGACACTCCTTCAGGTATATAAAGTGCACTAAAAAGAAAAGTGCACTATGACAAGTTCTATATATTTTTGTCTGCTTTATCTGAATTTGAGAAAGTTCTCTTTAGCTGCAAAAAAACCTAACTCTTTTATGAGGAGATGTTAAGGGGGCACTATACTGACAAATCTGGATTTAAGAACTTCATTTCACAGCTACCTGCACTTTAGTAAGACGAACCCGCCCTGGGGCATTCAGAAACTAGTCAGACCTGCTGACTGACAAGCTGTACACTCTGCTTCAAACAGGCCTTCCTTCTAATGTCCCCCCCCACACACACACATCCACACACATTTCCCTGCTATCATGGGTGTTTCTCTATTGATGCTCATTTTATAAAGGCAAAAGAAAATACTTTAAATTCAATGTAACAGCTGCTGCCACCATCACCACCAGTAACTTTAGAGTTCCAACTAAAGAAAGTAACAAACTAATGATCATGTTGCCTTACAAAACTTTTCGAAGCTTTTCAGCACAGTTACCTCACCTAACAGATCTATTAGTTCAAAGAAAAATATTGTGCACACATATTAATTTAAACCTTAAATTACAGAGAAAGTAGTTATACAGCAGCTAAATGGAAAACAACATCTTCAAAAATTAAAAGCAGTGGGTTTAGATTTGGTGTGGGGGTTTTTAACACATATTTTATTAATTTTGTTTAGAGCAATTATATCTAGTCCACTTCTTTTCATATGAATACTGCCCGATGCAAGAAACTTTAGTTATCTCAAAGCATTGCAAACTGCCCAAGCATTCTTCAAAATGTAAAACTTTTGGAATCAGAACTCATACATTTCCCAAACCTCCAGCAATTAGATGTTCTGCAGCACCACTCTAAGCCTGATACCCAATGCAAACTTCCCTGGGTGTAACCCCTGTTGAACAGTGTGTCATAACTCCTGGATAATTTGCAAAGGATTGTACCATAAATGAGTGAGACTGCCTGACATTTCCAGGCATAGTTCTTTCTCTGCCTCAGCATTAAGGAACTGGGCCCTTTCTTAATAATCACGACACACACACACACAAAATATGTTAGGACCATGGGAGCAGCAATTATCATCTACACCAGTGAATGTCTAAGTTTATCAGCGCAGATTTCAAGTGTTAGAGAAGGTGTGGACAGTAGTCAATGATCTATTTGCTATCTTAACTACTGTGCTCAGCAAGCAACTTCCACACCATCACAGATGCTCAAAGGTTCCTAGTTTCTCCACTCTGCAGGGCCCACAAGCTAGCTTTCTGAAATCTAGGGACTCTCTGAACTCCTAAAGAATAAAACAGAAAATTCCCCAGCACACTTCTCATGCGCCCTGGACATGACAGAATAAGGAATAAGAATTGTGTGACCAAAAATCAGCTCTGGTTATGTGTTCCTATACAATGAAATGGGTACAGTGGTACCTTGGGTTACATACACTTCAGGTTACAGACTCCGCTAACCCAGAAATAGTACCTCGGGTTAAGAACTTTGCTTCAGGATGAGAACAGAAATCACGCGGTGGCGGCGCAACAGCAGTGGGAGGCCCCAATATCTAAAGTGGTGCTTCAAGTTAAGAACAGTTTCAGGTTAAGAACGGACCTCCGGAATGAATTACCGTAAGTATGTAACCAGAGGTACACTGTACTGAGTTGCTCCTGCACACAGTGATCTCATCAACTTTTTAAGCTATGGGAAGATGTGCAGCAAGAAGAAAATCTTACCTCATTATGTACTGAAAATGGATCTGGCTGTGGAAGCTGATGACTACTTTATCACATGGTCAGCAATAATAGCTGAGCTCACCAAACAGCCATGCTGATATTCAGTCACATGACCCAACCGTGGGCTTTCTGAAAGGAAGACACTGGCCCCATAACCTTTAACAAAAGGTATTCCAAATCCACACCAGCATGACACAAACAAGAAATGCACCCTGTAAGGTTCACTACAAAAGACTTGGGAGAGCAACAGGTTGGTGAAGGCTGAGATGGTGACAGATTATTTGTTCCTGCAAGAGCTTTGGGTAGGGCAAAAGTCTGTTAGACTTTCTCCCAACTGATGTGGAGCTGGAGTCCTAAGCCATCCAGTTCCTGTAGCACCAGAATTGGAAGAGACAATTCAGCCAATATCTGCTCCTCCTCACGTGAGAGCATTCACCAGATGATCTGAACATTTAAGTAAGTTTGAAAGAGAGATCCTTGTCGGTGGTCTCATTTCAACCTCTGTCAACCTGCTTTCAAACCCCTTAATATCTCCTTTCTCCAGCCATGGTGGAAACCAGAGGCTGCTGGGAAGACACACCAAGCTTCAAGCAGAAGCAACTTAAGCAATTTATTGTCCCAGCCAGGAACTGAAATCTGCTAGCGTACCATGAAAACCACACTTGACTGTTAAACGCCTTTGAGGGCATGGGAGTTTGCATGGAATTGATTTGGTGGATAAGTTGTTTACATAGCGCACCAGATCTGGACAAAGCTACATGTGTCCATGCGCAGCATGTGCTGGTTTCCTGCTACCTGCACTGCAGACCAGGGAGGGGTCATGGGTGAGCACACTGTCCACATAAAGGGATGGTAGAACCTCACACTATGTGAAGTGGCTTTCCCTACCTTCATTCTGCATGCCAATTAATCAATGAATTTTTGTTTCCTGGATGATTAGCTTAACAATTAGCAAAAAGAAAAAAGAAAGGGGAAAATGCTGATTTTACAAGTAGGAGAATCAGCTGTGCCTGTGCCCTAAACCTACTGCCAGCCTGCAGCCATTTAAACTGAACCTTGCACTCTTTCTCTTTTCCCCTTTAGTGCATTAAATGATCTTTGGACTCTGTAATCAGAGCCTGCTGTTTCTGGCACAGTTACTTTTCCTCTCTCTCTCTCTCTCTCTCTCTCTCTCTCTCCCCCTCCCCCCTTTTTGGCCAAGAAGCTGTTGCAACTGGAGCCGTCTCCATTTGTGCTATCTTTTTAGACAGAAACTGTATTTCCAAAGAAGGCACTGAAGAGCCCTTATAAGTGGGTCATAGGAAAATTGCCCACATTTTAAATAACAATATAATCTCCCTTCCAATATACAGCATATAAATATACATACATAACGTCAATGCAAAAATTCTTCACTAGTAAATATTGCTGATGACATATCAGCACCAACTGTCCAGCTACTTCCAAAATATGCAAGGTATAAAATGAAACTCTGTAGTGTTTTCCCCACCAATGATTCATACCAAGGGTGAAGAAAGCACAGTAGTCATCAGCAAAGTGGTTCAACTGGCTATTGCATAAGACAGGTTGGAGGTGAAACTTCAAACTTTTTAGTCCCGAGTTTGGAGAAGACTGCTTTGAGTATGTACACCAAATTCAGCCAGGATTCTACAAAACAGTGACTTCAGTAAATCTTGTTTTTGGTGGGGCTGCCATGTGTCCAGATTTTGCTGGACATGTCCTTTTTTCCAGAGGCAAAATACCATCTGGGCGGATTTTTAAATTTTTGCAAAATGTCTGGGTTTTATTTTAATTTATTTTTGTACCATTTGTCTGTGACACTGGTAGCCAGCGGAGTGAGCTACATGGCGCAGACTAGGCAACCTTTATGGGGACACCCTAGGACTCATGGCATCTCTGGCGGCTGCCAGGCCTGTCCCGGCCTTCCCAGGGCCACTCAGAGGCCGAAGACAGCAAAGGTAAGAGAGGGGAGGGAAGAAGGGGGCAAGCAGGTGGGCATGGAAGGGATCAGTGGCAGGTAGGGGGTGAGTGATGGGGATGCAGGCTGGTGGGGGGTGCCCCGAATTTTTCTCACAAAATGTTGGAGGGCATGTCATTTTCATTTGCAATTACTATTATTAAATATTTCAACACACCTTTTATTTTTTACTGCACACACACTAATACTACTACTACAGTATTTTTTATTCCTTTCCCCTCCACACCCCAGCCCACCCGCAAATGTGTCCCAGCAAATGTGTCCTCTTTTTTTGTTCTTAAAAATACAGCAACCCTATTTTATGGGTGGTACATATTATGCAATTTCCATCACTGCTTGCTACAGCTCCGTAATTTGGGAAATATGGGGTGAGCAAAAAGGAATAAAAGGAAACAAAGCGTGTTTTCTTGTGCAGCCCAAACTTATGCATGTATACTCAGAGGTAAGTTCTACTGCTTTCAGTGGAGTTTGCTCTTAAGTATTCACCAGACTTCACATTAAGGACAAGAGCTTGTTAGCCTTCATTTCAGGTTTGCCCTAAAAAGTCACATCTAAATGCCAATGCATTTGAACGGGTTTCCCCATTTATTTAGGGCAACTTCAAAAGGAAGAGAAACAGCACTGGACACACTAAACAAATCATATTTGGATTTTTAATGTGAATCGTACAAATTTTAACAAGACTGCATTTTTTAATTGCTCCTCCTGAAGCCAATCTGCAATTTTTCATTATAGAGCTAAATGAAGTAGTATCAGGCACAAAAAAGAAAAAAAACTCTTGCAGCTGTTAAGATGCTACAATACTTGTTTGTATCTTAGGGAACACTACCACTGTTCAGACTCATCTACCTGTCTAGCACTATTATTATTCAAGTCACTAGTTTCTGATATATCAATCTGTATATACAGCACAGCACTTTTTATTTATTTACAGAAAAACATTTTTCAAAATTAACTCTACAACAAACTTGACCATATGAAAAGGCTTGACAATCCAAGATGAGAAGCCTGCACAATTCTCCTATCTGACAGCTACAACAGTCTAGAGTTTGGGAGCAGTGCTGCCCCCCCCTTTTATTCTTTTCTTTCAAGAGCACCTTGATACAAAGGTACATGTTTCTGCAGATGAACTTTGAAAATCAATTCCCTGTCATCTCAACCAAAGGAAACCAGAAGAAATTAAGACATTGGCTTAATTTCCTGGCTCTGGCACTGTGTCTTCACTCAAAGCATTTATGAGAACTTCACAGGAGCCTAGGAGAGCACCTTTAGTGATAAAATTGACAGCATTCGGTTTGTTTTTTGGAGAGCAACTGAGTTGCTTATCTTGATTCAGAATCTTGAATGCTAGATGGGAAAATAAAGAATTTCCAGGGAGGGCCCTTGCTAGGTGAACCTGCAGCCACCTGAGCTATCCATTTTATTTTGCGCTGCTAATTTGCAAGAGAAGTCCCTGCCGCAAAACATCTTGTATCAAGAAAAACAAGTGTATATTCCATGAGAAGGGTAGGAAACCAACCAAAGCACTAACATGCATTCAGTATTTATGTGCTGTCAATGACTGGAGAAGCTAGAATCTACTAGAAAGTGCAAATCAAATCTTAGGAACAATAATGCTTACTAGTTTCCATGTCAAAGACCAGCTTTGGCAGCTAGCACTGCTTTTAAGACGCAGAATATCTCCATGAAAAGACACCCACATACAGACATCACCACCACAATGTCATGCTGAGACGCCAAAGCATGGAATACCATAATCTAGCTCTTTTAGTAACCTACCAGAACAAGTAGACAACCTGTCTCACTTTAAAGAATTTTAGTTCCACCTACAAAAACCTTCTGCGTTGAGCCTCTTTTCCCCAGTTCAAACACAGAATCACCCTCATTTGGGGTCTGCCAGTTTGTTTCGAAATAAGACCCTCAACTTTCCCAGCTCGAGGTTCTGAAACGCCCCCGCTACTTCTTCCTCTCCTCCAGGATCAGAAAGCAAAATTACAGGGTACAGTTTCCAGCGAATGTCGGTCTGCAACACATACTGAAACTTATCGGAGAGCAAAAGCAAGTTGCACTGTAAACATGGCTCGGAGAAACTCTTAAATGCGCCACTCATACACCGACGAGGAGGGAGAGAACATGAGAAATTCGGAATACGCGCGCGCACACGCACACACACCTGCTCAAAGCAACACGGGAACCTCCGATCCCTCTGCACATTTGGACCCTCAACCGTTTCCAAGGAAGAAAAGTAACTCAGCCGACCTCTTTTCCCTGCACATCTCTCTGAAGGCGGGCGGGGGGGGGGGGAAGAAAGGTAGTTCTCCGGAAGGTTACAAGGGGGAGCAAATCATGCAACCGAAAGGCAGCGCTTCCTCGGCCCCCTCCTGCCCCTCTCCCCGCGACACGGGTCCCCTTCTGCCTTCACTGCCTCACCAACCAACCGGGGAGGGGCTGCTTCTGGAGCGGCAGCCTCCGGCTTTGCCTTCTTCCATCGCCACCTCGCCCTCCTTTCCCGAGACAACCCAGTTTGCTGGCCGAGTTCTCAGCATCTCCCCGATCCAGTGGATCCCCGGGCTGGGCAAAGCGGCAAGAGACCCCTCTCCTCTCCGGTTCCAATCTTTCCTTCCGAGCGGCGAGTTGCACTTACCACATGCAGTTCCTCCTGAGAGCTGAGAAGCATCAGGGGCTGCTCCTGCGCGCTCCTCCTAATCTTCCCCCAGCTCCATATGTCGCTCTCCTCGCCCGCGGGTGGGGGGCTGGCGGGGGGGGGGCAGGAGGAGGAGGAGGAGGAGAGGAGTGGGGGCGGGGAGCGAATGCAGCTCGGAAGGATTTAAGCCTCCGCTTTGCTGCGGCGGTCACGAAGCATTATACAATGGAGGAGGAGGAGGAGGAGAGGCGGGGAGGGACCAGAGAGGCGGGGAGGGGGAGGAGAGGCGGCAGGCGCTGCCAGGAGAGCAGCAGCAGCAGCAGCAGCCCCGGCCAGGCAGAGCGAGCGAGCGAGCGAGCGAGCGAAAGGAGGAGAGCCTCCCCGAGCTCCTTGCCCTTTGGCTCGCTTGGCAAGCCCCGCCTCTGTCCCCGGGCGAGGCGGGCGCGTTCAGCCGCTGGCTCGGCTCTCCATCCCGCGACACCAGGCCGAGCTGCACACGCGGCCCCCCTGGCGGGGCCAGCAGGCAGGAGGCGGAGCCGCCCAGCTCCAGGCAGCTATCGCTTACAGGCGCCTTTCGCGGCGGGGGCGAGGCGGGGCCAGAGCAGCCAAAGCTGCTGGATGGAGAGGCCGAGCCGGTGAGCGCCAGGAGAAAGGGGGGCGGCGGCGGCGGCGGCGAGCGTCTCCGTCTCCTCCCCTGAGCCCACCCGGCCTCTCGTCCGAGGGGGGCAGCAGGCGTCCTCGCCGCCGCCGCCGGGCGATCTCAGTTGGTGAGCTGCACTCTGCGTATGCCCAGAGGCCCTGCGCCGGCTTCCTTCCTCAGGGCCAGCTCTGGAAGCAGCTACGGAGGCTGCGAACGAGCCTACCTGCCTCTAGATACACCTGTGAATGCTGGAATGAATGGAGGGGCGCGCACGGTCTCCTACGGAGTCCGGCTGCTCCAGGCGACACAAGGGCTTTCTCTAAGACGAAGCCAGGCCAAGGCCAGACGTGGGGAGCGGGGGGGGGGGGGTTTGAAGCCTGACTCCATCCCACTGGAGATGTGGGGCGGGGGCGAACGTGGAAGCTGAACTGCCTTCCGCAGGAAAACACAAGACGCACAAACAGGCGCCTGGCAGCAGCAGAGCGTCTTTCAAAAAGCGAGCAAAGCAACCCAGCCAGGTGACTTTCGTTTCCGGGGCGAAGAGCGGGTGGGGTGGGATCCAGACAGCTGGAGAAAAAAAAGACAAGGAAACCGGCATGGAGACAGCGGTGTCTACACGCACGTGGCCCGTGACAGCTTCACGTGCACACGTTAAAGTTGCAAGCTTGGTGGCCAGGAAGGGAGCTCGCTCCATTGACAAACGCGCAAACTCACACGCACGCACATACAAAAGCAGTTCCTAAATTGGGGGCGCGCGGGGGCGCGCGCGCGCACACACACACACCAGCCTGCCTGCTTGTTTGCTTGCTGAGCAGAGAAAACCACAACTATGCTAAGCACGCGAGCTATTCAATAACTTGAAACTGGTCAACAAGTCAAAAGTGGAGCAAGACTGCGAGTGCGCCTGGAAGCGGCGGCAGCAGGAGCTCTGCAGAAGGAACAACAGCTGGGGTCCCCCTGCAAGCCAGGGCAGCGATCGGGGGAAGGGGGGGGGGAGCGCCGGCCTGGCTGCTGCTGGCGAAAGGAGGAGAGGGCCTCCCTCCGGGGCATGTGTGCGAATAGACGGAGGAAGCCTTGTTTTCGCCGCTCAACCCGGGCCGGACCGATCCACTATGTTCTCTCTTTCTCCCCAGCCCGTAGGTGAGCGAGGTGGAGCCTCCCAGCCATTGCATAACCCGGCAATGCCCGCAGCCGCGTAAAAGGCCGGCGGGGAGCGGCGCTGCTGACGAGGAGGCAGAGCGGCTGGCTGGCCTCTCGCGCTTGCCAATCCAGCCAGCCCGCTGCCCTGGCAAGGGAAGCTTCCCCGGTTGAACTTCGGCTCGCCTGGGGTAGATCCCGGCACTACAGAGCCAAACCGAAAGCCAGTCGCCTTCCTCGCCCCCCCCTCGCCCCGCCAGTTACACCTACAGGGAGAAATCATTATACCAATGGCAGAGCGGTGGGGTGCGCTGCGTTTTGGCAACATTTCATAGCTTTCCCCCCCTGTCTAGGCAATCCAGGAGATAATGGCTTTATGAGATCGTGTTGAATACAAATAAGTCTGGGGGGGCAGTTTATTTACCCCTTTGGGCAGCAGTTTGGCGAGCTGGTTTAAGCACCCTGGCCCTGTTCATAGCTGCTCATAATTTCTCCCAGCTCCCACCACTCAAAATGCCTATTGGTTATTCCCCCCCCCCCCCAGTACGGTAGTAGGAGTAGGCGGCAGCTGCGTCACGAAATCAGTAGGAAGAAACCGGTGACCGATCTTCCTTCATCTTGGAAGTTTGTTCTTAAACGTGGGAAACTAAATCCAAGAGTTTCTCTCTCTCCCCCCCCCCCCCATTTCAAAGCCTTTCTCCTTGGAATTCGGCTCGCGCACGTTAGTTTTAAAGAGAGGTTTGTAATAGGTAATGTAGTAAGTGACACTTTAGATTTATATAAGTTGTTTTAAAATAGGATGATAAAAGGCAATTCGTGCACCTTGAAATGTTGGCTGTGACCCTGAAATCATGCCATCATGCTTTGCCTTCGCACAAGGTATAGCTAGACTGTGGTGTGCCCCCCCCCCACACACACAAGAGGCAGAAATGGCCACCTACTCAGATACATGGGCAGAGGCAGGATTTTTGTTAGGGGGGCAGAACCTCAGTTTGCTATGTATTTTTATTTATGGGGGGGCAGCTGCCCCCGCTTGGCTACTCCCATGTGGCTATAAAAGAGGACTGTGCAAATTCATGGAGGATTAATAACCATGATGGCTATTTGCAGCCTCTGCTGTCAGAAGCAGTTTGCATTTACATTTTGTTTTAGCTTTATATCTCTTTTGATTTTTATATGGTAAGTTTGCTTTGAACTTAAAAGGTAAAGGGACCCCTGACCATTAGGTCCAGTCATGGCCGACTCTGTGGTTGCGGCGCTCATCTTGCTTTACTGGCCGAGGGAGCCGGCGTACAGCTTCCAGGTCATGTGGCCAGCAGGACTAAGCCGCTTCTGGCGAACCAGAGAAGCGTACGGAAACGCTGTTTACCTTCCCGCCGGAGCGGTACCTATTTATCTACTTGCACTTTGACGTGCTTTCAAACTGCTAGGTTGGCAGGAGCAGGGACCAAGCAACGGGAGCTCACCCCATTGTGGGGATTCGAACCTCCGACCTTCTGATTGGCAAGTCCTAGGCTCTGTGGTTTAACCCGCAGCGCCACCCACGTCCCTTGCTTTGAACTTACATTTCATTAAACAAAAAAAGTGACTATATGTGTCTAATGACTGATAAATAAATAACACCCATTGCTGGGAACCGCAGGTGGGGGAGAAGGCTGTTGTGCTCAGGTCCTGCTTTTTTGCGCTTCCCACTGAGACATTTGATTGGCAACTGTGAGACTAGGATGCTGGGTTGTTTGGTTGCTGGCCTGATCCAGCCGTGCTCTTCTGTTATGCTGCAGCTGAAATAATTGCATTGGTTGTCAATTAGCTAGCAGACCAAGTTCAAGGTGCTGGTCCCGATGTGTGATGCTAGAGTCTCTATTATATTTTTAGTGCCTAATGAAAACCTTCCTTTTCTAACAAGCCTTTTCAGGTGGACACCCCCCCCCCCCCCGGTATTTGTATTAGTCTTGAAACTGTTTTGATACATGTTTTCATTGTTAAAGTCTCCCCTGTTTAATAAAGCTTGAGGATGTTTTATAAGAAGCAATTCATAAATTAAATAAATATCCAAATGCGCACATGCCAGCCACATTGGAGAAGTGCAAATTAAACAAGATTTCCTCTTGCTGCAATAATCTGCAAACTGATTTTTGATAAATGGTTCAGGAACTGAATAGTTTCGACAAACTGATATGAAAGTTAACTAGTAAGCTGGATATAACATGGCAGAAGAAGCTGGCTTCTCTACCTGCTTTTATGAAAACAGCTTTTCCTCTTGATTTTTTTAAATCTTCAGTTTATTTTTCCACTATAGTGATATAATCAAACATTGAAAGCTCATAAAAATGAGTGCATTTTCATGAATTTGAGTAATTTATTATCAGTGTTGAGAATAAAGATTTGTTTGTTTGTTGCTGTTGTTGTTGTTGAGTTCAGGCTTTATTTGGAACAGAATTAGGACATTCTGGAGGGAGGCAGCAGATATGAGCAGCCCTGGCTGAATTTAAGCAAACATAAAATAACCACAGAGCCTAGGACTTGCCGATCAGAAGGTGGGCAGTTCGAATTCCTGTTACGGGGTGAGCTCCCGTTGCTCGGTCCCAGCTCCTGCCAACCTAGCAGTTCGAAAGCACAAAGTGCAAGTAGATAAGTAGGTACCGCTCCGGTGGGAAGGTAAACGGCGTTTCCATGTGCTGCTCTGGTTCACCAGAAGTGGCTTAGTCATGCTGGCCACATGACCAGCTGTACGCTGGCTCCCTCGGCCAATAAAGCGAGATGAGTGCCGCAACCCCAGAGTCAGTCACGACTGGACCTAACGGTCAGGGGTCCCTTTACCTTTACCTTAAAATGAGCTATATGTTCCATATATTATACATGTACTCTCTCACACACATATGCAGACAAGCAAGTTTGCATCACCAAATTTAGAAGTAAAATGACTGCCAGAAATTATCAGGAGAATGTCAGATGTAGCCTGAACTCCCACTCCCGTTCTGTTCCATTACAAGCAAGTGCAAGGCCCGTTTCAATGAACTAATTAACACAACAAACATTCTTTACACTTCCATACCCACCCTGTCTCTCATTCCATTTCAAAATACTTACAATTTAAAAAACCATGAATGAAATACAGGCAATTTCCCATTTACACAGAGGTTGTGTTCTGAGGCACCATGTACATCAGTGGGACATGCTTAAGCCTGCCCTGTTCTGACCCCACTCCCTTGTACCCCAAACAGTGCATGTGCCAGCAATCGCACGCATGCCGATCGCATGCAAATGGGGAGTTGCCTATACAGTGGTACCTCGGGATATTCACACCTCTGGTTGCACATCCTTCAGGATGTGAACGCGGCCAACCCAGAAGTATTTTTCCGGGTTTCGCCGCATGCGCAGAAGCGCTCTACCGCACCTTGTGCATGCGCAAAAGTGGCACCTTCAGTGGTTAATTCCTCAGGATCCAACTGGAGCTCCAGAACAGATGCCACATACAACTGGAGGTACCACTGTATATCAAATTCTTGTAGGATTTATAGAGTTGTCAAAACAGCTCAACTAGTCTCATTCAAACTGCCTCTCTCCACGAAGAGCCCTCCTCCATTGATGCAGCCATGAGTTTCTAGAAATTGTTATTATTGTTGTTGTTATTAGTTCATCATCTATGAATGCCTTCCCATACAACATCCCAAAGTGATTTAACAATAAAACATATATAAATGCAATATAAAGATAGTGGTTGCCAACAGTTCAAGTCCACACCTAAGTGCCAGGGGAGAAGGGGCCATGCATGTATTCCTGGGGTTTGCCAGGGCATGACTGCTTGTGCTAGAGCAGTGTTGCACTGTGGTAAATAACCAGGGCCTCAAGTGTTCTTTAAAAAAATAATGTGGTTTTATTTATTTTATTTTGTACTAGAAGTTAAGTATTTAGCATTAACTCTGGAAGTGTTCCAGAGTTGGTTGCCAGATGTGAAATATATTGGCATTATTTTCAGCTCTCCTACCTCATTAGAGGAGGGAGGTGGGCAGAGAGATGAATGGATGAATGCAGGCAGGTCCTGGCAGGCAGAAGGAAAAGGCTGGAGTGGAGCTTCGGCCCAGCACATATAGTCGAATTTGCCTAAGTTTGATGTGCGTAACATGCGGCATGACTGTATTCTGCTTCAGACGCCAGCAGTGAAAAGCACGCTAGAGCCAGAGGAAGTGGTATGTCAGGGACTGACAGGACTCTGGTGAGTCTGCCCTGGGGGAAAAGGAGCTGGAGTCTGACTCGGGAGAGGGGGGCAATGGTCTGTGGGCACCTGTACCAGCCAGCAGGCAAGAACTGGAGGCAGGGGGAGCTTCTGGGCTGGAGGAAGAGGCAGGTCAGGCAAGTGAAGGGCTGGGTGCTTTCCCACCCTTTCCTTGCACTACCGTCTCACAGAATCAGGAGGGAATTGAAGCAGGAAGAAAGGGCTTCCACAGAGGCAGAGTCTCTGTCTAAGTGTGCATAGCCTGTTAGGGGAAGGTAGTGGTGGAGGGGGACTTGTTCCTAGTTGCTGCAACTGCTCCATAGAGTACAGACCTGGGAATAGCTGCCTAGGTACTAGATTGGTGTGTGGAGGTCTCAAGAGCCGTAGAAGTGACTGTCGGTGTTACATTTCACAATAAAGAGTTAACTCCCTGCCTGGTGCATTCCTTTGACATGGTAATGCATATACCACCCCAGTCTTGCAGGCTGCCCCTTCCTCCTCTTAAGTTTTTGGATGTGGAAGGATGAGACAGAGGTCTTTCTCAACTGTACTAACCAAAGTTCCCCATTAGAACAAACCACAGTTTACTATGTTGAGGCACATACTAGGATTGAACTGTGGTTTGACATGCTATTGTATTAAGTAGCCAAAATTCCACAAGAGCAGATTGTAACAGGGAACTGCGGTTAGTTCAAAAGTGAAAGCTTTTTTTAATCCTCTCTTCACATGTATTAAGGGAGGAAATGTGAGCACAAGTCCTACCTCAAAACCATGGTTTCCTGTTACGTGCGAAACAGGCCAATCTGTATCATATCCCTTAAAACTGTCTTTGTTGTTGGGATAGCTCTCAATATTCCCTTCCAGATAGCACATTTAATTGCTATTCAGGTTGCTACATGGAATGTGCTTACACAAATGTTCCAGGTAAAACTTGGTATTTTTAGTGCTGTTAATTAATCTTGAGCCTTACTGCTTCCCCTCCCCTATGCTGGCACCATTTTATGAAAATGCTTGGTTGGTTAAAAATATAGATCTTTGTGGAAGTTTTGCTGCCTTGCTGTACAATTCCACACCTGGGAATTCTCATCCTGCCATGCTCAAACACGCAGTTTCTTTAGAAAAGGGACTTGCAGGAAGGCAAGGCAACAGCTAAGCACATTTTTGGCGCGATTGTTGTGCAAAAAAAGACCCTGGACACAATCCACTGATGTTTCCTAGCACAGGCCCCACCGAACTGTAGCACTTATAGCTATATAATGTGGAAGTATATGCTGCGTAATGGTTGCAATCCAAATGAAGTTGGCTGGTGCACAGTTGAGTAAGCAGCTCTTTCCCTGAATAATACTGCAAGAGCTCACTTGCTTGTTTATCATGTGTTTAATAAAGGACTTCATAGATCTAATGCCACAGACAGAACTTCCCAGTCACTCCACGTCCCTTGAAAAACACACAAAACTTTTCAACATACTCATTTAGTCCAGTTCTGAGGCATGACTTGACATGCCAGCCCAATGTATTTAAAATAGGCAGTTGCAAAATCATAATGGAACCATCACTGCCTAAGTGTGAGCTACAGTGACAGTGTGGCGTAGTGGTTAGGGTGCTGGAATAAGACCTGGAAGCCCAGGGCTGTAATCCCCCCACAGATAAGAAGCTCAAGGGTGACCTTGAACCAGTCACTCTCTCTTAGTGTAATTCACCTCACAGGGTTTTTGTAAAGACAAAACATAGAGGAGCCTTGAGCTCCTCGGAGGAAATAATAATTTGTTGTTGTTATGTCTCTACCATACAACAACAACAAATAATTATTACAGTTGTTGCAAGCCACAGGGCATGCAATGCAACTAGTCTCAATAGTTTTGGTAAGTGTGCTTGCTCTTTCAGACACCCTGGTCAACAGTTGGAAAAGGCTCTCTTTGCTGGCAGCCACTGCAGGGGGAAAAACCCTCTTTCTGCGACTTGGGAGACTGAAAATGCTGTAGTATTTGTAGCATAAGAAACCATGGCGTCAGCTGAAAAGAGAGTGCCTCCACAATAACAGAATACAGTGGTACCTCGGGTTACATACCGTTCAGGTTACAGACTCCGCTAACCCATAAATAGTGCTTCAGGTTAAGAACTTTGCTTCAGGATAAGAACAGAAATTGTGCTCTGGTGGCGCGGCAGCAGCAGGAGGCCCCATTAGCTAAAGTGGTGCTTCAGGTTAAGAACAGTTTCAGGTTAAGTACGGACCTCCGGAACAAATTAAGTACTTAACCTGAGATACAACTGTACATGTATTGATAGCCTCTTTCTTTATCTATACAACGTATTTATAACTTTTATAGGGTGTTGAGTTTGTTGGTGTTGAAGTGAGCAGGCACCCACTTAAAAGAAAGTGAACACCCCCCCCCACTTGCCTTTATTTATTTGTTTTTGCTAGGTGCTTCTGAGCATTGATGGTGTCAACAGACAAAAAATGGTGTGTCCAATGCAAAGCATTTCTCTCCCCGTTAAATTACCAAGTCAAGCTTCTCTTTCTCAATGAAGCTACAGCAAGGATACATCTGTTTGAAAGGAGCCTTTAGAAGTTGTAATCACGCTGCTCCTCTCTCCACCCCCACCCCAACTAGCAGTTGCTGAGTAGCTAAGGTGGTTCTAAATAAAGAACTGGAGTCAACAACAGGAAATAACTCCCACAGAAAAAAAGAGGCACACAGAGAGAGAGTGAGAGAGAGCGCAGAATACAAACTCTCACAAACCCTTGCACACAGCTGGTAATGACCTTTTTGTTCTACACATGCTGCATCTAAAACCGTTGCTTTTCAGAGCATGCCTTTTCATCAAAACAAGTAAACCTGTCACTGGCAGCAAGGTCTCTCAAGCTCCGCCCACCCAACCCTTCCCATTTGTCCTGCCACAGTGTGCCCTCTTCCACCATGTCAGCTGCACACATGGCAATGGTCGAATGTGCTCCCTGAAAATAAGACATGCTTCTTTTTAAACTTGTGCTTTTCTTTCCAACGTGTTATCGAAAGGAGAAGTAGGGGTGGAGGTGGGGTGAGGCAGCGGCGTAGCGTTGGTTGCTGGTGCCCGGGGTGGGTGCGCATGTGTTGGGAATGGCAGCCCTCGTGGCCGATGGAGTGACCCCAACCCCGCCGGAGCAAAGTGGGGTCACACTGAGCTGCCTGCCTGCACAGGGGGAAGCCTGGCTGGCCTTGGGGTCACTGAATGCAAAAAGAGGCAGAGCTACCAGCTTCCATAAGAATGCAAGAGCTTGCTGGAGCAGACCAGTAGGGCTGGGTGATATCTGGGTTTCAACATCATGATATGACCAGCTAAACATCATGAATTGGGACACGTGTGGCGCTGTGGGTCGGCAGTTTGAATCCCCGCGATTGGGTAAGCTCTTGTTGCTTGGTCCAGCTCCTGCCAACCTAGCAGTTCGAAAGCACGTCAAAGTGCAAGTAGATAAATAGGTACCGCTCTGGCGGGAAGGTAAATAGTGTTTCCGCGCACTGCTCTGGTTCGCCAGAAGCGGCTTAGTCATGTTGGCCACATGACCTGGAAGCTGTACTCTGGCTCCCTCGGCCAATAAAGCGAGATGAGCACCGCAACCCCAGAGTCGGTCACGACTGCACCTAATGGTCAGGAGTCCCTTTACCTTTAAACATCATGATATAGCAATATATCAGGATGTCTGAAACAAGAATGGAGCTATGTGGAGGCATTGGCTGGCTTCACGGTTTCCCCCTATTTGAGATATTTAGTTCAGCAAGTCTGTTCTCACAGTGGCCATTCAAAGCCCACGGACAGGACACGAGAGCAAGAGCACTCTCCCCTCCTGTGGTTTCTAGCAACTAGAATTCAGAGGCATAGCACCTCCAACAGTGGCAGCAGAACACATCCAACAGGGTGAGTCGTGTCCACCACTTTAAATTCAAAAGCTATTCTGCCTCCCCCAGCTTGGTGCCATTCCAGATGTTGGATTCCAGTGTCCTTCAGTTTCATCCAACATGGGAAATGGTCTGGGATGATGGAAATTGTAGTGCAGGAACATCTGGAGGTCACTGGGTCAGGTGCCCTCCAGATTGAAACAGAGGAAACCTGGAAACATCCAGCAACATCACCTATAACAATTTTCTAGGGATACTTGGTAGAACCCTCCACAACTTGGCCAGAAAAAAATGCAGTGAGTTTTTGAAGCAGCATAAAATCTCCAGGGTTTTCATGTTTATGAAGGGGGAAGGATCAAGCTCCTGCATATACCTTGGAATAAGAGATAATGAGCTGTCCATGTAATGAAGAGACAATTTACTTATTACAGAATGCTAGTTAGGGTTCTCCAAAGGCAAATCCAGCACTTACGAGAGACTGGAAAGCCCACCACTTTCTCAGAAAATCTTGAGATCTCTTCTGCTGAATGTTCTTTGGGAGCACCTAAAGTCATATTAATAATGCACTTCTAAGTGCCTAATGCTTTTTTACTTTCTGTACCATTTACACTGATGCAGGTCTTTCTCCCCTAGATTAATAGCAAAATGGTTGCCATCTTCACAAAAGATCCATGCTGTTCTGGATCTCTTGGGGAAAGCCAATATTATTTGGCCCCCAGTTTACCTGGTATGTAAAGCAGAACCTTAAGTGCTATTGAGATAGATCCACTGAGGACAATACTATCAGGAGTAATGAGCTATACTCTCTGGCTAACTGTGAATGATCCACAGGCCTGGAGTTCCATTTCCAAATTTAACTGCAGCCTAATTGTTCTGTGGAGTCAGTAATCGGCCTCTTGACACACCCTACTGAATTGCCCGAAGTTAGCAAGCTGTTTAATACTGCCCTGCCACGAAGCTCCTAGTGCAAAAGGGACTGAGCTATTAATGAATGGGAAGTGAACCCTCAGTCTTATGAGGAAGGGCCAGCAAAAGAAAGCTAGTTCACCCTACAGGTAGGAAATTTCTGCCCATCAGAAATGACTGATGAGCTGTTTACAATGGGATGCAAAAAACTGAGAAACATACAAAGATAATCATAATCTCTCAAAACACCATAAAGTCTACAGCAGCACTATGTTTTCAGAGCGGTGTTAATTTTCAACAGAACCGCAATCACCATTTGAGCCAACCTACCAGAGTCAAAAATGAACATATTTAAGACTTTTGTCTTCTGGGTTTCTGGGGGTTTTCCTGTTGTTATTCTGTCTCTCACAGCTACAATAAACCTACTATTAAAATTAAAATTATGCACTGGTCATTTCTTCATCAGAGGGCAAACAGGCAAATTTAGCAGGGGATCAAATACTTCCCCCCCTAACTGTATATCTTTCACAACATTTGAAAAAATGCACCACCCATGGTGGATTGTTCTAACCAAATCACAGTACTCTTTTGTAGGCACAGATGCATTCTGCCCCAAGATCAAGAAGGGCCGGAATAAGCAGGAAAGATGGTCTTAATGCTACCCAAACTGCAGCTGGGAGATGACCTGCAATCTGATAGAAGGGAACAAGCAGAGGTTGGAGAAGTTGGCTCAGAAGAGGCAGAAAACGAGAGGATCAGATGGGTAGCTAGATGGGTCAAGAAGAGGACTCTTTGGGTTGTTGAAGTTTTTTGGGCTGAGATGGTGATGAAACTTGGGTCAGGAAGATGGTATTTAGGTATGCCTTTGCACAAGTCTTTTGATGAGGCCCTCCAGATGTGATGAGCTTCCAGCCCCTATGAACCCTGGCCATTGGTCATGTAATAGGAATTTTATGGTCTTAGATATATGGTAATGTTCATAAGTGTACCAACCAAGCACATATATAGATCAGCACAGGAAGGCCAACCTGGAACCATTTTGATTCCTAAATTGTTCCAATGTTTTCTCTACAAGGTCAAAATGGGAAACCTCCCCATTGTCTCTTTCCTCACAAATCCTGTCTTAAGGACACATTTAAGATATGAATAGGGTGTGAGCCTTTGACCTGGCCCAGGAACTAAGTATTTATCATTACAAAAGACTGGCCAGGCTACCCAGGAGATCCAGTCAAGTAACCTGCCAGACAGGAGATAAACATTAAAATTTCTGTTTAGACCGCCTTTTCTGTGATGTAGGTATGATGTATCTGAGGGGTGGTCTTAGGTTACACCCCTTCTGTGATGTATGTATGATGTTTCTGGGGGTGGTCTTGATCTACAGGGTAGCAATTTCAAAAGTCTTTATAAGGCCTTGCACACCATTTTTCTGGGTCCTCCTCCTTCTCCTGCGGGTGAGGGAAGCACCCTGTTGCAACAGATCAATAAAGATCAAGCTTACTAGCTGCTTTGCTTCTCAATATTCTCTGGTTGGCCTCTGTTATTCTCTCCTACCAATAGGGAACCTATGTAAGGACTCTATATGGGCTCTTGGATACCCCATAAGGGAAAAGGGCAATTTTTGTTCACAACAGTCATGCTGGCTGGTGCTGGCAGGACCTAAAGTCCAACAACACCTGGAGACTCCCAGGCTCCCCACCTAGATAAAGCCTACCTCTTTGAAAAATGTAGTTCAGATAAAAGTTATTCTAGCACAGCTGACCACTGCCCTCTTGCCCATTTCTGTCACTTTGCACAGTTGTCAGGTCTAGCTACTAAATGTGGCAAGTGCTGCGTTCAAGCCTGAAGGCATTTTGACAGCTGGACATGTGCCTTGCAGCTTCCAAGAAGGTGTCAGCCCAAGTGTCAGTAGAGTACAAGCAGTGGAAGAACGCCCACTAGGAGGGAAGAGGCAGGCAGCTCCCAAGTAAAAATAAGAGAAATGGAACATTCATTTAAGGTCTCTTTTATGGTATCTGGGAAGCCCAAATGGCAAGATTTCTCTTAAGTGAGTAAGTAAAACAAATATTCCTCTAGGCTGCCTTGCTTGCCTACTGTAGTCATAACAATGTTTATCTTTATATTTCTCTTTACGTTAGTTCCAAGGCTGTATGATTTGTCTGTCCAAGGCTTATTTGTCTGTTTTATAAAGGGATTGGTAAGGAAATAGCTTTATTGTATTATTAGTATTTTGTACTGTGCTTGATTTTTATTCTTTATATAAGGGGTTTAAAATTCTGTTTTGAGAATTATTTATTGTCTTTGAAATCTCTTTAATACACTGTTTGATTTCTTTTGTGTTGTATTTGACCTACACTTTGCATATTCTGAGGTCCCTATATAGTCATACCTCAGAAGCCGAACAGAATCCATTCCGGAAGTCCATTCGACTTCCAAAATGTTCGGAAATCAAGGTCCAGATTCCGATTGGTTTCCGATTGTGCACGCATGCTGAAAACAATAGCAGAAGCCACACCGGACGTCTGGCTTCCAAAAAAAGTTTGAAAACCGGAAGACTCACTTCTGGTTTTCAATCATTTGGGAACCAGAACGTTCAACTCCCAAGGTGTTCAGGAGCCAAGGTATGACTGTATTCGATTTTTAAATTCTACATTGGACTTTTGGTTTGATACTTGAACACTATTTTGTAAGTGGTTTGATATTCTTCTGCCAGCTACTGGACCTCTGCTTTGTATAATGTTCTGCAATTCTGTTAAATTCTTATTTTCTGTAAATTGCTTTTGAATATAAAGCAATTAAGACATTTTATAATATATTGCAAACACAAAAGTCAAGGAAACTAAGCATGTTCATTAAGCAAGCATGCTATTGCTAGCAAACTACTGAATGCTGCATCAATTGGCAAAGCCTTTCAGTGCAGAGTATTTACCAAATAATCTTCACCAGCCTTTTTGCATCACTGGTCATAAGCAACCAACATACAATTCCTACCCTTCCTTGGGAAGACAAGTTCTTTCACATTCTTAAAATGAAAGTATGAAAGTTAATCTGTTTGTTTGTTTGTTTGTTTGTTTTTGTTTGTTTGTTTGTTTTAAAAAAGGTTAACCATCAAAACCCATTTCCCCACCACATACTTGCACTACATAGTAACTTAAACCCCTGACAAAAATGCATTTAGAAACCAAAGTCTGCTTTGAACCATTCTAGCCAATCTGACTAAACTTGAAACATGCAGGCTTGGGAAATTCGTAAGAGAGAGAAAGTCAGCTTTATTTGGCAAGCAGGGAACTGGCTGCCAGGAGAACATCAAAACAACAATGAAAACAAAATACAAACTCGGGAGTGACATTTGGTAGCTGTTCTAGCAAATCTCTTCGGAAAACTTTGGGTTTACAAACCAAAACACTGCTTCAGTCTTTTGTTGCAGTTGTAAAACATTGATACCTACTGCTATCAGCTGCTGCTGAGAGCTACAGTGTTATCACTGAAAGCAGATTTTTAAAGGTATTAAGCTTTTTTCCTCCTTTCTCAGCAACTAAAAATCTAGGAGGAGGTGGCAGTAAGTTGCTTTTAAGTTGCAGGCCTTGATGGCTGTCCTTTCAAAATGTGACACACAAAAAGAATCAGTCATGTATATAAGCTTGCAGCTTCTTAGCAGAAATTCTGTTAACATTTTAAAAAAATGCTGTGTTCCTGCCCACTTGCGCTGACACACACAAAGCCTTAACAACAGCAGTGATTCACGGCCGGTTCCAGTCATGCTCACAAGTGATGTGGCACATTTTCGGTGCCTCCGGTATTTGCGTAATTGAGCTTCATTTGCTCTGCCCCCAGCCTGCGAGGAGTGCCAAAAAAGCAGCGGTGTCATCTGCCCACAACTCATCCTCCTACCTGCCTGATGGATGATGCATGCAGCACGACACACGATGAGGAAGGGAGAAAAATAAGGATGACAAAAGCTGCATTTGCTGATGAGAGAAAGCTTCCTGAATCAAAGCGGGGAGCGGGGGAATAAGAATGAAAGGCTGATAACCACGGATTAGAGTCTCTATTAGACACACAAACTTGCAACTTGTGTGTTTAACATATGCCATTTTCAACTTTACACAGTTAAAGTCTGGCTGGTGGAAAAACACACGAATTAAATGCACAGAAGGCGGAGAGCTTAAAAGCTCATTTTGTGCTGGGTTTTTCTGGGAGGCTCTTGCAAGATCTCAGATGGCCCTGCAAGATCTCACAAGAACCTCACAAAGCCTAGTAAGTAGGGCAGAACACTTAAAAGCAGTTCCAAGGAGTTTTTGCGTATCCCCGGAACAAAACCCTCACTCATAGAATCATAGAATAGAATCATAGAGTTGGAAGAGACCACAAGGGTCATCGAGTCCAACCC
This sequence comes from Podarcis gaigeae, assembly GCF_964106915.1. Taxonomy (NCBI): domain Eukaryota; kingdom Metazoa; phylum Chordata; class Lepidosauria; order Squamata; family Lacertidae; genus Podarcis; species Podarcis gaigeae. The sequence goes on from NC_139680.1 coordinate 5,768,094, forward strand.
CCTGCCAAGCAGGAAACTCACTCAAGTTGTGAGTTCCCTGTATTGTAGCAAAATTACCTGTTTTGAACAAATTAAATCCGTATGCATATTGTGGCACAACTCGGACTTATTTACTCCGTAGTAAGTCCCATGGATTTCAGTAGAACCTACTTCATGATAGGTGTGCATATCGTCTTTAAACTTTGTGATTTTGGAAAGAAAATTCAGAGAATCTTTGGAAGTCACTTGCATCAGTTCCACAAATATTTATTGGTGATGTGTTTCACTTCATAGCAGGGCTTTAGGAAGTGACTTGGTCAATAAATCCATCAGGGCAATGGGTGGAGGAGGGTGGAGCATGGACTCTCTCTCTCTCTCTGGTGTGACCTTGTGCATCCCCCAAACATTCACCAGCTCCTCCAGCTCTCACAATCAGAGAACTCTGTGACCCCACATGCCACCTCCCATTAGGTGCCTAGAAGATGGGAACCAGCATGAGTCTGCTTCTCAGGAAGAGCCCCTTTCCGTGGGAGAATCCCCTAGCCAGAGTCCCCAGGAAAAGGGGAGGAAGGCAAAACAGACTCACAGCATGATCTGTCCAGACTTCCAGCATGAAACATGAATGGCAGAACAAGATGTCAGCATGAACTTCTGGGCACTTGGCTTTTGCCCCGTTCTACCAACCAATGGGCACAGTGGCAATTTTCCTTAACAGAAAAAGGTAAAGGTAAAGGACCCCTTTAGGTAAAGTCCAGTTGCAAATGACTGGGGTTGCGGCGCTCATCTTGCCTTACTGGCCGAAGGAGCCGATGTTTGTCTGCAGACAGTTTTTCTGGGTCATGTGGCCAGCATGACTAAGCCGCTTCTGGCGAACCAGAGCAGCACACGAAAAAGCTGTTTACCTTCCCACCGGAACAGTAACTATTTATCTACTTGCACTTTGATGTGATTTCGAACTGCTAGGACTGAGCAACGGGAGCTCACCCCGTCGCGGGGATTCGAACCGTTGACCTTCTGATCAGCAAGCCCTAGCCTCAGTGGTTTAGACCACACCACCACCTTAACATAGTTACCATTAATACACTTTTCTCTGATAAAAAGCCTAGGGTGTTATATCAATCTGGGGAGGAAAGACTCTCAACTTCTATGCAACATGGTATCCTTTTATTGACTTCATTAACCAGGGGCGCCGACTTATAAAAAATATTGGGGGGGCCATACCGGGGTCCTGCCCCGGGAAGTTTTCTAAATTTTAGATGAAAATTAGTGAGTTTTAAAGTTTTTTAAAAGTATTTTAGAGTCATATGATCAACATTAGAACCCCGAAAACTCGACTCTCTATAACTCCACACTCCGGGAAACTCGACAAGCCTGAAACACTTTTTGGCTTTGAAAAAAGAAACAAAACATAAACACGCACGGTATTTTCGTAAAAAGCTAATTTAATTTACAGTAACAATTATGCTTATAGACTATTACAGAGCAGTGAATATATAGCTCTGAAAAGACTGAAATGATATTTAAATAAATCCTAAACAATCATTAAAAGAATAAAACATAAAATATTGCTGTTGCACAGTAATAGCACTTTGATTAATAAGTGAAATAGCTAATTTAAGCTTACTTTGAATAAGGCTGAGGGTTCATTAAATAAAAATAATATCTCAAAGTTAATGCTTTAATACAGTTAATAAAGTTAATACAGTATGCCTAATACTGTATGTATATACTGTAATACTGTATGTAAATAACGGGCTTTAATTGGGTCTTACACCCTAAAAATATTTAAGTATTTGAAAATAACTAATACAGTACTATAGTAATATAGAAATACAGTACTAAACTAGTACTAATATTTCGAAACTGAAAATTTAACATTCTGTATGTATTTAATTCTCTATTTTATAAAGATTTTTAATATCTGACAGTGAGTTTGGAGTAGCCCAATGCAAAAATCCTGAGGATCCATGTGGATCCGTGCTTTGTAACCACGTTTTTGCACCGTGACCCTAGGCAACAGTGGGTGCGTGGTTTTTTTGGTGCAAGATGTAGCCATGAACATGCTATGTGATCTGATGGTGAATTTGGGGTGACCCAATGCAAAAATCCTGAGGATCCATGTGGATCCGTGCTTTGTAACCACGTTTTTGCACCATTGTGGCCCCAGGCCACAGTGGGTGCGTGATTTTTTTGGTGCAGGCTGTAGCCATGGACATGCTATGTGATCTGATGGTGAATTTGGGGTGACCCAGTGCAAAGATCCTGTGGATCCATGCTTTGCAACCACGTTTTTGCACCAGTGCAGCCCCAGGCAACAGTGGGTGCGTGATTTTTTTGGTACAGACTGTAGCCATGGACATGTAATGTGATCTGATGGTGAATTTGGGGTGACCCAATGCAAAAATCCTGAGGATCCATGTGGATCCGTGCTTTGTCACCACGTTTTAAATGGGGAGGGAAGGAAAAACACAGAAGGGACAAGAAGCACAAGAGGGGTGTGCGGAGAAGCAGCTGGCTAAGAATGCAGGGGAGGAGTTTAACGGGGTGGGGGGGAGGAAAGGAAGGCAAAAGTCGTCCCCCCCCCAAGCCAGCCCTCTCTCTCTCTCTCCCACCTACAGATAGGTAGCCGTGTTGGTCTGCCATAGTCAAAACAAAAAATTTTTTCCTTCCAGTAGCACCTGCATGTTTTTCGGCTGCCTGTGAGTCCCTAGAGCACGGAGAGGAGGAGGTGGTGGGCTGGAGCCTGCACGCAGTGTGACTAGGAAAGAATTAGAAGGAAGGACTCGATCCTTTCCTTAACCCTCTGCTTGCCAGGAGGGCAGGGGATTCCCTGCTCTTTGTTGAGTTTGAGCAAACGCAGCAACAGAAGAGGGTGGACAGTAAGACCCTGAGGCAGAATGCAGGAAAGCAGCAGCTTCCGCCTTCCCTCTGCCCGACCGCCCGATCTTATTTTTGCCTATTTTTGCCCCTGCGCTCTGGCGAGTCAGCTCCAGGGACCACACATTCGCTCAATAACACGCACAGACATTTCCCCTTACTTTTTAGGAGAAAAAATCTGCGTGTTATAGAGCGAAATTTACGGTAATAATTTTATTAAATTATTGGGGGGGCCGAGCCCCCCCAAACGAATTTTTGAGGGGGCTCGGGCCCCCTCAGGCCCCATGGAGTCGGCGCCTATGTCATTAACACAATCGAACATGGTTTCACCCTCCATCAACTCATGGAGATACTTTCATTTGATTGCCTTTCTTGGAATGTCTAAAACTATCAGCTGCTATTTTTCTTTCTTTCCTGTACTAAGCTCTGTTTTCCTTGTATGGGTATGTTTTGTTGCTTGAAATTAAAAAATAAATTTTAAATCTTATTTTTTAAAAAGCCGAGGGTGTTAATTTTTATTTATTTATACATTTTCCATAATTTGATACATCCACTAAACAGTTATTATAATTTATCCTGCATTCTTGGGCTGCCCACACACTCCTCAATTCTTGTTACCTGCATTTCCTTAATCACCACCTCTCCTCTGGCTGCTTTTATATAGTCTCCAAAGTATTCCCACGACTCTCTTGTGTCCGATTCATCCTGATTCCTTAACTTTACAGTCAGCATTGCTAATTCCACATATTCTATTAGTTTATTCTGCCAGTCCTCTTTTGTAGGACTATTTTTATCCTTCCACCTTTGGGCATACATTATTCTGGCCGCTGCTGTTGCATAATGGAAGGGATTAAGTACTTCCTTAGGTATTTCACCCTCTGTTATACTCAGCAAGAATATCTCTGTTTTGGGGGGAAATGACAGTCTTAACATCTTTTTAAATTCTGAATATATCATCTCCCAATATACTTTGGTTTTCTTACACCCCCACCACATGTGTAAGAAGGTCCCCTCACTCTCTTCACACTTCCAACATAGTTTAGTTCCTTTTTCAGTACATGTTTACAAGTTTACTCGGGGTGAGATACCATCTGTAGATCATTTTTTGTAGATTCTCTTTTAGAGTACAGCATGCTGAGAAGTTTATTGTTGTTTTCCATAGCCTCTCACAGGATACCGTATCTATGTTGGGTCCTAAATCAACTGCCCATTGAATCATGGATGTTTTTGTTGTTTCTTCCTTGGTCTCCTATTCTAATAAGATTTCGTAAATTTTGGAGACTAATTGTTCTTTATTTCCCATTAGTACTTTTTCAAGTTCTGAGCCTTGCTCAGAAAATCCTCTTCCTTTGTCTTTCTTAAAAATCTCATTTAACTGGTGATATTGGAACCAGTATTTAATCCAATTTTGTACTTCTTTTCTCTTTTTTAAATTTTTATTCTCCTTCTTTAAATTCTATGATATCTTTGTAGGTACCCCATTCTCCCTTTGTATTTGTCCTTTTTATTGATAGTGCTTCCACAGGCGATAGCCAGCATGGCGTTTTCCTTTCTAAAGTGTCCTTATACCTTAACCAAACTGAATAAAGGCTCCTTCTTATTATATGGTTAAGGAACCCTAGAGTGTTAATTCTACAGGTACAAAATAGGCAAGTTGAGAGAATGCTAGCACCATATAAGGAGGCCACCTACACTTGAGAATAGCACTCAGCTTTTATTATTTTTAACATACATGTTTCTAGCCCTCAATGAATGAAGGTAGGCTTGTAAAATGTATGCATGAACAATGCCTGCTGAAATCAGTGCTTTTGCTGAAAAGAGACATCAGTAGAAGTCGTAGTTCTGGTTCCAAGCCAGCAGTAGCAGAAATAAAGAAACTGTACACACATTTGATTAGTTTGCATGCTTTAGAATTTTTTGTTTGTTTGTTATACAATGTGTACGGAGTCTGAATTATGAGGAGCAGAAACACATCCTAAATAAAAGCCACATGCAAATGTTTCAAGTTTGTTCAGATTCAACAATATAGTGCTTCATGTAGTTGCTAAACAGTCCTCTTTATAAATATCTGACACTTGCTGTCATCCTTTCAGTTCAGTCAAATTTAGGTTTATTTATCTTTTTGAATATTTATAATCTGCACTTTCATAAAATACGGTATATCAAGGCGGCTTACAACATGCGAAATACAATAAAGTTAGTCTGTACAGATCTACAAAACGTCATTAAAAGCATCAACAAAATGTTAGCAGATACTGGTTTGTTAAAAAGAAAAAACTGTATTGTGAAAGCTTGTGTAACCAACAGAGTTTTCAGCAGGCACCTGAAAGGAGGCGGGGGGCGGGGGGGAGGCTGGCTTCCTGCTGAATCTCTACAGGCAGGGAGTTCTGCAGGGAGTTCCACACTTAACTCTCAGCTCCTGGAGCAGATCATTAAGCAAACAGTCTGTGAGCACCTAGAGAGGAATGCTGTGATCACCAATAGTCAGCATGGATTTCTGAAAAATAAGTCATGTCAGACTAACCTGATCTCGTTTTTTGACAGAATTACAAGCCTGGTGGATGAAGGGAACGCAGTGGATGTAGCCTACCTTGATTTCAGCAAGGCATTTGACAAGGTGCCCCATGATATTCTTGTAAAGAAGCTGGTAAAATGCGGTCTTGACTATGCTACCACTCAGTGGATTTGTAACTGGCTGACTGACCGAACCCAAAGGGTGTTCATCAATGGTTCCTCTTTATCCTGGAGAAGAGTGACTAGTGGGGTGCCACAGGGTTCTGGCTAGGTCCCGGTCTTATTCAACATCTTTATCAATGACTTGGATGATGGACTCAAGGGAATCCTGATCAAATTTGCAGATGACACCAAAATGGGAGGGGTGGCTAACACCCCAGAGGACAGGATCACACTTCAAAACGACCTTGACAGATTAGAGAACTGGGCCCAAACAAACAAGATGAATTTTAACAGGGAGAAATGTAAAGTATTGCACTTGGGCAAAAAAAATGAGAGGCACAAATACAAGATGGGTGACACCTGGCTTGAGAGCAGTACATGTGAAAAGGATCTAGGAGTCTTGGTTGACCACAAACTTGACATGAGCCAACAGTGTGACACGGCAGCTAAAAAAGCCAATGCAATTCTGGGCTGCATCAATAGGAGTATAGCATCTAGATCAAGGGAAGTAATAGTGCCACTGTATTCTGCTCTGGTCAGACCTCACCTGGAGTACTGTGTCCAGTTCTGGGCACCACAGTTCAAGAAGGATACTGACAAACTGGAACGTGTCCAGAGGAGGGCAACCAAAATGGTCAAAGGCCTGGAAACGATGCCTTATGAGGAACGGCTAAGGGAGCTGGGCATGTTTAGCCTGGAGAAGAGGAGGTTAAGGGGTGATATGATAGCCATGTTCAAATATATAAAAGGATGTCACATAGAGGAGGGAGAAAGGTTGTTTTAATAGTAGTAGTAGTAATAATAATAATAATAATAATAATAATAATAATAATAATAATTTATTATTTATACCCCGCCCATCTGGCTGGGCCTCCCCAGCCACTCTGGGCGGCTTCCAAAAGAATATTAAAATACTATGATACATCAAACAATCAAACATTAAAAGCATCCCTAAACAGGGCTGCCTTCAGATGTCTTCTAAAAGTCTGGTAGTTGTTGTTCTCTTTGACATCTGGTGGGAGGGCATTCCACAGGGAGGGCGCTACTACCGAGAAGGCCCTCTGCCTGGTTCCCTGTAACTTGGCTTCTCGCAGTGAGGGAACCGCCAGAAGGCCCTCGGTGCTGGACCTCAGTGTCCGGGTAGAACGATGGGGGTGGAGACGCTCCTTCAGGTATACTGGCCCGAGGCCGTTTAGGGCTTTAAAGGTCAGCACCAACACTTTGAATTGTGCTCGGAAACGTACTGGGAGCCAATGTAGGTCTTTCAAGACCGGTGTTATATGGTCTCGGCGGCCGCTCCCTGTCACCAGTCTGGCTGCTGCGTTCTGGATTAGTTGTAGTTTCCGGGTCACCTTCAAAGGTAGCCCCACGTAGAGTGCATTGCAGTAGTCCAAGCGGGAGATAACCAGAGCATGCACTACTCTGGCGAGGCAGTCCACAGGCAGATAGGGTCTCAGCCTGCGTACCAGATGGAGCTGGTACACAGCTGCCCTGGACACGGATTTAACCTGTGCCTCCATGGACAGCTGTGAGTCCAAAATGACTCCCAGGCTGCGCACCTGGTCCTTCAGGGGCACAGGTACCCCATTCAGGACCAGGGAGTCCTCCACACCTGCCCGCCTCCTGTCCCCCAGAAACAGTACTTCTGTCTTGTCAGGATTCAATCTCAATCTGTTAGCCGCCATCCATCGTCCAACCGCCTCCAGACACTCACACAGGACCTTCACCGCCTTCACTGGTTCTGATTTGAAAGAGAGGTAGAGCTGGGTATCATCCGCATACTGATGAACACCCAGCCCAAATACCCTGATGATCTCTCCCAGCGGCTGCATGTAGATGTTGAAAAGCATGGGGGAGAGGACAGAACCCTGAGGCACCCCACAAGTGAGAGCCCAGGGGTCTGAACACTCATCCCCCACCACCACTTTCTGAATACGGCCCAGGAGGAAGGAGCGGAACCACTGTATGACAGTGCCCCCAGCTCCCAGCCCCTCAAGACGGTCCAGAAGGATGTTATGGTCGATGGTATCAAACGCCGCTGAGAGATCCAGCAGAACTAGGAAACAGCTCTCACCTTTGTCCCTAGCCCGCCGGAGATCATCAACCAGTGCGACCAAGGCAGTTTCAGTCCCATGATGAGGCCTGAATCCCGACTGGAAGGGATCCAAATGGTCCGCTTCTTCCAGGCGTGCCTGGAGTTGTTCAGCAACCACTCGCTCAATCACCTTGCCCAAGAATGGAAGATTTGAGACTGGGCGATAGTTGGCCATTGTGGCCGCATCTAAAGATGGTTTTTTAAGAAGAGGTTTAATAACCGCCTCTTTCAGCGGGTCTGGGAAGGCTCCCTCACGGAGGGAAGCATTCACCACCCCACGAAGCCCATCGCCCAGTCCTTCCCGGCTAGCTTTTATAAGCCAGGATGGGCAAGGATCCAGGAGACAGGTGGTTGGTTTCACTCGTCCAAGTGGTTTCACTCTGCTGCTCCAGAGAAGCGGACATGGAGCAATGGATCCAAACTACAAGAAAGAAGATTCCACCTAAACATTAGGAAGAACTTCCTGACAGTAAGAGCTGTTCGACAGTAGAATTTGCTGCCAAGGAGTGTGGTGGAGTCTCCTTCTTTGGAGGTCTTTAAGCAGAGGCTTGACAACCATATGTCAGGAGTGCTCTGATGGTGTTTCCGGCTTGGCAGGGGGTTGGACTCGATGGCCCTTGTGGTCTCTTCCAACTCTATGATTCTATGATTCCTGGTGAAGGCCAACTAACCCTCAGGGGCCTGGGGAACCACCAGAAGTGTCCCATCAGAGGAAGTGAGAATATATAGGGTCATGCTTTGGAACTGACTATGGGACCAAGTTGGGTACGGCTTTGTTAATTAGCACAAAAACTTTGAACCTGGCCCAGTAGCAAGTTTCTCAGTAGCAGAGTAACCTGTTGGCCAGGATCTGTTCCTGTGAGCAGTCTGGCCGCTGCATTGTGCACGAGTTGCAGCTTCCCAACCAGATACAGTGGTACCTCAGGTTAAGTACTTAATTCGTTCTGGAGGTCTGTTCTTAACCTGAAACTGTTCTTAACCTGAAGCACCACTGTAGCTAATGGAGCCTCCCACTGCCGCTGCACAATTTCTGTTCTCATCCTGAAGCAAAGTTCTTAACCCGAGGTACTATTTCTGGGTTGGCGGAAACCTGAAGCGTCTGTAACCTGAAGCGTATGTAACCCGAGGTACCATTGTACTGTACAAGGGCACCCTTCACAAAGCTAAAAGCGGCCATCTCCTTCAGCCTTACCCCCACATCCCAAACCTACTCCCAAAATTTACGAAGGCATTACACTAAGAGGCAATTTCTGCCTGATGGGTTAGGCCGCAACTCACAAGCACATTTCGTTGGTAGATCACATTTTCGGATTTGCTGTGTTTCTGTAAGCCAGAGAATCTTTGGTGGCTTTTTCCATGTGGGCGTGCTAGAAATCAGATTGGCATTAACTTCCTTCATGATAAAGGCACACAGTTCTTCAAACTTATGCACCGTTGCACCTGTAATTAACCCTCAACACACACACACCCCAACCATAGCTTTTATTCTTCCATGACGGAAAGGCAACTACTTTTTCTTAGTTTTGTTTTCTCTACACTTCCTGCATTGGATAATGGAACCAAAACCGACAGTAGCAAGGACAAGAACAAACTTCCAGGCTAAGAGGTGTTTAATAAGATATACTTCACAAGTAACAATACTAACACACATCTCATAGAACTCAGAATATAGAGCTGGAAGGGACCCGGAGGTTCAACCCCTTGCTGTTTTCCAGCCCCATATTATAGGTTACAGGAGTCTCCTCTCTGCCTGCCACACTTCATACCCATTTATTCTGCATGTTTCTGCCCAGCATTGGATTCTGAAATGGGATGTTGCTCAACCAACTACAACAGTTTCCTAAGAATATTTTATCTCACCGTGCATCTGGCTCTACTTGTTATCAAACAGCTGCAACTGAAACACATTCAGCTACACCCACCAGCTGGACAGGGAGCTGGGGGAGGGAGGGAAGAAATGCTGGGCACATTTTGTTTGGTGCCTGTGCAAATGTAATTAGCAATGTTACATATATGTGCACTATAAAAAAAAACAAAAAACAAATTAGTCTAAGCCCCTCCCTCAGAGAGTTAACTCTGAGTGACCAAAGGGAGAGTGCTGACACCAGATGAGTTTTCCCAAAAGGTAAAATATGGGAAAGGGTTTCACCAGGAAGAGATTGCGAAACAGGTTATGTACGAAGCAGAGGGGAAAACATGGTGGAATCTCATAGCAGAAAAGCAGAGGTATCATGCTAATGGTTAAATTCTAAGGTAGCAAACCAGAAAAATCCACATCAAGGTCCCAGTTTGGGCAGAAAGAAGCACACATACAATCCTCCAATACAAGGGTACTCCTGGGCACCCATGTTTTAATCCCAACCCCTGCAGAACTCAAACCATCTAACCAGCAAACAGTCTTTCTGGAATTGGCAGATGGCAAGATTGTGTGTGGTGTGTGCGTGCAGGGGACAAATACAGGCCACATCTTTCATGTGATCCATTGGGCTGTTAGATCTCTAGATCACTTGGGATTTATTTACTGATTTGTATCAAGGTGGTTGTGGTGGGAGATGAAGGATTTCCAACACCAAGGGGAACACAGCTGAGGAGCTCTGCCCCATGTGGTTGGCATGAAACACGGCTGCTCCAGCTGCTCCGACACAAACCATTCCTTGTGCTGCCACAATTGTGCTGCTGCAGCATAAAATCAACACAATATACACAAAAAAAGCCGACCAAGGGGACCAAGTGAGAGCAGGGAAGGAGAGTTTTAGTGTTAAACACCTCAGTTAAGAGAAGATACAGATGACTCATTTCAACGTCAAATAGCTCCACAGGGCTGCTTAAAATCGCAGGTATTAAAAGGCTGTGTTTAATTCGAAAGAAAGAAAGAAAGGAAGGAAGGAAGGAAGGAAGGAAGGAAGGAAGGAAGGAAGGGAAAAGTTATGAGGCTCAGTAAACTTACAGACAAACAGGAGACCCAACCAATTTATAACCCCTTTTTGTAGTGTTCATCAGGGTGTCAACTGAACTAAAAATGCTGCTGGTCCAGTGGAAGTCCAAGGACACCGTCTTAGACTTCAAAAACCAGGATAGCTGATGAGCTAACGAAAAGAAATGAAGAATAACAATGTGCTATACTTCTGTGGCTGCACCTTTGATGCAAGGAGGGGGAGATCACAAATTAAGACAGTGGTACCTCGGGTTACAGCCGCTTCAGGTTACAGATGCTTCAGGTTACAGACTCCGCTAAACCAGAAATATTACCTCGGGTTAAGAACTTTGCTTCAGGATGAGAACAGAAATCGTGCTCCAGCAGCACGGCGGCAGCGGGAGGCTCCATTCGGTAAAGTGGTACCTCAGGTTAAGAACAGTTTCAGGTTAAGAACAGACCTCCAGAACAAATTAAGTCCTTAACCCGAGGTACCACTGTACTCCCCTCATCAAAAACTGCTGCCAGGAAGAAGGGTTCTAGTATAGCACTGCTATGTGCAGGGGTGTTTTAAGGCAGGGAAGTATTTGATCAGGGGATTTCCCCCATCTCTATCTTGTAGTGGCATTGTCTCATGACAGCTGCATCACATGCTTTTTCTGGAATAACTTCTGCATCTTCCTGTACATGCCATATTATTAACCTGGCACCGCATTAAAACACACTGGAACAAATGTTCTCTGTTATGCAGAGGCATGGCAGTGTAGTGTTTACAAAAAGCAGCCATAGTGTCAATGTTCTTGCCCAACAACTGTTCCTAGTTACATGATTCAGCGCACAGGTCAGACCGCCTTTCAAAGTGCAAAGAGAAAGCACCGTTTCAAAGCTTGTTGAGTTACAGACCTCTTGCCACTCGCCATTAAGAGAGCTCACACATGGCGGTGGCTTTCAGTGACATGCATTATAATACAAAGACTGAGCTGAATTCCATTTTAGAGTAACAGACCAAGCTTGGGCAGAGGTCAAAAGCAAGACTGCTGTTTGATAAATCTTGTTAACTTTCTGGCACTGAAGAAACACTTCAGATGGAGGAGCATGTTATGGGTAAACAGAAAAAGCAGTGTTAGAAACTGGGATAGAAAAGCTAGGAGCCAAATGGCTTTTGGGACCTGGGTTGTGGGCGCCAAAACAGAATGTCTAGTCACCATTTTATTGGGGGGGGGGGGAGGCCAACAACATTTATTATTTATTATTTTGATAAGCATGAATACGCAATTCACATAAGTGACACATTGTTAATATCATATTTTTTAGCAGAAATTGTTAATACATGTTCCATTTGGTGTTGACAATAAAAATGCTGGTATCATACTTCAGTTTTCAAAAAACTCTGCTCTTTATTGTTCAAACTCCTTAACATATTGTATATCCTTAGCCTATACTTTGAGGCTTCAAAGCACATACATTTCATTAATCCTTGAGTGTCAGCCAGGCGCAACAAAAAAAACAATGGCACCCAGAGCTTTTGAGGAGCTCGCAAATGAAGAACCTTTAGGCACAAAATGCGCCCTGCTAATTTTGAACCCTGCGAAAAAGGGCAGGTAGATTTCTTAGGGGCAAAAGGTACTAGTTATGGCTGCAATCTTAAACCCAATTACTAGGAAGTAAGAGCCATTGAATAGGGGAATATTTAGTTCCAAGTACACAGAAACGTAAGAAACTACTTTACACTGATTCAGATCATTGGTTTATCTAGTTCAGAATTTCAACACACTGACTGGCAGCAAAATTCCAGGATTTCATCCAGGCTCTTTCCCAGCCTGACCTGGCGACGCCAGGGACTGAAGGAGCGCAGCAGGAACTTGTGCTGCGCTCCGAAGGCTTCAGGGATAGCCGTGCGCAGCCCCTCAGTCAGGGAGAGGCTGCACGCTGCTATGGCTTCTTTAGCCCCGTGCAGCCTCTCCCGGCTGGAGAGGTTGTGTGCGGCTAAAGAGGAAGCCAAGACAGCAAGCGGGATCCATCCTGCTCGCTGTCTTGGCTTGTGCCATAGCCGTGCGCAACCCCTCCGACAGGGAGACGCTGCGTGGGGCCAAAGAGGAAGCCAAGACAGCAAGTGGGATCCATCCCGCTCGCTGTCTTAGCTTCTTTGCTCTTTGGGGCTGGGGGGGGGGGGACCGGGCTTCCCCCGGCAGCCCCAGCAGCTCTGGGAGAAGCGGACAAGATTTTTTTTCTTGATTTCCCCCTCTAAAAACTAGGTGCGCCCTACGGTCCGGTGCGCCTTATGGAGCGAAAAATACAGTATGTTAAATACATTTCAATAGTTATCTTAGGTGTCACTGGGAGTGCTGGGAAGAAGGGCTGGTGGGATATCCTCTTTACCTTTTCTGGAAGCCTTACTACACTTTTATTTGAATTTCCAGAGGGGGAGCCATGTTGGTTCATTGCAGCAGACTTTTCAAGTCACCCTGTGGAGAACTTCCTCACACACTAGAGGCCTGGGCTCTCTGAAGTCCAGGGACTTCAAACTTGTCCAGTAAGCTGACATCATTGTGACATCTGGAGACTGACAGATCAGCAGCTCCATCCACCTGTCAAATTTGGCCTAGGTCTGGCCCATGGAGGTGGGGAACTTTTTTATCTCCTAGGCTTAGGCCTAAAGCACACCCCCTCTCACCTTGTTCCAGAGACTATACATGAACCATCCACCTCAGAATCTAGCAGTGAACGCCAAGCAATTTGAGCACTAATTGGCACACTTTCAAAAACTGATTCTAATTAGCCAGTTCATTCATGAAAAAATCTGCTAGTTGATTTCCCCCCACTTCAGTTTGCTGTTTACAAAATGGCTCACATGTCTAGATGATTAGATCACAACCCACTTGTGTACAAAGAGATATGTTTAACTTGCTAAATAAAGCCATAGCCTTCTGAATAGAGAATGCAACTTCACTGAAATATTGTAAGAGGGCTAAAAGGTGCCTAACTGAAATCTACAGACCCGGAAGTCCACATATGAAGAATTCTGAAATTAAATATTGGCAGACAATACTCATTCAGCATCCATACTTACTGTGTTTTGAATGCATCTTACATGACATAGGATGGACACGAAGCAGTGGCCATTACTATTTTTACTGACAGGTACTGAAAGCTGCTGAGGAAGGCATAATCTTCTGCCAACATTGCATCTTCAGAAATGTGCAGTGGAATTTAGGCTTTCAATTGCTTTTTTGGCTGGTAGGTTTATCTTTCTTTTCAAATACTCTGCCATTATGTTCTTTAGTTGCAGCATATAAAACTTCGAGATTGTATCTTTAGAGGAAGAAGTGCATGTGAGCCTCAGTCTGCGCACTTCTCCTCCTCTCTGGCATGGCTGCAAGGAGACCAGGATATTTCACTTCCCATTTTTTGTTAACCACAGTTCAGTGTTACATCTGAACCGTAAACTTTACTATGCTTTATTGATTAAAAAAACAGCTTAATGCAAGGTCTGAAACTGGCTGTGTGTGTGTGTGTGTAAACTATAGTTAATTCTGGCCACAGTTTGTCCAGGTGTGGAAAACACTTAACTAAGGTTACTCAGGAACAGAAGTGAGACAATAAACCGTAGCATGTCACTGCATAACAGAAACAATAAACCACAGCATACCATTGCATCAAAATACAACCTGCATTGCTAAAGGAAGTTTGAATCTCACCATTTATTAGATTACCATAGGCAAGCTACTCTATCTTAGCTTCAACATCTCCCTCCCTCCCCAAGCTCTACAGCAAAGAAACTATATGGTTCTGCTGTAGGTAAAAAGTAAAGGTAAAGGACCTCTGGACAGATAAATCCAGTCAAAGGTGACTATGGGATGAGGTGCTCATCTCGCTTCAGGCCAAGGGAGCCAGCGTTTGTCTGCAGACAGTTTTCAGGGCCATGTGGCCAGCATGACTAAACTGCTTCTGGTGCAACGGAACACTGTGATGGAAGGCAGAGTGCACAGAAACAATGTGTATCTTCCCGTTGCAGCGGTACCTATTTATCTACTTGCACTGGCGTGCTTTCGAACTGCTAGGTTGGCAGGAGCTGGGACAGAGCAACAGGAGCTCACCCCATCACGTGGATTCGAACCGCCGACCTCTGATCGGCAAGCCCAAGAGGCTCAGTGGTTTAGACCACAGCAAAATAAATAATAGCATGCTGGTCTAATTTAGAAGGCAGTTTAAAATGATCATATTTGATTGCTTTAAAACTCTATAAATGTTCTAAAACTCTATAAATGCTTATGATTAATTAGCAGATAAGAAGAATACAGACTAAAGAAGCTGGGTACGCAGGAAGGGGACTAAATAGGAGAAATATACACATAATTTGCAATTGCCCACCATATTTGAGGAGGATTGAATGTAAGGGGGGGAGGAAATGGTTCCTAACCTCAAAGTCCATTCTGCAATGGAATAGCAAGGGAAGCTGTGGGGAATCTACTTCCTTGCAAATTTTCAAGGGTGGACCAGTGAGCACAGTAATTCTTTAGGTATGAGCTTCAGGAAAGACTTTTTAATTAGATATTGCTAGTTGACACCTGCTCTTTTGTTGGAACTGGGGAAAACTTCAAAATGCAACTTTAACATACAGGCCTTAGAACAACGAGAGACTTGCATACGAAGTCAAAGCACTGCGGCCTGCTCAAGTTAAGTGCAGAGCAGAATGGAGAGATGCAGCCAGGAAACTCTCTGCACCTCTGAAAATGAAGTCAAGAACACAAAGCCATGTATTGCCTCTTGTCTCAGACTGCAGTTCCCCTCTGCACGCAGCAGACAAACATTTCAAGGACCTGGGCTACGATTTATTGTTGCTAACAAGAGAGCACCCTTGTGGTCATGCTTTTACAATGGCAAAACAAAGAACCAGCTGGGATCCAGAATTTATTCCCCCTCCTTAGCTGACAAAAGTACAAGAGCTGTTCTTCAAAACAGACACAAAGCCGAAGAAGTTTGTTGAATTTAGCTCCTTTATCAACTTTAATTATGTTGATTTGCAGCATCTAAAATGTCTGACTAGGTGTCACTTAATCTGCTAGACAGACTAAAATCACATAGCCAAAGCTGTTTCTTTTCCACTGTCCTCTCTGCTGCATCCATTTCTGCATTTGAAAGTCTCACTACATTTCTCCTGCTTGCCAGCTTGCAAGCTGATGAAACACCAGGCCTAGAACTGCATCTGGCATCCATCTATCTTCCAACCAGCTATATTCACTTCTGAAATCATACCAGAGCAGATCACATAGTCCCACCCCTCACCCCCTTGAGCCACAGAAACATACCAGGCCTTTGTCTTGTCATTAGACCTATTGAAGCATTTTATTTGCTGATTTGCCTTGTGTTTTACAGGCAGAGATCTACAACGGAAGGGATGAATTGAAATATATATCTGGCAGCATGTGCTGGGTGAAGGGGAATAACCCACTTACAAATAAAAGTCCCACCAAGTTCTCCCAAGCTCTCATTAAATCCAGCTTTTGGCTTAAACAGAATGTTTAGGGGTTTTCCAATGGAGACTTTCTGGTGCCTGCAACTCTCAGGCAAGGAGGGGAGTCTCCTGTACAATTCTCAAATTGTTGTCATGGCCATTAACTATACTGTGGTAGAAAATACCCAACAGGGCTGCTGAAGGTTTGCTATGTGCTGGCTCCAGAGAGGTATTAACAAAAAGTCCCCAAAGGCCTCACGCTAAATAAATAATTTACTATTGTCCAAATATGAAACTTAAAAGATTAAGTCAACGACATTAAAATCTACACTCTAGGCACACATTTTTATTTAAAATTAAATCCATTTAACATTTAATCCATCACATTAAACAGGCTGGATCCTTCCAAAAGCATTTGGGAAAGCTAAATTCCATCTCCCCTAGAAAAAAGTGAACAGCAGCACAGTTAGGCTCTGTGTTTTGCTACTGTTTTCACACAAGGGCAGTGGTACATGAGTCAGTAGTATAACAAAACCTTTTGGGAAGGAACGGCAGCACATGGATAATGTGCTCATTATCTGGGAACTGGAACTGCATAGAGGAACCTAGTGTTCCAACTTTCTCAGGGAATTGTGGTTTCTCTGCGTTAAGGCAGAACAAGTCAGCCACAATAAATCCCTCAAATCAGTATTTCCCAATTTCCTCATCACTGAGGTATACTTTTTTTGCCCGCATTAAAATTGGAGG
This sequence comes from Podarcis gaigeae, assembly GCF_964106915.1. Classification (NCBI taxonomy): domain Eukaryota; kingdom Metazoa; phylum Chordata; class Lepidosauria; order Squamata; family Lacertidae; genus Podarcis; species Podarcis gaigeae. The sequence continues at coordinate 5,784,837 of NC_139680.1, forward strand.
CACTCTTCATCCAGACAATCCATAAGTATAAGAGCGTATGCAAGAGTAAGAGGCCAAAAGGAACTCTGGTTCTTGTGTTTTGGTGTAAGCTACTGTTCTGAGCATGCTGCTTCAAGGGAATGCCCACTCAAGCAGAGACTCAGCAGTTGCCCCCTGGGCCAGTTTTGCCTCCTGCCAACACTATCTAGGCTTGGCTGAAAAGATGACATTTCTCCCCAAATCACGGACAGTGGCCTTTGTTTGCTAAAGGTGAACAACCCAGCCTTTTGTTTCTCATCAGAGGTCTGTACGGAAGATGCCAATAGCAGGGGTGGTCTGGGCAATGAGTGGGCAGATAGATGCTTAGGAGGAACTGGGCTGGGACCACAGTGTGGAAAGGCCAGAGAGCTGATCCAAGCTGATTTTCAGCTAGCCAGCATGCTATTATCAAAGTGAACCATTCACAGTGGGATCAGGTTTTAAAAATGGTTGTGTCATTGCCCCAACTCCATTCATTATTTTCATTGGCCTGATCCTACACTTTGTCAAAGGGAAACTCCCCTCCAGAGTAGAAATCACACATCAAACAGATGGAAACCTCTTTAATCTGAGTAGGCCGAAAGCAAAAAGTAACTTCCGTCATAGAGCTTCAGTATGCTGATGACAATGTAGTTTGTGCTCATTCAGAGGCTGACCTCCAAACCATCCTAAATATATTTGCAGAAGCTTACGAAAAGCTTGGCCTATCGCTCAACACCCAAAAAACCAAAGTGCTGCACCAACAAGCACAAAACAACCCCTCTGCAGTGCCACAAAACCAATTCAATGGTGTGATGTTGGGAAATGTTGATCACTTCTCCTACCTGAACAGTTACCTGAGCTCTTCAAGTGCAGCTTTCTCCTGATTGAAGTGCAGAGTGTCTGAGGACTGGGACATTTGCAGGCCCTACACCTGTGCAAATCTGGTTAAGATATGTCTTCCCATTCTTCTGGATTTCCTTAGAGCAGTATCTATGGATCTCCATTGGTTCCTTCTTTCTAGAGCGCTTACTAGGTATGTCTTAGGGCCAGGCTACATAAATCATGGATCATGTGCTATTATTGTGTCTGGACTGTACCACTTTAGACCGTTGGAGTTGTGGCGGCATATCTGCCCATCCCACAACCCAACATATAGAAAATTGGCACATTACAGAGAGTAGAATTGTTATCCCCAATATATGAGTTTTGTGTGCAAGGAGATGTTTTATTTGGGAGAGCCTATACATGGCTGATATGCCTATTTTCATCATACAAATGCTGGAGGGTATGATGCAGTCATGTGACTGTAAATGCAAGATCACATGACAAGTACAGTGCAGGAACAGTTTTAATACGAAGTCTGCCATAATGTCTGTTATTTCAGAGCATTCTGGCTCCATAGAGGAAATGTTCCTGCTGATGTAAAGCTCTATAGATCCTATAATCTCTGAAGCTCCTACCAACTTCCGTTTCTTCTGAAGTTGATCAATTTCATGCATGACCTGAGCATTCTCCGTACTGTGTCTTTGTTTTGCCATTTTATATGCACGTGTGAATTGTCTGTCTATCTCGTATTGGGACAGGGCTTTTACCCCCCTCTTCTCTTGTGGCACAAAGCCCCATGTGCAGTGGAGGGGAGGCATGTGCAAAGAGTATGCCAAACTAAAAGGTAAAGGTACCCCTGCCCGTACGGGCCAGTCTTGACAGACTCTGGGGTTGTGCGCCCATCTCACTTAAGAGGCCAGGGGCCAGCGCTGTCCGGAGACACTTCCGGGTCACGTGGCCAGCGTGACAAAGCTGCATCTGGCGAGCCAGAGCCGCACACGGAAACGCCGTTTACCTTCCCGCTGGTAAGCGGTCCCTATTTATCTACTTGCACCCGGAGGTGCTTTCGAACTGCTAGGTTGGCAGGCGCTGGGACCGAGCAGCGGGAGCGCAACCCGCCGCAGGGATTCGAACCGCCGACCTTTCGATCGGCAAGTCCTAGGTGCTGAGGCTTTAACCCACAGCGCCACCTGCGTCCCATCTGCGTCCCAAACTAGGTGGCATTAAAAGGCAGGAATGGCCTGCCTAATTTGATGTGTAAGGAAAGGGACTTGGAGGAGAGGAGCTATGTGCAAATACACAAGCAGGACTCCTGTGATGATTTGTGCAGCAGCTCTTTGGGAGGATTAAACAGCAGCAGAGGGGAAAGGTCAGGAGGCCCACGGTAGGGAATGTGAGAGATAACCGAGGCTCAAGCAAGGCCTGTCAGCAGAAGGCACAGGGGAGAAAAGAAGGGCACAGAACTCTGGGCTCTATTCTCTTACCTGTCCTAGCTCCCAGGTCCTCTGTCTACCCCATGACCATCCCACTCCAGGTATATTCACATTAGTGGCTTGAAACGCAGTGAGGCCATTTCACACCACGTGGCCTTCTTGGCTTCCTTGCCCATGCAACCCCCCCTAGAAATCCAACTCATTCACTGGTCATGCATTCTGCATGTGAGGTGGCTGTTAGGGTATGTTCAGATTGCTACTTACTCCTCATCCAAATTTCTAATTAGACTGAAACCAGTTTGAGAGGGGGAAATGCGCCAAACAACAATACAGTGGTACCTTGGTTTAAGAACAGCTTAGTTTATGAACAACTTGGATTAAGAATTCTGCAAACCCGGAAGTAGGTGTTTTGGTTTGTGAACTTTGCCTTGGAAGCAGAACATGTTTCGCTTCCTGTTGATTGTGTTCCATTTGTAAATTGAGTCCCCCGCTGCTATGGGAAAGCACGCCTTGGTTTAAGAACGCTTTGGTTTAAGAACAGACTTCCGGAACAGATTAAATTTAATAAATTCATAAACCAATGTACCAGTGTACTTGCCAAGAAATGACAGAATCGCTATAATAATAATAATAATAATAATAATAATAATAATAATAATTTATTATTTATACCCCGCCCATCTGGCTGGGTTTCCCCAGCCACTCTGGGGGCTTCCAGCAAAAGTTTAATTAATCAAATATTAAAAACTTCCCTAAACAGGTCTGCCTTCAGATGTCTTCTAAAAATCAGATAGTTGTTTATTTCTTTGACATCTGATGGGAGGGCCTACCACAGGACGGGTGCCACTACCAGAAGGCCCTCTGCCTGGTTCCCTGTAACTTCGCTTCTCACAATGAGGGAACTGCCAGAAGGCCCTTAGCGCTGGACCTCAGTGTCTGGGCAGAACAATGGGGGTGGAGATGCTCCTTCAGGTATACTGGATTGTATGGACTGTGGCATATAAGAAGCATGGAGAACAACCAAAGACAGAGTGAAAGACAAGCCAAGGAACAAGGGAGAAACTGAACTGGTTGGGATCTGAAATGCCACACACACACACACACACACACACACACGCAAAAGTTACAGGCAGGCAAAAGTTACTGCCACTGAACATGATATCTTTGTGCTTGACAGATGTTTCCTTTTGCTGTGTCTCATCAAAATACTTCAGTGCCCCCAAAAGGATGTGTTTCAAAATATCTCTCTCTCTCTCTCTCTCTCTCTCTCTCTCTCTCTCTCTCTCTTCTCTCTCTCTTCTCTCTCTCTCTCTCTCTTCTCTCTCTCTTCTCTCTCTCTCTCTCTCTCTCTCTCTGCAACACACTATTTGGTGCATTTAACTGAACACACCACTGGAGAATCGAGACAAGCCGTTTTGAAGCCAAACCTGCATGTCCTTACAAAGTACTTAACCAACAATGTGATCCTAATGCATGCTTACTCAGAAGTAAGTCCTACTGTGTACAACTGAGCATATTCCTTGGCAAATGTGCTCAAGACTAGAGCCCAAGTTTCTCTGTCCTGAGGGCAAACATGATGAATGGCGTCCTGTGAAAAATAAAATCTAGCCTGCCTCAGTTCTAATGGCTGCTGAAGTCTGGAGTCAGCCATGCTCTGGCACGCTTTCCAGCTCTCCTGTGAAACTGAAAGGCTGGCATGTATGGAAAATATTATGTTTGCATAGATGGGCTTTTCCAGACTGCTAACTGAAGGAGAGGAACCAAAAAAGATGAAACCCCTTGTTATTAAAAATCCTGGCATAAATAGATGAAGCAATGACTCCAAACTGGCAATAATAATAATTATGAATGTGTATCTTATGTATGTGGGACATGGGTGGCGCTGTGGGTTAAACCACAGAGCCTAGGGCTTGCTAATCAGAAGGTCGGCGGTTCGAATCCCCACGACGGGGTTAGCTCCCGTTGCTCAGTCCCTGCTCCTGCCAACCTAACAGTTCAAAAGCACATCAAAGCGCAAGTAGATAAATAGGTACCACTCTGGCAGGAAGGTAAACGGCGTTTCCATGCGCTGCACTGGTTTCGCCAGAAGTGGCTTACTCATGCTGGCCACATGACCCAGAAGCTGTATGCGGGCTCCCTCAGCCAGTAAAGCAAGATGAGCGCCACAACCCCAGAGTCTGCGACTCGACCTAACAGTCAGGGGTCCCTTGACTTTTACCTATCTTCTAGATCAAGAGTACCCAACGTGGTCCCCTCCAGGTGGTCCCCTCCAGACGCCGTGGGCCACAACTCCCATCAACCTGAGGCAGCATGACCAAAGGCCAAGGATGATTGAGTTGCAGTCGAAAATGTCTGGAGGGGAGCATGCTGGGCAGCCCATTCTAGATAATGAAAAACAACAATAGTAAAGCCACACTTCAGAAGATTCAAAACCCCTGACTTGAAAAGGTGCAGAATACAATGTGCAAAAATGGGAGCTTATATTTCACCATCTTGACCAATCTGGCCGTCAAACCTTAACAAACGACAGCAAAAACCCATTCACATTCTCTAACGTGGAATTTCTGCTTAAATGCATTTATCCATATTATTTCAAAATCTAGGTTTCTTTGAAAGCATTCAATGTGCTCCTCCTTTTTAATTTCTTTAGATTACCCTGCAGACAAGGAAAAACAGAGAAGTCTGTCAAGACCTTAATCTAAAAGTGACACACTATATGTTGTTCAGCTGCTATAGAACTACTCTCTCTAATGCAATGTTCACTGTCAAACTGAGAACACCATCAGAAGCTTATGTTGAGTGTTTACACTCACTAAATTATCCTATCTTAGATTGTGAGGCTGCAAACTGCTGCCCCCCCTTTTAGGTAGCACACTATATAATAAATACCATTGAACGCTATGATGTTTCAGTGTCATCAATGTAGGACAGAAATCAGAAGGGAGTCATATTTAATTGGCACCATGTGGCCAGTTTCTAGGTATTATGTTTGAATTCGAAATGTAGAAAAATAGAAGACTCATACGCATCATACATGGTTTAAAGCATCTTATGTGAAAACAGCCTGTGAGATTTTCCTTCTGTGTAACTTGCCTATATTGTGGGGGATAGCTGGAAGGGAAGATACAGTAGTGCTGGTGTTGAGACAGGTCCTTTGCACACAACATGCAAAGAAAGGAATAAAAAGGTAAAGGTAAAAGACCCCTTACAATTAAGTTCAGCCGCGGACGACTCTGGGGTTGCGGTGCTCATCTCGCTTTACTGGCTGAGGGAGCCAACGTTTGTCCTCAGACAGTTTTTCCAGGTCAAATTGTTATTTGAATTTGGCTGTCCCTCGAGGGACGTTAAAGACATAATTATACTAAATAATTGCGTGGTCAACCTTTTCCAACATTACACCATTAGGTTGGATTTGTGGCACTACAGAGGGGTTGTTTAGTGCTTGTTGGTGCAACACTTCAGGTTTTTTGATGTTGACCGACAGGCCAAGCTTTTCATAAACTTCTGCAAAGATATTTAGGATGGTTTGGAGGTCATCCTCTGAGTGTGTGTGTTTCCCTTCGACAATGTGCAGGATCATGGCGATGAAGATAATAAACAGAGTTGTTATCCACGATCTGCTGTCATATTATTGTGGAGGAGCCAAAGGATGTTCACAAATTTATTTGGGCGGCCAATTTTCAGAGTGTCAGACTAGGACTATCTCACCTCTTAACCTCCTTCGGGTTGAGGACAAAAGGAGGTGTCCATTGCCCTGAGCTCCTTTCAATGAGTGCTCAATATAAGTGAAATAATAAATGTATTGCAGGACCAACTGTTCACCCAGTGAACTTCATGGCCGGGTGGGGCTTTGAACCCTGGTCTCCCAGGTCCCACTCCAACACTTTAACTGCTACACCACACTGGATGAACCTTAACATCCCCTTCCAGCAATAACATTCCATCACATTGTGCACCCCACTCCAACACAACCTTCATTCATATCCTTAAAAAAAAAGTCTCTGCTTTAAACCCTTAAAAAACAGAACACCTCTCTGCAGACTCTGTGACCCCTTCTCACCAGCAATTGAACAGGAACCAGATCAGTGGCTCTCAGACTTTTTTCTCTGGGCCACACTCTCAGAATAAAGATATGCTTGCACCACACCACAATTTTTATTGATAAGCAACACACTGGAAAACACAACTAAGATTGTCCTCAGTATCACTTGATTCCCTTGCTTTCATTTTGAAAAGCTATCTACCCATACTCTGCAAATAATTTTTTTATATACCGTATTTTTCGCTCTATAAGACGCACCAGACCATAAGACGCACCTAGTTTTTGGAGGAGGAAAACAAGAAAAAAAATATTCTGAATCTCGGAAGCCAGAACAGCAAGAGGGATTGCTGTGCAGTGAAAGCAGCAATCCCTCTTGCTGTTCTGGCTTCTGGGATAGCTGCGCAGCCTGCATTCGCTCCATAAGACGCACACACATTTCGCCTTACTTTTTAGGAGGGGAAAAAGTGAGTCTTATAGAGCAAAAAATATGGTATATACAATACTACACTGAAATGTTTAAATGACCTTGAATCTTCCCACCACCCTTGCCATCCTCTCCTGCCACACCCTTTGAGAATCATTGAACCAGATGGCACACCCCGGGCACAGAACTTGGATTAGTGACTTTACAGTTGGGATGGGGTGTGTGTGTGGAGGCTGCTGAACAAAAATGACTAGAAGGACATCACATAAGCAAAGCAAGAGTGTGAGTAGTCCTCTTCCTCCCTCTCCATACCATATTTCACAATGCAACTGCCACTGAAATCCATGCCTTAAAAACCAAGCCCACAATGTAATAAGATACAGATGTGGAACTCTTGTTTTGTTAAGATCTTGTACTGCTGTGCCTTCTGTCACCCCAGCGGCACATCTCAGAATACACATACTAGCGTCTGTGAAGAACACGGAACTATTCTAGCAATTTAACAGTTGATGGCACAAAGCAGAGATCAACTTGAATATTCCCACTTTCTGCTGAACAATACAGCCAAAACGATTTCAAGTGCTGCAGGTATTATGCTCCTCTTAGCACTTTCCACCCTCCCTCTACCTCTAGGTTAGAAACAGTACTGGGAAACTAGACAAAAATCCTCACCCACCTTCTTCTTAGGCAGGAAGAACCATATGCACAAATATAGGATGGGGGACACCTGGCTTACTAGCAGGACATTGTGAAAAGGATCTAGGGGACTTGGTGGACCACAAGCTTAACATGAGTCAACAGTGTGATGCAGCAGCAAAAAAAAGCTAATGCTATTCTAAGCTGCATCAACTGAAATAATAGTGTTCAAATCAAGGGAAGTAATAGTATTGCTCTATTCTGCCTTGGTCAGAGCACACCTGGAATAATGTGTCCAATTCTGGGCACCACAATTTAAGAAGGATGTTGACAAGCTGGAAGGTGTGCAGAGGAGGGCAACTAAGATGATCAAGGGGCTGGAAACTAAGCCTTATGAGGAGCGCTTGAAGGAGCTGGATATGTTTAGCATGGAAAAGAGGAAATTGAGAGGAGATATGAGAGGCATCTTCAAATATCTTAAGGGATATCATATGGAGGAGGGAACATGCTGGTTTTCTCCTGCTCTAGAGGGTAGGACTCGAACCAATGGCTTCAAATTGCAAGAAAGGAGATTCCGACTAAACATTTGGGAAAACTTTCTGACAGTAAGAGGTGTTGAGCAGTGGAACAGACTCCCACGAGAGGTGGTGGATTCTCCTTCCCTGGAGGCTTTTAAACAGAGGTTGGATGGCCAACTGTCATGGATGCTTTAGCTGAGATTCCTGCACTGCAGGGGGTTGGACTAGATGATCCTCGGGGTCCCTTCCAACTCAAAGATTCTATGATTCTTCAAATATATGACATTGGGCTTCTCCTCCGAATGCCAAGCGGATTGTGTGTGCTTTCTTGTTTCTAGTACAGTCAAACCTCGGTTGTCAAACATAATCTGTTCCAGAAGTCTGTTCGGCTTCCGAAATATTTGACAACCAAGGTGCAGTTTCTGATTGGTTGCAGGAGCTTCCTGCACTCAAGTGGAAGCTGCGTTGGACATTCGACTTCCAAAAAAGTTCAGAAACCAGAACCCTTACTTCTGGGTTTTCGGTGTTCGGGAACCGAAACGTTCCATTTAGGAACCGAGGTTTGACTGTATTATACTTCCCAATGTTTGTACTAAAAACAAAAGAGACATGCAATTTTCTAAATACATTTGTAAACGAGCTCAGGGATTGATGGAAATAGCTGAATGAATTTCAGCACAAAATGTCTCTTGGGTTGGATTCAGAGGGGGGGCGATTGTTGCATTGGCTTGACTGATTATACTATTCCTCTTACATGGCAGTACCTATTGCACTTGATACACCACCATTGCTTGATACACCACCATGTCACACAAAATTTTACATGGTGGGAAAAAACTGCATGCCAGGGTTATGCCCACCCCCAGATTTTGACACACAAGCAGTAATGGAGTGATCATGAAAACTGTCAAAAGATTACAGTGCACACAAGTACCGCTCCTCCGCCCCCCACGAATTTTTGAGGCTGCAAATGGATATTTTCTGGAAACAACATGAAAACTAGTGTTAAACTTCTGCTAGATTCCACTTCTGCTTTACTTCAGGAGATGATTACCATTTTTGCCCTGCCAGTGGCATAGCGTGGGTTGTCAGCACCCGGGGCAAGGCAAGTAATTTGCGCCCCCTAACCCGTGGATTTTAGCACTTGAGTCTCTTCCACTAGATTAGCGCGCGCCCCCAGATGTTGCGCCCGGTGCGGCCGGCCCCCCCTGCACCCCCCACGCTACGCCACTGTGCCCTGCTGAAGGTAGGAGGAGTTGGCAGGTACCACGAGGACATACAATGACACGCAAAGAGCCCAAGATAGGAGGGATGTGTGATTGACACAAGGCAAAGTTTGGATAAATAGGGGCTGCTATCTCAGGGCAACAACATTAGTAATATCTGAAAGGTTAATTGTGCGAATGATAATGGAGCAGGCAACAAATCCTGGGCTAGACAATGATACACTTGATCTCCACAAGGGTTGGTTCCATGGCAGGCCTGGGTCCTGGGCTAAGCATATTTACTACGAAGCAAATGGCTGCTATACATATATTTATTTATTTTTTAAATATTTATTAAGAATTTTTATAAGAGAAAAGCATAAATAACAAACAACATTGCTTACATCATACACAAAATTTCATAACTTGTTTGGACTTCCTCACGTCTCCTGCTCCCACTTACATTGTTAAAAAGTTTTTTTCAAGCAAATTATCATCTTGTTTGCAATCTTATATCCACTCGTTTAAATATAATCTGATAGTTCTCCCAAAGGATTTGTCTTTTCCTTAATCTCACTTATCATCTAATTTCAATCTAGTTTAGTGGTGGCCAATTATTTATGATCAAGCATCCTTCTTAACATTCAATCAAATTACAATATTTTTGTAAATAAGTTTTAAATTTCTTCCAATCTTCTTCCATCCTTTCTTCTCCCAGGTCTCGGATTCTGCCGGTCATCTCAAATGGCTGCTATACATATAATGTCTCCTGTTATCAACTACACCAGAGCATTCCAAACTTTTCATGTTGGTGACACACTTTTTAGACATGCATCATTTTGCAACACAGCAATTCAGTTGCACTAGCAAACCAGAGGTTAAACTAACTCCATTCCAGTGCCAGGAGGAGTGCAAGGAGTGTTCATGTGACACCTACACACAGCAGCCAACAGACGAATGTGTCGCGACACACCGTTGGGAAAGCTCTGCCCTACAGCTTCCATTGATAGTTCATTTGCTCTGGCAAATTATGTACCTCATTTGCATGCTTGCAAAGAAAACTTTACTTGCCAAGTGTTGTGGTTGGGCGGCTTTAATAAAGCTATTATAGGCTTCATGTAGTTTGCTGACAGCTGTTTTGCATCATGTAACACACCGCCACAAAACTCTTAGGGCAACACGATTTGGAGGCACCCACCCAAGGGCCCATCTAGACCACAAAATCCAATGCGCACCCTTCCTTTAACTAATGAGTACACAGAGAGAGAAAGAGACAGACAGACAGACACACAAACAGAGAGAATGAATCAGTATGATTCTCTTGAGTAGAAAAGTCCTGCTTGTACAGTGGACCCTCAAGTTATGTTACCTTCGAGTCACGTAGCTTCCGGGTTGCGAACGCGGTTTCAGCGCACGCGCATGTGTAGATTCACTCTGCGCACCGCACGCATGCACAGAAGTGCTCTATCATGCTGTGCAAGTGCGCAGAAGCGGTGCCTCATGTTGCAGACTTTTTGGTGTATGTACGGACCCCCAGAACGAATTATGTTCGTGGCCAGAAGGTCCACTATACCAGTGTTTTTCAACCTTTTTTGGGCAAAGGCACACTTGTTTCATGAAAAAAATCACGAGGCACACCACCATTAGAAAATACTTAAAAATTTAACTCTCTGCCTATATTGACTATATATAAAGTAATTCTCTTGAACAGGAATCAAATAAACACAAAGAAAGTATTTTATAATTACTTTATTATGAAATAGTAAGTAAACAGAAATATGAAAAATTATAAAATGCTTTATTTTTAAATCTTTCAAATTTTTCAATTTTTCCCACGGCACACCAGGCAACATCTAGCGGCACACTAGTGTGCCGCGGAACAGTGGTTGAAAAACACTGCACTATACAACGCTTTGCTTTGAGATTCAAGGTAGGATTGCCGTACGTTTGGATTTTTCTGGACATTACCAGGATTTCAAAGGTGGAGAAATTTCTGAAAGGCAGCACTTTTTCTTGGATCTTAGGCAAGTAAATCCAAAAAATGCCTTTTTTGGGGCACTTTTGTAAAAAAGAAGTGGTTTTCCCTTTTTGAAATATGGCAACCCTAATTCAAGGCAGAATGGTAGAAGCACCCTAATGAAACACGAAGATGAAAATGAGAATGACAGTTAATTTTTCTCATACATTTTTATCCTGCCCTTCCTTCACAGAAATGAAGGAAGCATACTGTACAATCTTATTCCCACAATCATTTCTTCCTCACAACAGCCCTTCGACGTAGATTTGACCAAAATATAGTGACTGGCCAAATGTCACCTAGTGAACTACATGGCAGAGTGAGGATTAGAAGCCAGGGCTACATGGCCCATCCAACAGCCTAGCTCAGCCTTTCTCAACCTTGGGTTCCTAGATGTTGTTGGACTACAACTCCCATCATGTCTAGCTAGCAGTGATCTAGGCTAGTGCTCAGGGATGATGGGAGCTGTAGTCCAACATCTGGGCACACAAGGTTGAGAAAGGCTGAGCCAGACCATTGGATATTCACAGTGGATCAGGATTATATTATGGAAAGCAATCAGCACAGTTGGGCACAGAAGCCAGGATGCACAGTCTCTAAGTAGCATAAACTGAAAGCACACCCAACTCTGCTCTACATGCTGCTCTCGTCCAAGACTCTTAGCTCAGGAAACTTTGGAAGATGGCCCTATGCAGAATACTAGGGAAAGACACATTTGTTCAGTTCATGGCAAGCCAGTATTAGATGAGAAACTCACAAATGCCACAGGCGTTTTTAGAACATGTACACCAGTTTAATACAACAAGCATCAGCCTTCAAGGATTTCCCCTGTGTTCAGTTTAAAAAGCCAGGCTCAACATTTCAGATATAGTTTCATGGAATTATAGAATCGCAGAGTTGGAAGGAACCATGATGGTCATCTAGTCCGATTTCCTGCTGATTAGAGCACAAATATCATCCACAAATTTCATGCAACAGTTGTGGTAACTGGCCAAATTAGTACCAAAACCACAAATGCTTTGCACATTGAAGTTCATCTGGAAAGGGCAAAAAGCTCTCTCTCTTTTTACATTTGTCAAAAGAGTGGGAAATAAGATGTTCACAGATGCACAAGAAGAGGAAGAAGACCACCCATTAAGATGAGGTTATCCTAGTCCACTGGTCTTCTAAGGGGACACAGTGTTGGCTCTCCTTTACATCCAGCTGCTTCTACAGATGTCAAACAAAGCTCTTTCATTAATATAGTCTGCAGCCAAAAAAGCAAGGAGGGAAGAAATGCCCAAACTGGAGTCTCCAATAAGAAAAATGTAAGAAGAAGAGTTGGCGCAAGACTTTTCAGCACTATGCACAGCCATCAAGAAAGTAGAAAAACTTTCCAACTATCAGCTCAGTTGGTTAGAGTGTGGTGCTGATAATGCCAAGGTTGCAAGTTTGATCTCTGTATGGGACAGTTGAATATTCCTTCCCTTCCAACTCTACAATTCTATCATTCTATGATCACCAAGACAGCACATGAGAAAGAGAGACGGGGTGGATGTCTGAGGAGCTGAGGTCCTATGGACCCCAAACACCTCAGTAATCGTAGGAGTTTCATATGGATCCCCCTGTTTTACTCGCTCTTTCATGAACCAATATCACATAAAGCCCCAAACATCTCAGGACCAAGTTACTTAAAAGACCTCCTGCCCCTGTATAGACCTGTCAGGTCATTTAGATTGCCCCAGGAAATTTTACTCATGCTACCACACCCGACAGAATGCCATAGGGTGGTGACCTGGAAATGGGCATTTTCTGCAGTCACCCCCATTATACTGTGGAAAGCCCTTCCCTCTGCCTTCTACATGAAGCAGCAACCAACCATTGCTCCACACATCATACAAATCTGTATCTTTTCGCCGAGGTTTTCCCTGATCGACGAAAATCAAATTCAGAATTCTCTGGATACCTCTTTTTATATGCTGCTTTACTGTTTTTGTGTTAATTCTTTACTGCTTTATGTTGTGGGATTTTTTTTAAAAAAATGTTAAGTGGTTTATTAATGTAAATAAATAAATAAAACATACTTATTTTGACTGCTGTGGATTCAGAAGGTTCCCCATTGCCACCAATGTGTCCATCCCAACCTGTTCAGGCACAGAACTGAATTTAGAAGCCACCACTGCCAGCATCTAAGAAGGGCAATTTCTAATACCTTTGGATTTGTTTTAATATACATTCTAGATTGCCCATTAGTTGTCAAGTCAGTCATCCTGTCAGTTATTACCTGGGCTAGACAGTCCAGAGTTTTGCAGGTGCCAACTGTGTAATACAAAACCACTTTGAATTCCATCCAGAATGATACTGGCTAGTAGCCAAGGGCATACGTAGAAGCATAGTGTGCAAAACACCCCACTTGCATCTCTGTCCAACAAACAGCTACATAAAGAGTGTTGTTTTGCATTATACTTGAAATAATCTGCCATCGTATTTCACCTCTGTAGAAAGGAAATAGCTTCACCTTATCCGGGCTGAGACACAGGCACGACTTGCATTCATAATGAAGTCTCACATGGGAAAAGGCTCACCCCAATGCCTGTTGTGGTTATACTTCCCGTACAGGCAGCTGTGCCTTGAGATCCCCTTCCAGCAATTTCTCTGTGCTTTAGGCAAGGAAAGAAGTGCTGCCACAATCACTCACACTTAGGACAGTGGGGGTCTCATTGCCTCTAGCTGGACCTGCAGCAAGAACTCAGAAAGTCATTGCACTGCTGTGACAATGACATAACTGGATTATACTGGTGCCACTGGAGTAATTGCAGAAGCAAAAATGCAGAAGCACATGATCAGGGCGTTTCCTTTTTGTTACCAAAACGCTTTTGTTTCTGTTTTGCTGAGAGGCGTAAAGTTGCAAATGCTGCAAGTATTTTTCATAGTCCATGAAAGCTTATGCTGTACAGTAATGAATTTGGTAAGTCTTTTTCAGATACTACAATACTTAATTCTGTTGTGCCTTATTTCATGTGTTCCTTTTTGGGGTAAGGAGGGTTGTTTTAGGAATTGCACCAGGGCTCAGAAGAAGAAGAAGAAGAAGAAGAAGAAGAAGAAGAGGAAGAGAAGGAGGAGGAGGAGGAGGAGGAGGAGGAGGAGGAGGAGGAGTTTGGACTTGATATCCTGCCTTTCTCTCCCCTTAAGGAGTCTCAAAGCGGCTCACAATCTCCTTTCCCTTCCTCCCCCACAACAAACACTCTGTGAGGTGAGTGAGCGAGGGAGACTTCAGAGAAGTGTGACTAGCCCAAGGTCACCCAGCAGCTGCATGTGGAGGAGCGGAGACGCGAACCCAGTTCACCAGATTACGAGTCCACAGCTCTTAACCACTACACCATGCTGGCTTCCAACCAACTTAATCTGAACTTGAGCCCTGGTGGGGCAAGGAAAAGGCTGGAAAAAGGGGGGCCTTCTCAGCCTCTAGCTGCCATTAATGCTGCCAGAAAGCATTATTCAACACATTGCCTTGTGAGACCAAAGAGGGGAGGAGGGCTGTGACATTCATGCCCTATAATTTGACATTGAACAGGCATCAGCCTGGCCATTACTGGAAACAGAATGCTGGATTAGATGGGACTCGGCCTGATCTAGAAAGGCAGTTCAGGTGGGTAACTCTTGAAACTTAAAGGAATTCGTTTTACCAACTTTGTTTCTTCCACGCTATCTGGAATACTTTGCCACTCATGGGATAACATATCAAAATACCCCCCCCCCCCCGTTAAAATTAAGATGTCAATTTGCAGAGTTGGATAACACAGGAAAAACAAGGTTGAAACAACAAGTTTAGTAAGAAAAAGTTGGTCCTCTTTACTACTGGAATTATGTTTGGAGAACTTTGCAGCTACATGTGGACTACAACCATCTAATGCATCCGGAAGAATAATTACAGGGTGGAGTGCACTAGCAGACATTTACGGCTGCTATGAGGGATTTAATTTTTTTTTAACGCAATGATGATGCCGGCAGGAAATGGGTTGGGGTAAGGATGGGGAGACTGGTGAACGACACGGCAACTGTCAGGAAACTCACTTGGCCAGAACTGTGGAAAACAAGAGTAGAGAATGAAATACCATGAAGTATAGTAGAAAATACTAGAAGCCCAGTATTGGAGCTCACAACACTGGACAAACATGAGGTCTGGCTGTCTAGGGGTCCACGGGCTCTCTATCCTTGCACTAAGGTAAAGAAAGAGTTAAGGAAGAACACTTTCTGCAAGAGGGAGGAGAACTTGAAGTATTTCTTAGTAAAAGCTATAAGTCAGACTTTTTATGCCCTTTTCTAACTGATCCAACCATAAGAACCAGTCCATTCATTAGCTCTGTAAAAGGAAGCATGGAGAGTCCATTCTTGGTTGGTGATATTTTTCAATGTTCTTATGCACAATTCAGTGCCATTCCAAATTAACCATCCTTTCTATGCACACTTTTTATCTCAAAATGTGCGTTTCGATGTTTTTAGACGTTCAAACTGCTATGAACTGCACATTAAGAAAGGTGCAAAAAATAAATGGATCGCGGTTTTGATTCCCACATTAGTCCAAGAGGAGTAAGCCGTTTTCTTTAGGAATTCACAAAGCTCAGTGGAAAGCAAGCGCTTTTTGTAACAGAAGGGAAGGTGACGGCACAGAAATATGCACTCTATGAACAGCAAGACCAAAAGCATATTCTGTAGGGTAAAGGAAAACTCATCAAGATATTGCAACTCTAGATGTTTGCAAATAATATTGTGCTGCAGTTTTTCAGGTGAAGATTTTCCCTAGGCTTAGTGTTTCAAGCTATACCCACTGATATTTGCTTAAGATTCAGGAAGGCAAAATGCAGCACATTAAGAATTCTCCAGAACAAGCAGATCATTTTAATTTGGGCCGTGGTGGTAGTGGCAGATCAGGCTGTACAGAAGTTAGCTTGCAGGACAATAAAATGCAGGTTTGCAACAGGCTAGCTTTTACAAAGCAATCTTTTTGTCCCAGATTATATTTTGTGACCAGGAGCAGAAACGACTGCTTCAGATTAGAACAGGAGCTCTCACAGCACACATCACACACACACACACACACACACACACACACACACACTTGTGCTACAAATAAATATAAAGAAGGTAAAGAGACCCCTGACCATTAGGTCCAGTCGTGGCTGACTCTGGGGTTGCGGCGCTCATCTCGCTTTATTGGCCGAGGCAGCTGGTGTACAGCTTCCGGGTCATGTGGCCAGCATGACTAAGCCGCTTCTGGTGAACCAGAGCAGCGCACGGAAACGCTATTTACCTTCCCGCCAGAGCAGTACCTATCTATCTACTTGCACTTTGTGCTTTCGAACTGCTAGGTTGGCAGGAGCAGGGACTGAGCAACGGGAGCTCACCCTGTTTTGGGGATTTGAACTGCTGATCTTCTAATCGGCAAGCCCTAGGCTCTGTTGTTTAACCCACAGAGCCACCCACAGCACAAAAAGTTTTGCATTTGAAGCAGTGCTCCAAGCCCCACTTACTTGGGAGTAAGCACCATTGAAGTCAACTGATTTTACTTCTGAATAGTTAGGACTGCACCGTTAATCAGTTTCTTGTTTGACTAGTTTTTTGGAACTGTGGCTATAGGCAGGAGGCTCCTGTGTCCAGGAGGTCTGACTTGACAGACATTAATGCTTTAACATGCCTATACAACAACTCAGCTAACAGGAAAGAGAAAATGCTTTTCACAAGATACCTGCTGGAAAGCTCCCCTAAAACAGTTTCACACTACAAAAGTTTGGAGTGGAGAATCACTTCTGATATGTGTGACCCATTCACTAGCAAATATACACAGTAACAGAACATGAGGGAGGGTGAAGGCAAAAAGGGCTGGTTTCCTTAACAGCATCAGTTCTGAAACATAAACAAAGCCACACACTTGGAGAAGCAAGGTTCCTCCTTCAAGCCAGCTGCAAAACTGCAAAACTCTTCCACTAGCTACCCTGCTGATTCCCAAGTGTTTCTCCATCCCCCAAGCTCCTGAGTTGTTTCAGGTCAGGAGGAGCCTATTCCCATCTATGCTCCACAGAAGAAACATATTCTCTCCATCAAAAGCCATCCAGCAAGTATTTTCGCCTAGCTCTAGAAACAGGCAACTGACCACCTGCAAACAAGTGAGTTAAAGATCAGCATGTTCTCTTTATCAAAAAAGGCACGATAGTGTTTCCACTACAATATTATGCATCATTATAATTATTTTCATGAACTCAAAATTTCCCCCCTTGGCTAAAAATGTTGCTGTTTCCTGAGTCATGGCTGTGGGCAGTGGCACCACCACACACAGGAATCCACACAGATTCACAGTCAGGAAGTGGAAACTGGGCTAGGGACTCAGCGTGCATATATATGGCTTTTAGCTTTGTCTATAGCAGCTGTAAAACAGCCAAGTGGGTGTCACTATGACATCATTGCTGCTTATTTACCTGGTAGTTTACAGGAGACAGCTTACATGAGACAAGCTGGTTTTGAAGAAGGGTCTGATCTGGTGTGGAAACTAAACAAGGTTGTTTATGGTCTTAAACAGAGTGCAAGGTGCTGGAATGACTGTTTAAACCAGAATCTTGTAGAACTTGGGTTCGACAGAAGTACTGATGATCCCTGTCTGTATACTAAAGGGTCAGGTGATGCTTACATGATGGTGGTGGCATGTGTTCATGATTTGCTAGTGGCAGGGGGTTCCACACACAAGCCACAGGAGTTAGCAAATCAGCTACATAAATGGTTCAAACTGAAAGCCTTAGGGCAGGTCAGTAATTACTTAGGAGTGGTACAAAAAAAAATGCCTGATGGAAGTTTTCTATTAAGTCAAAAACAGAAAATTATTCATTTGCTGGAGCAGTTTAGAAAGCAAGACTACAATGGTGTTCGAACTCCTAAGACAATTGATTTCCAGAAAACAGAGTGCGACATGCTATTTGAACATCCAGACCTCTGGGACCCCACAGCTGGTTCTCCCCTGGTCTCCTTGCTGGCCTAAGTGGGACTAATTTAGCCAGCTAGCCCTGGTGATCATTTAATGTTTATTGGATGGATTTTCCACCTAAATTGATTTTTGATTTTATTGTTATTTATGCTTTATACCGTATTTTATGCTGGGGGTTTCTTGTAGCATCAATTAAGTGTTTTAAATTTGTTGTTAGCCGCCCTGAGCCCAGTTTCCTGAACCAGGAAGGGTTGGGTATAAATAAAATTATCATCATCATCATCATCATCATCATCATCCAGCCATTGGTTCTCTGCTTTACCTAAGCCAGTGGCCCAAACAGTGGTCCAGGCCTGACATTGCCTGTGTTGTAGGTATTCTGAGTCATAAAGTGGCTAAGACTAGTTCAGCTGACTGGAATGCTGTGAAAAGAGTACTTAGGTATCTGAAAGGTATTCAAGACATGTGTTTAAAATTGTCTTCATCAGAGTCTGAAATACACAGGTATTTGTTGACAGTGATTGGGGAAGCTGT
Source organism: Podarcis gaigeae (assembly GCF_964106915.1). NCBI lineage: Eukaryota > Metazoa > Chordata > Lepidosauria > Squamata > Lacertidae > Podarcis > Podarcis gaigeae. Next base: position 5,803,423 of record NC_139680.1, read on the forward strand.
ATAACAACCTGGAAATCTACAAGTGGGGTAGTAATAACTTTCGCTGGTTCGCTGGTTGGATGTGTTGCAACTCCTTCATGTGAAGCTGAATTTTATGCTTTATCCAAAGCTTGCAGTGAATTAACTTGGTTCATTCAGGTTCTGAAAGACCTGGGGTGCATAATAAATTTGCCAGTCAAAAATTCGTGAAGATAATCAAGCTTGTATAGTGATGGCAAATTCAGAACTCATGACATCAAAGACAAAACATGTGGCAATTAAATTTTGTAAATGTGAGGGATCGTGTGAACTGGAGAGTCGTCAAATTAATTTACTGTGAATCACAGGAGAATCTGGCAGATTTGTTTACTAAACCATTATCTGCACCAGGTCACATGGATTTAGTAGCGAAACAGAGAAGTGTAAATAAAAATACTCTTTGTAACTGTGTGCATTCTACACCCAGAAAACTTGAAGGGGTGTCAAGGATTGTGAGTTTTATGGGCGCAGAACTTTCTCAAAACATGCTTGCAGCTGTTGTTTATCTGGTTAGTCTGTGAGTCTGTAGGACTCAAGGTCACCGCTCAGAGGTGAGGAACATATCTCCTGCCTGCCGAGCAGTTCTGTGTCTCTCTTTTTCTGTTCCCAGTCTCTCCTGTCAGGTCTTTGCTTCTTTTACTGGATGTGCTCTTATTAGCTGAAGTTTTTGAACCTTACTGGGGATCCAGTAACATGCTGGACTTTGTAACCATTTTTACGCTTTTAAACCTCAGCAAACTATTACTGAAGAATTCTGCTGTGTGTGTGTTTTACTTTGAACTATATGCATGGGAGTTGCACTTCCAGCTCCTGTTAGGTAAAGGGTAAAGGGACCCCTGACCATTAGGTCCAGTCATGGCCAACTCTGGGGTTGCGGCGCTCATCTCGCTTTATTGGCCGAGGGAGCCGGCGTACAGCTTCTGGGTCATGTGGCCAGCATGACTAAGCCGCTTCTGGCGTGCCAGAGCAGTGCATGGAAACGCCGTTTATCTTCCCGCCGGAGCAGTACCTATTTATCTACTTGCACTTTGAGGTGCTTTTGAACTGCTAGGTGGGCAGGAGCAGGGACTGAGCAACGGGAGCTCATTCCGTCACAGGGATTTGAACCGCCGACCTTCTGATTGGCAAGTCCTAGGCTCAGTGGTTTAACCCACAGCACCACCTGCGCCCCTTCCAGCTCCTGTTACTCTGCTGCTTTCTGTCCATGCCCTGGAGTTGCTGTGCTCAGGCATGGAGATGGGGGGGTGACTGACCAGTCCTGTCAGGACAGGATACCTCAACAGTTGAGTTGAGCCTGAATATTCAGAAATAGCAGGAAGTATGTGAACTGGCCACTCAAAAAGGAATAGGGACCTAGAGAGAAGACTGAATGACTTAAAGAAGACGTACCCTGGCAGGGCAGATCTGTGTCACGTTAATATTTTGATAGCTGTGTTGTAAATTGCTCGGGGACCATAATCAAAGACGGGCAGTTCAGAAATTGAGTTAATAAAAGAAAACAAAACAAAAGGGGAGTAGCAAAAGTAGCAATAATGTACAGGTTCTGCGCCAATGCTAATATTACATTCCACAAGGATGTATGTGTTCTGAGATTATTGATTTAATAATAATAATAATAACAATTCAATTTATATACTGCCCTTTATCAAAAGATTCCAGGGTGGTGTACATTAAGAACATATTTTATATTATGTTCTTAATAATAATAGAAACATAATACAAAGCATAATAATAGACAGCATAATAAAATAAGCATAATAACAGTGTGGTCCCCCCCCCCCACCTTTAACAGGCCATAGATTATTTGATGGCTGGGTAAAGAGGAATGTTTTTGCCTGGTGCCTAAAGACATGTAATGATAGTGCCAGATGAGCCTCTCTGGGGAGACGTTTCCACAGTCAGTCAGGGAGCCACCAAAGAAAAGGCCCGTTCTCCTGTTGCCACCCTCCTGACCTCTCGAGAAGGGGTGACATAGAAAAGGGCCTTAGATGACAAGGTAAAAGATTTACATGATCTGAAGAGAAACCAGAGCACAAGGTCCGGGTCAGTTCATATGGGGATAGGCAGTCCTTAAGGTATTGAGGTCCTGAGCCATGTTCCTCAAGTGGCCCTTCTTAGATTATTCCCTTGACTGCGATCAAAAAGTCCCTTGTGCATTTAGAGCTGGTGGATCATTACAGTGGTACCTCAGGATGCGAACAGGATCCGTTCCGGAGCCCCATTCACATCCTGAATGTGAGATGTGACGGTGCGTCTGTGCGTGCGCGGGTCATGTTTTGCCACTTCCGCGCATGCGTGACGTCATTTTGAGCGTCTGCGCATGCGCGAGCGGCAAAACCTGGAAGTAATGCGCTCTGTTACTTCCAGATTGCCGTGGAGCGCAAATCGAACACGCTCAACCCGAAGTACATTCAACCCGAGGTATGACTGTACTTATTCCAAGTTTAACAATGAGATTTGGAACTAAGCTTAGGATATTACTCCCCAGCCTTTAAAAAAAGAAAATCCCCAAAACTGAATCAAACAAACTCACTCCATTATGTTTGCAAAGCATGAACGTATCCTCATCTCTAGGATGTGGTCATTCCAGCTCAAGTTTGGAACAGGTCAGTGATGGAAAGAGCGGAAGGTGGCACAGGAGAGAGGCTGTAGGCCTCCTGTCCGCATCTCACACCATTCTTCACCATTCCACAGCAGCCAGTCTTTTTGGCTCCTCTCTTAGTCACTTAAAAACCACCCATTGCCAAAATAAATGCTTTACTATTAATAGATGGAAAGCACTGCAGAATTTATTGAGTGCATACCTCTCCTTGCCTACTGGAAAAGGATCAAAACATCAGCCCTTTTGTCTTTATGGTAATCAGCCATGCCACCTTGAGCTGGGAGCTGGCCGATTCCTGCAAGCAGAGATGGGTCAAACTCAACCAGCGAAGACTGGCACCCATTGCAGCTGGTGAGGCAGAGGGAAGGGCAACTCATGGTTGGTGGAGCCAGGGGTCACAGGAGGTGGAGCTAACTAAATATATGCCCTCCTACAGGGCCAGATTTAGGTCTGATGAGGCCCTAAGCTATGGAAGGTAATGGGGCCCTTTATATGTCTGGCTGTCCCTTGTCAACAACAAATTGTCACTATTTTTTGTGTTGAGTACAGTCATACCTCAGGATGAATACGCTTCAGGTGGAGCGTTTTCGGGTTGAGCTCTGCAGCGACTCGGAAGTAACAGAACGCGTTACTTCCGGGTTTCACAGCTCACGCATGCGCAGACGCTCAAAATGACGTCACACACATGTGCAGAAGCGGTGAAACGCGACCCGTGCAGACGCGTGTTACATTCGCTTCAGGATGCGAACGGAGCTCCGGAACGGATCCCATTCGCATCCAGAGGTACCACTGTATATGCTATATGGTAATTTATGGACCTAATAGGTATTGAAAGCCATTTGCACATAACAAAATATGTATTTTATCAAAGTAATTGTTGAACTGAAATACAATTAAGAAGAAGTATATTAATAGTGAAATACAATTAAGTGAAATACAATTAAGAAGAAGTATATTAATAGTGAAATAATTATTAAGCTCTAACTGTATGTAGGTTTTATTTTATTTGTTTTTTATCTTATATTTTGGAAATGTACATCCAGGTGTTTTTTTCATTTAAAATTTTTGGGGACCCCCAAGAGAGTGCTATAACTTGTTTAGCTTATACGTAAATCCGGCACTGCCCTCCTGCCCCATTCAAAGGCACTAAGAGTACAAGGCTGCAATCCTCTGCATGCTTAAATGGCAGTGAGTCCCACTGAACTCAGTTGAAGGTATTTCTAAGTAGGTTACACTGGATTGCTTTGCAATACAGTCATACCTCATGTTACGTTTGCTTCAGGTTGCAGGTTTTTAGGTTGTGTCCCGCAGCGACCCGGAAGTAACGGAACGGCTTATTTTCGGGTTTCGTCGCTCGCGCATGCGCGCAAAATGACATCATGCGCATGCGCAGAAGCGGCAAATTGTGACCCGCATGTGCACAGACACGGGCTGCGTTCTTTTCAGGTTGCGAATGGGCCTCCAGAACGGATCCTGTTCGCAACCGGAGGTACCACTGTACCAAGAGTTGTCAACCTGGTCCCTACCGCCCACTAGTGGGCGTTTTAGAATTCTAGGTGGGCGGTAGGGGCTTCTATGGCACAAGCTGAATCCTCCTTCCATCGAGCACTGCGGGGTGATAAAGAAATTTTACCATTCAGAAAGATGCATTAGTGGGCGGTAGGTATAAAAAGGTTGACTACTCCTGCCCTATACATCCAACTCTCTCTTATGCACACACACACACAATGAAGGAAGGCCACAAAACTGGGTTTCCAAGCAAGCAGACAGAGCGTGCAGATAGTGAGTTATTATAGTGTGGGGAAAGAAGCTAGGAAGGGTGGGCTGAAGTTCTGGGTTCTGAGGAGCCCTGGGGTGAACACTTCTAGGAGCTCATAGCAAACAACTTATCCTAGAGCAGCCCCTGCAGAAGAAACCGCCATGGAAAAAATAAGCCATTCTGCCAGTGAAGCCAGCAATTGCATGATTGTATAGCTCTCTCCAGAGAAGATATAACAGGTGAAGTATGGATATTGATTTATGATTATTAGATTATGTTAGTAACCATTTACTAGAATGGGCATTATGGCTTATCCAATGTACATTATGAATGGTTTACATTTTTGGGCAGTGGCCATTTTCACAATCTCAGCCAAGCTGTTAGTACTGGCATGGGCCACGGCCAACATTACATAAACACACACACACAGGCCACACAACTGGCAATGTATAAGCAAAAAATTGGTAGGTGTTTCTTGATATAAAACCTGAAATCTTATTTTCAGCTACAGAGCAGGATAAGGTAAAGGTAAAGGGACCCCTGACCATTAGGTCCAGTCGTGGCTGACTCTGGGGTTGCGGGGCTCATCTCGCTTCACTGGCCGAGGGAGCCAGCGTACAGCTTCCGGGTCACGTGGCCAGCATGACTAAGCTGCTTCTGGCGAACCAGAGCAGCACACGGAAACGCCGTTTACCTTCCCACAGGAGCGGTAGCTATTTATCTACTTGCACTTTGACGTGCTTTCGAACTGCTACGTTGGCAGGAGCAGGGACCGAGCAACGGGAGCTCACCCCATCACGGGGATTCGAACCGCCGACCTTCTGATTGGCAAGTCCTAGGCTCTGTGGTTTAACCCACAGCGCCACCCGCGTCCTTTACAGAGCAGGATACTTAATAGTAAAATCAGCAGCCATGGTATAATGTGCTTTCAAAGGAGAAAGGGCTTTCAAATGAGAAACAAAACCAAGTATTTCAAGATGCTTTGTGAAATCTAGGCAAGTTTCTGAAGTACTTTGAGACTGTGTGTGGGTCCATACAAGCTCCTGTTTGTGTCTAAAATAACTTCTTGGTTTGTGGCCAGTCTTTCATGAAATGGAGTCACGTAAGGAGCCAGTAACTCTCAATAGCGGAACACGAAAAAGTTAGATATAAATATAACTAAGGAAACATCTGAGCAAATAATGATAAGGCACAGAATTCCCCAAAAGGAAATCAGTTTCAGATATTTATCATCAGGTGATCTAGAAGCTATTGCCACATAATCTCAAAGATTGAAGTGATAGATGGGCAGGATGCTTCTCAAAAGTCAAACATAAAGATCTTTCCCCAAACCAGGTAAATTCTCCATTCTGCATTCCCCCATCTATAGCACAATATCCACACAACCTTTTTAAATACACTTACGCACCCAGATCTAGTGTGTAAATTACAAGTGGATTAGAGACTTCGGTTCCAAAGCAGAGATAGTCCCAAATCCTACAATGGAAGTAGTTCCATGTGAAAATATATACCTACAGGCAATGACCATTTTACACTTATTCAGTGTGCGCACGATTATGCATGTGCGCATTGCTGCAACCTGGAAGTGGGCAATAAAGGGTGCAGGGTGGGACGACAAAGGCAGGCTTATACACACTTGGGGGTCAGGAATGCAACCCCCACACAAATGGGGGACTTGCCTGTACACATAAGCCTAGTTCAGACGTCATAGTAAACCACACTTAATGGTTTACTGTGAATGCACCGATCAGGGCTGTTTTGGTCCTCATAGGGATCGTACTTCATTTTGCTCAAACCAGCCATGGTGAGTAAGCCAGAGACAAGCCTTAGGTACAGATTTTATTTTCTCGGGAAGAAAGCAAACCACAATCCCGAGTTTGCACATAATGCTGAGCCATTGTTTATTTTCTCTGTGCAGTAGAAGGGAAGAGCAAAGCAGTCAAGATCAGTGCATTAACAGTGAATCATTAACTACCATGATAAGCAAATTGGGTCATAGTGAATAATGCAAGTTAAGATACAGATCTCTCATTCTCACCTGGAAGAGGAAATGCCTCTTCTGAGGTGGTGCTTGCTCTGACACACATCCATGTACCAGCTAAACTTAAATAATGTCCTTTTCCTTCAGAACTAGTATTTCATTCATATGTAAATCTAAACAGGTTTGGTTAATTAAAACTCACCAAGTGACAACCCTACTTAAAATTAGTTTGAAGGAGTCTAGATTTCTGCCAAAAGAAAAGAATAATAAGTTTTATGGTACAGCTACATGTCCATATGGACTACTGCAATGCGCTCTACGTGGGGCTACCTTTGAAGGTGACCCGGAAACTGCAATTAATCCAGAATGCGGCAGCTAGACTGGTGATTGGGAGTGGCTGCCGGGACCACATAACACCAGTCCTGAGAGATCTGCATTGGCTCCCAGTACGTTTCCAAGCACAATTCAAAGTGTTGGTGCTGACCTTTAAAGCCCTAAATGGCCTCGGTCCTGTATACCTGAAGGAGCGTCTCCACCCCCATTGTTCTGCCCGAGGGCCTTCTAGCGGTTCCCTCATTGTGAGAAGTGAGGTTACAGGGAACCAGACAGAGGGCCTTCTCGGTAGTGCCACCCGCCCTGTGGAATGCCCTCCCATCAGATGCCAAGGAAATAAGCAGCTATCCTATTTTTAAAAGACATCTGAAGGCAGCTCTGTTTAGGGAAGTTTTTAATATTTAATGCTGTATCGTTTTTAACACTCGATTGGGAGCCGCCCAGAGTGGCTGGGGAGACTCGGCCAGTTGGGCAGGGCATAAATAAATAAATTAATAAATAATATTATTATTAATACAAAGTTCAGATAAGCTATTAAGGCTGAAGTGGAAGGAGATATTGCCAGTGTGGAATCTGGTCAGCTTTGCAGAAACCGCAACCCATACTGGATGTGTGTTTACAACTCAAAAGCCCCTATTTACCATTTTGCTTTTTAAAAAAGCCTTTGGTGTTCTCTCAGACCAGGGATGGGGAACCTGTGACCTTGCAGGTGTTGCTGGACTATGACTCAAATCATCCCTGACTGGGGCCGGGGGCTGGTGGGAGTTATAGTCCAACAGCAACTAGGGGCCCTTTGATAAGAGTCACAAACAACCTGATCGAGGTCAATAGGAAAAAGAATTGAAGGAACAGTGCTGGCTGAAGTAAGCAAGCCTTGGTCTTTCCTCTCATTTGTAGGTAATGACATCTGCAATAATAGTTTCTAATCAAATGCGTGCCCTTGCATTCCACCTCTTCCAAACAAGGATGAGGGGGAAAGGTAGAAAAGGCGAGCTGCTATCTCGGTCTGTTGCTCTTATCACAGGCCTGCGGTGGCTGAAGGTCTGCAGCTGGCAAGGCAGCGCAGAAAGGAAGTTTAAGAAACTGGCTTTGACCGGCAGTTGTTACAGCTCCTTACCCCCTGTCACTCACAGAAAAGGGGGAAGGAAATAAGCCTTGAAGAGAAATGAGGAACATTTGTCAAGGTAGGATTCCCTCCACATCCACCCCACACCCTTTGGCCTCAGATCTGTTCTTTCATTTACACAGGCCACATAGAGGGGCGGCTTCTTAAAAATCCCTTCATGCCTTTATCTTGATTTGCAATTATGATTTTTCAAAGAGAGATCCGAAACACACACACACAGGTAGGCAGTGACCATTTTAAAAAAATGTAAAGGATCCTGACAGTTAAGTCCAGTTGCGAACAACTCTGGGGTTGCAGCACTCATCTCGCTTTACTGGCCGAGGGAGCCAGCGTTTGTCCGCAGACAGTTTTTCCGGGTCATATGGCCAGCATGACTAAGCTGCTTCTGGAAACCAGAGCAGTGCACGGAAACACTGTTTACCTTCCCACCGGAGTGGTACCTGTTTATCTACTTGCACTTTTTGACATGCTTTCGAACTGCTAGGTTGGCAGGAGCTGGGACCGAGCAACAGGAGCTCACCCTGTCGCGGGGATTCGAACCGCTGACCTTCCGATTGGCAAGCCCTAGGCTCAGTGGTTCAGACTTTAGGCACATCCAATTGACTTGCGACCACCAATGCACAGGCTCTTTGTTGACCCAGAAGGCAGAATGGGGGTGGAACGAGGGGGTCTATGCTTATATGAACTCCACTGACGTGTGCAGGGGCCGGGAACAGAGCCCCTGTGAGAAATGGTTGCTGCCTGTATCCAAAACTGTCCTTTCTGTTTTGCTAAAAATCAGCTGCCTCCCCCTCTCTCTGCTGAACAGTGGCAAAAGCCCATGGGATTGCCAGCACTCAGCCAGGGTCTGTGGCCCTTTGGAGAATGGAGACATGGTGGAGACTTTAAGCAATTGCAATTTTAAGAAATATGGTTTATTAACTCCTCTTGCTTATGCAGTTCATAAAACATTTAATATTTGGGTGCCATAGAGGGAGTCCAGATCTTACAGCTTGGTCATTTCAAGAGGAATGCGTTCCCCCACAGCAGTGCAGCCAGCCTTCAGCCAGCCTGCCCAAAATGGATCCCAGTCTGCTTCCTCCTTCTTCCTCCCAGCAACTCTTGCTCAAAACTCATACGCAGTTACCGTGGCAAACTTCCAAGCCCGTTCTCTATTCACACCTCAGATGAGGTGGGTGGGGTGAGGATAGATGTCCTGCATTGACAATGGACCTCAATTGACCTCAATGGTTCCTTAATGGCCCTGGCTTAGCCAAGTTCCTTTGCATAGGCTAAACCAGGAATTCCTCTGCAGCTTATATTTCACATCCCAAATAATCAAAATCCTAGCATTTATTTGATTTCTAGAGTTTAGAGGGTCCGCCCAGTCTAATACAATATGTTCATCTACAATGTTAACATATGTGCCTGTTTTGAGCAGCAAAAACTTTACACATTCTTCTGTTACTAAAGTTTCCCTGTCTTCTGTTTTGATGGCCTTGCTTTGTGTCTTTGGTTTAAGTGGACTGCCTCATTCACACAGATAAATGTGTGCATTTTCTGTGCCTAGATCACGTTTCCCCACTGGGTTACCTCCAGATCTTGTTAAAACTAGAACACATATCATCCTTGCCCACTGGCCATTTTTGCTGGGGCTGATGGCAATTGGAGTCCAACACTGGGTTGAAGAAGACTGGTCTGGCCAGGCCACTATACCTAAGAGGATTATTGGCAGGGGAAATGCTACTGCCACCTTTCTTAGGAGCTGGACTAAGATCCTTGATAGTCTTCATGGACAACCTTAGTAGGAACAGGCAGACTTCTGCACTGTCTGGACCTGTAGAGCAAAAGAAGATGCAACTGGACAAAACGAAAAGGAACAAACCCCGCCCCCCTGCCCCAAAGAGGATAAATCGAGTAGGCATTACTCGTTCATGGGGGAGTGAAAGTTGCTCATTGAGGAAAGCTGACACTCTCTGCAGAGCAGTTACCCTATAAGACTCACTTTTTCCCTCCTAAAAAGTAAGGGGAAATGTGTGTGCGTCTTATGGAGCGAATGCAGGCTGCACAGCTATCCCAGAAGCCAGAACAGCAAGAGGGATTGCTGTTTTCACTGCGCAGCGATCCCTCTTGCTGTTCTGGCTTCTGAGATTCAGAATATTTTTTTTCTTGTTTTCCTCCTCCAAAAACTAGGTGCGTCTTGTGATCTGGTGCGTCTTATAGAGCGAAAAATACGGTATATGGTTCAACCATTTACTTTCCAGAATTGCCTGGAGACTTCAGACATCCTACAGGTGGATGCGGACACAGCTGAAACGAAAGTGTCGGTACAGATAGCATTACAAGCTTTGTCCAATGTACAAGAAACTCCAGCAATGAGACTTGGATATTGCTGCAAAAATGACATTTTAGAGCTTTGCAACCGACATCATTAAGCCACTTCACGCAATAATACTTTTGAGATGGGAAACATGCTTAGTTGCACTGTGTGGGGAGGCCATGCACACCTGTTCCCCAACATCCAACCCTCATATTCTGTAAACCTAACCTTGGAAGATGGACATCCAAATATGCATATGACAGTCCAGGAGCCAAGTTCTGCATAGGCTTCCTACATTACGTGAAAACACATCTCCTGAGTACCCTTGCCTCAGGGAAAATTACTGTGGTGTATGACGTAGCGTCCCATGGGCTGCAAGGAGATCAAACGTATCCATTCTTAAGGAAATCAGCCCTGAGTGCTCACTGGAAGGACAGATCGTGAAGCTGAGGCTCCAATACTTTGGCCACCTCATGAGAAGAGAAGACTCCCTGGAAAAGACCCTGATGCTGGGAAAGATGGAGGGCACAAGGAGAAGGGGACGACAGAGGACGAGATGGCTGGACAGTGTTCTCGAAGCTACCAGCATGAGTTTGGCCAAACTGTGGGAGGCAGTGGAAGACAGGAGTGCCTGGCGTGCTCTGGTCCATGGGCTCACAAAGAGTCGGACACGACTGAACGACTAAACAACAACAACAAATGACGTAGCCCATTGGGTTGCAAACATCTGACAAGGCACAGGAGATATGTGAGACCCAATATCCAAAGGCATTTATATTGGGAAATGGATATGAACTGTTCTTTGTAACCAAAGTTTGGCTGTTGCCAGTGGTTACCTTGCAAGAGGCTCAGTTGACTCCCTCCCTCCACGAATTAAGGAGGCTGATCAAAATCTTCCTTTTAAGGAAGGCTTTTATACTTGTTTTTCTTGCCTTATGGTATTGTTTTACTTTTGTTGTTTCTGTATTTATTGAACCATTTTATTGTTTGGGAAGCAAACGTAAGCTGTTCTTAGCTTTTCTTATTTTATAGGTAAGCAGCCTTGAGTTCCCTATCAGGAAAAAAAATATTATAATTATCTAATCATATATTTATATAATAATATTCTGCAGGATCTATTTTTTTGCCAGGAAGCAGGATAAATGCACACACACACACACACACACACACACACAGGATAGCACCCATCATCACATCTGAAGCAGCAAGCCAGCTTAGAAATGCTGGAGAGGCTGCCTGGCAAAAAAGAGGAATGGCTGGCGGGCTCTGGAGGAATGGCTGGGGATGCTGCTTTCTGCTGCTTGAGGTGGGTTGTCTGCCTAATGGTAGGGCCGGCCCCGGCACCCAAATATTAAATGTTTTATGAACTGCATAAGCAAGAGGAGTTGATTCAACCTGTGGAGCATTTATGAACCTTCAGTTTCAGGCAGGCAAGTAGATTACACTTTTACACACAATTTTCTGGCCTCTGTTATCTTAACTCCATATGTATGCTACAACTCAGAAGATTATCTGAATGATGTAGGTTGTTTGGTCATATCTAAAAGACAAGTGGGGACAATGTAGGCTTAGTTCTCATCTCCCACTCGTATGAAAAGTGGTATATCCCAGTACCAAATCCTCTCCTACTACAACATGATTTGCATTCCAAAAAGATATAAAGGACATAGGAATTGAGGCAAACCCATTTTCCTTATCATAGGACTACTGCACATAGTAGTCTTATGTCTAATAAGATAATAGTAAATTTATTATTTATACCCCACCCATCTGGCTAGGTTTCCCCAGCTTCCAGCAGAATATAAAAACATAATAAAACGTCAAACGTTAAAAACTTCCCAATACAGGGCTGCCTTCAGACGTCTTCTAAAAGTTGTGTAGTTCTTAATCTCCTTGACATCTGATGGGAGGGTGCTATAGCCGAGAAGGCCCTCTGCCTGTTTCCCTGTAACTTTACTTCTCAGCAAGGGAACAAGAAGGCCCTCGGAGGTGGACCTCCATGTCCAGGCTGAATGCTGGGGGTGGAGACACTTCTTCACGTATACAGTGGTACCTCAGGTTAAGTATTTAATTTGTTCCGGAGGTCCGTTCTTAACCTGGAACTGTTCTTAACCTGAAGCACCACTTTAGCCAATGGGGCCTCCTGCTGCCGCCGCGCCGCCAGAGCCCGATTTCTGTTCTCATCCTGAAGCAAAGTTCTTAACCTGAAGCATGATTTCTGGGTTAGCGGAGTCTGTAACCTGAAGCGTATGTAACCTGAAGCATATGTAACCTGAGGTACCATTGTACTGGGCCAAGATCATGTACCAGGGATTCCTTATCACTTCCTCTGCCACTCAAAAGTTCTGATGTAATTTCTTGAGCTTTGAAAAATTAAAGAATAGGGTGCAAGATTGGTTTCACTATGCTCAAATTCAAGAAGTTTTTAAGTCGGACAAAAGAATAGGATTCCAGGTGGAAAAATCGAAACTAGAGACAGAACTGTTAGAACCTAAAACCAAGGTACTCTCGAGAATGTACAACTTGCTGCTTAAATGGAACACCCAGGATGAGACAGTCAAATCAGCCATGATAAAATGGGCTCAGGATAGTGGGTACAACATTATGTTCGAAGACTGGGAAAGGTTATGGACCACCGGAATGAAATTTACAGCATGTAATGCCTTGAAAGAGAATATTATGAAAATGATATATAGGTGGTACATGACCCCAGTCAAACTTGCAAAAATTTACCATCGGACTGATAACAAATGTTGGAAATGTAAGGAGGCTGAAGGGACATTTTTTCACCTTTGGTGGACTTGTCCAAAAGTGAAGGCCTTCTGGGAAATGATCTATAATGAATTAAAAAAGGTGTTTAGGTACACCTTCCCTAAGAAACCAGAGGCCTTCCTCCTGGGCATTGTGGACCAAAGGGTGATAAAGAAGGATATAACATTTTTTATGTATGCATCGACAGCAGCAAGAATACTTATAGCAAAAAACTGGAAGACACAAGATTTTCCCACGCTGGAAGAGTGGCAGACGCAGTTGATGGACTATATGGAACTGGCTGAAATGACTGGCAGAATCTGGGATTTGGGTGAAGAGAAAACGGAAGAAGATTGGAAAAAATTTAAGGACTATTTGCAAAAACATTATAAGTTGTATGAATGTTAAGAACCTGCATGTTTTGGAATTTAGCTCCTGCAATTAGATTGAGAAAATAGGAAGATAAGTTATAATTAAGAAAAAGTTGAAATTTAAAGTCATTATATTCTTTATTTTAAGGCACAAATATTGGATAAAAGGTACTTTAAAGTTAGAAGTAAAATATTTTGAAAGATATAAACAAGATACGAAACAAGGTAATAATTTGCTGATATGTTTTATTGTAAAGAACGCACGGGGAGGGAGGTGTGGGGAAGTCCAGCTAATAACCTAAAAATGTATCTCAAAAGTTGGAGTTATATTCTTTTCTTTTCTTTCTTTTCTGTAAACTGAAAATGCAATAAAAATGGTTTTTTTTTAAAAAAGTTCTGATGTAATTTCTCATTTGTTAGAAACTCCAGGAAAGGTTAAAAAATAACCTTTGGATAGGGACATGAAGAGTACTTCATATACTGCAGTGATGGCCAAACCTGGCCCTCCAGCTGTTTTGGGACTACAATTCCCATCATCCCTGACCACTGGTCCTGTTAGCTAGGGATGATGGGAGTTGTAGTCCCAAAACAGCTGGAGGGCCAGGTTTGGCCATCACTGATATACTGCTACATAAGCATTAAACAGAAGGAGAAGGATGCAACTTCTATAATGTCTTGTTGGAATTCCTACCTCTGCTATGAACTACAATGCAAGTCTATTGCTATTAGGCACCTGATGGAACTTCCCTCAACCCCCAGCTAAGTTAGTGCTTTCATGATAACAGCCTTTTCACCAGCAGCAGAACATGGAAGGGATTTCAACGTATTTTATTTTGAAAATATTTAAAATACAAATATTTTTAAAGGATCAGGCAGCCATCAAAGGATCTGAGTGACAGCAGATGGTTGGTTGGTTGGTGAGAAGTACAAAAATGTGCATGCAAAGTTTACACAAAGATATGCATTGGAGAATTAAAATGGGCAACGTTTTAGTAATCTGCTTAGGGTACTATGATGGGCTAGCCATAGCAGCCTTAACTCTGAGTGATAGATATAACGAAACGAGAAGAGAAGAGAAGGAAACTATTATGTACAGTGGATGCTAGGCTTGCGAACGTGATCCGTGTGGGATGCACGTTTGCAACCCGCAGCGTTCGCAATCCATGTCTGCACGTCTGCATATGCGTGGTTTGCAATTCGGCGCTTCTGCGCATGCACAAAGCATGATTTAGTGCTTCTGCGCATGCACGACCGCTGAAACCCGGAAGTAACCCATTCCGGTACTTCCGGATTTTGGCAGTCCGCAACCCAAAAAAAACGCAACCTGAAGTGGCTGTAACCTGTGGTATGACTGTAATGCAAACAAAATCACATGAAAAACAAGCCCTCTTAGGTCTGGCCTTCAAAGCATATGGATTTGGTCGTATAGTTTTCTGCTGATAGATTTTTTTCATCTCATCCCATCCCATCTACCGACTTCCTACTTATGCTTTTAAAAATGTTGGAGGTCAGAATTTTTTTTGAAATATACTTTTACTTGAAAAAGTAGATAGAAGTAGCAGTTCATTCAGATTAAAAATCCTGACCCAACTGATTCATGCTTGTCCTTGAGAAGACCTGAGTGCCAGTGCAGCCTAGGACCCTCGTACCAACAGGACCACCTCTCCTGATATGCCCCACGGAGGACCTTAAGGTCCATAAATAACAACACTTTGGAAGTCCCAAGCCCCAAGGAGGTGAGATTGGCCTAAACCAGGGCCAGGGCCTTTTCAGCTCTAGCCCCGGCCTGGTAGAAAGCGCCCTACCACAGGAGATCAGGGCCCTGCGGGATTTGACATCTTTCGGCAGGGCCTGCAAGACGGAGCTGTTCTGCCTGGCCTATAGGCTGGACTCAGTCTAACCCCCCCCCCATTTGGTTTTTGTTTTGTTTTGTTTTTTTCTTTTTGATGGAACCCCTAATATGGGATTTGTATATAAATTTTCCCTCGGCTCTTTTTGCTGGCCCATGTAGGACCAGCATGTATAGGTGGCCCTGGTGAATATTTGACGTTTTCTCCCCTTATGGCTTTGATCTATAGGCTACCACTAAAACGAGGCTGCATTTTAAGTTGCATTTTAAACTGTATTCTAACTTATATTTTAATTAACTGTTTTTTTGTTTTTTGTTTTTAATGTTTTTACTGTACAGTGGTACCTCGGGTTACATACGCTTCAGGTTACATACGCTTCAGGTTACAGACTCTGCTAACCCAGAAATAGTACCTTGGGTTAAGAACTTTGCTTCAGGATAAGAACAGAAACCGCACGGCAGCAGCAGGAGGCCCCATTAGCTAAAGTGGTCTTCAGGTTAAGAATAGTTTCAGGTTAAGAACGGACCTCCGGAACGAATTAAGTACTTAACCCAAGGTACCACTGTCTTTATATTCAGTATTAGCCGCCCTGAGCCCAGTCTTGGCCGGGGAGGGCAGGATATAAATAATTTTTTAAAAACAATTTTTTTTAAAAAAAATATTATTAGTTATGTTAGAATTAAATTAAGACATTGTTATGGATTTTGTCATCCACATTATCTAAAACAGTGTTCCCCAACCTTGGGCTCCAGCTGTTTTTGGACTACAACTCCCATTATCCCTAGCTAGCAAGACCAGTGGTCAGGGATGATGGGAATTGTAGTTCAAAAACAGCTGGAGGCCCAAGGTTGGGAAACACTGATCTAAAACATGTTTTTTTGGGGGGGGGAGAGGAGGTTCCTGGTTTGTTTTTTTAGGAGGAAGAACCTAAGTTTCTCTTAATAGCATAATTGTAACTGCACGTCAGGTTGTGAACTTTATGAGTTTAACAGACGTTACTAGCGAATGATACAAAGGAACTGTAAAGCAAGACAAAATAAAGCTGATGAATCTTATCTCTCTATTATAAATATGTGGGTTGAATTTATGTCTCCTTGAGCTACACATCTAAATTATTTCCATTGCATGTGGTGGAGATACTTCTACTTGGAATTATAAGGTAGGTTAACATGTAAGACATTTAAAAACAAAATAAAAGCACAGTCTTTTTCTGTTTGTTTTGCATAGTAATTTTTATACTTGTTTTGACTCTTCCACTGTTACCAACACAAGCAGTCCACTTTAAACAACATTTTTAGCGTCAGGTTCCAAAAGCAAACCTGCGTTTGGGACAGAGAAACTCAGGTATATCAGCTAGGCACCAAATGGCTCCTTAAACCAAGGCTACAGTTGCCAAAACAGAATGTCTAGTCACAAGCGGTCACTAGCCAGGAGCAAAATGTGACTGACACCTGGCTAATTTTGAACACTGGTTTGGAACGCAAGCCAAACAACTGAAAACAGCCATACTCACTGGCTGGCTAGAAGGAGAACCAGTTAGTACAGTAATTAAGTCTTAAGAATGAGTTTATAAGGAGCAATGAAGTATTTCTCAATCCAAACATCATTTTCATTGTTACATGTTATGGTATCTATTGACTGCTCTCAGTTTTCTTACAGTGTGCACAGCTAACGCATATCTCCCAACCATCTTTATTTTCTGGATACATTTTCACATTTTGCATGGTAACATACAGTGTTATTATGCCAACCTAGCAGTTCGAAAGCACGCCAAAAAGTGCAAGTAGATAAATAGGTACCACTCCGGCAGGAAGGTAAACAGTGTTTCCGTGCGCTGCTCTGGTTTCGCAAGAAGCGGATTAGTCATGCTGGCCACATGACCCAGAAAAACTGGCTGTGGACAAACGTTGGCTCCCTCGGCCAGTAAAGCGAGATGAGCACCGCAACCCCAGTCGTTTGTGACTGGACTTAACTGTCAGGGGTCCTTTACCTTTATATACAGTGGTACCTCTGGTTACGAACTTAATTCGTTCCAGAGGTCTGTTCTTAACCCGAAACCGTTCTTAACCTGAGGTGCACTTTCACTAATGGGGCCTCCCGCTGCCGCCGCGCCACCAGCACATGACTTCCGCTCGCATCCCTGGGCAAAGTTCGTTACCAGGAGCATCTACTTCCAGGTTAGAGGAGCTCATTACCCAAAGCGTCTGTAAGGAAGACAGTACATAACCCAAGTTTCCACTGTACTTGGGAATTAAACTTTCCAATAAAACATATAAATTCTGCAAGGAGTATTTTTGGCACAATATGTTGAACACTAAGAAACAATAAGAAAATCTGTGTGTACATTCACGTTTTAGGCTGCAGGACACCATACAGTATTTGCAAATTTAATGCTTCTAAACTTCTTCAGCTGAGTAATTTCCAATAGTCTCCAGCAGGGTGTAGCCGGGGGGGGGGAGCTCCCCCCCCACACTCAAATCAAGTAAATAAATAAACATACTTAACTAACTGACTAACTGTGTTACAGATAACTCAGTTCTGCCCCCCCCCAACATAGTGCCCGCCCCCCTAAAATACATCCTGGCTATGCCCACGATTCCCAGTGGCTTGCCTTACCCATTTTTTCCTTTTTGCTTATGGCACGCTGTGAACCACATGTTCAATTAACATGAAACAAGCTAATATTGTCAAATACTGGAGGGCATTGCTGATCACTCATAATTAGACTGTAATCACTGCTTGTGTACTCTGCTTAAAAGAAAAAGCCCGCTTCTTCAGCCAGTTTAAAATTATACAAATTAAATAAAATGGTGCATGTTCTTCATTTGCATAATTTATCCTGCTGCTGTTGCTAATCAGGGCAGGAATAAAGAGCTATGAAAGATGCTAAAACCGTATCCCAAACTACTGGAGGTCTCATTCCTTAGTTCCTCTGACTTTAGAGATTTCTGGGTTCAATATCTAAACACTTCCTATCCTATCATCACAGCTGTAAGAGCAGTAAAAGAAAGAAAACTGAGTTTCGCAGAGATCTGAATAATGTCCCTACTATTACATTATGCGGGACATGGGTGGTGCTGTGGGTTAAACCACAGAGCCTAGGACTTGCCGATCAGAAGGTCGGCGGTTCAAATCCCCGCAACAGGGTGAGCTCCCATTGCTCGGTCCCTGCTCCTGCCAACCTAGCAGTTCGAAAGCACATCAAAGTGCAAGTAGATAAATAGGTACCGCTCCGGGAGGAAGGTAAACACCATTTCAGTGTGCTGCTCTGGTTTGCCAGAAGCAGCTTAATCATGCTGGCCACATGACCTGGAAGCTGTACGCCGGCTCCCTCGGTCAGTAAAGCAAGATGAGCACCGCAACCCCAGAATTGGTCACAACTGGACCTAATGGTCAGGGGTCCCTTTACCTATTACATTATGCACATTTTCTTTACTCATGAGGATCTCATAGAATACACACACATCTGTATGTAAAGCAGATTTACAATGGAAAACATTCCAAATAACACAGCTTATTTCCCAGCACTAAAGGCAACATGAATACAGGCACTTCCAGATGGGAGCCTAAAAGTGGGCGCAAGTCAGTATCTTTGCAGGTGTTCATGAAAACAGCAAAGCCAAAGATTCTCCAGACCACTGAAGGTCCCAGTCCTTTTAAGGTGGTTTTTCTCCTCATATCCCATCATATCCCCCTCCACACGGAGGTAGTGGAGCCTAGAAGTGCCCTTTGCCCCTCACTTGTCAGATTTCCACAGCAGCGAATAAAGCAGCTCATAGGGAAGTTTTTAATGACTGATGTTTTATTTTTAATTTTTTGTTGGAAGCTGCCCAGAGTGGCTAGGGAAACCCAGCTAGATGGGTGGGACATAAATAATAAAAATTATTATTATTATTATTATTATTATTATTATTATTATTATTATTATTATTACATAGTGGTTCAACCTGGAGCAGGAGGAATCCCAGGGTCATGGCAAAAACAGGCCATCATCATCTGAACACCTCAAAAAAATTGAATAAACAGGACAGGCTGCTTATGCAGTAAAATACAGACCTGGAAGTGCTCCAAGTTCACCAGTTACCTTGTCTACCTCATATATCAGATAAAGCAATTTCTCATTGACCGATATGGGTAACAGTGTACGGTATAATACAGTGTTTACCAGTGTGAGGTCCAGGGGTACTGCAAGGCACAGGGGAATGTTTGCTGGGAAAGGGAGGGGAAACTACAGCTGACTGGTCTTTTAAATTAGTGGTGCTGGTGCTTGTGACTCTAACACACTACGACAGCACTTAAAAAAACTTTTTAAAAGCCCTAACTGAATGGCAAAGCACCCCCCAAAAGGTAGAGATAGCTTTTTGCCTTATATTTGTGAGAGCAGATTCTCTGAAATCTTCTTTGGTGGAGAGGGGAGGGGTACCCTAACAGCACTAAGTACAGTAGAGGATTTTCTCGCAATGCAAACACCAGCTTCAGAAGACACTCTCACGATACAGTTAGGGAGGAAATGATTAAATTTATCCTTTGCCACAGCATGCATGCCTGTTAATTATCAGCCCTCCTAAAGCAATTTCCATTTTGAAAAATCTGAATAGTAAATGCAAAGGTGCATTTAAATGCACACCTATTTTGGCTCTTGAGTGCAGAAAACATGCACAGGGATGCGCTGCCAGAGGACTATCAAAGTGCTTGGTTTTGCTTTTTTCATCCCAAGGCTGCAATTGGATCCGCATTTACTTTGGAATAATTTCCATTGACCTCACTGGAGCTTAGCATCAGGTAAACATGCATAGGTTTGTGATGTAGAGAGGGTTACCATTCCAAGTATTAAAATTATTTGGTCATTCAAGAGAGGAGAAGAATCAGTAACACCCACCCCAACTTTAGACTATCACATTCCGTTTTGGTTATGAAACAAAATAAAAAAAATCCTTCCAGTAGCACCTTAGAGACCAACTAAGTTTGTTACTGGTATGAGCTTTCGTGTGCATGCACACTTCTTTAGCATGCACATGAAAGCTCATACCAATAACAAACTTAGTTGGTCTTTAAGGTGCTACTGGAAGGAATTTTTTTATTTTGTTTCAACTACGGCAGACCAACACGGCTACCTACCTGTAACTAGAGTTTTGGTTATGGAACAGGTAGCATGGCAGAAAAAAAGAATAGGGCCAGTTCTGAATTAATGTAAAGTTAATTGCTTTAACTTATTAACATTTGAAGTGCTGCATATGAAGACAATGTGAAAGTAAAAAAATTAATAAGTACAACGAAACTGATTAATTCATCAGTGCCAAAAATTCAAATTGCAGTACTGCAAACTCTATTTCTGCCTCTGGAAAAGTGAATTAAGTAATACAGAACAGCAGAAATAAACCACAAAACAACTGTTACACAGCAGAAACCAGAATTTTAAAAATAACATAACCCACATTCATTAAAACAAAAAACAAACAAAATCACTATGATAGACAATATAATCAGAAATTGGCCTATTATTTCTGTCATTAGCCAATCCATTTTTTATCCTGGGTCCTCTAAAGCACAGCCAAAGATTATCAATCCCAATGATAGGCTTTCAGCAGCTTGTCCAGCTGAAAATCTCTCAAGTTGTGCTGCTATCAGCCTTGCATGAACTGACGTCAGTCGGTTGTTTACAAGAGATGGGACGCTGCCAATTTCCGCTGAACTGAAGACAGCAGTCTCCTGCCTCTCTCAGTTGTTCAGAAGCAAAGAACAAGTTCCTTTTGTGTGTGATGCCCATGAGAGGCTGAATATGTGCAGAGATACAAACACACAGCAAAATCTTGTGCCTTCAACCACCATCTAATCAAAACAAACACAACTCTGTATACAACGAAAGTATAATATGCACTGAATTTCCCAGTGCAATTGGTATTGTGACTCAAAATAAGATCTACACAAGGTATATATGTATAGTCACCAAGAACTTGAAAATATATATATGCAGTCTTGCAAACTGCTATTCAATATAACTGAGAACAAGAGTTCAATAGTTCAACTATGGAGTAAATCTTCTAGATAAGACTGTGTACATGAAGGACTCTGGTTGACGAGACGCCCAGGTACAGTCTTCACTTCATATGTATTCTTCAGGACAGTTGAGATATATTGATAAACATATATTGATAAAGTTTGTGCTCATTTTTGGGTCAGCTTTTGATTTCATGGATGCTCAGCTCCTAGAATAATGCCACCATCTAAGCAAGTTCTTCCAGTGTCAAATTTAACCCACCAAACTAGATGTTCTGCTGCTAAAAAACAACATCTCCATTACCCAAACATTTTCAGAAATTAAAACAGCAGCAGCAACACCCCTTCATATATACACACCACAGCAAGATTCACAAAAAAACCCTGTTGGCTGGAACACCCAACATGAAGGTGTTAGATGTTTCAGATTTCTGTTTTCAAAGTCTCAGACTCCCCACCACCACCACCACAAATCCACTACCAGTAATCTAATCACAAAAGTAGTAGCAGAATAAAAATAATAATGCTAGCATTCTGCCCTAACAAACATAAGATTTACAGGAATTCCTTTAAATAGCAAAAGTTTGTTCCTACATTAGCAGCAATATGGCATGCAGATTCTACAGGAAGAAGTTAGTCTAAGAATACTGTATAATAACCTAAGAAGGTTTCTCACTTGCCTCCCCGTTCCCCTGTAAACAAGATGATTTTCCAGTGAGGCTTACTTAAAGAAACTGGGACTCTGTTTTCCTCCGTTTTTTAAGGCTGGCTTTTCCTATCACGACTGGAACCACTATTATCCAAATGGGACCATTTCACTGTTATCTTACACTGAAAGGCTGAACTAGGCAGGGAGCAGACCCTTCAGATCTGTCCAACACCACGATGAAGGTCGACTAGGCTTGCCTGTTGAGCACCCTGCTTTATGGAAGTCAGTCGTGAGTAAGTTATAACTGCCAGGAGTGACACCCCAATGCCTTCCATAATGCGCTGCAACCAGAAGATTTCAGGCGTCACATAGCAGGTCAGTCTCAAACAAAGACGTGTTCTCCCAAGTCCACATTCCCAGCATGCCTGCCCTCCTGTCTTAGTGATGTCTATGCTGACTTAGTCATGTCCACAGAAAAGAAGATGGAAGGATCCCCAAGGAGCTGGCTTCAAAGATGTCTGCAGACGTGACCAAAAGGCTGGCAACATCAACCCTGCCGTGTGGGAATCTCTTGCAGGTGCCTGCAGTGTTTGGAGACAGACAGGTCAGGTATCCACAGCAATGACCGGAGGAGGAATGACCACTGGGAGGAGCACAGAGATAAGAAACGCCATGGCGCATCTGCAGCAGCACAACTGGACGCTTTCATCTGCCCCGGCTACAACAAAACATGTATCTCCTGCATCGGTCTCTACAGCCACAGCAGGCACTGTAACCTTCCAACTGTTAGACTTCAGCCGCAAAGGCATACTCGTCCACTATCTCCTGAGATATGCCAACAATGACTGAACAATGATTGAATCATAGAATCATAGAGTTGGAAGAGACCACAAGGGCCATCGAGTCCAACCCCCTGCCAAGCAGGAAACACCATCAGAGCACTCCTGACATATGGTTGTCCAGCCTCTGCTTAAAGACCTCCAAAGAAGGAGACTCCACCACACTCCTTGGCAGCAAATTCCACTGTCGAACAGCTCTTACTGTCAGGAAGTTCTTCCTAATGTTTAGGTGGAATCTTCTTTCTTGTAGTTTGGATCCATTGCTCCGTGTCCGCTTCTCTGGAGCAGCAGAAAACAACCTTTCTCCCTCCTCTATGTGACATCCTTCTATATATTTGAACATGGCTATCATATCACCCCTTCACCTCCTCTTCTCCAGGCTAAACATGCCCAGCTCCCTTAGCCGTTCCTAATAGGGCATCGTTTCCAGGCCTTTGACCATTTTGGTTGCCCTCCTCTGGACACGTTCCAGTTTGTCAGTGTCCTTCTTGAACTGTGGTGCCCAGAACTGGACACAGTACTCCAGGTGAGGTCTGACCAGAGCAGAATACAGTGGCACTATTACTTCCCTTGATCTAGATGCAATACTCCTATTGATGCAGCCTCAGGACTGTCTGCCTTGCCTGCCAGTAACTCTCCAGGTGTTAGACAGGGGTCTGGCGTTTTGGAGTACATTGTCAGGAATATGCTGATAACACACACCTCTGCTTACCTCCTTTATCCACTGCAAGTGAAGCAGTGGGTGTACTGGAGCTTTGCCTTGCCTCAATAATGGACTGGATGAGAGCCAACAAACTGAAGCTCAGTCCAAATAAGACTGAGGCACGGCTAGTGGGTGGTTCCTCACACCAAACAGGGTTGCACGTTCTCTGAAGGAGCAGGTATGCAGCTTGCCGGTACTTCTTGATCCACGGCTGTTGCTTGAGGCTCAAGTGGCTCTTGTGGCGCTGAGTGTCTTCCATTAGCTTTGGCTGGTGTCCCAGCTGCACGCCTATCTGGACAGAAACAGCCTAACTTCTGTCATCTACGTTCTAGTAACTTCTAGGTTAGATTACTGCAATGCACTAAACAAGGGGCTGCCTATGAAGATGGTTCAGAAGCTTCAGCTGGTGAAGAATTTGGCCGACAGGTTGCTCACCAGGGCTAGAAAGGTTTGAGCATTGTACGCCAATCCTGGCCTGACTGCACTGGCTGCCAATTAGTTTCCAGACCCACTTCAAATGGATGGTTTTCATTTATGAAGCCTTAAAATGCTCAGGACCACAATACCTCAAGGACCGCCTCTCCCCATATGAACCAACCCAGACCCTGCAATCATCATCTGCGGCACTTCTTTGTGTGCCTCCTTTATGAGAGTCCTGCGGGGTGGCAAGAAGAGAAGGGCCTTTTCCGCAGTGGCTCCCCCTCGTGGAATACTCTCCCCAGGAGGCCCACCTGGCAGCTTTGTGACATATCTTTAGGCACCAGGCAAAAACATTCCTCTAATCCCAGGCCTTTGGCTAATTGAACTGTGTGTGGGGTTATTGTTTTTGCTTGTTACTATGTCACGTATTTCTGTATTTTCATGTTGTAAACTGCCCTGTGATCTTTAGATGAAGGGCAGTATAGAAATTTAACAAAACAAACAAATAAAATAAAATCATGAGGACAGGGACTTGTTTGTAGTAAAATGTAAGCCACTCTGGGAGCCTCTCCAGGGGAAGGATAAAAATATATCTACTGTATTCTCCTTTCTAGCATGCCTTCACATACATTCTAGTCCAAAAAGCCCTTCATAGAATCATACTTGTGACAACACCCAGATTCTCTTGCCAGAGAAGAAAGCAGCTGGGGTGGTGAGAATCATGTCAAGTCAGGGGCAGAATATCTTCATTCCTATTGGATTGTTCTGACTAAGCTAGAAAGACTGGAAATTTAATTAGCCGAAATTAATAGGTATGTTGAGTGAGTGATATTTAGCCAAGATACAGCCGATGTATTTTCGCTAAAGCTACAGCTATTTCAGAGAACAGCTTACACTGCATGAAATTATCTGGCCAGTTTGTACACACATACAAACACAAAAACACACATTTTAACCCATAGCATTTTAATGAGTTAGCTCTACATTATCCGGCCTGCATATTGGTAATGTTTTTCAGCTTCTGAAAAGTCTGAGTAAACTGAGGTTGAAAATAGTTGAACACAAGGCTGGCAGGGGGAGTGTATGTGCCAGAAATAAGTCAGGCCTTCACCATTTACATTAACTGTAAGCTTGCAGTGAAATACCCACATCAAAAAAGAGTTAAGTAATCTTACAATGTCTGGAGAGTGGGTGTCTGAGCCGCTGGCTGGAGACATTAGGTTCAAGCAGGTTCTAGACAGTCTTATGAGCTGTTCAATCTGCACAACAGGGACTGTTACAAACCCAGTTTGGGGCAGAACCAGATAGCGAACTTAATAATAATAATAATAATAATAATAATAATAATAATAATAATAATTTTTATTTATACCCCGCCCTCCCCAGCCAAGGCCGGGCTCAGAGCGGCTTACAAGCAATAATAAAAACAAGTTGAATGATTACAACTTAAAAACGAAATTAAAATACAACATTAAAATATTGAAACCTTAAAATATTAAAATGTAGCCTCATCGCAGGAGGAGAAGGAAAGGAAAAAAGAAAGAGAGGGAGGGAATCAAATTGGCTCCAAGCCAAAGGCCAGGCGGAACAACTCTGTCTTACAGGCCCTGCGGAAAGAAATCGGATCCTGCAGGGCCCTGGTCTCATGAGGCAGAGAGTTCCACCAGGCCGGAGCCAGTGTCGAAAAGGCCCTGGCTCTGGTTGAAGCCAATCTAACTTCCTTAGGGCCCGGGACCTGTAGGGTATTGCTATGTATGGACCTTGAGGCTCTCTGTGGGGCATACCGGGAGAGGCGGTCCCATAGATATGGGGGTCCTAGACCGTAAAGGGTCAAAAGCAGCAACTTAAATCTGACCCTGTACTCCACCGGGAGCCAGTGCAGCTTGAAAAGCACTGGGTGAATATGCTCCCATGGCAGAGACCCCGTGAGGAGCCTCGCTGCTGCATTCTGCACCCTCTGGAGTTTCTGGGTCAGCTTCAAGGGCAGCCCTGCGTAGAGTGAATTACAGTAGTCAAGCCTGGAGATGACCGTCGCATGGATCACCGTGGCCAGGTCGGGGTGGGAAAGGTAAGGGACCAACTGCTTGATGCGGCGAAGGTGGAAAAATGTCGCCTTGGCTGTTGCTGTAACCTGCGCCTCCATGGAAAGGGAGGCGTCAAGGATTACACCCAAACTCTTAATGGAAAGCAATGGCACTAATTGGGCCCCCGCAAGAGAAGGGAGTTGGTCCCTCATCCCCATGCCATCCTGACCCAGCCATAGGACCTCTGTCTTCGAAGGATTTAGTTTCAATCGGCTCCCACGAAACCATCCAGCCACAGCTTCCAAGCATCTGGTCAGTGTGTTCGGGGCCGAGTCGGTGTGGCCATCCATCAGCAGATAGAGCTGAGTGTCATCAGCATACTTTAAACAACTTTTTAGTTTTTTTCGTTGTAAAGAAAGGATCCTGGGTTATGTGTGTCAAAATCTGAGCAACCTGGCATATGCCGCAAGGCTGTTGTTTAAAATTCCTATACAGTTCCACCCCCAAACTGGGTCTGTAGCAGGAGGAGTCACTCAAATGGCAAGAGGTCCCAGGTTCAGTTCTCCTTTTGGGACTGGAGATCCTGCCTGAAATCTTGCGTATCTGCTTCCAGTCAACATACAGTGGTTCTCAAACTTTGCTCTCTGGGTCGCACTTTAAGAATAAAAATTTCCTTGCCCACACCAAATTTTTTTTGGTAAGGAATACACTGGGAAACAGGAACAACTCCTAGCAGTGCTTGATTTATAACACAGAACACAACTACTTTATAGTATGATCATGGGACATCCAGAAGGTATCAAACAATGCAGCTGCATAAGAACATGAATCATTCCCAAAATAAAATTATAAATGAGCCTCTTGCAAATGTACCTTAAGTATGCATAACAAACTCAATGAGAGGTGTGAGCTTGCTTTTGCTGGATAATCTCATTTACAGTGGTACCTCGGGTTAAGAACTTAATTCGTTCTGGAGGTCCGTTCTTAAACTGAAACTGTTCTTAACCTGAGGCACCACTTTAGCTAATGGGGTTGCTGCTGCATGATTTTTGTTCTCACCCTGAAGCAAAGTTCTTAACCCGAGGTACTATTTCTGGGTTAGCGGAGTCTGTAACCTGAAGCGTCTGTAACCCGAGGTACCACTGTATATTAGGTCTAATTTGAGGCAAATAAGATCTCATCTCCTCAGCAACACAAAGAAGCCTTTCTCTTTTCTGAGCTTTCATATTTGTCAGAGTTAAAAATCCCTGTTCACAACAATATGTCCTGGACAACTGTACAGGAGAATAGCCAATTCTATGGAGGAGAGGCGTGGATACCATCTCCAGTATTATATACAAAAAGAGTTCAGTGGCACACTGTATTTTTTTGATGCTATATTATACTTTAGTACACTGCAATGTTTAAATGTTTCTTTGATTGTCCTTGAACCTTCTCCTGCTGCACCACCAGTATGGCACACCCTTTGAGAAGCACTGATGCAAACAGTGTGAAGCTACATGCAGTAACTGCCTGACTGGCAGTGAGGCCATGTTCCATGTTATAGACAGGAATCACAAGGTCTCTTCGCGTCACTGGAGCATGCTGGGCTGCAGTATACCTGTTGACCATCTGTCAACACCTTCCTTAGTGCCATATTGAATAAAGCATCTCCACCCTAATGCAACAGCCCAGGAGAAGCTGGGAGTATGGGCAGCAATTACTAGGGCTTCAAGAAGAAAGGATGTCTCTATCCTTTCCGTTTCTGTATCTGGAGCAAGAAGTGTCCTGAAGCCATTTATAGTTAAGAAAATGTGAGATAGGAAATGCACAAGATAGTCAATAAAACATAAGGTAACCAATAGAACAGCACAAAATATAATTCATTTCAAGCAGTAAATGAATTATAGGGTATTTGTGAATTCAGTATAACAAGTCTGAAACATGTAGCCTTTGGCTGATTGAACTATCTATGGCCTTTTAAATGTGTTATGGAGGGCTTTTTCTTTTTGTTATTGCATTGTGTATTTTGTGTTTTTTTTATGTTTTGATCTGCCCTGTGATCTTTGGATGAAGGGGTATATAAATTTAATAAGTAATCACAACTGCCATAGCCTTTGAAAAAATGCACCAGAACCCCTTCATCAACAAGCAGCGATGGTGTGAGCATCGTCCAAGTTGGCTATTCTACTCCCCCTCCCCCCCAAAAAACTGAGACTTAACATTCTGTGGCTACTGTTCAGTCCTTATTGAACTATTGGGCAGGACTGTCTGCCAAAATCATATATAGTCAAAACTTATGGGTGCAATGGTGGGTGGGATTGCCAAAGTCTTTTTCCCCCCAGATGCCTGCTTCCTTTTATTTTTTTAAAAAATTGCCAAGCGCATAAAGCTGAATGTGCACAAGTTGTGTGTTTACTGTTCTCTCTCTCTCTCTCTCTCTCTCTCTCTCTCTCTCTCTCTCTCTCTCATTCCTTCCCCTAAAAAGAGGCTGGGCTGCATACAGCAGTCACAGCACTCCTGGATTTCTCCAGTCAGGAAATATTAGCTGCTGGTTCTGCAAGCATATAAGCTGCAAGCCTGTTTTGGAAGATGTTCTTCCTGGCATAAGCCCCATTTGGCACAACCCCATTTATTTTCTTCAAAAAACTTACATACCGGTATACTGTCTTTCACATGGGTACATTTCAGTATAAGACTAAGTGCACTAAAATTGCATTTTAGGTAAAGATAAAGGGACCCCTGAACGTTAGGTCCAGTAGCAAACAACTCTGGGGTTGTGGCACTCATCTCACTTTACTGGCCAAGGGAGCCGGCGTACAGCTTGTAGGTCATGTGGCCAGCATGACTAAGCCGCTTCTGGCGGACCAGAGCAGCACACGGAAACACTGTTTACCTTCCCGCAGGAGCGGTACCTATTTATCTACTTGCACTTTTTGGCGTGCTTTCAAACTGCTAGGTTGGCAGGAGCAGGGACCAAGCAACGGGAGCTCACCCCATCACGGGGATTCGAATCGCCGACCTTCTGATCGGCAAGCCCTAGGCTCTGTGGTTTAACCCACAGTGCTACCCGCGTTCCTAAAAAATTTAATTGCATTTTAAGATACATTAAAAACAAAAAGCAAACAGGGAATCACCGAGCAAAAAAAAGAAATTAAAATCCAATAAGTGTTCAGGTGAACAAAAATGTGGGTGGGTAGGTAGAAATTGGGTGCGTCTTGCAGAGAATTCTCCCCCCCCCTCCTTATCCTGAAATGCCCTCCTACCCATTTAATCCACTTGCATATTTTTTTCTTTTTCTTTTTTTTAAAAAGCCCAGTACTTCAGCTCTTAATACTAAGCTTTACAGACACAATGTCCCTTTCTTTAATGAAATTACCATTTATTTCAAAGCCACTATCTCCCATCTCCTCGTGGTGCCCCATGATAGCTCATCATTCACTGGACTTCACTTTTGTGATGAATGAGAACCAGCAACACATGCTTTCTAACAGCTCTATTTAAACGAGCTCCACAGTTGAAACAAATCATTCCAACAGCAGTTCTGAATTATGCATGGAACCATTCAGAAGCTAAAGGCAGAATATTCTTCAACGTTCACAGGGTTTAAGATCTTCAGACAGAAATTACTCAAGGCGATGTAAGCTCTCATTATTGCCAAGTCAAAGTTCTACCAAGGCATGGTGCTTGTGTGTTCTGCAAGAAATGTTAAGAACTATAGATGGCTAGGGATCACTGAAACACTCAAATCTTTGTGGTGGGGTACAGTGCTCAGAGATCATTGCTATTCCTTAACTTTTCATAAGCAGCACATACGGGGACACACAAATGAAGTTCTGTTTGTCTTCAATACAGTCATACCTCGTGTTGCGTTAGGTTCATGTTGCGTCTTTTCAGCTTGCAAACGCGGCAAACCTGGAAGTGTATACTTCTGGGTTTCACCGCATGTGTGTGCACAGAAGCATTCTGCTGTGTTTGGTGCACTTTGCACATGTGCAGAAGCGCTCTATCGCGCTGCACACATGGGTAGAAGCAGCACTTTAGTTACAGAATTTTCGGGGTGCGAATGGCACCCTAGAACGGATCAAGTCCATAACTAGAGGTACCACTATACTGGTCCACACCTCACCTGCTCCTGAACCCAAACTCCATTCTCTCTCTCTCTCTCTTTTGCACAGAGCCTGTAGTTTTATTATAAATCTTTTACAACAGGATTGATTCCCTAGAATGAATGCATTACAGGATCTACTGTCTGTCACTCCTAGCTTGGTGGTTTTCCAAATTTTTACCTTGAAGTGCACTTGATTTTTACACTGATTCAGATGCTGTAGAACCCACCCACCCATTACAAAAATGCTGCACACTGCAGGGAGGGGAACACAGGTGTGTGGGAACACAGGAGAACCACGACTAGTCAGCTGATTAAATGACCTGGCAGCACAATGGGAAGAAGAAAGATGATCTCAACAAGGGGTGTAGCTGGGACTGGGACACACTGGGGCAAGATGGGGATGGGGAAGGAGAGGTTGGTTTAGGAAGTATGGGATGATGGAGGATGACGAGGGGGTGGGGGTCAGTGCACAGGAACCAGAGCAGCAGGACCCATCACCAGAGTCAGATGGGCCTCTGTCTCCATGAACACAGTGGGCTCTGAGGAAGGGAGCAGTGGGAGGTACACTCTAGGAGACTGAGGCAGGCAAGGGCCAACAACCTAGCTCACTGGCTGGCCAGATGGGGCTTGCTAATTCTGGGAGGAGATATGTGATTCTTCAGCTGCAGTACCACCACAGGTGGTACTGAGGTGGCCCACAGGTTAGAGCAGCCTTTCTCAACCTGTGGGTCCCCAGAAGTTGTTGAACTACAACTCCCATCAGCCCTACCTAGCAAGGCCAGAGCTCAGGGATGATGGGAGTTGTAGTCCAACAACATCTGGGGAACCACAGGTTGAGAACCGGGTTAGAGGTTTGCAGTTCTAAAATAAGAGCTTCTCTCAAGGTTGCCTCCTTCGGAAGAAATCACAACTGGCAGAGGTCCTAGTGCAGACAGAAAGAATGGGAGAAGCGGTTTTCCTCCCTTCAGAAGACAAAGCAGCAGATGGGTCCCTATCCCCAGGAGCAAGAAAGTACACAGGGGGCAAAATAGAGACCAGAGGGATAGGGAGGGTGAGTGAGGAAGTAAACTGTGCCCAAACATGGGACCAATTCCACCAGCCAACAAAATCACGCAGGATTAACCCTCCTCACTCTAAGTGGACAAACACTGTGTTAATGGACAGAAAGCCAAATGCATTGAAATAAAACAAGCCCAGATTCAGTATTTTCCCCCTAGAAACCAGGGGCTGTATTATTTAATCTTGAGTGTAAAATTGCACTTGTATTTCACAGGCAAGATATTTGCTGGAGTAGAAGCATTCAGAAAGTGCAAAGAGAAGCCTCTCTCGATGGCCAGGATCCAGCTTGCTTGTTCAAAGCTCCAGCATATGATGGGAGGCCCAGAGGGGTGGAAATAGACAGCAGACACAGCGCAGCCAAGGATGTGAATATTCCGATATTACAAAAATAAGTCTTAACATTTTTTATTTGCTGGCAGCTTTATAATCCAGCCTTTTCTCTCTCAGACACTCAAAGCAGATAACAACACAGAAGGTGAAAATGCAAAGCGTGGGGAAGGGACAGCGTGTGAATATTGTGCAAAGCTCTTGATTTGCGTACACACACAAAAATTATAATAGGAAATAATTTTAAGTATTAATAGAAAAAATGTGGAAATAACAAACATTACAGAACAATGTTTTTACAAAACATGAGCACTGACAGGGTCAAGCAGAGTTGTTGGCTCATTTGAAAATGAGCAGACCTATAGGAGTAATTTAGATGTCAGTATTATTTGGTTTTGTACATTACCATTACATTTCACATAACTTCAGAGGGGTACCCTGCGGTAGTTGTGTGGTGAAAAGTAACTTACTTAAATGTTATCCAGCAACAGCCATTCCATCAGGCTGGCGCAGAAGGCAAAAAGGGAAGTAGGTCCAGGAGCTGAGAGATCAACAATGATCGGCTCCTGCTCTCCTTGAGCAGTTTCCATTCCAGCTGGTCGTTTCAAGAACCCTGTTACAAAGCTCTAGTGCCCAAATTTGCTTTTCTCCTTCTCCCTACCCCAATCCCTTTTTCCTGTTTTGTTGAGCAGCACCAAGAATATCTTTCTGTCTTTGCTAGCTCCAGTCTATTTACTCACTTATTTACCGTATTTTTCGCTCTATAAGACGCACCAGACCACAAGACGCACCTAGTTTTTGTAGGAGGAAAACAAGAAAAAAAAAATTTTGAATCTCAGAAGCCAAAACAGCAAGAGGGATCGCTGCGCAGTGAAAGCAGCAATCCCTCTTGCTGTTCTGGCTTCTGAGATAGCTGCGCAGCCTGCATTCGCTCCATAAGATGCACACACATTTCCCCTTACTTTTTAGAAGGGAAAAAGTGAGTCTTATAGAGCAAAAAATGCGATATATTTTTATATACACATTTCTATGTCACCCTTCTAGTGCCTATGCAGTATACAAAGTGGCTTGCAATTATTTAAAATCACAATTGCATTAAAAAAAAATGCAGTAATAAAATACCATGCTGAAGTATTGTATGTGTCACCCTCCAGCATGCTATGTCTTTGTTAATTTTGTTATGCATATCCTATTCAAATTCAGGCCTTGCACTTCTGCAATTAAGGATAGAATACATTTTCTGCATGTCTTCATTTACTGACTGGATTGCTTTAGTTTTCTGGGCTAGTAGACACAAGAGTGCATTTTAACCATTCCCTTAGTGTATGAGAGGACAGTACTGTAATCCCTTCCCAAAAAATGTTATTTGTTGTACTCATAAGCAGCAAGAGAAAAAGTTGTGGAAAGGACTGTTTCCCTTCCTAGCTTTCCAAGCTGGTTCTTCCCCGTTCACACTGCTAGAAGAAACACCCAACACCAAGCATGTAGTTAGTCCCCACATGTCATTTGTAGATTTGGCGTATACTGTAACGAACAAAACAAATAGTCTGATACAGGTGTCAGCAGATGTCACAAGGAAGAAGAAAAGTAGAAAAGTAGATCTAGCCATTTTTCTCTTCATAGCTATCCTTAGATTCCACTATTGGAATCCATATGCAAATCACCATCATCTCCCTTCTCAACAGCTGTGTTAACACATAATGCTAAGCTCGATCACAGCTTGGTGCAAGCTACCAAGGAGGTGAAGGGGCTTTCTCCTTCTTTTGCAGCCAAGGCTACAAATTATGGTTTAGTAGAAGAGACCATAACCACAATCCCTGGTTTGGATAACATGCTAAGCCAGACTTTGGTTCAACTACCATGCCACGCTGAGCTAAAAGGATCAAGAAGGGGCAAAGTGGGTGTGAGCTGCTCTCCGGGAGCCAACACATTTCACGAACCTGTTAAGCCAGCATTTCTCAAACTTGGGTCCCCAGCTGTTGTTGGACTACAACTTCCATCATCCCTGACCACTGGGATGTTTGAGAAACACTGGTTTAAGCCATAGTTTGGCTTATTGAGTCAGGTCAGCCAGGCAACAATCATGAAAGACATACGAGTTGTCCCTTTGCAGACTTCATTTAACAGCTCTTCATTTTTCAAGAGGCAGCTGGTAGGATATAAAATCACTACAGAAACTACAGAGTTAGTGGGGGTGAGGGGAATCAAATATGTGTTTCTCTCACCTCTTTTCATACATAGTTTGTGTGCTATGGTGCTTCTAATTCACAAAAAGAGAAGGAGCGTGGAAGGGAAGTGTGCAGAAGGGGGGGGGCAGGAATGCCAAAAGATGCATTAAGCCACAATAAAAAGGTGTGATTGTGCATGCATGCCCCTAGACGAAGTACAGAGCTTCATATTCCCAAATAAAAGTCAGGATAATAAATATCCACCATCCCACAGAGTATGCACATGTGTGTAGTAACAGAAGCATTATGGATGAATTAGGCTTATGATTTTCAATTACGTAGAGTAGCAACACCCAGACACCCTAGAGGACTGTGAAAACGTAAAATGAAGCAAATACTTGCCTCCAAGGACCACACCGTCCGCTTTTTGGAGACTGGAAATTCCTGAAACAGCTACTGTTTCATCTGGCATATACTAGTTACCAGCTAAAAAGGCCACTTTTTCAAATATAGCACATAAGACTCTGTGGGACGCAAAGGAGAGCATAACAGCAGCAGGAAAGTCTTGCTCATTCTTCTTTACTCCTTGCAAAAAATATTCAAAGCAGCAGAAACTTTTTATTAAGAAATGCCACAAAAGGATTGCTTAAAACTAAGGAATACGAACCTAGAGAAGAGCACATAGGGATCCCCTTCATAGAGATCCACTTATAAAGTCCTACCCTATTTAGCCACCAAGACATGCACAAAATCAAAGGGGAGCTTTTGCAAAACACCTCAGGCGATGCTCAAGAATGCTAAAGAGAACACTTCCAAGTCGGCCCCCCCCCCACGTGTACTCAAAACATAACATCTGAACCGCACTTGTGGCTTTCATCATCGCTTCAAGAAGCACTACGTGAAAAGCTCCAATCACAGCAGAGAAATTGTGCATTAGAAAATAGCCCTGTAATTCACAGGTCAGGTGAAGAACAATATAGCCAAGGATTGTACGATATATTCAACATTGCACTAAACTGTTTTAGTGTAGGCTACAATTTCCACATCAATTTGTCTACCCCAACCCCAAGTATCAGCCACAAACCCTCCGTGAAGAGTATTAGGGGGCATGTTCTAGGATGTGCTTTTATGAAGGGAAGGCGTGACTGTGAGCAGAGCCATGCTGCACAGCCCCATATCATGCAGATCAGCCCTCCCCCCACGGCACCCACATTTACAGCACAAAAGTCTGTGTGGAAGTCTAAATGCTTCCACGGGAATTCCAGCAACTCCCTCTCACATTGCCCAGCATACTCCATGCTCCAATCTCCTTCTTCCTCCTGCATTAAGTAGCTTACAGCCAGCGAGTTTTCCTACACCGTAAGGTTTGAATCCTGTTTCTACTTGCAGGATGATTCGTGGGCTTAGGTTAGCATAGAGGAAGAGATCAACCTTGACAGTTCCTTGCAGCTCCTTACAGGGAGCTTTCCCCCTGGGGCTAACAGCAGGGCAGCAGGAGCAATTCTTGCCAGGACCATGGCAGAAGTGTAAAACCTCTTTCCCATTCACACACCTATCATTAATCAAGGGGTGTGTGGAACTTAATATGGTTCCTAAATGTCGCCTTTAGCTTAATGTATAGTTTGGCTCGCAGTAGATTGTAAAGACTTACATATTTTGTTTTGCCTGAAAAGATTTACATGCAAAGTGCACATTGAATATGTTTATTTCCAATGAACTGAACACATGCATTTTAAATACTCACACTGAGCGCACATGCCAGTGTTGCAAGTGTGGAATGTCCTCAAACTCTGATTTTATGCAATGTCTCGATGGTTGGGTCTGCCAGCTTCCTTCAGTATGCTAGCAAATTGAAGTTGCTTTTAACAGCTCTAGCTCTTGTGTATAAGAACCAAAATGCACAATTGCAGGCCCCCCCCCTTGGGTAATATATTTTGGCCTCACTATATACTGGTCATCACCTGAATGTTAAAATAAAGCCTTTAAAAAGTTGATTCTACATGAAACCAGCAAGTCAATGTGTAACCCCCCAAATCAGCAAAGCAGTTCAGAAAACTTGTATGAATGAAGTCTGAGATTCAGACACAAGGTTGCTTAACCAAGTCGTTCCCAATCTGTGCATCTTTTAAACACAAAGTATTTATGCAATATTTCTATTGATAGGTGGCAGCCATTTTTAAAATGAATAAAAACAAGAAGTACTACTCCCTCAAAAGGAGGCTGAGAACTGCAACTTTACACGATTTATTGTTGAGGCCTTGACTCCTTCAACACAGCCGTTTTCAGTTTAGTAAAATCTGCTGCATCAGTACTTCAAGTACAATTGGATCATTATTTCTCAGAACGGCAGAACCATCTGCCCTCAAGAGCAGGTTGGCCTGTTGTGCCACTTTGCGGACCAGTGTTGTGATCTTGTCTCCTTCCAGTGAAGAGGCAGGCCCAGCTCAGCCAACTGATACAGAACTAAGGGTGGGGTAGACATGCTTTTCCAAGAGTGTGCCTCAGCTATCATAAGTTTTGAACTGCTGTCTCAACTGGGCAAAAAACACCATATACGCCAGCTTCCACATTTGTTAAACACAATGGTTTGTATTCAGCACAGTGCTAAGCCTCCCATCCGGACAAAGATTTATTGGGTGATATCCAACTCCCTCATCTTGCCAACACAAGATTTACACTCCTCCTTCTGCTCCTCTCCCCTTAAATTTGTTCTGGGGTTTTCCCCAAGACTCTGGATAATTTTGGGGGAGGGACCAGGGCATATCTGGTTGGGCAGAGGAGGGGCTATGTGTTAGACAAACCAGCCATGTTTGTTTGGTCACAATGCCTGCCCCAGTCACATATTCTTCTACTTCTTTTTCTTCTTCTTCTTTGGCAATCACTCGTAGCCGAGTAAGATTGTCTTCCATAAACACGGTTTTAACAATGAGTCCATACGTGACTGTGGAGGCCAATTCTGGACCCACACATCCTTCCACAGTGGGGACATTGGCTCCCAGGCGGGAGTTGATCACGGTGTGGATTTGCCTAGCATGCCTTCCTCTTAGCACATTTCTCCCTTGTGTTCTGAGTTCAAGTGTCTTCAAAGTCCATGACACCTTTGGTAAAGGCTGTTCTCCAACTGGAGCGCTCGCAGGCCAGTGTATCCCAGTCGTCGGTGTTCATACTACATTTTTAAAAATTTGCCTTGAGACAGTCTTTAAACCTTATTTGTTGACCACCAGCATTACACTTTCCATTTTTAAGTTCAGAATAGGGTAGTTGCTTTGGAAGACGATCATTAGACATCTGCACAACATTACCAGTCCAATGAAGTTGATGTTGAAGAATCATTGCTTCAACACTGGTGATCTTTGCTTCATCCAGTACACTGATATTAGTTTGTCTGTCTTCCCAAGTGATGTGTAAGATTTTTCAGAATCACATATAAAGCATGCAGGAAGAAGGGCGGTAATAATAAATTTTATTTATATTCCGTACTCCCCAGCTGAAGCTGGGCTCAGAGTGGATAACAACAGTAAAATGATAAAACATTATAAAATCATTTCATTATAAAATTAATTCCAATCAGATTAAAGGTGTGCGTCGCCAAGGGAGAACTGAACCCTCCCCACAACCAAGCCAGCTCCAATGCTACAGCCATTTTTCTCCCAACCTGGATGCAGTATAGCAGTGTGCTGAGCATTTACATCTCAGTCAACAGCCACTGACTGGCCAAAGGTCAGGTGAGCAGTGCAACTCCACTATGCTGTCTGCTCGTGCCCCCATCCAATACACAAGCCAAGGCAAGGCTGCTGGCTGGCAGAGGAGTTGAACCACCTCAACAAAACAACAGTTCAACATTTTGACAGCCCCATTGCCTAAAGTTAAGTTGCCTTCCTTCAAGAATGTGCCTATCCTGTAACTGGCTAGACCTGGTAGCCTGCTATCACTCAGAGCTATCTGGGCACAGAAGACCAAGAATAATGGTATCCCTTTGTCCCTCAACCAACTCCAGAGGTGCCATTCAACTACGTTTTACACAGCTCATGCCTACTGAAAGTGATAATGACTAAACTAGGTCCATTAATTGAACAGGTCTACTTTGAGTAAAACTTTGTTGAATACCACACCAGAAGAATAAGTTTTGCCATGCTGATTTGCACAGTATAGGATTAGACAGAACAAACTTCTGGTTTAGGGTTTTATTTTCTTTTTGACTGTGCATACTTACTGCTTCTCCCCCTCCCTTGTTTATACAGTGGTACCTTGGGTTACAGACGCTTCAGGTTACAGACTCCACTAACCCAGCAATAGTACCTCGGCTTAAGAACTTTGCTTCAGGATGAGAACAGAAATCGCGTGACGGTGGCGCCAGGCCCCATTAGCTAAAGTGGTTAATAACAGTTTCAGGTTAAGAACGGACCTCCAGAACGA
This sequence comes from Podarcis gaigeae, assembly GCF_964106915.1. Lineage (NCBI taxonomy): Eukaryota > Metazoa > Chordata > Lepidosauria > Squamata > Lacertidae > Podarcis > Podarcis gaigeae. The sequence goes on from NC_139680.1 coordinate 5,841,205, forward strand.
ATTAAGTTCTTAGCCTGAGGTACCACTGTACTCCTTTTAAATTAGCCTAGGCTGCAGTCACGAAATTAAAAGACACCTGCTTCTTGGGAGAAAATCAATGACAAACTTAGACAGCACCTTAAAAAACAGAGACATCACCTTGCGGACAAAGGCCCATATAGTTAAAGCTACGGTTTCCCTAGTAGTGATGTATAGAAGTGAGAGCTGGACCATAAAGAAGGGTGGTCGCCAAAGAATTGATGCTTTTGAATTATGGTGCTGGAGGAGACTCTTGAGAGTCCCATGGACTGCAAGGTCAAACCTAGCCATTCTCAAGGAAGCTGAGGCTCCAATACTTTGGCCACCTCATGAGAAGAGAAGACTCCCTGGAAAAGACCCTGATGTTGGGAAAGATGGAGGGCACAAGGAGAAAAGGACGACCGAGGACAAGATGGTTGGACAGTGTTCCCAAAGCTAACATGAGTTTGACCAAACTACGGGAGGCAGTAGAAGACAGGAGTGCCTGGCGTGCTCTGGTCCTTGAGGTCACAAAGAGTCGGACATGACTAAATGACTAAACAACAACAAAAGGCTGGATTGATTTCTGAAGACATTCATGGGCCATTTGCTTCCCCCTCCCCAGTGTTGCTTAGACCATTTGGGCTATGGTTCTGTTTCAGAGTGCCTGGGAGATTCGCAGGGGTGATGCCAAGCAACAGACTTTGAATCCAGCAGGTAGTCCCTCTACATTAAAGTAGATCACTGAAACCTTCTCATCTTGCCCTTTATGACAAACAAACTGGTGATGGCAAGAGGAAGAGGAATTGGATGGCTGTCTTACCTTACTGGGTTTACACTGCCCTTCATAGTCAGTGGATGTAAAAAGAGTGGCCAGATACCTCAAAAACGTACTGATGGTGACCAAACAACACCCCTCATTTTATCTACAGCATAAGAAACCAAATCAGACTTGCCTTCCTGCAGGCCATTAACCGAGTCTATAAAATAGCCCCCACTGCCCCTGTTTCATTATCATTATTCTAATCATGCTTGTGGTGTGGCACAAATCCAGCAAAACCATTAGAAAAGCCAACCAGACAAGCACCAGGGAGTGTGGATACATGCGTGTGTGCGTACAGGCACAAATATACCACATCACACAAGGAGCTAGCTTTCTTCTAAGAAAATGTCTTCCAAAATAATAATAATAATAATGATGATGATGATGATGATGATGATGAACACTTCTTATAATTCTGCAGTGCAGTACAGTAGTCTTATTAGTTTTCAGGGCACTTTACGAAAGGACAAATGCAGCAACATTATCAAAGCACAGTGATTTTCCTAGACCAGCTACTACCAGATCCATTGCAAAGGCAGGGAACATCATCCAAATCTCCAGAGTCATAGAAAACCAATTCCCACAAACATTTTTTAGTACAGTAGTACCTCAGGTTAAGAACTTAATTCGTTCTGGAGGTCCGTTCTTAACCTGAAACTGTTCTTAACCTGAGGTACTACTTTAGCTAATGCGGCTTCCCACTGCAGCCGCCACACGATTTCTGTTCTCATCCTGAAGCAAAGTTCTTAACCAGAGGTACTATTTCTGAGTTGGCAGAGTCTGTAACCTGAAGCGTCTGGAACCTGAAGCATGTGTAACCCGAGGTACCACTGTATCAGAGCAAGTAGACTCTTTGGAGAGCCATTTTATTGTGAACGCCACCAGATCGGTCTTGTTTTCAGAGAGGTCTCCACAGCCCCCTAACCTCTTTGTAGACTTCACCTGGCATCAAACACACTCAGAGTCTGATTGGAAATAGGAAGAAATGCCCTTAAAAAGGAAAGAACTTTTTGACAGCTCTAGCCTAAGGCAATTAAAGAAGGTCCCATTGAAAGGAGAATGCCATGCTATTTAATAAATTATGCTCACTCTTGTCAACACACACACACACAAGCTTTCCTCATCACAACCTGAACAGCAGCATGCACTCCTTGTCCACAGCAGGTACTAGTCAGTAATCAGTTTGGCATCCAAAGATAAACCCTTAAAGGAAGCAACAACAGAGGCCAACAGAGGCAAACAAACAATCCATGAGGAATGACTGGCTAAACTAGAAATGTGAGGATTCCAGCACACATGTACAAGTGATTCATCATTTGAGATGGGAGTAAGTACAACTTTGGTGCCTGTATAAAATTTACAATATGTAATTCTAACTAGCAGGTATAACCCACCACACACAACACAATTACTATGGCAACCAGAACTTTTTGTGCTCCTGTGCCACAACCACAATGCATTGATTGCCTGAAGTCCTTACAGCAACCTAATTCTGAATTGCAGTTAGCCATATTTTGACAGCGCTGCTCTTCCTGCAAATACGATTCCTTGCCTATTGTCAGCACATATTTTTGCAGATGTTCAGGGAATAGAAAAAAGGCAAGAACCTCTGAAGAGGGGCTTAGCTTCCCAACCCCAACCGCTTCCAAAAGCAAAAGTTTGGGATTTCCTTGATTACAAAGAGAAGCCACGGCAATCTGGCTTTTACTTCTTAAGAGTTATGTGCTGCTGGAGATATATAGAGGGATTTGGGCAGTGCTGGGGAGAAGTGCCAGGCAATATTGTGGATAATGTGGAATTTATTTGTTTACCTCTAAAAACCCTATCTGCCTTTCAGGGATTGTTTCTAAAGAGCACTCAAGCCTTTCTTAGCTTTATACTGGAGCCGCAAACATGATAGCAAACGTTTGCTCTAATTCAAATCAGTCTCACTTAATAAGTAGGAAAACCGCAACATTTTGATTTTTTTAAAAATCCTTTTCTTAGCATGGTAAGCAAAGAATGGTTAAGTTGGGGAGGAGAAACTGGGAAGTCTTCCTCCTCCTGAACTGAAACGTACACACTGGACTGGGCCACACCCCACCCAGCCCTCCCTCTGAAATGTCAGCAGGGACGATACTATTAATTTTCCAACTTTATGACCTTTACTTTTGCATGCCTCACCAATCCAGGAATAGGAAGAGTTTCTCTTTTCTGCATGTTCTTTAGGCCCCATCCAGAGCCAGAGCTCACATTAAACAAGCACCATGAGCTTCCACAGCAAACCTCTTTGGTGAACCCGGCCTGATCCGGACCACAAACCCCTGCCCATCTCCTCCCTTCCCCTCTGCACCCACCTTTGCAGCACTGCCCCCCCCCCTGCCAAGTCCTCTTCACCAGCACTGCCCACCAACGAGGTGGAATGGATTTAAATCAAATTGATTTAAATCACTAGTCAGTAAGACTTGATTTAAATCTTTCTTTCTTTCTTTTTTACAGAAAGGCATTCCTGCTGATAAAATCTTAATATTTACAACCAGATGAAGGTTTCGTTTTTTGAATAATAAGTTTTCAGAGCAGTTTTTACAGTTATAACAAAAATTGCTGATTTGGTTATACTATTAGAAATACATAGACAGATAATTATGAAATTATTGTGAGGTTTAGTAAGTTAACTGTTTACATTTGGACAACTTTTCTGCTGCACTTTATTGGAAGGAGAAAAATAATCATATCCTTAATAACAATTTAAACAATTTATTTAACTAAAACAATGCTTTTAAAGGCTGCATTTTGCTAAAGCTTGAAATCTACTTTGGCCACCTCACCTGTGCTGAAACTAGTTTCTCACTAACCAAGTCAAGCTTCCCTAGAATCCTAAAACATAAGATTTTTGTTTACTGCATAAACTATTTGGCAGTATCATGAGCCAGAGAGCCCCTAAAGGCAACTAAGTCTGTTTAATTAATGTTAATTACTAAAACATCCCCATCAGTGACACAAAGCATAGCTATGAACACTCAGTCACAGAAGCCAGCGGAAACATGATGAAACAAACAGAACAATCTCTCGTCATTCCAAAAGCTTCAGATATGAGTTTCAGGAGATTTCATTTAAAAGATGCAAATACACGGTAGTAGAGCTCAAAACCACTTAGCAAGACAGGTTGCCTTCTTGATAATCTGTTAGAGGGACAGCTTCCTGCCAAGACAAGAAGCAGCTCAGTAGTGTGAACAATTTGGATAATACTATCTTCTAACGACATCAGACCAAAGTTTGATCTATCACCCTTGCTTAGATGTTTGATTCAATTCACACAAAAATCAGCGATAAAAATCTGTGCTTTAAATAACAGGCTTACAGGAATATAATTAATCAAAATTCCTTCAAGCTAATTTCAATGTGATACATACATACATATATATATATATATATATATGCATGCGAAGGAAAGACAGAATGATACACAATTAACATTCCTCTAGACCTAGGAAGGGAAACAAAATTTATTGCATCACCACACAAATATCTTCCAGCACTATTGTACTGAGTCATACCACTGGTTCATCTACCTTAGTAACAGATGAACGAAAAACCAAGACAGAACCAGGGTTGAGATCAAAGTAAGTGATCAGGAAAATAAACAAAATGTATGTTACAAAATATAGCATAAATAGATGCAATCTCTTCATTATGCAAGGAAAACAACAACATTAGGATAAAATAAACCAACTTCAGTATATGTATCGAAGCTTCAGTTTGTCCAATGAGGCTGGAAAAAGAAATTGGTACAGATTTTCATTATTAACATAAGAGACAAAGTCCCACCCCACTCCCAAGGATGAGTCCAGTTTAGCTTTTCTAGATAAGAATCTAACATGCCAGGTAATTGTTTTTCCTAAGACAATGTTCCTTACGCTGTGCCACCATGTTGAGCTACCAACATTTGTCAATTATCTAGCTCAGTTTTGCCTAAACCAGGGATGGGGAAGAGGATCTTTCCAGTGGGCTGGATCCTGCGCTCCCCCCCCCCGGGCCATTTTGAAAGGTGAGTGAGGCAGCCCAATATTCAATCACCACCTGATTTTATTTTATTTTTTAAAAGTGAATCAGGACCACACTAAGTGCACTCCTAATTCTTTCCTTCCTTCCCTCGCAACCTGATTTTAACACAAGCCTGGCTGCAAAGGCCTGCCAAAGTGGGGTTCCCAAGAGCCGCCATTCCCAGCTGGGTTGGCAAACACTGCCATCAGCTGAACCTGCAAATCTCCAGAATGCAGCCCATCCCATCCCGCTTACTACATTTTGAAGTAAGTGAATTAATACATATTACCATCCAAAAATGGGAAAGCAGGTGCTACGGTCTTTAAACCTGGAGTCTAAAATTATGCAACTATACCACTGGCTGGGAGGGGAACAGGAACTAGCACAAGTTGGCAACACCCCTCCCACTTGCACAAGGGGGGGGACGTATTGTGCATGGGGCTTCGAGACTAGAGCCATTGATTCTTATCTGATCCATCACACAAAAAAATAAAAGGATCTAGTCACAACTCTGGTGAGCAAGATGGAGATTGGGCAAGTGGGGGGGGGCAGCCTAGGCTGCTGAGCTTTTTTTAGGGGATCTTCCCAAAGTTTTTAAGCTTTTTAAAGGGGCATTACAGACATTATCAAGAATTTTTCTGGATCCCTTACCTACGCCCATGCTTTACACTTACCTACATTGCATCACAATTCCCATTTTGTTAACCATTTGAAAAGATCCTTTTGGAATAACTTATAGTTATTTATTATTTCAATTTATATCCCCAACATGCTTCAGCAACAATTAAAAGTGTGAAATCCAAACCATGCTATTAAGTTATTTAAAACTTGGTTTTTCAAACCACAAATTCTGTTCTTTAAAAAACTGCAAAATCCCAACAACAGCAACAGACTCCAACAAAACATTGTGTTGAGTCCAGAGGGGGCGGGAATCATATTTCCTTCAAATGTGGTTTTAATGGACATTCTCAGTCTAAACTGAGGAGGCCTGATGAACTTCCCAAGGAAATAATTCTATCAATTCTGTACCACCAAGAGTGTATTCCAAGCTTCTTCAACCTCGGCCCTCCATATGTTTTGAGACTACAATTCCCATCATCCCTGACCACTGGTCCTGCTAGCTAGGGATCATGGGAGTTGTAGGCCAAAAACATCTGGTGGGCCGAGGTTGAGGAATCCTGGTATATTCTGTCTATGCTGGTCACCCTAAGCCAGGGGTTGTCAACCTGGTCCCTACCACCCAATAGTGGGCGTTTCAGGATTCTAGGTGGGCAGTAGGGGGTTCTACAGCACAAGCTGAATCCTCCTTCCATCAGTACTGGGGGGCGGTAAGGAAATTTTACCATCCAGAAAGATGCATTAGTGGGCAGTAGGTATAAAAAGGTTGACTACCCCTGCCCTAAGCTAACAAACTCAGAGCAGGATGCCGTGCATTGCTCTTCAAACGTTCATGTGGAAGAAGATGCCACAATTCTTTAAAAGTCAAAAACAGCTATTCAACTTGTGCCTAGAAATTAATCAGCCAGTGTATATATAATTTAAACACAAATGTTACATGCTCTTATGCCCTATCCTGCACTATGAAGTGATTTGATGAAGTTTCTGGATAGCCTTAGGTGACATCACCCCAAAGAAGAAGAAGAAGAGGAAGAAGAGGAAGAAGAGGAAGAAGAAGAGGAGGAGTTTGGATTTGATATCCCGCTTTATCACTAAGCGGCTAACAATCTCCTTTCCCTTCCTCCCCCACAACAAACATGCTGTGAGGTGAGTGAGGCTGAGAGACTTCAGAGAAGTGTGACTAGCCCAAGGTCACCCAGCAGCTGCGAGTGGAGGAGCAGGGAAGCGAACCCGGTTCACCAGATTACGAGTCCACTTCTCTTAACCACTACACCACACTGGCCATGTGGTATAATACCCATGCCATTTAAAATAGGCTGCCAAGGTATTTATGACAGCAGCTACATCCCCTTTCTCCAGGAATGTCCACAGCTTGATATATCATCTGAACCTGACAAAAAGTGATCTTGGCCACAGACACCATGCAGGAATTCAAAAGATTTCCAGATCCTGCAGAACAGGCAACACTGTGCAGGTACACTTTAAGGGGTAATTGCAACCACATCCAGAATGCAATACACCAACAACTAACTCAGTCAAACCGTCCACTGTTAACATTTACATCATGCCTGAACAGAGTTTCTGTTGCTGACTCCAGATAGCCATGCAAGGCTTTCAGTGCTTCATCCAGTTCAGATAAATGGAGAAAATAGTGCTGAATGTCAAAGGAATATTGACATTGCCACAGTCCAAACCTCTAGGAAACCTTCCCAAGCAATTTCACCTGAACGTTGGTGAACATGGGAGACAAGCAAAATCTAGTGGCACAAACAGGACATATTTAATGGGATGCATCAGCAGCCGTCCTCAAGGAACACTGATCTAAACCAAGGTAATTTACATCGTTCTTTTAAATGACAAAGAAAAAAGGGATTGTTTTAGAATAACTGTATCAAAATCGAATTTCCATCTTTCATGTATGCCCAGAAAAGCATGCATACTAATTGGTTGCTCATAATACATATCTGTTTGCAACTAAACAGAGCCTTCATACTATCCAGAAAAAGAATATTCCAGTCATGTAGCTCACATGACATTTTACTAAGAATTTTATGTATGCCCTGGTGAGCAATTGTGAAATTAAGGAATGCTGTCTGGCTCACCTTCCAGGATCTGTCCAAAGGGAGCACAATTCTCTTCAAAGAGCCTAGAAATGAATCAGCGAGGGTGGTATATATTATTGAACACATGTGTGTTTGGATGATGGTATGGAGGGAAAGAGTATCTATGTGACTGCATGAACCTGGGTGACAGAAAGAGTAGGGGAAGGGAATTGATTGAGAACTAATTTAACAATAAGTTATTTGGGTGTGATTTTGGGGGGGGCTGATTTTTTGGGGGGGACTGATTTTTTGGGGGAATGTTTCTATTATATAATAATAGATCTGCTATTACATTATATATTTTCTTGTGTGTGAGCTGGTATGTTATAGCATCATGTAATATGCACAACTCACTGGATATGAGTGCTCACTGGAAGGACAGATCCTGAAGCTGAGGCTCCAATACTTTGGCCACCTCATGAGAAGAGAAGACTCTCTGGAAAAAACCTCAGATGTTGGGAAAGATGAAGGGCACAAGGAAAAGGGGATGACAGAGCCTTACCTAAGAAACCAGAGGCCTTCCTCCTGGGCATGGTGGACCAGAGAGTGCTTAAGAAGGACAGAACTTTTTTTATGTACGCTACTACAGCAGCAAGGATCCTGATTGCAAAACATTGGAAGACACAAGATTTACCCACACTGGAGGAATGGCACACGCAGTTGATGGACTACATGGAACTGGCCGAAATGACTGGCAGAATCCGAGACTTGGGAGAAGAAACAATTGAGGAGGACTGGAAAAAAATTAAAGACTATTTGGAAAAACATTATAAGTTGTATGAATGTTAAAAAACGCACCTTTTAGGAAATTCTAGCTTCAGTAATGTTAAATTAAAGAAATGGAAATTAAGGTACAAGAAGTCAGAGATAGAATAATGAAACAACTTTATTGTGTTAAAATGAAAACGTACATGATTTGGGTCATAATATATTTGAAATTGGGTAACATGATAAAATGGAAGATACAATAAGTATTGAAACAAGTTAACAAATTGCAGATGTTATGTATCACAGAGAATGCAGGGTTGGGAGGACGCGGGGAAGTCCAGTAGATTTGGAAAAAAGAACAAGAAAATTTGTAACTTTCTTTTTCTACTTTTATAATATGCTCTTTATTCTTTTTTCTGTATTTCATAAAACCAATAAAAAATATTATAAAAAAAAAGACAGAGGACTAGGTGGTTGAACAGCGTTATAGAAGCGACCAACATGAATTTGATGACATTCCAGGAGGCAGTAGAAGACAGGAGTGCCTGGCGTGCTCTGGTCCATGGGGTCATGAAGAGTCGGACATGGCTAATCGACTAAACAACAACAATATGCACAAACAAAATTCTACACACACAGTTATTTCAGGGGCCCCAATAGTACAAAATTCCTGGATACAGCCCTGCCTCTGGGGCAATCACAGCAAGCCGGAAAAGCTTCGCCAGCCCTGAAGTTTTCCCACATTCCTTCATGAACAACATGCTTCATTGACAGGAATTCCCTGAAAAACTGCATGTGAGAGAAAGTGCAGGGGGAGGTAGCATCTACAACTTGCCAATTCCCTGTTTCAGTGATCAGGGTAGTTAGTTGTGTTAGCCAAACATTCTCTGACGGTCATCTGGGAATCATCTATAACAGTGGTTCCCAACTAGCTAATTACTGAGGACCCCCTACTTTTCAAAAGCTAAGCCACCGATTCCCTACTTTTGAAAAGTTTGACAACTCTATGGCAGTTACCTCTGCAAAGCAATTTTTTGAACAAAATACGGGGTAGCCCCTAATAAGTGAAGGATTTTAGGTATAATAAAAAAAAACAGACCAGGGCTGAGAGATACAGTGGTATGTTGGGTTACATACGCTTCAGGTTACAGACTCCGCTTACCCAGAAATAGTACCTCGGGTTAAGAACTTTGCTTCAGGATGAGAATAGAAATCGTGCTCTGGCGGTGCGGCAGCAGCCGGAGGCCCCATTAGCTAAAGTGGTGCTTCAGGTTAAGAACAGTTTCAGGTTAAGAACGGACCTCCAGAATGAATTGAGTACTTAACCCGAGGTACCACTGTATCTGGTTTTCAATATTGTGATATATCAGCAGCAAAGCATCACAATATTCCGATATATCACGATGGATGAAATTGGACATCAGGTGTGGGGATGAGGGAAGGAAAAGCCACAGAGATCTGGTGGGTGGGGAGACATGAGGAAGTGGAGTCTCCTCCACTGCGTGATTTGAGTGGGAGGTAATGGGGATGGGGGGTGCATTAGGCTGCCATCAGTGGGGCTGCCAGCAAAGATGCACATTAGGGGTGCCAACCTGCCCCCCACATTGGGATGGGGGACCCCCTGGGTGCATTCCGTGGGTCCTGGGGTCCCCTGACCCCCTAATTGGGAACCACTGATCCATATCCATCTGTGAGTGGAGAAAAGTAATTCTAAGAGGTCCACCAACTTGCAAGGACAGCAACAACCCACCTTCCCTGGACTGTGTCTGTGATTTATTTGTAGGCGAGCTGACATCACCCACCCAACCAAAGAGACCATTCTCCTAGCCAGTGCATAACAAGAAATCCAAAGCAAGTCTTTTTTTTTATAAAGAAAATATTTTAGAGGATTTGCTTAAAAGCCCGAGCAGATCTACATACTTAGTTTCATGACCGAGGAGCCAAAATCATCCATTTCAAAATAGAACAAGTGGAGTTTGCAACAAAAGTGTAGAATGCTCCTCCTCAGGGTACTTCATTTCCCATTTCTCCTGGTTTTTCCATTTCACTCTTGACCTCTTTCAATCAACCATCATTTTTAGTTCACTGAGCATGCTCAGTTCTCAATGGGCTGTTCTCTCCCCCGCCCCTGCTTTTAGGGTCTTTTAAAATGTATTTCTGCAAGCTGTGGAGTTGCCCCAAGCCAGCTGATACCTGCTTCTTATGCATGGATGGTGTTGTTTTGGCTACATAATCAATGACACTTGCTTCTGAAGATCACAAATAGGAGGAATATTTAAATGTGCACTTCCAAATGCTGTAAAAATTGACAGCACTGAATATTAGGGTTGCCACCTGTGCTCTGGCAAAATACAGGACAGGACAGGGGCCGTTGGTGGACGATTTCTTTTTTTTCATCTGGTGCTGAAGTGACTTCAAAGCAACTCACCACAATCTATTGCTGCCTAACGGGATGGACCCTCTGGAATTTGTGACACATGCATGTCCGCGCGCACAGACATCTCTGTGCTTGGGTACCCAGAGATTAAATACAAGACTTTTCATACACCCTTTTCAAGCACATGTACTTGGCAGAGAGAGCGAAGACCTGAAATACAGGACAAAACTATCAATACAGGAGAGGTTGCATTTTACACTGGAATACGGAACAATCCCGTATTATACAGGACAGGTGGCACCTCTATGTGAACATAAAGGAAATCATACATTATGCGGGGATGGGGGAAGCATAGCAAAACTGTGACTGGTTAAAACAGGGGCAAAGCATTTTCACTCTTACTCAGCTCCTGAGAGACATCTGATCACACAATACTTGCAATTAAGGCTAAATTCACAGGAACATTAGGTACTTTCTGCAAGGGCTATGCAGGAAGGAGAAGCATATATCTGTGATGTCCACACAGTTGATAAATACAACTGCATAGCTTTCCTCCTCACTCAGAATGATCACAGTGAGTGAACTCATGATGTAGAGATACCCCAGTTCTTCTTGGCTTTGACTCCTGCTGAGCAAACAGCCAACGCATTGCTTCCTCTGGCAACATGTCCATAACATTCACATTAACTCTTTTATAAGGAGGACTACAGACTCCTGTTCCTTCTCTACTATGCTCTCAGGATCATTAATGAAATAGTTTTCAACGTTCTCAGATCTGGGACACACATTTAGCCTAAACATGCATTTGGGGATCAATTTCTTTCTCTTTTTTTAGCCATATATTTGCAGGGTGGACCAACGAGCTAAAACATATTAAGGATCAAAGGTGCATTCCCTAAACAGAGGTCACTGCTTACCTGTAACTGGTTTAAATCAAAAGACTGATAACATTGGGTGGGTAAGTAAAACTGAAGGTTCATGGCATAATGACAGAGGCATTGTGAAAGTAATACAGTGACCCGAAAAAGGCAAGGGATGCTCAATAGCTGTTATATAAAGACTGAATAATAATACTAAAATAGTATTTAAAACTGGTGATGTAGAGGCACAGACAAACATTTGGAGAATGTCTCCAAAAATGAGCTAAGTTAGCAAAGCATCACTGAAGTTACTAAATAGTATACCACTAAGCCCGATCTTACACGAACTATTTATGCACACACCACACAGGTCACGACAGTGCAAACCCAGCTTCACACCACAACTTGCTCAATGGAAAATGACCGTAGTGTCATTGTTAACAGCACTGCTTCTGGCATGCCAGAATAACAGCCATGTATGTTGCTCTAGCCAACATCCTTAGCTTTAGGGCATTAGTGAAACATTCTGAATCTTCTAAATGTAAAGAATAAAGGAGTTGAGGATTGTAGTTTAGTAAATGCAGCACAAAGGAGACGCTTGCAGCATCAGACCAAAGGGCCCATGGAGTCCAACATCCTGCTTCCTCCAGCAGCCAGCCAGATGTCTCTTGGAAGGCTGCAAGCAGGCAATAGCCTCCCCCAACCCAGTGCTCCTTAGCAACTGGTGTTCACGAACATAACTGCTTCTGAAACTGGAGTTTCCATATACCTGTCATGGCAAATATCCACCCAAGAAAATGCACAATAAAACAGCTCTAAAGATGCATTCACCTAGGGAAGAAATTTAGTGCACAACCTCTCTGCCACCAACTGAAAGCTATCCGTTTTCATTCTGGAGTGATCAGAGCATTTTACACAGTCAAAAGAATGCACTATTATTGTAAAAACTTTGCTCAAGCATCTGAATGCAAGAACAATCCCAGCACATCTACATTTTGAATCTGAATGGAACACAAAAAAGTACATTAAAACCAAAGAGGGTTGAAAAGGGCCTAGCAAACAAAACAAAGTATATGTGGCATAGCATGTTTGTTTTTTATTTAAATCAGGACCTGTGAGCCTCAGAAATAAAGGGGACAGGCAATGAGGAATGTCTGTATTTAATAAAACAATTCCATGGTGCTCTCAGTCCATGCTGCTTTGTTGCTAAACATTGTATACAGGTGCAAAGTTTCACTTTTTAAACAATTATTTTCTACAATGTCAAAATAATAATACTAACACCCCTCTTTCCCTACCCACCGAATGATGGTGATCGATGCTTACTAAATGGTGATTACATATTGCTATTTATTGACTTTATTTCATATACATTCCTAAGAATTTGGGTTGGGGGGTCAATGACACCTTTCTAAGCTCAGAAGTCTGAGAAGGAGCCCTGATTTAGGTGTATATCTACCATTTCACGCCACCAGACAGTTATCAATTCCTAGTATTATATAATGTATAATAGAAGGTAGAGGGATAGGAGAAGTCTTGTTAGTCAAAAGAAAGAAGAAGGAAACAGGTTTAACTTTTACAGCAGTTGGCACAAACCTAGAATAAAGTTAGCCATTAAAATGCACAAAAACTGCTTAATTCCTGCCATCCAGCCTGTCATTTCCCTCCCCTTTCCATTTTACACAGTGCAACGAACAAATCGAGAACATTGTGCTCTTCAGCAAACGTGTTTTAAAAAAAACCCAAAACATTTCGTACTCACCCTTTCCAGAAGAATTCAGCAATCCAGGCTCATAAGGGAGGGAGAAAAAGAGGGGGGTCAACTAAAAAAGGGGGGGACTGAGGGAGGGGGGGACAAACACGAAAAAAGACACAAGGAAGACAAACAAGAGTCTCTCCAAGGAAAGGGCAGGAAAGGGGGGTAAGATCCGAAGAGTGGGAAGGGGCGACCCAGGCTGGCCAGGAGCGAGAGGCATGCGCCCCCTCCCCCCGAAAGGTGCTGAAGGGGCCTTTTTATCTTTATTTTCTTGGTCTATCCCATCCCTTTGCAGCGCAGCCTCTGCCAAGGACCTCCGAGCCAGGGAGGGAAGTTGGCACTGCAGCGGCAGAGGAGGATGTGACACTGTAGCGAGTGCAAGCAGCTAGCCATGTATCAGCAGCGAGGGAGAGAGGGAGGAGGAGGGAGGAGGAAGAGGAAAGAGGAGGCGGAGGAGGAGGCGACGCCGGCGAGAACGGGAGGAGGGCTGGCGGGACCCGGAGCAGGAGGAGCCCCGGCCCGCCGCCGCCGCCGTCTCAGCGCCCCCGCGCGCGAGGCATGTCTGGGGACACGGGGAGGAGGAGGAGGAGGCGGCTGGCGCGGCCCCGGGGGCGAAGAGAGACCTCTGAGGCCAGGCACCCAGGCGGCGTGGGGGGAGCCTATGCCCGAGCCAGCGGGCACGGAGAGGCAGCCCTGCCCAGCGCCAGGGCCGGGCAAGCGAGCGAGCCTTGGGTGCCTGGCTCCTCAGCGGAGTCTCCTGGGCACTGAGGAAAGAGAAGGGGCGTGAGAGAGAGAGAGAGAGAGAGAGAGAGAGAGAGAGAGAGAGACTGTGAGGGAGAGAGGGAGCCTTGCTCCCCCCCCTCCGCTCTGTTTCTTCCCCCAGTCTGGGCAAAGTGGGCCAATGCCGTGTGGGGAATTGCATGATAGGCAAGGAGAGACCGGCCAATCAAGGGGTGAGGAGGGGAGGCTGGTCAGGCTTTGCCCCGCCCTCTACGAGAGGCGTCGTAGAAGCATGGGATGGGGTGGAGTTGGGGGGCACCCGGGGGTCATCTAGTCCATCCCCTGGGGAGTCGAAGCTAGATCGTGGAATTGTAGGGCTGGAGGCTCCTCTCATTCAGTCCCCCTGCAATGCAGGAGTCTCAACGAACGTCTCCACTGGCAAATGGTCCCCCAACTTTGGTTTCCAAGCCTTGAGGGGAAGGAGAGTCCAGCGCTTCTCACGGGAGTCCGTTCCACTGCCGAGCAGCTCTGACTGCCAGACGGTTGCATTGGAGCTACTGGGTGAAGCAGAATGGAGATACGCTGTGTGTTGAAATGGTCCTCCCCCTCCTGAGGGGGTGGGCACAGGAAAAGAGGGGCAAGGGGCACCTGAGGGCTGAGCCAGCCCCATGCATGCCCACTTTTGTTTGTATGTTTAGTCGTTTAGTCGCATCTAGAAGCAAACATAACCAATGATGGCACATCTGTGCGCGCGTCGCTTTTCGCCGCTTCTGCGTATGCACGTGACGTCATTTTGAGCGTCTGCGCAAGCAGCGAAACCCAGAAGTAACGCGCTCCGTTACTTCTGGGTTGCCGTGGAGCACAACTCAAATGCTCTCATCCCAAAGCACATTCAACCCGAGGTATGACTGTATTGCCAACATTGCCTTCCCATATAAAAGGCAGCCACATTTTGCTTTCACTTTTGTTGTTATTATTTTGCAGCAGAGCCAAATTAGCCTCACAAAATAAGCAGGAGTGCACTTAATTCTCAGGCCCACCACTTCTGGGAATGCCCCTGTGCTAATTAACCAGAGCATTTGATGGTTAAGCATCTGAACTTGCAGAATTCCCATGCTAGCAAATTCTATCGTTTTGCTTTCATGAAATGAGATAATAAGCGCAATGCAGGCCTAGAAATATGTTTACCAAGACTAGCTACTAAAGTGGTGTGTGAATATTACAGAGAAACTACAGGTTCTGTAATGGTAACTGCTGTTGTGGTTGAGTTAATATATGAACAACCCCTTTGGGGAAAAGAGATTGAATTTTCTTAGCAGTGGTGAAAGTGGATTCCATCTTCTGCTAGAATCATAGTGTAAGTGCTTTGTAGGAATGACTTATAAGTTTTGTCTGTGATATTCCATCCGTTCCTTCTGCTTTCACCCTGGGAAGAGGAACATAGGTAGCTGCCTTTTACTGAGTCAAACCCTTGGTCCATCTTAGCTCAGAATTGTCTACACTGGCAAGGGCTCTCCAGAGTTTATGACAGGGGTGTCTCCCACCCCTGCCAGGAGACACAGGATTAAAACTAGGACCTTCTGCAGGCAATGCAAATGGTCTATCGCTGAGCTATATCCCTTCCCCAGTCTTTTCCAACTGGAAAGTGTGCGTAGGCACAGGATGAGGGTGGTTTAATCAGCCTGATTTTCATTGCCTGGAGAGCCCTAGAACATGTGAAGAAAACAGTAATGATGATGCCTCTAAACTTTGTTGTTGTTTAGTCGTGTCCGACTCTTCGTGACCCCCTGGACCAGAGCACGCCAGGCACTCCTGTCTTCCACTGCCTCCCGCAGTTTAGTCAAACTCATGCTGGTAGCTTTGAGAACACTGTCCAACCATCTCGTCCTCTGTCGTCCCCTTCTCCTTGTGCCCTCCATCTTTCCCAACATCAGGGTCTTTTCCAGGGAGTCTTCTCTTCTCATGAGGTGGCCAAAGTATTGGAGCCTCAGCTTCAGGATCTGTCCTTCCAGTGAGCACTCAGGGCTGATTTCCTTCAGAAGGGATAGGTTTGATCTTCTTGCAGTCCATGGGACTCTCAAGAGTCTCCTCCAGCACCATAATTCAAAAGCATCCATTCTTCGGTGATCAGCCTTTTTTATGGTCCAGCTCTAAACTAACCCTAACTGCACCTGGGCTGCTGTCAGACAGCCTATTTACTGACCGCTCATTCTGATTTGTTTGCGGGGAGGGTAGACCATGCTACATCAATCAAATGCTGACCGACACTTTTCAGAGCATTACCTTGTCACTTATCGCAAGAAATCTGATCTTTTGTGGAAGGAGTTTTGTTGTGCAAGAACTCCAATCAACTTCAATTGCTCAACCTAAATTGAGAGCCAGTGTGGTGTAGTGGTTAAGAGCAGTAGACTCGTGATCTGGTGAACCAGGTTCGATTCCATGCTCCTCCACATGCAGCCGCTGGGTGACCTTGGGCTATTCACACTTCTCTAAGTCTCTCAGCCTCACTCACCTCACAGCATGTTTGTTGGGGGGGAGGGAAAGGAGAATGTTAGCTGCTTTGAGACTCCTTAGGGTAGTGATAAAGCGGGATATCAAATCCAAACTCTTCTTCTTCATCATCAGTATGTGACTGTATCCCACTCCCAAGTAGTGACAGTTCGAGAGCATTCCCCATCCTCTGGTCCTCTCCAGATGACTTATTTATCCATCATCCATCCTAGTTTGCATTCACAAAGCTTACACGGTGGTTTGTTTTGCTTGCAGGGTGGTTATACGACAATGAGCGTTCATCCAGCATCCATCCTGATTTTATTGTGTGGTGTTTTCACATCTTCCTGTTAGTTAGTCATTCATTCTTGCCACACTCTTCAATGCATTTCCTTATCACTTCCAAAAATTCTAGGTTCTTTTTAAAGTGTGTTTTTTGTGCTAGGGTGACAGAGCCCTTTAATCCACTTTAAATGTGGAAACTTAGGGTGTGTACACACAGCAGTTTAAAATGGATTTGATGTATCTCACATGTGCATATTTTTTTGCATCCTCCACCTGATGCAATCCTCATGCAAGGGGCAGCCTGCATTTTCCCCAAGTTAATTCAGATTTCCCTACTCTGCGGATAATCCAATAAGGGAGGGAAACTGACATAAAATTGCACATTACCGAAGTGTGGATGTTTTCACCATACCTTCTGTTTCCATTTGGTCCTCTCCTGAGTATCACCTAGTTATTCTGTTTCCATCAGACCACAGAAAAGGATATACCAGTAGCCTGTTTATTTCCACAAGTGGTTGCTGAATGTATCTTCACATTATTATTATTATTATTATTATTATTATTATTATTATTATTATTATTTTGTTTTCAAAAGAGCAGTTTTGCACAGAACTGCTCTTGTGCAAAGCAGCTTTTTAAAAAAGAATAATACTGCTTATGGAACTTCTGATGAGAAGGGCAGTAGCAATTGAAAGGACAGGACAACCACACATAGTGTGAATACGTCCTATGGAGCACTGCCCACTAGTGTGGAGGGGAAGAACAGATTTCAGCTGAAAATGCTCATCTGTGACAAAAGTGCACAAAAGCATACATGAAACAATCAGGTCTGTCCAGCCGTGTGCACATTAATGCCCAGGTGTGTACACAGCCCATAAACCATTTTGTTTGTGCTTGAGTCCCTCCTACAAAATAGTCGCTGGCTAGGGGCACCCTCTGTGACTGAAGGATTAGAAGAAGTACGGTTAGCAGGGCTTTTTTCCAGCTGGAACTTGCCAGAACTGTTTCCGCACTTTTCAGGTGGGCGCCACCACCATTCCAAGAGAACGAGAGAGGTGTTCGTATGATGAGTTCTGGCACCTCTTTTTCTAGAAAAATAGCACTGACTGTTAGGATAAGGTAAAGGTAAACTTGACCATTAGGTTCGGTTGCGGACGACTTTGGGGTTGCGGCGCTCATCTCGCTTTACTGGCCGAGGGAGCCGGCGTACAGCTTTCGGATCATGTGGCCAGCATGACTAAGTCGCTTCTGGCGAACCAGAGCAGCGCACGGAAACACGTTTACCTTCCCACCGGAGCGGTACCTATTTATCTACTTGCACTTTGACGTGCTTTCAAACTGCTAGGTTGGCAGGAGCAGGGACTGAGCAATGGGAGCTCAACCCGTCACGGGGATTCGAACCGCTGACCTTCTGATCAGCAAGTCCTAGGCTCTGTGGTGTTGGATAGATGGAGCTTATTTGTTTGTTCGCTTGCTCTGAAATCTTGGTATCCGTCTTTTGGCAAGTTAAGCACTGAGGATGCAGAAAAAGATTTACTAGGTGAGAAAGGAGACGCAAAAAAGAAAAAGCACATGCCCGGTTTTTGAAAAGCAAAATGGAATAAGAAAGCAGGTCGCCTGCACTGAAGTCAGAAAACAAGCACTTCCAGGGAACTAGAGAGGATTGCCAGAAGGGGACGGAAGTGGTCGGCCTTGGAAATGGAGAGGGTCGACAGGGGGACGGAATCGCCTGTCATGAAGAGAAAGTGGGCTGTCTCCAAGCCTGCAGTAGCTTGGGAGGCCTGAGGGAAGGGAGCGCTAGTAAAGTGTGCTTCAGAGAGCAGGCAGTGGGGGTGGGGGGAGTGTGTGGTTTTTCAGAGAGGGAACATTGGCAGGAAGGCTGCTCTTCCCAGCCAGAGCTCCCTGCTGCTTTCAGAGGAGGGGGGCCACACAGACCCTTCCTTGGCCTGTGAATTGCGAAGATATGTGGGATTTGTAATGGGCGTGCAGCAAGCGGCTTCCTAATTACTGGGATTGCACATTCTGGTAACGGATCTTGAAACGCTCATAATTTATTGCACATCTGTTCTATCTGATATATGTGGGCTGATTGCACCTAAGCTTAGAATGCCTAATTCTCAATATTCTCAATTTGTTGTCTTCTTCTTTTTATTAAAAACAACAAAACCAGGATTGCTACAAAGGAATGCACGGATCCATATATATTGTTATTAGCGTGCATTACAGAAATGGCAGCACAAGCCAATAATACTGGAACTACAGAAAGCTCAAGTTGATGCAAGTGTGAGATTGTAGCTTCGGAACACAAAGTGATGGACAAGTACCATTTATTGCTGATTTAGACATAAGCAATTACAACACAGCAAAAAAGTATCAAACTTTGTACAGACCCTCTGGGGGAAAAGGAGTGTAACTATACAAACACACAATAGAGAAAGGCCATTAATTAATAAGGCTAAAACATTGACTTACCTAATGCAGTTTAAAACAATGGGCTTAACAAATTCAGCTCTTGTCTTCCAAACGACCATAGCTAAGAGGGCTGCTCAATTAATAACACAGCTTTCTTTACCATCCATTGGATAAACACATTTCTTTCAGAGTGCTGATCTTAAACAAGTTTGCACACACATTGAACTTAATTGAATTGCACATCTTTATTTTTCCAGATTTTGCACCGCAACAGTGGAAACTTTGCTGATAGAGGGGAAAACTGCTTGTTGGTGATATTTATTGTCTCTGGACTTAAAGAGTTTTTATACACCTTCAGTTCCTCATCATTTGATCTCTCAACATTCTCACCTGGCTCTTGTCCCCCCTCCCCCTCCCCTCTACATCATCATATATATGTTCATAGGTATTACACATACACACACACACTTGATTACTTCAGCTGTGTTAATGGCAGGGGTGCCAACTTAAATGAAATACGGGGGGAGGGGGAACTGGTAAGCCCCACCCTGCATAATCAATCACAAGACGCAGCACACGCACACCATTTGAATGGCAGTGCCCATAAACTTGGTGGGGGGCGGCCCCTTCAGTATATTATTGTTGGAGGGGAAGTGAAGAGATCTCAACCCCTAGGAGTTGGCTTCTATGGTTAATGGGCCTTCAGAGGTCTAACTCGTACTTTGACGTGCTTTTGAACTGCTAGGTTGGCAGGAGCAGGGACCAAGCAACGGGAGCTCACCCCATCGCGGGGATTCGAACTGCCGACTTTCTGATCGGCAAACTCTAGGCTCTGTGGTTTAGACCACAGCGCCACCTGCGTCCCTAGAGACTTCTGCGTTAAACAAATACAAATTCTATAAACATGGAGGAGAAAAACAGGAGAAAGTGACTTGACAAAGATTGAAGCACCAATAGTGAGTTTTCTAGATAGACCCTTCAACAAATCTTGGGCAGAAGCCTTAACTGCAGATTTCTTAAGGGCTGTATTCCAACAATAGCAATCAAACCCCCTTTACATTTAGCTCCAGTGATTCTGGACGGGCCTGTAAAGTAGATGTTTAGTGAGTGGCATGAGATGTTCCCTTTTTTGCTCTTCACTCTGTGAAGCATTTGAGGGCTGGCCACAATCTCAGCGGGAAGAAAAAAGGGCAGGCGGGCGGACATTGTGGGGACCTTTACCAGCTGAGAAAGAAACAGTGAGCAGCATCCAGCTGCCAAGTGGCCTCACAGTGCCGCAGCTGCTTGTCTCTGCTAAATATAAAGCTCTAGCTATCAGGGGCAGGGGGACTGGCTGGGGAAAGTTTGGCATGAAATGGCAAAAGGTTTTGAATCCTGCACCAAATCCTCTTGGCTGGGCCAGGGGTTTGGGGAGGCATGCTCAGAAGGGAACAGCAACATTTTCTAGAGGTTGAGAGAAGGACTGCCAAATTTTGGGTTTCCCAAATTCTGGCACTAAGGTGGAGCCAAGGAATGGAGAATGGATGGAGCCCATCAGAAAGAGAACAAAGAACAGGTGCTTTCTCTGTGTGCCTGTGGCTGGCAGGTACACTGGACAGAAGTGGGCTCCTGCCTTCACTAAATGTTCATCACCCTTAAAATTCACATCCTCTGCACTGAAGTGGGAAACCTTTTCAACCTAAGTGGGCTTGATCCTGAGGCCACCCACCCATTATGTAAATCCCTTTAGGGCCTACAACCATCCCCATAATTCACGAAACTTTGCACAAATTACTCTCATGGTTTTTAATCAGCATAAAGAAATGACTGTTTATTCTGTTTATCATTTTGACATTCAGTGCACTGAAAGAACATGAAGATTTACAGTACACACATAATGCAACTTGCCTTGCTAACTATCACCTGTCACTTTTTATTTACATTTATCACCGCCTGACTGCAGACAAAATAGAGCCTCTTTGTAAAGCTAACCATAGCTTTTGATATCTCCTAATGATGAGTTTCTAACTAATTACCCATTTCTAGCAATTTTATATGTGTATGTGCTGGAAGAACGAAACAGGTCATTCTGTTGTGCTTTGCCAAATGATGAAGGGCTCTCACATTCTGGGCTCCTGCAAATAGCTCCCAGCATCCCTGTCTATTGGCTGTGCAGCTTCTGAAAGTCCACAAGATCCTAATTCCTGCTGTATTCCCTACACCAGAGTGGTCCAACGTGCAGCCCAACGGCTTTTTTTGGTAGCCCTCCGCAACACTGGACGCCGCTCTGCAGCCCTTGCGCTTCCTTCCCAAAGCCTGGTAAGGGAGATGCTGGGCTTTGGGAAGGAGATGTGAGACTGTGACAGGGTCAACGCTTTCACAGCTCTGGGAAGGGGGTGGGGAGGGTTCTACCAGCCTGCCAAAGCCTCATGCCTCCTTCCCAAAACCTGGTGCCTCTTCTGAGCTGTCTTCTTCTGACCCCCTGTTCCCTTCACACAGCTACAGCTCCCAGGATGGTTTAATAATCCATCTCTCTTCCAAGGAAACTCAGATTTAGATGAATGGCTTCAGAGCTATATCTAAACATTAAATTTAGGCTATGTAGATATTAGTGGTTAAAAACACAGCAAAGTTGTTTGAAGTCACTTTTTTATGTTGCCGTGCAAACTAGTGATGGGGCAGTTAAGCTGCCATCCAACATACATTACCTGATTTGTGTCTATTCACTGAATCCACCTGTCCATATGCAACAGCTGCCTCAAATGTACACACCTCAGCTTAACCATGGCTTTCATTTTCAAATCAGATGGAAGCTGGTTTGAGGGAAAACATGCCAATTAGCTGTATTTCTCAAGAAACTACAGAATACAGTGGTACCTTGGGTTACATACGCTTCAGGTTACATACGCTTCAGGTTACAGACTCCGCTAACCCAGAAATAGTGTTCCAGGTTAAGAACTTTGCTTCAGGATGAGAACAGAAATCGTGCTCTGGCGGCAGCAGGAGGCCCCATTAGCTAAAGTGGTGCTTCAGGTTAAGAACAGTTTCAGGTTAAGAACGGACCTCCGGAATGAACTAAGTACGGTACTTAACCCGAGGTACCACTGTACAGCTGGGTTGTGCCTAATGTCACTCTGCTTCAGACGTCAGCAGTGTGAGCACATTGGACCCAGAATAAACGGAAATATTCACACAGCGTCCAAACTCAGACATTGTGTGCAGAGCTTGCTTTTCTCCTCACAACACCATTTGTTCTGAGAGTTAAAAGGGGAGTGTCTTTTCCCTTTTATGACAATTCGAATTCTACTGTGTTTTGCTTTTTGAATTTAAAAACAAAGGACCACACTGCTGTTTGAACTGGAGAAGGCATTTTAAGGGCAAAGAGGGATAGGACCCTCCAAGAAGCCAAACGCTTCCTGACGACACCACCTGGGCAGCCAGTGGTTTACCTCCAGTATTCTCCTCTCTCTTCCTGGGCCGCGACCTTCAACAGGAAGGAGTTATGAAAAGACTACCTGTGCCCCAAGGATCTTCAGCTATCTGCCCAGAGTCTCATAATCCCATCAGTCTTGCTGCTCCATGGCAGTCGACTCAGTTCTATCAAGAAACTCTGCACATTGTCCTGCCGGTCGAGCTGTGGGCCTCAAACTGCTGCGCCTTCTCTTTCAGCAAAACAACCAGCTTGCACTTGCTACAAGTGTACTGTTGCATGTTCTCTGGCAGAAGGACCAAAATGGCACAGGTGTCTTGGTCCTATGCACACCGAGAGACAATGCTCTAGGTCTCCCCTTTAAACTCCCCTGCTAAATGCCCGTACAAAAGCCCCTGTTTGCAGGCTCTGTTCATGAGCTCACAGAAGCTGCAATGGTCTCAGTTTGATTACTGCTGAGTTGCTGTACCTTCTTGTTAAACTGTTGTAGCCCTGGGGAAAGAAAGGGGTCTAACAAAACTTTGCTGAGGAGAGTATCTTTATCTGATGTAAGGCAGATGTTTAACCAGCATAGACGATATCTCACCTAGGTGACAGTCTCTACCTTGTGTTGACCTCCCTGTAAACACAAGGCTGCATAGGGTACACACCATGGGACAGTAAAAATCTTGAAGAGGAAAGCTGCTTGCACTCATTCTACTAACTGGGTAAACCCTGGCAGCCAGACTGGAATACCATAGAGCAACTGAGCTATAATTCTGGCGTTGAAGACTTTAAGGGCAGAAGGGATATGCGAATTACCTCTTGTTATGAAAAAATGCATTAGACATCTTACTGGCATTCACCTGGACCAGAACAGCCTATGATGGAATTTAATTCCCAGATAGTTGAATTCAAATACCTGCTGAAGGGTTTTCCACCAAATACCTAGCTATAGCTCTTGCGTGAATTCCCCAAAAAACATTATTTTGCTTTTGTCAAAGTTCATGCACAATTTCATGATTTGTTTTGGATCTTTGTGATGCCAATAAAAGATTTGATGATGATGATGACTACTGCTGGCTGTTAACTTTTCTCTCTGTTCACTTCAGTTCACTTTAGTGTTTTGAGATGAAAACACAAAATACATAAAATAAACAAACCAATGACAAACACCTTCCCCTCCCCCACAACAAACACAGTTAAAAGGCCCTGTCCATGTGCATCAAACAACACCAGAGTAGGGTGAGGATAAATAATAATAATAATAATAATAATAATAATAATAATAATAATAATAATAATAATTGATACCCCACCCATATGGCTGAGTTTCCCCAGCCAATCAAGTGTTAAAAACAATACAGCATTAAATATTAAAAACTTCCCTAAACAGGGCTGCCTTCAGATGTCTTTTAAAGAGAAGATAGCTGCTTATTTCCTTCACATCTGAAGGGAGGGTGTTCCGCAGGGTGGGCACCACTACTGAGAAGGCCCTCCGCCTGGTACCCTGTAACTTCACTTCTCGCAATGAGGGAATTGCCAGAAGGCCCTCGGTGCTGGAGCTCAGTCTCCGGGCTGAACGATGGGGGTGGAGACGCTCCTTCAGGTATACAGGACTGAGGCTCACAGCTCATAAACATTCTGATCACCTTTTCGGTTTTTAGTCTTGTGGTCCAGTACTTCCTAGGGGCTTGTTAGGGAGCAGTGCCAGGTCGCTCAAACCTGAGTCTTTTGTGTTGCATTCTAAATCTCTCTCTATTTTCTACTTTCCTCCTTGGTTTCAAACTTAAAAAATAAATAAAAATAATTACCTGGCTGCTCAGTGTGCTGCAAGGCACAGTACGGATGAGACCCCACCCAATATTTTAATTTGCTCAGACACTAAAAAGTGCATATAAATTAGCATATGTGAATTGTATGCAAATTCGTGCCAACTTGGGCATGTGCCCTGAGTCTCCTACTTATCTGGCAATGCTCCTGAGTCCAGTGTTGCTGCAGTCCTCCTGGTGACAAGAGACAGTTGCTCCTAGCGTTTGCCCTTCTTGGAGATTGAAACATAGAGGTAGGACAACAGTTCAGGCAAACAATTCAGACATCCTTCCTAGCTTTGCACAGTATGCTATGACCACTGTAACACCACTGCTGCAGCTTCTCCTTTGCTTTTATCTTGCCCCTGCTGCCACTTCTCAACTCTCAGATCCATACCTGCAGAATCCTGCCACCCACCTCACAGCAGGTAGAAGGGGCTCAAGAACTGCCCATCCGTTCTGGAAGCGGAGATGGCCTGCTGCCCACTTGGGTTACGTTTGATTCCCCTTAGATGGTTTATCATGAGGGATGGAGAGAAGGTGGCAGATTATTTAGAGAAGGGGTCAGCAACCTTTTTCAGCCGTGGGCTGGTCCACTGTCCCTCAGATCATTTTGGGGGGAAATTTAAACGAATTCCTATGCCCCACAAATAACCCAGAAATGCATTTTAAATAAAAGGACGCTTTCTACTCATGTAAAAACACTCTGATTCCCGGACCGTCTGCAGGCTGGACTGAGAAGGTGATTGGGCCGGATCTGGTCCCCGGGCCTTAGGTTGCCTACCCCTGATTTAGAGCATGAACCTTCAGGATTCATTGTGCACATCCCAGTCTTCCCTGGCCAGGATTTCCCCAACATCTCTAGTTACAACTAATTGACAGCAGAGGGAGCACAAGTGTAGTTAAGGCTTTTACAGCTGCTTTCTCCTCCTGTACAAGCATCCTCCTCTGGCGATTAAGACCTTTGGGTGGGATTCTGATCCAAGCTCTATCTCATGTGGAGCCTGGAAGGGCCATGATGGACCTAATCCAGCACCTCTCTTTCATCAGTGACCAACCAGATGACACTGCAAAGCCCAAAGCAGTAGTACCTCAGTGCAGCAGTACTTTTCCTGCTTCTTTTCCCCTGCGACTGGTATCCAGAGGCATGGAGGGAATATATATCCTTATGAAGTTGATGGACTATATGGAACTGGCGGAAATGACTGGCAGAATCCGAGACCAGGGAGAAGAGTCGGTGGAGGAAGATTGGAAGAAATGTAAAGACTATCTACAGAAACATTGTAAAATTAATGAATGTTAGAAGGATGTTGGAATGAAGTTATGTGGTCTTAGCAGAAATGGTATAAAGGTTTAGGAAAAAACAGACTGTAAATTGGTGAAAGGAGGGAAAGTAAAGTCACATTATATTAAGATAAATTACAGGACAAAAATTGGAAAAGATGGAAAGGATTTGCTGAAAGATGGAAAGGATTTGCTGAAAGGATTTGCTGAAACTAGAATACAAAAAAGGGAGGTGTGAGGAGGTCAATGAAACAAGCAAATGAAAGATAAGTTATGGGAAGATTTGCTGTGTTTTTAAATGGATTTTATTTTTCTGTTTTTTCTTCGTTCTTTTTCCTTTTTTTGTTTTTTCCTTATTGCGATGTGTTGTTTTGTTTTTGTTTAATATGGTGTTTTTACCTTTTCTTTTTGTAACCTTTAAAACTTTAATAAATATATATATATTTTTTTAAAGGAAATATATATCCTTACAAAAGTTGGGTGCCTGCCCCTTTCTCTGTTGAGCGGTGGAAAGACCCAGGTGGGGTCTGTGCTCCATGGAGAATTGAAGACGTGGCAGAGACTGCTGTGACTTTAAGAAATATGGTTTGTTCGCCCATTTACACCTTCAGTCTGCATGGAGGGAGTCCAGATCTTGCAGCATAGTCCAAGGCATCTCTGCCCTTAGCCCTGCAGCCAGCCTCTCCCAAAGATGGATCTAGGCTCTTCTTCCTCCTTCTTCCTCCCAGCACCCCTTGCCCCCTGTGGAGCAGTTTACCATGGCAACCTTCCAAATCCCCATCTCTGTTAACACCTGGGGCAAGGAGGAAGGAGTTCTCTTGTATTGTTAAAGGTAAAGGGACCCCTGACTGTTAAGTCCAGTTGTGAACGACTCTGGGGTTGCACACTCATCTCGCCTTACTGGCCGAGGGAGCTGGCGTTTGTTCATAGACAGCTTCCGGGTCATGTGGCCAGCATGACTAAGCCGCTTCTGGCGAAACCAGAGCAGCGCACGGAAACACGGTTTACCTTCCCGCCAGAGCGGTACCTATTTATCTACTTGCACTTTGATGTGCTTTCGAACTGCTAGGTTGGCAGGAGCAGGGACCAAACAACGGAAGCTCACCCCGTATGGCAGCCATATTTAAAGCACATTCAACACCATGCTAATACTTATGTCCAATGTGTCTCCCCCCACCCACAAGAGCCCATATGGGGGGCAGGAGGAGAGGAATTTTCTGCTGTGGCTCCCACTACTGCAACTCTTTAGTTGAATCTGGCCCATAATGTGTATACCAGTCTAATATGAATTGGTCGACTTTCTCCCCTGCAGCTGCATGCTTTCTTTTTTTCTTTGGCCAGCCTGACTCCCAGCTTTTCTCCGGATTCCCAGAGCTGATGCTTCTGAATTGCTCCTCTTTCATTCCCCCATTGAAAGGCTGCCACCAGCCCTGATCGTTGTTTTCCAGAACTGCATCATTTGCTCCAGCCCCATGGTTTTATAGCTCAATCAATATTTTGGTTGCTTCAAGCAAGACAGTGACTGTAAATTTTGCCTCAAGTGGTTTCAGGAGATACACACAGAGACATTTAGTTAGCATCAGCTAATGGAAGGATTTGTTGAGCACTTTTAATCCAGAAGGGTCTTTGGCTTGTAAGATGCTTATTTTACCTCTTACTTCAGAGCAGTCAACCACCAGAACACAATAGCTACAAATATCATTTATGCATGATTAATTCACTTTCTCTCCAACAGCAGCTAAAGTAAATGTCCTGAGCCCAATTCCTCTCCATTGTCCATCCCATAGAGAAGTTGTTTTCACCTAAACAAAGCTATCATGAAATGCTATCACATCTATGCCCTCAGACAGTGCTGTGCAGGTACACAAGCAGACCACACAAGGACAGAGGAATGGAATGGGAAGCAGTTTCTTCACCCACATATAAACACCAAAATGCATATTTCATTGTACTGTAGCAGAACGGATTCAAAAGCAGTGCTGTGTGCTGACACCAGAGTACTTTGGACTTCTGCCATATCACTTAATAAAGCTTCTTCAGGGCTATGGGCATTTATGTTGAGAAACACAAAACCCTCCTTAAAATAATATTTTGCATCAGATAACCAAAATTCAGCACCTGCAAAACAAATGTTTCCTGTGTCTCTGAATGAACTGAATGCCCATCTATTTCCTTAGTTTGCACACTTGTTTCTGCTTGTGATGGCCAAAGGTGTGAGCACAGCTAGTGTGTTCCTTTTGGTACCTCTGGAGCAGGCTTCCTCAACCTCCAGATGTTTTTGGCCTACAACTCCCATGATCCCTAGCTAGCAGGACCAATGGTCAGGGATGCTGGGAATTGTAGCCTCAAAACATCTGGAGGGCCGAGGTTGAGGAAGCCTGCTCTAGATCTGCTCGCAAGGATGAGCGTCACAGTTTGGTTCTTTGTGCAGAAAGCTACTTTCCCTCCTTGAAAGTGGACCAGCTGGTGATGGCGGATTAGGAGAAGTTATGTCACTCAGGGCAGCCTTCACCAACTTGGCACACTCCAGATGTTTTGAGTGAACAGGTGGTTGTGATATCTGCTTGCTAGGAAGGTCTGTAGCTTGTCATGGGATAACCTCTGCTGCCTCCCATGTTGTGATTGAGAGGGCTCCATTATGCAAGAAGAGGCTGACATGTAAAGCGCTTCCTTGTTGGAATGCCAATGTGTGGTTAGAATAATACTGTCACATTTCTCTACGTGCACAGGCAGAACATGCACAATAAGAAACACAGGACAGTACAAGGGACAGAAGTGAAAGTCTGGGTCTCCACTGGTCTGTATTACAGCTCAGCTTTGGCACTGAAATGAATCTGCTCACCCTGATAGATTATCTGAACCAAGAGGCGGCCAGGAAGAACTGGACTCGGCTCACTCTTTTCCAGCCATGCTTGATACCATTGATCTCAGCATCCTTCTGCAACATCTGTCTGGGTTGGGAGTGGGAGGTGCTGCTTACCGTTTTAGGTGTTCCTGTGAAATTGTTCAGAAATGAACAATTGAAACCAGTGCTTTTTTCGGGCGGGGGGGGGCATGGATGCAGGGGTACACATACCCCTAAACATTTTGTGAATCTGATGGCGGTTTCATTTCATTTCCCGGTGATTTTCTTGAGTCAAAATGAGAGTACCCCTAACCATTTTTTTTAAGAAAAAAAAAGCACTGATTGAAACAAACTGGGTCAATTCGCTTCATCCATTGCAAAGGAAGGAATTCCAGAGTTCTGAAATAGCTCTGAATGTCATATATTAATTCAGAACTTCATTCAGAGCCAATTTAACTTTTATTTTCCCCTCGAAAAGTCCAACTGGGGGTTAGAGGGAAAAGGGAGAGAGAGTAGAGGATGAGAAATCGAAAGCGTAAGCTACTCAGTCTTTACTCAAACACTTTTTGCAAAAGGGTCCAACTTTCTAATGCATCTCCTTTCCACATTTGCACCTTCTAACCATGTTGGAAAGGGGAGGGACTTGTGGAAGTCTATAAAAGTCAAAGCCCCATCCTCTCCCAGAATCCCTGGTCAAATCCTGAGGTCAGTGAATAAACCAGACTGCTGTTGGCTGGTGTGGGATTGCTTCTTCTAGATAAACACTTCCCCATATGTGAATGGATTGGTTACTCAGGGATTATGGAAATTACTCTGCACATCCTCAGCGGCATTCAGCCTCACCTATTATTATTTTGTACGCTCCAGATTTGAGCCTTGCACTGAATGAAAGTTGAAATAGATTTGAGTTAGTCTCCAATAAACTCAGGGCTCATCCACCCATGAGGCAAGGTCACCTCTGGTGGCAGAATCCACTGGGGCAGCTGATGTTGATCTTTCCCCCCACTTATTCCTGATGCAGATCTTCTCTCTCTGGTGGGGAGGGAGACACGATTTTGGGGGCCTGATACAATAGTGGTCTCCTATAGATAGACACTAACATTTCACACATGTATACTCATCAGTGCACGACTTCAATCTCAGGAGATGACTTGTTGTATCTCTATCAGGGATATATTATTACAGATAAAACTATCTGCTCACATCACCTCATGTGAAATGCTTTCGAGGGAGCCAAGTCACACATTAAAGGTAAAGGGACCCCTGACCATTAGGTCCAATCGAGGGAGCCGGCGTACAGCTTCCGGGTCATGTGGCCAGCATGACTAAGCCGCTTCTGGTGAACCAGAGCAGCACACAGAAATGCTGTTTACCTTCCCGCTGGAGCGGCACCTATTTATCTACTTGCACTTTGACATGCTTTCAAACTGCTAGGTTGGCAGGAGCAGGGACCAAGCAACGGGAGCTCTTCCTGTCAAGGGGATTCAAACCGCCGACCTTCTGATCAGCAAGTCCTAGTCTCTGTGGTTTAACCCACAGCGCCACGCGTGTCCCTCAAATAAAAAATAAGTCACACATTAGAGGGCAGTAAACAGTGTTTCTGTGCGCTGCTGTGGTTCGCCAGAAGCAGCTTAGTCATGCTGGCCACATGACCCAGAAGCTGTCTGCGTACAAACGCCGGCTCCCTCGGCCAGTAAAGCGAGATGAGTGCCACAACCCCAGAGTCGTTCACGACCGGACCTAACGGTCAGGGGTCCCTTTACCTTTTTAAAGACCTGAACTGTAGAGAAATCATGGGACATACAAGCATGTGTGAACCAAACTTAAGAATATGCATCAGTATTTATTAGGCTTTAATCATTCAATCATATACATACTTACTTGGAAGTAAGTTGGATCTAGTTATGAGCAGGCATGCATAGATTTCAGTCTGAAGATACCTGTACATCTGGATTGCAGATGGCTAAAAAGCTGTACATTTAACCAAAATAAACAAGCGTAAAAATGTATTTGAGCCAATAAAATCATTTTTGTGACATGAACAATCCCAAGCTTTACTCTTTCATACAAATTATCACTCCAAAAAGCAGCTATTTCCAGACGCCCATGTTACAAGCTAAAATATTTTGAATATCAAAATGGGATGTTTAGCACAGGTTTAAAGAAAGTTGTGGGGGTTTGAGGTGGTTGCTTTTTTAAAAGCTTCCTTGTCCCCATTTTTCTGCTGGACCAGAACAGTGCCTAACTGTTTAACTTGTGGTTAAGGATTATTTGTGTAGGGCACTTCTGTAGGTAAAGTGTCATGTATTTGGCAAGGCGCCCACAAAACACTGTGCAGGATCTCTGGTTACAAATTGCAGCTGTATAACATAACAGGAAATGTCGGGCTTGAAGTTATTCCACTGGAAAGATTAATTATTTGGAAAAATAGCTGTGCAGCAGCCTGATGTATTTCTGGAGCAAAGGCAAGTGACACCATTTTATAAATGCATAAGACAATAGGACCATTTTGGAAAGCACACTTTAAACGCTACCGACTTTTCTCTTCTGTGACAATGTGCGTCGGGTTAGAGCTGTCTGTGTGCCTCTTTCTTATTCTCGGAATTTAATTGGAGGCAGAACTCACCCAGAAGTTATTTTCCATGAGAGAGCTCAGTCCTGGAACACGTGAAGTAGCGATTAAGAAGATGGTGCATATGTGAATGGGCAGTGCCACTCCCCATGGAGGAACTACTGCCAACTTCCATCCTTCTGAGCCCCGGGAGCAGGAATATCATTTCAGAATATATACCAAGCTACCAATTTCGATGCTAACATTGCTTTTATGAATTTAAGGACTGATAACGCCAGCATCATCCCCAAAGACATTAGGGTACCAAGCTTTGATCAGTGGGTGTTCTTCTTGTATATACTGTCTGCAGTGAGACAGGGAAACAAATTGCAAGTGTCTGTAACCTTTAACCTTTTATTCAACATTCTACAGGTTGTTTGAGTGCTAACTACAAAAAAACCTTCCTTCAATTAGTTTTAAAGAGGGGAAATGGTATATTGACATTAAGATGACACTGAATCTCAACATGTCACTTAATTGTGACATAACGGGACCTCTCCCTGGACACAAATTAGTAAGCATTTTACATAGTTTTGCATGAAACAGAACAGTTCGGTTTAGAGATCTTCCCTTCCCTGAATCATGCCCATTTTATTTCACAGGAGACGACACCTTATTGCTCTGACAAGAATAATCCAGAGCTGTGAAGTAAAAGTTCAGTGTGAAGCAAGTTCCATTTTAGAGCTGTTTAAGAGGAGGCCGTTGTGGGGCAGAGTCCAAAACATGCCTGCGATCAGGATTCCTTTTGCGTTTGTGTGTGTTCCCAAAGGGAATGTGGTTTGGATGAGGTAGGGGGAGGCAGAGCTATTTTAAAACCAGCACAACATGCCACTTAATAAAACTTTTCCACCCAGAAGTCACTGAACTGAAATCCACTTTAGGAGCAAAACGTTACTCTACCATTAATGCATTTGCTAGAAGGATTTTGCCCGAGGCTCTGATCAACAGCTGCCAGCCAAGGTGTTCTTGAGCTACTGTTCCTGCTAGTAGGAAATTCCCACTAGAGAAACATCTGCAACCATCTATTTTGTGTGGATTTTGGATGTACTCAAGAGAAGTTTGGCACTAAAATCTACCAAAAGAAAAGAAAAAAGAGAGAATAGATGTTTTCCTTTTCCATTGTGGAAAGCTTAGCTGGTTTTCCTTAAATAATAATAATAATAATACAATGGTACCTCGGGTTAAGTACTTAATTTGTTCCGGAGGTCCATTCTTAACCTGAAACTGTTCTTAACCTGAAGCACCACTTTAGCTAATGGGGTCTCCTGCTGCTGCCACGCTGCCAGAGCACGATTTCTGTTCTCATCCTGAAGCAAAGTTCTTAACCTGAAGCACTATTTCTGGGTTAGCGGAGTCTGTACCCTGAAGCGTATGTAACCCAAGGTACCACTGTAATAATAATAATAATTCAAATGTCCCTTTTCCTTGCTTTTCCTATGCAGTTCATCAAATAAAGGGCCTGTTTTTTCCTTACTTGCTGAGCCATAGGTTAAATATCTTAGGCTATTATGCCTTTTTCTAGAGGAAAATGAACACAGTAGGTGAATGGTTTCTTGGTCTGGGAAGGAAGAATTCTCCATCTTTTTGAATGGGTTGTACTAATCCTGAAATGACTGAGAGGACTCCTTAATCTAGCACTGTCACTTAAGGTACAGGTATCTCCAGGGATGAAAAATGCTCACCCCACCCTCCCCAGTTTAGGATGATACATCAGCTGCAACCTCTTCTGGGCAGGAAAGGGTCTTGGTTAATGATATATTCTTCTCTTGGCCAGCACTCTGTCAACTCTCTCTAAAGAATTAACAACCACAAATTCACAATGAAACTACAGATTAGAAATGGGCATTCCATTATATAAATGGGACTGCAGCAGATCATCTCTAAATAAATAAATAAGCTTTCATGCTTGAGGCAGAAAATCCATGTAGCACCAATACACAGCAAAAACAATAATTAATTAAATATCCTTTATTAGTTTTCATAAATCAAGTAACTAACAATTTGTTGCCTCAAGATTCTTATATAAGCAAATCTCAAAAACAAAACCGGTATAAGGTATGTGCAAACACATCAATTCCCCCTCCCCCAGCTCCAAATCTGTAGGATGTGAGTACTTGAGCTAGCTTCTCTCAGACTCCAGGAAGGCATTCACAATTATGAAGAAACATTAATGTGCTTTTAACGAAGTGATCAAGAGAGTCAAGCTTGCAACTATATGACGGTGATGCTTGGAATCGTGGCCCAAAGATGGCAGATGTGACTCAGATCTTCCAGGTTAACACTGAAGCCAAAAGCAAACAGGTGTTCTGAAGGTCAAGTCTTGTCCTTCTGCCTGTGCTAACAGAGTATGGCTCCAAGGCCGCTAGGACATTGATTTTCAGGCTATGCCAAAGTGCCATGTGTTGACTGCAACAGGAAATTAATTTCTGCAATTTATTATCTATATCCAGGGTGCCAATCAAAGGCCAAGACTGGAAAAGCTACATGGTTGAACAGGCGGCACATGTCTTGATGGATGGAGTATGCATGCACATTCAACTGCCTAATGGCGTCCACATCACCCAGAAGATTGTAGCCACAGGAATAAGAAAAGTTGTTCCGTTATCTAGAAAGGTCACTTCCTGGTTCACATGGAGAGGCCATTTTCAACAGAGCCCAGCGACGGAAGCGCACAGTTACATTGAGGCAGCACCGGGTGTTTAAATTTTGCTCCCATAACAATTTTGCACCCAGGGTAACCACCCCTGTGGCTCCCCCATGCTATGCTACTCTATTGGAGTAACTGAAATTAGCTTTCATCAACCCAATTCTTCCACTTGCACGGAAGGTACCAAGAGTGAAAGATAACCTGGCAGTCGTGGTTCTTTTGCCTGCTATGTTCATTGGCTGTATGTGTCCAAGGGGAGCAGCAAGCTAGACGGTTTGTGGCGCATAGAGTACTAATGAACAACAAGCTATTGCCATAAAAATTCAAGCTTCCTTCAAGAGCACGAGGGACTTCCAGCTGGGTGATTATTTTAAGGCTGGTGCTCCTAACGCATGGAAGCCCTGCCCCCAGCACCCACATGACATCACTGGCGCAAGCCCATACTTCCAGTGGCAGATTTAGGGCTCTGCAAGAGGTGAGCACACACTGGGCTCTGAGCAGAGGAGGTGCAGTCTCAAAAACCTAGCAAGCAAGGTGCTGGCCATTGAGGAGGTGGAGGCAGTGACAGGTTCCTAGAGTCCTCCCAACTAGTTACTGTCTTCCCACCTTTGGGCAGGCAGTGAGGGCTCGGGGGGGGGGCACCAAATTCTGACGTTGCACAGGGCGCCATAGTACCCTTGTCTGACACTGATACTTCCCCCTCTATTTAATCCAAGCTTGCATTTTCCAGAGAAAATTCAGTAACTTGAAAAACCACCACCACCACCAGAGTTCTTGAGGACTTGTTTGTGATAGCTGAATGACCCCTCTGGAGACACCCAGTGAAGAATGAAGGAACTTTAAAACTGCAAGAACAGCCCTCCATCCTTCTTTGGCCTGCCTTCTCTGCATTTGCCGTTCTGCTAAGGCAGCGCAGTGCATTTCCACAACACACTGTCAACACAATCTTTCATGCACAGCTCCTTCTGGGTTCTGCTTTGAAGAACTGGGCTCCTCCAAGAATTGTCCCTCCAGTAGTTATTCGATTGTAGGCAAGGCAACTGTGCAGAACCAAGCTGTGGAGCTGCTCAGTACGTCAACAGGTGACATCCAACAATGACTGTCTGCTGGCAGAAGGAAAGCTCTTGGTGGAGTCTTCTCTCCCCTCTAGAGTAGATTTAAAGGGTGGGGTGACACTGCCAGGTGAAGGAGGGATGGCCAAAAATTGCTTCCCTCCCCGTTATGTTGGCATATTCCCTTCAGTCAGCAGACTGAATATTGTCAGGTGTAGCTTCTCATGCAGGAATTCAAAAAGCAGCACCTGCCTCAACTCTCAGTTCTGACCGGTGATTAGGCTGGACTAAATGGCCTTTGCGTTCTTTTATAGTGGAGATGCTAAACAGAAAATCAAAAACCTGGCTTTGGTCTTTCCGCTGAACTGCTGTACAGTGAGACTGAGGTCACATCCACACCACACATTTAAAGCAAATCCAATACGCATTTAAAGAACATGACTTCCCACAAAGTGGAATACACAATGTGACACTAGATGGCGATGGTATTTTTTCAATGTATTTTTTTAAATGCTTTTTTAAAAGGTTTTTTATATGTGTGTAGATTCCACCCCAGTATCAGAGAAATCATTCAAAGAAACCCAAACAGTGATGGCCTAATGATCCCAGCAACTCTTCCTGGTAGGTCAGGGGTCAGCAAGGTTTACCTCGCCTGGGCCGGTTCACTCCAGCGGAGATCCCTCTGTGGGCTAGATGACGTGCGTGCCCGTGATTTTCGGCGCAGACGCGGTTTTTGGTGCCGCGGAAGCGAGTCCCCGTGCTGCAGCGGTTTGGCACAGCACGCGGGGACTCACTGAGCGGGCGGTTCGTGGGCCAGTTAAGGCTCATGAGCCTTAGGTTGCTGACCGCTGGTCTTGCTTGTGAGGCCATTGTGAGGACTGAAGATCCCTGCCTTTCCACCACTATCTAAGACTGCTTCATCTTGTCTATCTTTGCTCCACCCTCTTCATTTCTCTGCATGTTCTGGGAGACCAGGGTGGAGAGGAGCTGGTCACAGCAGGAGGGGGAGACTCCCTGGATTCTTCAGCAGCCCACCCCCACTCCTTTCCTACCCCCACTTCAGCCTCTAATTCCGGACTGCTCTCTGCCACAGCCTCTTCCTGTTAAACCCTGTTATGTCTTGTGCTTCCGAAACCCCTTCCTCCCAGTTTTCTCTTCTCCCTCTGACCACTCATTGTTGTCCCACCACCACCTGGCTCTGAGACTTCTTCCCCTGGGGGTTCCCATTTGGTGCCCCCTGCCACTGTTCTGCATCCACCCAATCCACGACAGAATGCAGCGGGACGTGCTTAGACTCCACCCACACAGGGTGTCGCAACGCTATCTCCGCCCAGCAAGACTTAGCTCAGAGATAGGATGAAACTGAAGATACTAACAGATGCATTTTGGAGAGTTAAAGAGTCAATGATTAGGTAGATGTTCCTGCATTGATATCTAGAACCTGGAATTTCCTAGGTCCTTGAAAAGCTAAGCTCAGCTCTGTGCTCCATGCACCCTGCATCACCCCTCCCCCAGCCTGCATCAATTAGAATGAAGTTCTGTCAGCATCAGAGCTGAATCTCATAAGATCGCAGAGATCACTTCTCGGCTGGACATGAAAATTCATTGCACAATTTATCCAGAAATGGCAACAACCAGTTTGATGAAGAGTCACAACAGTTTCCTGAACTAAGTAGAATGAAATGGCTTAGCAATCAGATGTGTCTGTTCACATCCCTGCACCAGTGTCATTTGTATTTGCCAAAGCATTCTATAGTTCTTTGGCAACCAAACAGCTGCATGTAGAAAATCTACCACTAAGCTGATAGCAGTCAAGCACTCAGCACTGGTGAATATGCATCCCATGCAGCAGTCAACCCATCTAGTTTTGTGAGCAAGATTTCAATTTATTTATTAACAAGCATTCAAACTTGCTTTATTCAAACTTTGACGGAAAACATCTTGCAGCGTTTAAAAAGAAAAAGAGGTTCACTCTTTCTGCGTCTCTCCCTCCATCCCTGCTCTGCTGCCCTGGAATTCACTGTTGGTTTAGAAAAGGACCT
Organism: Podarcis gaigeae; assembly: GCF_964106915.1. NCBI lineage: Eukaryota > Metazoa > Chordata > Lepidosauria > Squamata > Lacertidae > Podarcis > Podarcis gaigeae. The sequence continues at coordinate 5,878,056 of NC_139680.1, forward strand.
GTGTGTACTCGCTCTGGTTTCTGACAGAATTTTTCATTCCCTAGTTTTTGGCAGGGATCAGGCCTGAGGTGAACTAATGTTCGCGTTTCTGATGCGAAATGAGAGAATAAGGCGGGAAGAGATAAAATAGATGGCAGAATATCAGCAGGACACGGAATGCGCTGGCCTGAGGTCCTTCAGAGGTTTTGGGTGCATGGGAGCTGTAGTCCAAAATGTCTGGAGGGGCCCATCTTGACAAGAGCCATGCTACAGCATCCACTTTGGGGGCGGGGCAAGCATGGCAGTGAGTAGAAGGGACATCCACTGGCAACAAGAGCAGTTAAGATAAAACTTCATGTTTAAAAACTCCAAAGCAGCGTTTCCCAAACTTTGGGTCTCCAGTTGCCCTTGGACCACAACTCCCATCATCCCTAGCTAGCAAGACCAGCGGTCAGGGATGATGGGAGTTGTAGTCTGAAAACAGCTGGATGCTCAAGCCTGGGAAACACCAAGCTCCAAAGCCACATCTGCGTTATGCATTTAAAGCAGTATCGTAACCACTCTAAGCACTCGTTGTTTCCCCTCAAAGAATCAAAGAACTGTAGCTTGTTAGGAATGCTGAGAATTGGTAGGAGCTACTTCTTAAGAGAGAGGTTTAGCAATCCATCCCTCTTCACAGGGAACTCTGGGAATTGTCGCTCTGTGCACCCCTAAACTACAGCTCCCGGGTCTCTTGGAGGGGGGCTAGTTAAAAGCGGCATGATACTGCTTTAAACACACAGTGCTGGTGAGGCCTAAGTAAAAAAAATGTGAGAGCAACTTCGGCAAAGCTCCACTGACTTTCCATGAGAAAGATTTTAAAAGCAACGGGGGGGGGGGGGGACTCGTGGCTGCCCACAACCATCAGCTCCAGCCAGCATCACCAATGGTCAGGGCCGACAGCAGCTGTGCAACATCTGGAGGGGTCACAGGTCAAGCGTCTCCCTCGCTGGAGTCAAAACAGGGCTTTAAAAGAAATTCACTTGGAGCTGAACAGGACCCCTTTCTTATTCTGCCCCCTTCCGCATATGACAACCCAACACTCCCACCCCGGATCCCACCCCATCATGCCCCATGGGAGGAGCTGGGGCAGGAAGCAGGTGGAAAAAAGGAGGGAGCCAAAGAGCTGAGGCCGCGCTGCCACCCTGACAGGGGCTTTTAGGTCCAAGCCAGGCGCTCCCAGCCTGAAGGAGGTCCCAGAGCACGTTGCAGTTTCTGGGATGCGCCTTTTCGCTGCTCCCTCGGAGGCAGGATGCTAGCCCAAGCCGCCCTGAATGCCCCGGATCCGCCGAGCCAGCTGTATGTCCTTGGGGTGGAGGGTGACCCGCTTGGCATGGATGGTACAGAGATAGGCATCCTCCAACAGGAAGACAAGAAACGCTTCGGCGGCCTGGAGGGGAGGGCAAAGGGGGATGGAGAGAGAAGAGAGAGCAAGTGGGAAGGGTCAGGCAGTTGGCAGAGCCCCCATTCCCCCCCCCATGCTGTTTAACATCTACGTGAAACCAACGAGATTAATAATATTAATCTAACAACCAATAATAAAATCAGCTAACAACCAATAATAAAAACAGGTTGATTAAAATACAATTTAAAAGATTAAGCTACAACATTAAAACATTAGGATGCAGCCTCTACACAGGAGGAGAAAGGAAAAAGAAAGAGGGGGAGGGAATCAAACTGATTCTAAGCCAAAGGCCAGGCGGAACAACTCTGTCTTACAGGCCCTGCGGAAAGAAATCAGATCCCGCAGGTCCCTGGTCTGATGAGGCAGAGCGTTCCACCAGGCCGGAGCCAGAGTTGAAAAGGCCCTGGCTCTGGTTGAAGCCAATCTAACTTCCTTAGGGCCTGGGACCACTAAGGTGTTGCTATTTATGGACCTTGAGGCTCTCCGTGGGGCATGCCAGGAGAGGCGGTCCCGGAGGTACGAGGGTCCTAGGCCATGAAGGGCTTTAAAGGTCAAAACCAGCACCTTAAATCTGACCCTGTACTCCACCGGGAGCCAGTGCAGCTTGAAAAGCACTGGGTGAATATGCTCCCATGGCAAATACCCCTTGAGGAGCCTCGCTGCGGCATTCTGCACCCGCTGGAGTTTCTGGGACAGCTTCAAGGGCAGCCCCGCGTAGAGCGAATTACAGTAGTCAAGCCTGGAGGTGACCGTCGCATGGATCACTGTGGCCAGGTCGGGGCGGGAAAGGGACCAACTGCTTGATGGTGCTTTTTTTTGGAGCACATTGTCAGGAATGGGCCGACGGCACATGCCTCTCCTCCACATCTACAGTGGACCGCCGTCTTGCCCCAGTAATGCAGTGAATGAGAGCCAACAAACTGAAGCCCAATCCAGATTAAGATTAAACGGGCAGTTCCCTAGACCAGATGGATGAGGGGCTGCCTGCCCTTGATGGCGTTACACAGCTCACTGGGCAAGGTTGGGTTTTGGGCCATTTACTTGTGAACCCAGTTTGAGTGATAATTACTCAGGGTCTTTTGCGGGGCAGCACAAAACGCAGCACCAAACTTTGGCATCAGTTTCGGGAGGGATCCTTTGCTATCGCTTTAGGCTCAGATGTCCTCAGTGATATAGTGCTTTCTTTACATATTTTTAGGCACCAGGCGAAAACGTTCCCCTTCAACCAGGCCTTTGGCTGATTAACCAATCCATGTTAGGTGATGGTGGGTTAATCTTTCCTATTATGTCATGTCTTTTGTGTTTTTATGTTGCTAACCACCTTGTGATCTTCACCTGAAGGGTGGCATATCAGTTTAATGATGCTGGCTGAGGTTGATGGCAGTGGGACTCTTTGGGGTCATAGGTTACCCCACCCTGGTTTAGCAAATCCACTCCCATCAGCAGGACCCTTCCGGCTGTTCTCACCCCCAATTCCATGGGGGAGGGAGACGGGGCTCATGCCCTCAGGTTACTGCAGGCAGCCCCACAACTCTGCCCCCCCCCCACAAAACAGCTGCCAAATGTCTGTAGGGGGGAGGGGCCCTGCCCTAAATTGTTTCCAGGGTTTAAAAATCCTGGACACGTAGTGAGAGATTTTACTTTCTTGGGCTCCATGATCACTGCAGATGGTGACAGCAGCCATGAAATTAAAAGATGCCTGCTCCTTGGGAGAAAGGTGATGGCAAACCTAGACAGCATCTTAAAAAGCAGAGACATCACCTTGCCGACAAAGGTCCGTATAGTTAAAGCTATGGTTTACCCAGTAGTGATGTATGGAAGTGAGAGCTGGACCATCAAGAAGGCTGATCGCCGAAGAATGGATGCTTTTGAATTCTGGTGCTGGAGGAGACTCTTGAGAGTCCCATGGACTGCAAGAAGATCAAACCTCTCCATCAGCCCTGAGTGCTCACTGGAAGGACAGATCCTGAAGCTGAGGCTCCAATACTTTGGCCACCTCAGGAGAAGAGAAGACTCCCTGGAAAAGACCCTGATGTTGGGAAAGATGGAGGGCACAAGGAGAAGGGGACGACAGAGGACAAGATGGTTGGACAGTGTTCCTGAAGCTACCAGCATGAGTTTGACCAAACTGCGGGAGGCAGTGGAAGGCAGGAGTGCCTGGCGTGCTCTGGTCCAGGGGGTCACGAAGAGGCGGACACGACTGAACAACAAGAAGGGCCAGCTCCCTTTGCCCCCAATCCGTAGGGAGGGTCTCCTGTGGGGCTGAAGCGGCAAGAGGGAAGGGAGCCTTCTGTTCTCATGCAAATGCCATCGCTTCATGGCAGCCTGCAGAAAGGAGATCCGAGACGCTGGCCAATAATAATAATTTATTATTTATACCCCGCCCATCTGGCTGGGCCTCCCCAGCCACTCTGGGCGGCTTCCATAGAAACCAAAAATACCTTAAAATATCACACGTTAAAAAATTCCCTGAACAGGGCTGCCTTAAGATGTCTTCTGAATGTCAGGTAGTTGTTTATCACTTTGACATCTCGTGGGAGGGCGTTCCACAGGGTGGGCGCCACCACCGAGAAGGCCCTCTGCCTGGTTCCCTGTAGCTTTGCTTCTCGCAATGAAGGAACCGCCAGAAGGCCCTCGGCGCTGGACCTCAGCGTCCGGGCAGAATGATGGGGGTGGAGACGCTCCTTCAGGTCAAGAGGAAGCCAGCCGGCCCCTCCCTCTCTCCGCGCACCAGATCTCCGCCCTTACCTCCTGCAGGGCCAGCAGGGCCATGGCCTGCCATTGCATGTCGACCCCCCGCGTGTAATCCAGGCAGATCTCGCGCACCACGCGGGCGAAGGGCAGCTTCCGGATGAGCAGGTTGGTGGACTTCTGATACTTGCGGATCTCCAGCAGGGCTCGCTGGCCGGGGCGGAACCTTCTCCGGCGGGGGCGCGGCGCCTGGTCCGCGGGGGGCGCCCGGCGAGGCGAGGCGGGGGGCGCCCGCTGCCTGCGCGGAGAGGCTCCGGGGCGTCTCCCCCGGCGGGAGGGCGGGCTGGAGGGGGCCCTCCGGGAGGGCGGGGTGGAGGGGCTTCTCCCGGACCGCCTCATAGCACCTCCGGCAGCGGCGGCGGCTCTGGACACGCTCCTCGTCTCCCCCGTTTGAATTCCCGGTCTCCAGCCCCCGCCCCGCCCCGGGAAGGCCGCCCGCCAATCCGCTGCTCGAACGCCGCCGTTCGAATCATCACAGCCAATCGGATGGAGCGGGGGGAGGCGCCTGGGGCGGGAAGTAGGAAGCGCGGCGCGATCCCGAAGAAAATAGTCAATGGGGAGGGAAGGGGGCGGAGGAAGTGGGCGGGAGGTTTTGCTACGTCCCGGCATGCGATTGGTTAATGTTGGAGAGAATGGCAGGAGGTTAGTCCAATAGAAGCTGAGAAAACAACAAACAAACAAACAAACAAACAAACAAACAGACAAACAAAGATTTCGATTTAAAAGGCAGATTTTCAGTGGCATCTCAAGGCATTTTCGGAGCTCTTCAGCAATAAATGTACATTTATTGAATTTAAGCCACTTGATGCTGCTCTTTTATTGATTGATTGATTGATTGATTGACAGATGAAAGATAAAAAGGGCTGTGACTCATATCCCAGAGAAATTTAGGGGAGTCAGGTTGCCTCAGAGTTTCAAAAAGCCTTTTCATTTTTTTAAAAAAAATAGTATTTATTCAAATTTTAAAAATTACAAAGATAAAGAATAAAAGAAGAAAAAAATAAAAATAAAAGACAGAAAAAACACAAACAATTGACAAAAAAAGAAAGACAAGTCAAACCTTTACATAACTTTCTTTCCTTTGCTTATTTCCTTGACCTCATCACACCTCCCTTTTTTGTATTCTAGTTCAATTAGATGTTTCAGCAAATCCTTTCCAACTTTGTTTTTATCCTAATAATTTATCTTAATATACTGTAATTCTCGTCTTTCACCAATTAAAAAATAAATTTTAACCTAATCCTTTATATCATTTATGCTAAAACCACATTACTTCATTCCAAAAACCTTCTAACATTCCTTAATTTTGCAATGTTTCTGTAGATAGACTTTTTTCCAGTCTTCTTCCACCAACTCTTCAACTTGGTCTCGGATTCTGCCAGTCATTTCCGCCAATTCCATATAGGCTATCACTTTCATCTGCCATTCTTCCCAGTCAAAAAGCCTTTTCAGGTATTGATACAGAGCTGGCCTAAGACATTTTGGCTCCTGGGATGAATCACACAATGGCACACAGGCCTTCCAGAGAAGATCAAGGAGTCAGGAACAAGGAATGGAATAAAGAGCTGCGTTAGGGATGGGGGGGGGGGCAAGGAGTGAAGATCTACACAAGGAACAAGGGCTGGGGTGTCAAATCAACCTTACCTGAAGTTTGAAGTGGGGCCCCACTCCAAATCACACTGGGTGGGTGCAGATGCCAGGATAACGCCCCGACCTGGCCACAGTGATCCATGCGACGGTCATCTCCAGGCTTGACTACTGTAATTCACTCTACGCGGGGCTGCCCTTGAAGCTGTCCCAGAAACTCCAGCGGGTGCAGAATGCTGCAGCGAGGCTCCTCACGGGGTCTCTGCCATGGGAGCATATTCACCCAGTGCTTTTCAAGCTGCACTGGCTCCCGGTGGAGTACAGGGTCAGATTTAAGGTGCTGGTTTTGACCTTTAAAGCCCTTCACGGCCTAGGACCCTCGTATCTACGGGACCGCCTCTCCTGGTATGCCCCACGGAGAGCCTCAAGGTCCATAAATAATAACACCCTAGTGGTCCCAGGCACTAAGGAAGTTAGATTAGCTTCAACCAGAGCCAGGGCCTTTTCAACACTGGCTCCAGCCTGGTGGAACGCTCTGCCTCATGAGACCAGGGCCCTGCAGGATCTGATTTCTTTCCGCAGGGCCTGTAAGACAGAGTTGTTCTGCCTGGCTTTTGGCTTGGAGCCAATTTGATTCCCTCCCCCTCTTTCTTTTTTTCCTTTCCTTCTCCTCCTGCGATGAGGCTACATTTTATTATTTTAATGTTTCAATATTTTAATGTTGTATTTTAATTTTGTTTTTAAGTTGTAATCATGCAACTTGTTTTTATTATTGCTTGTAAGCCGCTCTGAGCCCGGCCTTGGCTGGGGAGGGCGGGGTATAAATAAAAATTATTATTATTATTATTACTATATTTCTGGGGTCAGCAAATGTTTTCAGCAGGGGGCCGGTCCACTGTCCCTCAGACCTTGTGGGGGGCCGGACTATATTTTGGAGGAAAAAAATGAACGAATTCCTATGCCCCACAAATAACCCAGAGATGTACTTTAAATAAAAGCACACATTCTATTCATGTAAAAACAAGCTGATTCCTGGACCATCCACAGGCCAGATTTAGAAGGCGATTGAGCTGGATCCGGCCCCAGGGCCTTAGTTTGCCTACCCGTGCACTATTTCCTCCAGGCTGGGAGACCAGCCTTGCCTCCTGTTCACCAAGAGACTGATGTAGAGGCAGCAGATCCAGCCTCTGAGGCGTATGCCGTAGCAGTTGCTGCTGCCACAGAAGACACTAATTCATTCCTTGAAGGCCAAATCTGCTGCCCCTGTGGATCCTGCTGCTAATCTTGCCTCATAGGCCGGCCATTTCTTGATAGTTGCTGGGTATGTCTCCCATGGGACGCAGGTGGCGCTGTGGGTTAAAGCCTCAGCGCCTAGGACTTGCCGATCGAAAGGTCGGCGGTTCGAATCCCTGCGGCGGGGTGCGCTCCCGCTGCTCGGTCCCAGCGCCTGCCAACCTAGCAGTTCGAAAGCACCTCCGGGTGCAAGTAGATAAATAGGGACCGCTTACCAGCGGGAAGGTAAACGGCGTTTCCGTGTGCAGCTCTGGCTCGCCAGATGCAGCTTTGTCACGCTGGCCACGTGACCCGGAAGTGTCTCCGGACAGCGCTGGCCCCTGGCCTCTTGAGTGAGATGGGCGCACAACCCCAGAGTCTGTCAAGACTGGCCCATACGGGCAGGGGTACCTTTACCTTTACCTTTTATGTCTCCCAAATCTGCAAAGCCTTAGTGAGCCTGCTTGAACTCTTTTTTGTCAAACCAAAGCCTTAATACTTAGCAGCAATGGTTGACGATAGATCAATATGATGTGTAGCCTATTATTCTCAGGCTTGACAGGAACATCTGCCTGGTCCATTAACAAGGCTTGCAAACACGGGGGACCTGCAGCCTGGCGTGTCTGGGTCCTTGATGCCCCCTTTAAAGCCCTGATTCAGAAAATAACTGTGGATGTTGGAAAAAGGGAACAGGTTGAGAGTTGGGGCTACTTAAGGAATTAACCCTGGTAATAATTACAAAGATAGTCTGTCAAACGTTTGAAACTGCAAAACACAGCACCTGCCCCAGGCCCTGATCCCTTGGGCAGCAGGAGACAGACGGTTTAGTTTTGTAAAGTAACAAGCCCCAAGCATGTCCTGATTTCAAGGCTGCACAAAAACCCGAAGCTCCTTGGACCTTTCTTTACAAAAGGAGGGAGCAATCAGGTGACACCCTGAGGGGTGAAGTAGGGGAAATCCAGCTGATGCTCAGGAGTTATGAGATGGTTGGAGATTTTCTTATTTTCTCCCAACCCCATTTTTTCAAAGTGTTTTTGTTTAAAGATAAGAGCCATTCCAAGTGGCCTTTAAATAAAATTCTTTTAAAAAACATTTCACCCCCCCCCTTGAAATTCCATCCCCTGGAGCTTCAACCACCCCTTTCTGACCTTTGAACTATAGTATGTGTTTGTGGGAGGGGTTATTGGTATGCTTTTGTTTATTACTGTATTTTTTGCTCTATAAGACTCACTTTTTCCCCTCCTAAAAAGTAAGGGGAAATGTGTGTGCGTCTTATGGAGCGAATGCAGGCTGCGCAGCTATCCCAGAAGCCAGAACAGCGAGAGGGATTGCTGCTTTCACTGCGCAGCGATCCCTCTTGCTGTTCTGGCTTCTGAGATTCAAAATGTCTTTTTTTCTTGTTTTCCTCCTCCAAAAACTAGGTGCGTCTTATGGTCTGATGCGTCTTATGGAGTGAAAAAATACGGTATGTATTTTGTGTTCTCATTTTGAAATGAAGTCGCTCCAGCTCTTTGGTGATTCTGATTATTTTCTGCACCTTTTCTAGCTCAACAATATCCAAACCACGCAAGACCCCACGCAGACCTCATAATCCTTCTTTCAGCGTCAGTAAGGGGAGGGCAGAGACAAGGCCAGGCGGGTCTTCCACCTGGGCTGGTTGTAAGGAAGGAGGCAGGCAGGTGGGGGTTGGCTTAGGGCAGGTGGATGTCAGTGGGACATTTCCCCTAATGGACCAGCCACTTGACACATTCCCCCTCTACAGGGAAAGCAATCTTTAGGCATCCTGCGTATTGTCCAAAGAGCTGGTCAAGCGAAGAGTACCCCGATGGGGCATTGAAGACTGCCATTCATGAATTGCTCGGCCAGTGTCCTTGCAGGAAAAAGGGCACCTGGATGCCTGGTTTCAACCATATGAATGACCAGGCAGTGGTGAAGTACCGTATTTTTCGCCATATAGGACGCACTTTTTCCCCTCCAAAAATGAAGGGTAAATGTGTGTGCGTCCTATGGGGCGAATGCAGGCTTCAGGAAGCTCTCCGCAAGCCTTGGGAGCCCGGCGCGACTTCCCGCCGGGCTCCCAAGGCTTGCGGACAGCAGCCTGTTCTGGGGGCTGGGGTCAGGGGAAGCTCAGGCTTCCCCCACCCCACGCCTGGGGGGGAAATAAACTTTTTTTCTTTATTTCTCTCCCCCCAAACTAGGTGTGCCCTATAGGGCGAAAAATACGGTATATGCACCAGCCTCCCAGGGTGGGCGCATGGGGCATGCCCCCATGGGTGTGGGGTGTGGAGGGAGCCCGCTGATCCCAGCCTGGTTGGGTGGGCTAGAACACTGGCTGGCCAATGCTGCTGTTGCCTCTCCTCTCGCCTCCCCCCTGCCAATCACGCTTGACCCAGGAGTGGAGCCCCTGGGTGCGGCTCAGCTGCTCATCGGGGTCAAGGGCTGGGCGAGCAGAGGGTGGAGTGTTGGGTTGAAATAACGACAAACAAGTTGTGAGCGTCATATGGGAGGCATCTCTCGAGCAAGTCTTGAGGAGTCTCTTTTATTGAATATTACAGCATTGCCACGTATGTGCTTATTGCTGATTGGTCAACACAAGTACAAAGCAAAGGTTGCATATAGGCATTAATCACCAATAGATTAAAGGCTGGGAAAGGGAGCACAAAACTAGACAGGCATGAAAACCTCCTAATTAAATTATAACTTGTGATTAATATAGTAGGACTTAAAACTGTTGTGACGTGGGGTTTGTGATTTCAGCTCTCTTGACATAATATGCTGGAGACAGTTCTCTAGTAACACTTCTTTATTAAAGCAACAAGACTGAGACTTGAGGAGGGGAGAGCTACATTTATAGGGACAGGGAACTAGCTGGAAAGGATACATTTTGGAGGGAACAATATCAGGCAATCACAGTCCTGCCTTTTGGAGGAAACCAATAAGACAGAGGATCCAAATACAGCAGCTTAAATGAACCAATAGTAGCTGTACCCTCTGGAACCAAAAGGCAGTCACTTTACCCTAATGCAAATACAGACAATAATAATACAGATATAAAATCCTTTGACTTAATACACAACAAAAACAATTACTAATGATTGATATAGGAGATTTAAAAGAGCATAACAAGCACGTTCCGTAGATGTGATCAACTATGCATTTAAGAACAGGTCAAAGTACAATGTTTTTCCTGAACTCAATGTGAACTGAACATTCTAAGGTGGTGAGTGAATGTCTTAGTATTAGAACGGTTTGTGCAGCATCATGTACAGAAGCGAAGCTTAGAAGCAAGACTTCCCATCAGGCCACAGTCATGTGTAGGATCATAGCATCCCATCAGTGGAGAGCACCCAGTGTGGCTTTCCTAGCTCTTGCTGCCAATGGGTGGGTATCAGCATCCTGGGTGGGAGGAGTGCGCTCTTCAACACTTCCGGCACAGGTTGCCACACACCCGGGTTTTTCCGGACAATTTGCCAATTTTAGAAAATTCCGCCTGGATGCTATTTTTGACAGATGAATCGAGGCTATGTCTGGGAAATTCCAGGCATAAGGCAGACCTGCAATTACTGAATATAGATCGCTGGTATAATATAGTCTGGCAAAAAGCCACAATGGGAAAATTGTCAAAAATTGAAGGTGGCAGAAAAAACATACCTGTGTGGTATGAACGTATTACTTATACAAATGAAACAAGACAGGGATGAGAAACAGCTACAAGTTATACTGCAATATGGCGGAGATAAGCAGGCAATATTCTTTAGTTATCTCCTACTATTCTGTGTTTTCCAAACTGATTGACTGAATACTCCATTGAACTGCTTTAGTGTCATCACTTCATTATTTTGTACTGTAAAATAAAATGTTTTGCATTAACCCACTAGTGACCCGTTTTTTGTTAGTCTTGGCATGTTTTATGTTTGCACAAAGAAGTGATAATTAAAAAAAACCCACACCTTAAAATCAACAACAACTCCCATTATCCCTGACTGTCGGCCATGCAGGCTGGGACTGATGGGACTTGGAGTCCAACAACATCTAGAAGATACCCTACTTTGGCTAATTCTAGGATAGTGTTGCTGAGCCACTGATGGCAGTGAGTGCTACAGCTCTTTCAGTCCTGCCTGGTTGGAATCTCAGCAGCAGTGCCTTAAATGCACAAAGAGCAGAGCTGAAAATGAATATTCTGGAGAAGTGTCTCACTCTCATGATTCCAGGCATTTTCATTATACAGTGGTACCTCAGGTTACATACGCTTCAGGTTACATACACTTCAGGTTACAGGCTTCGATAACCCAGAAATAGTGCTTCAGGTTAAGAACTTTGCTTCAGGGTGAGAACAGAAACTGTGCTCCGGCGGCGCGGCAGCAACAGGAGGCCCCATTAGCTAAAGTGGTGCTTCAGGTTAAGAACAGTTTCAGGTTAAGTACGGGCCTCCGGAACGAATTAAGTACTTAACCCGAGGTACCACTGTATGAGGAACTAAGGGGAATGCATTGCAATTCTTTTGTCTTCGGTATATACAAAAATTCCATATTCTGTACATTAGAGAAAGAAAACAAGACGGAAACAAAGCAATTCCCATGATGGGGCCTCACAGGGAGGGGGAAGGTCAAGATTAAAGACTGAGTGGCATAGCATCTGACAAGTTGTGACACAGCAACAATGGCTCTGGGGATGCTTGTGTTGCGTAGTCAGCCTATGCTTTCTGAACTGTACTACTCTTCCATCTCAGAATGGGCCAATGACAAAGGCACTCTATACAGAGAAATCCAAATCAGGAATAGAAAAGGCTGGGGTTTTTTACGGCGTCGTACAGCTGCTCTCTGCCTTGGAGATGACCGGGAAGTTTTTAATCAATAATCCTCTGTGAGTGCTATAGTCTGACAGAGGAGACATAATCCAGACTCCTTGAACAAATCTCGTGGAGTTTCGCTCTTAAAGAGAAAATGAATGAGGTTAAGCAGGGATTAGTGAGGCTACAGCGAACATCAGGTCTAAGCACGGTCACAATAGTGTTTATATGTTGATTTATAATAGGCATTTTTTAGTATAAAAACCAACTCATCACACACCCCGCCCATGGTGATCATCAAGGACAATTGATAAAAGGGCATTGACAGATCAGCAGAGTAGGCATAACTCTGGCACATACAAAGAAGGGGGTGGAGACTAAAATATTTGGTTCAGATTATGTCTTGTTAATGGAGAAGTCTGAGGGCTCCCTTGGACAAAAAACAAGGACACCAGCCAGGAATACCAGAGCAAAACAGCAGCCAGTAGGCTTGGTCTTTATTGAAAACTGTTGCGTCAGGACTCCCACCCGCCACAAGGTGGAACAAGATGGAAGCCCCGAACAAAAGAGCCCCCAAACTTTTATTAGCTGCTAATCCCAATGTTACACCCCCCCAACTACATCACGGTTACATCATGAAAGGGGAGGTCTGGTGGCAGTAATCTGAGCATCCTGGGCCCTGCCCCATGGTTCTCCCTGCCCTCCACTAAACACCCATCAAGTGTAACAAGTGTTTTGTGGGGACAAATCACAAAAGTGATTGTGCTGGTTTTGGTAGTGGGCTGCATGTGCATGATATCTGCTGGAGGGGTAACCCGCCCCAACCTATACATAAATTCCTGCAACAGTTTAAAGAGTTCCGTTTCTTCTTTTTTTGGTCTATCGACCCGCCTTTTGCATGGTATTCCCCCTTTTATTTTTTATTTTTTATAATAATATTTATTAAGTTTTTGTTTACACAAAAAAAACATACATAATAACATAGTATTTTCCAATATCCACATTTCATTCTCATCTTTGGACTTCCTCACATCTCTTGTTCCTGCATCCTAAATTCATAAATTTTACTAGCAAATTATTAACTTGTTTCAATTCATATAATATATTTTTCCAATATTTAAATCTCAGATTTTAGAATTTAAATCACTCTTTTAGAGACTTAGTTATAAGAATTTATCCAGAATTTGTCTTTTCTTTCAATTACAATTAGATTTGTATTCCTTGTAACTAATTTGTTGGAGCCATTCTATTGCTAATCTTACATCTTTCTTAACATTCATACAATTTACAATATTTTTGTAGATAGTCCTTAAATTTCTTCCATTCCTCCTCCATCAGTTCTTCTCCCAGATCTCGGATTCTGCTAGTCATCTCCGCCAGTTCCATATAGTCCATCAGTTGCATCTGCCATTCTTCCAGTGTGGGCAAATCTTGAGTTTTCCAGCTTTTGGCGATGAGTATCCTTGCTGCTGTTGTAGCATACATAAAAAAGGTTCGATCCTTCTTTTGCACACTCTGGCCGACAATGCCTAAAAGAAAGGCCTCTGGTTTTTTAGGGAAGGTATACTTAAATACCTTTTTCAACTCATTATATATCATTTCCCAGAAAGCCTTCACTCTAGGGCAAGTCCACCAGAGGTGAAAGAATGTTCCTTCAGCTTCTTTACACTTCCAACATTTATTGTCAGACACATGATATATCTTTGCAAGCTTGACTGGAGTTATGTACCACTTATATATCATTTTCATAATGTTTTCTTTCAAGGCATTACATGCCGTAAATCTCAAACCGTTTCATTCTGTTTCAAAAGTTTTTGCATTTTGTAATAGAAAGATGCCTTAAACCATTCAACAATCTTTTTTAAAAGGTAAAGGCTGTTTCTTATGTATTGAAATTACCTTCAGACAGTTCAAATAAGAATCTGGGGAAGGAATTAATGTGAATGAATGCAGTTTCTTTTACAATTCTGGGGAAGCTGGAAATGGTTGCCTTGTGCTATACTTTGTCACTTAAAAATATTGCTGACTGGATTTTCCAGTGCTGATGTCTCGCAGTGAATGAGTTTAATGTAAAGTGGGATGTTGATGGAACTTAACATACAATGAAAGTTGGGGAAACAAATAGTTATATTGCACTTCCCAAACAGGAAATCATGGGCTGTACCCAATGGTTGCATGAATGGAAGGCTGTTTTGTGTAACTTTGCTTTCCAATGCTCATTACAAGTTTCCAGTTTTCAGGTCCATTCTTGCATTATTGCTTCCAATTGATAGTGGATGAGGACTTGGGAACTTCATAATTGAGTCTTGAATAACTGCTCCAAGGTCAGTTTCAGTTCCTGCAGTGGAAATAGGCTTTAATTACTATATCTTGCATTAACTTTCCCCTCTTTTCTATAGTGAAATAGCGCTATTCTTCTATTATAATTTTTTTTAAAAACCCTATGGGAGAAAAAGCACAACAGAATTTGTTTACTCAACAGAAATTGACATTGGAGCAATTAAGTTATTCAACAGGCAAGCGTGAAACTGTTCTAAAGAAAATCTGCCCTTATTCCTTTATGGGGTACACAAGAGCCCTTATCAAGTCCTTTGTAGGTTCTCCATCGGTAGGAGAAAATAACAGAGGCCAACCAGAGAATACAGTGGTACCTCTGCTTACGTACTTAATTCGTACCGGAGGTCCATTCTTAACCTGAAACTGTTCTTAACCTGAAGCACCACTTTAGCTAATGGGGCCTCCCACTGTCGCCGCGTCACCGCCAAGCGATTTCTGTTCTCATCCTGAAGCAAAGTTCTTAACCCGAGGTACTGTTTCTGGGTTAGCGGAGTCTGTAACCTGAAGCGTATGTAACCTGAAGCGTATGGTACCCGAGGTACCACTCTACTGAGAAGCAAAGCAGCTAGTAAGCCTGATCTTTATTGACTGTTGCAACAGGGTGCGCCCCCGCCCCCCGCATGCAGGAGAGAGGAGGAGGACCCTGAACAATGGCAAGGCCTTATATATCCATTTTGAAATTCCCTGCCATGGAGCTCCTGTTGTTCGGTCCCAGCTCCTGCTAACCTAGCAGTTCGAAAGCACGTCAAAGTGCAAGTAGATAAATAGGTACCACTCTGGCGGGAAGGTAAATGGCGTTTCCATGCACTCTGGTTCTCCAGAAGTGGCTTAGTCATGCTGGCCACATGACCCGGAAGCTGTACATCGGCTCCCTCGGCCAATAAAGCGAGATGAGCACCGCAACCCCAGAGTTGGTCATGACTTGACCTAATAGTCCCTTTACCTTTACCTTTTGCTTGGTACATTTATGAACATTATATATATATATATGAATGACCTTAAAAAATTTATTACACTATTCCTCACTAATGTCCCAGCAAAAGACAACAGGAACAAATAAAAGGTGTAGGAACAACAAACTGGAAACCTTCATTTAAAGGTACAAGAGCCCTGAGAAGTCTCAATAGTGCTCTGGCAGAGACTACATTAGACAGGCTGGTGCTGAAATTGCATTGAAAAATTAGGCCAGTGAAAATCAATAAAATACTGGGATATGGTATAATGTGGCCAGATACAAAAAGAAAGAAAGACAGCAAAGGAAATGACTTCTGCACCTTTAACAGTTGTGTAGAGCAGGGAGTTTCAGCAGAGCTCCATCTTCTGACATTTCCTCTCTTCAGTGACATGACCTTGTTAAGGAAAATTCTGGGTTGAAAGACTACTCAACAGCCCAGCTCATCGGGGGTCCAAGTCCCCCGCGGGTCCATGCGGTCAGTAAAAGAAGAAAATTCCACTCCAAGCAATTTGGAGCAAAACAGCAGTCAGTAGACTTAGATCCTTTATTGTTGCACAACAGGTTCAACAGCAGCGAGGGAACCCAGAGCACGGGGCGAAATTGACTTTTAAAACTTTCCCACCATATCCCAGAGTACAGTTCGCACAACATCATCAATACATCATTGCTACATCACTAACATGTCACAAAAGGGGAGGGTTACACAAGATTAGCATAGGCAGCTATGTCAGGGCAACACCCAAGTATAAGATTAGCATAGGCAAACATGTCTTAAGTACCCACCACCCAAAGTACAATAGAACTTCCTTTGCATGTCTGGAGCTGGAGGCAAGTCTGGTGATGAGATTTGGCTTCCCTTGGAGACCAATGAGCCCAGCAATTGTCACCTCTGGGCATTTCCTGGGGTAGGAGGTGTGTATACATGTCTTCAAGCTTGGGGAGGTGGAAGGGGAAAGAGTCATTTTTCCAAGGGCAAAATGGTGTCGGAATGGAGGAACTTGGCAAAGGGGTTGATTTTATATGATTCATAAAGCTCGGTATATTCCCTGAGCTGTCAAGTCGAAAGCATACATTCAGGCATAGTATTTGTAACATTTAACAACTTTAAAGATGTGCGCCCCCCCCCCCCCCGGTTAATTTCCGTCACAACCTCTTCAATGACACTATATCATCAGGATGCTCTGAAAAATGTGAATGAAATAAGAATAGTAATTGCAGTGAAAAAGACAATCTTAAACCTGAAAATATTCTCTCCTACAACTGTAGCACATACATATGGACATATGCTATCTTAAGTCAAACTTCTTCAATATTTTTCCTTGGTTGAGTCAAGCCATGCAAACAGCAGAATCACATGCAGTATCTCTTTCTGAACTGTACCATTTCAGGCTGCAAGCGGATTTTCAGATGCTTGAATGTCTCCTTAAGTTGAACAAAAAGAGATGAATCTCTGTACTGAACATAAAAACGAGCATGCTAGGAAGAAGATATATGCCTGTCTCTGCCACTAGGTGTCACTGCACACTTGTCAACAAGCTGTGAGAAGTGGCTCATTGGTTTTCACATCCCCACTAGGAAAATGGAATGTTTTGCTGGTGCAAGGCATTGTTGCAGGGGGACGCACACCCCTAAACATCTTGCGAATCTAAGTTTGGCCTCATTGAGAGGCAGTATTTCAATATGAGTAGGAAAATGAGAGTACCCCTAAACCTTTTTTTTTTTTTAGAAAAAAAAGCAATGGTGCAAAGGTATACAGTTCAGGCTGCTTGCGTAGGCTGGTCCTTTTTCTTCTTCTTTGGTGATCAGTCGTAGCCGAGTAAGATTGTCTTCCATAAACACGGTTTTAACAGTGAGTCCATAAGTGACTGTGGAGGCCAGTTCTGGATCCACACATCCTTCCACAGTGGGGACATTGGTTTCCGGGCAGGAGTTGATCACGGTGTGGATTTGCCAAGCGTGCCTTGCTCTTAGCACGTTTCTCCCTTGCGTCCTGAGTTCGAGTGTCTTCAAAGCCCATGACACCTTTGGTAAAGGCTGTTCTCCAACTGGAGCGCTCGCAGGCCAGTGTTTCCCAGTTGCCAGTGTGGTGTTAGTGGTTAAGAGTGATAGACCCATAATCTGGGGAACTGGGTTCACGTCTCCGCTCCTCCACATGCAGCTGCTGGGTGACCTTGGGCCAGTCACACTTCTCTGAAGTCTCTCAGCCCCACTCACCTCACAGAGTGTTTGTTGTGGGGGAGGAAGGGAAAGGAGAATGTTAGCCGCTTTGAGACTCCTTTGGGTAGTGATAAAGCGGGATATCAAATCCAAACTCTTCTTATACTACATTTTTAAAGATTTTCCTTGAGACAGTCTTTAAACCTCTTTTGTTGACCACCAGCATTACGCTTTCCATTTTTAAGTTTGGAATAGAGTAGTTGTTTTGGAAGACGATTATCAGGCATCCGCACAACATGACCAGCCAATGAAGTTGATGATGAAGAATCATTGCTTCAACACTGGTGATCTTTGCTTCTTCCATTACACTGATATTAGTTTGCCTGTCTTCTGCACCTGAGACAAGCAGGTACAGCTGTAAGATAGTGAAGGAGGAGCTGGCAAAGCAAAGACAGGGAGAAGCAGAAGCAAAGGGAGACTATGGTGCCAGGGAATGTCGCTGAATCCAAAACGTCCTTTCACAGGGGCTAGGACCTCTTCCTCCCATCTTTGGCTTCTCCCAAATTGACAGCTGCTGGGACAAACGGATGACAGACAAGAGAAGGAGAAAGTTGGCGACTGTATGCAAAAAGTCCAGCCTTTAACAACTCATTTGGGAAATAATTCGGTTTTACACCTTTCAAATGTTTTTAGATGTTCTTAACTTTTACAAATATTTTATTAGTTTTTAAACATTTAAAATACATTCCTACTTTATTTTTTATTGTATTGTTTTTAAAGATTTTGGTGTCTGCCATCCTGGGCTCCATTGGAGGGAAGGGGGGAATAGAATTTTAATAACAAACAAATAAATGAAATCAACAAAGTCCAAAGCAGGAAAGGGCCTGAAAGAGAATGAGGCCATTTGGAGCAGGGGATCCTGGGGCTCTCAAGAGAACTTTCTCTCTCTTTTCATCTTGCACAAGGGACAATGAGCACTGCCTGCTGCTCCATCAAAGTGTGCAGCAACGTGACACGAATGGAAATGGAGCACATGGCTGGAGCCCTTTCCCACTCCCCATAAGGGTGAGCCAAAGAATGACCATGGAATAATAAGCTCAAGGGAGCCGGCGAAAAGTTACATGGAGAAAACAAAAAGGCCATAAGAAAAAAGAAACCTTCGGAAATCCACAGTTGGACAATACCTTTATTAGGACCAACTAAAATGCGGCAAAATAGTGCACAAGCCTTTGAGCTATCCAGAGCTTTTCATTGGGCTAGATGTTACCCTGCTTTTTTAATATCTACCCTGGGGAACTGAATGCTTTCTGGTTATTTTGCAGCATTCAGGTTGATCCTAATACATTGGTATCTCTAGTTACGGACTCAATTCGTTCCGGGGTGCCGTTTGCACCCTGAAAAGTCCACAACTAGAGCGCCGCTTTCTTCGCATGCACGTGGCGCAATAGAGCGCTTCTGCGCATGCGCGTGTGGCGAAACCCAGAAGTATACACTTCCGGGTTTGCCGCGTTCATATCCTGAAAAAAAGCAACCGGAGACTGACGCAACAAGAGCCATGGCTGTAAAGGTATTGTCCAACTGTAGACTTCAGAGTGAAAAATTAGTAACCTCTCAGGTTCTAAATAGAAAGGAAGGAGGACAGGAGTGTTTTTCTGAGGGTGAAAAATACAAGCAAGGTGTTTAGCAAATCTGCACCAGAATACTTGAACCCAAGACACTGAGGAAAATAATTTCCACTTGAGAGGAGGACACCTAACAGAAAAGTGAGGAAGAGGCACAGAAACAAGCAATGGCCCAGGTGCTGCTCAGCCTCTCTTCTGCAGTAGTAGTAGTAATAATCATAATCATAATAATTTATTGTTTATACGCTGACCATTTGACAGGGTTTCCCCAGCCACTCTGGGTGGCTCCCAACTGAATATTAAATACACGATAAAACATCAAACATTAAAAACTTCCCTAAACAGGGTTGCCTTCAGATATCTTCTAAAAGTCAGATATCTTATTTCCTGGACATCTGATGGGAGGGTGTTCCACAGGGTGGGCGCCACTACCGAGAAGGCCCTCTGCCGGGTCCCTGTAACCTCACTTCTCGCAGTGAGGGAACTGCCAGAAGGCCCTCGGAGCTGGACCTGAGTGTCTGGGCAGAACGATGAGGGTGGAGATATACTTCAGGTATACTGGGCCGAGGCCGTTTGGGGGTTTAAAGGTCAGCACCAAGACTTTGCATTGTTCTCGGAAACGTACTGGGAGCCAATGTAGGTCTTTCAGGACCAGTGTTATGTGGTCTCAGCAGCCACTCCCAGTCACCAGTCTAGCTGCCACATTCTGGATTAGTTGTAGTGTCTGGGTCACCTTCAAAGGTAGCCCCACATAGAGCGCATTGTAGTAGTCTAAGCAGGAGATAACTAGAGCATGCACCACTCTGGCGAGACAGTCCGCGGGCAGGTAGGGTCTCATCCTGCGTACCAGATGGAGCTGGTAGACAGCTGCCCTGTACCGCAGGCCAGGGGGTCTGGTGGGCCAGAAGGTGGGTTGACCCCCCAGGAGGTGGAGCGAGAGCCACTGAAGGGCAAAGTCAACTAATTCCGGGTTTATCTCCATCCTTTTCCTGCTTTGTTCTACAAGGGCAACAGTGCGACAAAGGCGGAGGAAGCTGCCAGCTGGTTGTAAGAACACAGGCAGCTGCGGGGTCCAGATCTGCAATCCCAAGCCCTTTCAAGCACTGCGGACCAAAAGACAATGCTGTTGTTTTTGTTGGTCATATTCTAGCCCTGCTTTATAGTCATGACTTTTCAGACATGTTTGTGACCATGTCTCCTGTGTATTATGTCAGCCAGGAAAGGACCAAGTGTGCTTGGCAGCTGTTATAAAGCAATCTGCATTCTTTATTTTTTTTAAAAAAACAACAACATAATTTTAACTTGATAATTATGGCACACTGTTTTAATTTATGTATAGCTGGTTGCTGTGCTATTTTTCTAGAAAAAGAGGTGCCAGAACTCACCGTGAACACCTTCTTTGTTGTCTTAGAATGGCAATGGTGCCCACCGGAGAGGTGCTGGAACTGAGTTCCAGTGAATAGAAGCCCTGCCTGGCTGCTGCCTTGAATATTATGACAGAAGAAATTAAGTGTTAGATTCTTTGTTTTTACATTGTTTTGTGATGGGTTTTAGCTTTTGTAATGAATACATATTTTAATACTGGTTGCAAGCTGCCCCGGAGATATCTTTATGTGTCTGTCTGTCTCTATAATTACGACAGGATGTAAATCTTGCTAAGAAAAGAAATAACAACAAATAAAGGTTGTTATGTACTAAGCTTGGATCCTAGAACTATAGGCAAGTAGGATCCTAGAATGCGACAACTGATTGGCTTGCAGGAAAAGACCAATCAGGCTCCAGGAGGAAGTTAATCAGCCTATTAGACTGGTAGGATCCTAGAATGCAACAACTGATTGGCCTGCAGGAAAAGACCAATCAGGCTCCAGGAGGGAAGCAGAATCAGCCAATCAGACGGGACTCATTGTGTAAATAATATATGTAAGAGCCTGAGATTTGGGGGGCAATTCAATCACTGTTTTACAAGCTGCAATAAAGAGCATGAAATCACTACAGGACTCTGAGTATATTTCAA
This sequence comes from Podarcis gaigeae, assembly GCF_964106915.1. Lineage (NCBI taxonomy): Eukaryota > Metazoa > Chordata > Lepidosauria > Squamata > Lacertidae > Podarcis > Podarcis gaigeae. The sequence continues at coordinate 5,898,963 of NC_139680.1, forward strand.
ATGTGCTTGGTGTAGTTGTGAGTTTTGAGAACAGGAATGAGTAGGAGCAGGTTTGACCAGAGAAGCTCTTTAATGAAGCGGGCTTTTGAAGAGGAATATGCAGAGTGTAACCTATCGGGTCTTGATGTTCTAGCGATAAGGGGGAAACGGGGAAAATGATGTATTCAGCAACGTGAATCTGGGGCAACTGAGGACAGTCATGCCTTATTAGACAGAAAGGAACTCTGTGAGACAGGCTAAGGCAGAGCCAAGGAAAGCAGTGAAATGAAAGCAGAGAATTTGGACTGGATATGAAAAGAGACAAGAACTAGCGGGAGGGCGAGGGGCAGGGATTTGATGCCTAAGTACACTGAGGACTGTTTCACACCAAGGAGTGGCAAGGCTTTCTTGGGGAATCTGGGACACTGGATATACCCTGCCTTATTGCAAGATTAGACAGGCAGACAGGGGAGCCAATTTGAATAAAATATTGGGGTGGAGGGAGAAGGAACCTCAGCCATTGGCTCCTATGCAGGCAGACGTAGGTAGTCCATTTTGTCCTTTCCAGTTCTATGATTCCAACAGGAAAGGAAGAAGGACCTAAGTTTTGGCACTGTCAACTCCAGGCTGCCCATTTGTTTTTTTCTCCAAACCAAGGCTGCCATTCTGTGCAGGAGAGATAACAGGATGATGTTGCAAGGAAGAAACAGATTAAAGTGTGAAGTACTCATATAAGTACGATACAACGGGTTTGGAAAGCACAGGAGGAGGGACGGAGGAGGGAAAGGAGCACGACTCCTTCGTAAGTGTAGTAGAAATATTTTCCCTAAGCATCCGTATGACTGAAAGGAAACACCAAAAGCTCTTGAGCTAGAAGGATGTAATAATATAGGGCTTCTGGGAGACAAAAGACAGGGTATTATGGAGAGGGGTGTAAATTGTACTTTTAAAACAAAGTTTGGTGACCAAATCAAATACACATTGTGTAATAGAAAATGTCCTCCTCAGCTTTTGAAATATAAAGCCTTCAATGGCACAGGACTACCATACTTGACGGACCGCTTCTCCTCATATAAACCGTCCTGGACTCTGTGTTCCACATCTGAGACCCTTATTCATGTGCCTTCTCCAAAGGGTGGCAACATGAGAACGGGGCCTTCTCTGCAGTGGCTCCCTGTTTGTGGAATGCTCTCGCCAGGGAGGTTTGCCTGATGCCTTCAATACAGTGGTACCTCGGGTTAAGAACTTCATTCATTCTGGAGGTCCATTCTTAACCTGAAACTGTTCTTAACCTGAGGTACCACTTTAGCTAATGGGGCCTCCTGCTGCTGCTGTGCGATTTCTGTTCTCATCCTGAAGCAAAGTTCTTAACCCAAGGTACTATTTCTGGGTTAGCAGAGTCTGAAACCTGAAGTGTTTGTAACCTGAAGCATCTGTAACCCGAGGTACCACCGTATATATTTTTAGGCACCAGGCAAAAACTTTCCTCTTCAGCTGATTAAAAGTCTACAGTCTTTTAAATGTGTCTGTGGGAAAGGGGGTTATTGTTTTGCTGTTTTGTTTTTAATTATTTACTTGTTTTTATCCTGTATTTCATTCTATGAACCGCCCTGAGATCTTATGATGAAGGGCAGTAAATAAATCTAATAAATAAAATAAACTTATGGTATTTTTGTTTTAAAGGGGGACGCAAAACAGTTGTTAACTCTTCAATTGCAAGATAATTTGTCACTTTTTCAAAATGTATCCTGTATTTATTGGAGTCTGCCTCTCTGTCGACACAAAAAAGATACTGAGGCCGGAAGCAAATGCTGGAATGGGAGGACGATTCAGTGGGCAAAGCATGAAAGACTTAATCTCAGGGTTGTGGGTTCAAATCCCACGTGGGGCAAAAGATTCCTGCATGGTAGGGGAGTTGGACTCAATGTCTCCCATGGTACCTTCCAACTCTACAATTCTATGATTTAAGCTTGACATTAAGGGAGGTAGCTACAGCCAGCTCTTTCTCTCCCCCCCCCAAATAATCTTTATTGGTTTTTCAATTAGATACACCATATACACATACTGTATTACATTTTACATTTATACTTGCTCTTCAGAGCTGACTTCCCTCCTTCCTTCTTCTGGTTTTTTATATCACATATAATTTTATTGCATTATTTTCTTCCATTTTATATATTGTTATTCATTTTCCATATTTGTCCATAAACAACTAAGTCCTCACATTTATACAATTCTTGTTGTCTGCCTGTATTCATTTACCACGGCTGTTAGTTATATTAGTTTCCTTAAACATTTTGCTTCTTATTATTTTCATTATCCATCACTTTTCTTAATCTTTCCCGTTATGAGGTTTGTTTCCAATTCAGCTGGTTTTACTGTTTCATCTTATCTTTCCTATATACAACATAAATTTCCCCCATTCTTTTTGAAATGTTTCCTCGCCCTGTTGTCGAATTTCCCCTCTTAGTTTGGCTATTTTTGCATACAGTGGTGCCTCGCAAGACGAAATTAATTTGTTCCGCGAGTTGCTTCGTCTTGCGATTTTTTCGTTTTGCGGAGCGCGGATTCCCTGGGTATTACCGGCTTTAAGAAAAAGGAAGCAAACCTGCAAGACATTTTCGTCTTGCAAAGCAAGCCCATAGGGAAAATCGTCTTGTGAAGCAACTCCAGAAACGAAAAACCCTTTCGTCTTGCGCGTTTTTCGTCTAGCGAGGCATTCGTCTTGCGAGGTACCACTGTATTCCATTACCTTCTGTTGCCATTCTTCTACTGTCGGTAATTGCTGCTGTTTCCAAACCTACAGCCAGCTCTTTCATGGGGCTCCCAGTGGCAGGGCCAGCCCAAGACATGTTGGTGCCTGAGGTGAACCACAAAATGGTGCCCCCCTCCCCATCAGGGAGGAAGAAGAGAGTGAAGACCTACTGCAGGAACAAGGGGCATAGCTGTCAACTTTCAGATTTGAAAATAAGGGATCAGCAGCCTTCCCCTGTCCCAGGGACAGACTACGGAGTATCTAACAATCTGGGATAGCAGCAGGAAGCAGCGGGAAACGGCGCTGGAATAAGGGAATTTCACACAAAAAAGGGAAGGTTGACAGCTATGACAAGGGCTGAATAAAGAGCTACATTGGGAGCCTGAGGCAGCGGTCTTACCTTGCCTTGACTTATTTCCAAGTCAGTAATAAGTATGTGACCTGGCATGTAGCACTCTTTGCAACTGCCGCTAGGAAAATTAGAGCAAATTATATAGCCAAGGTAGCCATCCACTGTAAAGGAGATGAATTTATTTGACCCTATCTACATCAAGCTATATTCTATCTTTATCACCAAACTCTGAATATAATTGTACATTGTATTAATTAACATTATTTTTTAATATATTAGTGGCCATGTGATAATTTTAGCTTATAAATTTTATTGTTTAATGTCTTAACTTGTATATTAAGGTACTTTTATAGCTCTGTTTAGAGTAGGTAATGTCTTAATAATATAAATCTTTTAGGTTTTTTGTATCAATCCAGTATATATATTTTTAATTGTTGAATGATTCTGTGTACATTGCGGCAGCCTTTGGTTATGTGCGATAAAACTGACTGACAGTAATTAGGTTCATACCCGCATCACTTCAGCAATTCTGCGATATCTGCTGCTCCCAGGCAATGCACCTGCCTCTTTCCAATTCTAGGATCCAGCCCACCATTTGTTCCCCAGTAATCCCTCAGCCGTATCCTTCCCGGAATCTCAGGTGCTATTGGGAGAGCAGTATCCCCTGTCTGAGTATTTTCCTATCTAGGAATGAAGTAGTTATAAATCTGTGGCCCTACAAATCTTCCTCCGCAGGTTGATTTGGCTACAGTGTTTATGTCAGCAGAAAAACACTGGCTATGTTAAAATGTCTTCTACATTGTTTTGTTGCCCTTTGGAATGGGTTTTTTCCTTGATCAGCATTCTACTAAGCAATTCCATGAGTGTTAGTAGACTACACTTTCCAGAGTTCAGCTAAAGGAAAAAGTTTTAAAATTCAACCGATGGATAATTAGTCTGCTGTTTTATCCATATTCTACATATACAGTGGTACCTCAGGTTAAGAACTTAATTCGTTCCGGAGGTCCGTACTTAACCTGAAACTGTTCTTAACCTGAAGCACCACTTTAGCTAATGGGGCCTCCTGCTGCTGCCACGCCACGGGAGCACGATTTCTGTTCTTAACCTGAAGCACTATTTCTGGGTTAGCGGAGTCTGTAACCTGAAGCGTATGTAACCTGAAGCGTATGTAACCTGAAGCGTATGTAACCCGAGGTACCACTGTATCATCACAATTCAGATCATAGCCTGCATCGCATCTACCTGTGGCTACATTGCAATCTTCGTGTCAAATCTACGTCTGTAAGTTCTGCTACCTGGGTCTTTGCATGTCAAGTGATCCAACTTTTTTACCTCATGCCATCCAAATTTCAATTTTCCATCTCATCCCATTTTTGAGTTATGAGGGTTTGAAATTTCAAAAAATTTGTAATTTTGGCCTAAACAAAAACCTTTAAAGCTCATCCCATGATTGAGATATGCCAAAACTAAAACCACCAAAAATGAAACCTGTGCAACAAATGCTCTTGAAAAGTGTTTGGCGTAAAGTATAAATAATGGAAGAATAAATGTTTCCAGACACATTTCATGTGTAAGTCCCCCGTCCCATTTTGTTTGATATGCAAGTAATGTTCATGAGATGAAGTAATAACAAGAATTTTTTCAAAGCATTAATATTTTTTTATAATGTGATCCCATTAAGATCTCAAGATGAAATTTTGCAGGAAGCTCTTAGAATTATTAAATACAATTTTTTTTGGAAAATTTAATTCTATTTTTTTTAATGACTTTTTAAAGTTTTACATTTTGTTTTACATCATGTGACATCATATTAAAACCCATGAAATTCTGAAGAGATTGGTGTTTTCGTGTAGTCCAGAATCAGTGATACTCAGAGGAGACTGATAAATCACAAAGTAGCTTTCTGGCAAAGTTGTTGATGAGCTGGACAGATATGAGTTGGACCCCAGCACATGAAGAATTGGTGACTGATCCAAGGTATTTTGGGTGAATGGGCTCAAGTGCAGGCGTGTTCTGGTACCTCTGCAGAGGCTGAAGAATAATGATCAATAATGAGCAGCAACTTACTATTGACTGTTCTCATTGCCAATGTTTGTTACTGAGTGGGGGACAAGCTGTGTGTGTTGAAATGCTGACAGTTGTTCAGTGTCCTAGCAAAGAGCTTTAGTTCCTCAATGATTGTGTCAAACACAGGAAGCACCTCAATTTACAGGTGTACAATGCCCACAAAAACTATCAGGCTTAGGTCAATGGGTTTTCACTTGTTTATTTAGCCCACTCTGGACAAAGTCCTAGCAGAGGAGCCTGGTTGGTATTATTAATGGTCAACTGTTCAGATTTCATGGTAGAATGATTGTTTCAGATGACAAAGTGCAGCAATCCATCAGTTGTTTGCCCATGGTTTTGATCTAGTTGGAGCCTTCCCATGTGGTCTTTCACCCCTTGGAATCTGCACTTGTTGAACATCTTACTGATTTACAAAAACTGCATTGCTACCATACCCTACTGTAATTCAGATTTTTTTGGTTTTTTTCAAAATAATTTTTATTAACAAACCAATCAAATCAAACCAAATCAAATCACATTAATTACAAATTACAAAGCCAAATTTTAAATTTTTTGTTGGGGGTACCCATATTTCAAGTTCGGAAAGGGATCCAGTCATCTTGTTGCTGCTGCTTTGATGTCCACAAATCTGTCCAAATGATGTTCACAATTCTAGCCAATCCTTTTTTTGTTGTTTTCCACATCTCTTCTTGTTGTTTTCACATATTCCTTTTTCTTCGTGACCTCTGACAGTCTCCACAAGCGAGTTGAAACCAATTGTAGTCCTGTGTGGGTTTTGCCATTCATCCAAGGGTCATATTCAGACAGCTGCCGCTTTTCATCGCTTCCATAAATAAACACACTCTTGCCATCTACTCATTAATCTTCACAGGTCTGTCACTCCCTTTCTCAATCTTCTGAGGAGGTTCTGCCAGAGATCCCATATAAAAACAAATCCATAGCTTCCTCTTCCTCAGTCATCAGTCTTTCGACAGAACCTGCAAACATGGCGACTCCCTTTTTATTGCTGCGCCATTCCAAAAGCCCTTATTCTTTTCCGGATCTCCGTACGTCAAACTTTTGGTTAATAATTCATTTCCACACAGTTTTTAATCGTCCCGCTTAGGTCAGTTATGCGACAGTTCTTTTTGGGGAGGGGTTCTTGGGTAATCACATAGAAGAAAAGAAAAGAAAAATTTCCCCCATCCAGTCCCGTTCCTACATACCAATGCTTTGATGAATCTTCTTCATGATGAATTCCTGTTAAATCCAACCCATAGCTCTTGCTTCACAGAGGTCACTTCAGTTAGCAGTCTTAACTCCCATTCTTCACTTGAAATATGTGCATTTGCTTCTTCGCTAATTGTTTAATTCGAGCTCCTGCAGCGCGATCAGAGACAGCGTCTAGGAGAGCCGGCTCCCACGGGGGCTGTGTGCCTAGTGCCTTCACCCCCTTCTTTCAAACTCGGGGGTGATTTATGGCAACCGCAGGCAAGGCAGTGTTTCCCCATTCCCTGGGGTAAACAAGGGAGGCTGCATACTCCAATATCAGCCTCTTAATTACCCTGTGTGAGCCGGAGAGATGGTATTGTCGGCCATCTTCCAATGTGCCCCTGGTGGGCCCCCTGTAATTCAGATGTTTATATCTTATGCTGCTTCACAAACTCTCTTGTGTGCCACACTCCACTTTTAAATATAGTATTTGGTTGTATACACACAATCATTCAGTCTGAAGCCATGGGAGGAAAGTTGGTGTGAGAAGGAACTTTCATTCAACTGTCCCCCCCCCCAAAAAAAAACACACCCCTCACCAAATTTACCAAGCAGCATGAAACCCTGACATATGAACATGGCCTTAACTTTGATCCAGAACTGGCCATTAAGTGTCTGGATTGCAACTCATCATTTCCTGTCTCAATCTGGCTTTGAAAGCTTTCCAGGAGGCAGCAGGTGGAGAAGTGCCGCAGATTCACAAAATTGACTTTGTTTTCTCACTTCTCTCCATGGTCAACAGCAACATACCCCTTCCTCTTACAACACACGAGTTTTCTTCTGTGTGTTCATTTCAACGAAATATTTTTCATGTTATTTTCTTTTTTTCATAGTGCTGCCCCTTCTTACTAATTCCAGGGCTGGGAGAGTGTTTATTTTCTGTGGGTTTACTTTAGTTCAACTTTGTTATCTGGTGTTCGTTCTTCTTTCCTGAGATGCTCCTCAGCTGACAACCCAGTCCCCTTGGCTATTTTTCCAAGCCTTTAAATCTTTCTGCATCTTTCATGCCCTTTTCAGATTTGATTTCCCCCCTTTTTTCTTGATCCTTTAGTGCTTTGTAACATATAAAGGGATATCTCTTTATATGGGATATCTCTTTATATGGGAGTTGGACTCGATGGCCCTTCTGGTCTCTTCCAACTCTACGATTCTATGATCTCGTTATCTGATGGGCTTTAATTTGGGACATTTCCAGTAAGGTGTTTTTTTTTTAAATCATTCGTTTTTAAAACCCTATTTTTCCATTCATTAATTTCTGTGTCAAGTTTTATCTTGGAGCCAAGGTCTTTTAAGTGCATGCATAATGTGACAGAGAGGCTGGAGTACATCTCTGATGTGGGCTAGTCAGGAAGGAACCCAGAGCTGCTTTGGGGGAAGTCAAGGCTTTGAGGTTCTGTTCAATCATGTCGGATACGGTTAATCATCCCCTGCTCTCCCAATATCTATGACATAAATGCCTGACCCCTGGTAGGCACAAGATGCGGCCATCTTCAGATGCTGTGTGGGGATCTGAACCCAGGCTCTCCAGGTTCAACACTCTCACCAACTACACTACACAGGATGCCAGCCTCTTGGGCCATGCTAGCAAGAGCCCAGCCAGACTAAGGTAAAGGATCCCTGACAGGTCCAGTCACAGATGACTCTGGGGTTGTGGCACTCAGCTGGCTTTAAAGGTAAAGGTAAAGGTACCCCTGCCGGTACGGGCCAGTCGTGTCCGACTCTAGGGTTGTGCGCCCATCTCACTTAAGAGGCCGGGGGCCAGCGCTGTCCGGAGACACTTCCGGGTCACGTGGCCAGTGTGACGAAGCTGCTCTGGCGAGCCGGCACCAGCGCAGCACACGGAAACGCCGTTTACCTTCCCGCTAGAAAGCGGTACCTATTTATCTACTTGCACTTAAGTGTGCTTTCGAACTGCTAGGTGGGCAGGAGCTGGGACTGAAAGACGGGAGCTCACCCCGCCACGGGGATTCGAACCGCCGACCATACGATCGGCAAGTCCTAGGCACTGAGGTTTTACCCACAGCGCCACCCGCATCCCACCAGCTCGCTTTACTGGCGACCAAACAAGGGAGCTGACGTTTGTCCGCAGACAGCTTCCGGGTCATGTGTCCAGCATGACTAAGCCGCTTCTGGCGAAACCAGAGCAGCACACAGAAACGCCGTTTACCTTCCCGCTGGAGCGGTACCTATTTATCTACTTGCACTTTGATGTGCTTTCGAACTGCTAGGTTGGCAGGAGCAGGGACCGAACAACGGGAGCTCACCCCGTCACGGGGATTCGAACCGCCGACCTTCTGATCGGCAAGCCCTAGGTTTAGACCACAGCGCCATCAGCGTCTCTCCAACACATATAGTAACATAATAAAACTTCAGACATTAAAAACTTCCTGATGCAGGGCTGCCTTCAGAAATCTTCTAAAAGTGGGACTCTGAAGATTGTGAACCAAATCACAGTCAGGTTGGGGTAGCAGAGCACAATGTATCTCTAACATAGAAGATCATGCCACCATCTTTGTTTATTATTTTAAAGCTTCTTTTCTGGGAAAGCTCTTCCAAAACAGCTTGCAATTTTTTTTAAAAAAAATCCACAATGGGTGAACTATCACTAAACAAGCCAAAAGAAAATAAAATGCAACAGAAGATTTGCGGGAGCATTTATGGCAGAACAACATTTGAGTTTTGGGTGGTGGTTGTGGGTGTCTCTGAACATGCTGAGTAAGTTAATCCCACATAATTCATGATTTCCTTTTTCCACGAGCCTCTACAACTTCTTTCTGGGGTTACTTACTAGACGCTGAAAGAGCCCTTTGGGCCATGATCACTTTTTGTTGTTGTTGTTGTTGTTGTTGTTGTTAAGGGATAGTTTGCTAATACTGGGAAAGTTGAAATGCTTCAAGATTTCTAAATGATTTAATTATCCAGAGAGTTCTATTTCGCATTTCAGGAATCCCCTTTAAGCTTCTGGCAGGTTGCAGAAAAAGGAGAAATGGAATGATAGGAGACTCCACCTGCCTCTGAGAAAGTCTCCTTTTGTGGTTGTGAAGTTTCACAATCATCTAAGATAACAGAAAAGGCTGAGGTCAGACAAGAAGAGCTACACTGACTTCCATATCCTTATCCCTCCAACATTTCTCCAATGAAAATAGGGACGTCCCATTTCATAATTATAATTTTACTACTTCTATCCCACACATCTTACTGGGTTCCCCTAGCCACTCTGGGAAGCTTCCAACATATATAAAAACATAATAAAACATTAAACCTTTAAAAACTTCCCTGTACAGGATTGTCTTCAGACATCTTGGGGGGTCAGGGAACTCCATACCCTCCAACATTTCTCCATTGAAAATAGGGACAAACTAAGGAAAAGTGGGACATTCTGGGACCAAATCAGAAACTTCTCTAAATCAGGAATGTTCCTGGAAAATAGGGACACTTGGAGGGTCTGCATATCACATTGTTTCCACCCATCCTCATACCCCGAAACAGCAAAGTGGATTGTTTCCTCAAAATCTGTTTCCTTTCTTCACTTCACTTTCTACCACTGAATGATGAAACAATTTGCCAGCTCATTGCTTTCTTGCAATCTCTAGAGTCTGGTTCTCATCCACAGGTCCCACAACTGATCACCCCAGCAAAGTTTTCCATTTAAAATCCAATATCGGGGTGGGTGGGGGGGTGGAACTGTTGTGTGGCCAGAATGACTACCGCGAAGACCTTAACAAACAAGCTCAAACTTTCCCGTTGTGTTTGGCATGGCTTGGCTTGCTCTTTGCATTTTTAATTCATAGCAATGAAAGGCTTTTAAAGCATTTTTTAGTGGAAGCTTTCTGCCCTCAGTCCTCCATCTGCCCTCCCCTCTTGCAACAGAAATTTCTCCAGTGTTTTTGAAATTTACCACTATGACCATGCTTTGCATTTATTATAGCTTTATTGTAATTTGTGATTAAAAACAAGGATTAAAAAATTGGAGCGGACTTTGCAAGAGGATCCCTCCCCCTTTAATCACTTTGCAAATTTGTAGTTGGAGAGCAGTTGTTCAAGGGATGTGTAACGTGTTTCCGTCTTGTACATCCAATTCACATTCATTTAAAGGTCTGCAGTGTGGGCCTCCAGATGCATGAAAAGCAAAGCATCAGTCTCATAAGCTTCTCTTCCAGAAAGGCCTTTTAAAAATCCCATTAGCTTAATTGTGTGCGTCAGTGTTGTCACTGAACAGAGAGCTCAAACAGCATGGGAATGGGATTAGGATTTAGCTGTCCACCCATACTCTCCATTCCCTAGCATAAAAAATAAATACACTCTTTTGCACTTATAGCATGGATATTTTCACACCAAGGATCCTTGCCCCTGACTATTACATATTGCAAAAGATTCAACTCAACCTAAAGGCAGTAGCCTTTCCCGGGCATACATAAAAGCCATTTGGGGGTTTGTCCTTTTTATCAAAGCCATGTCAGAAAATCCACAAATGTCCCACCAGCAGTTCAAAGCGAACCTTGTCAGCTGCAGCCGCCAAAAAAGTAGGTTGTACATAATAGGGCATTTCTGTTTGGTGTGGTTTTTCTAAAGGAGGAAGCCACTTAAAAACAAGCATTTTATTAAATCCTGGGCTACATGTAATAGCTTACAATGTTTGGATTCCCAAGGGGCCTTCTGAATGTCTGTGTTACATGCAATTTAAAGAAAAAGAAATTGTACCCAGACACAACTCAGAGAGCCAAGTTACATGTACGTCAATTATGTTCTTGCGCCCTAAGGTCCACACCCCACCCAAGTTGCCAAGACTGGGGCCTCAGTCTGGATGATGATGATGATGATTATATGCCACCTATCTAACTGGGTTGCCCCAGCTACTCTGGGTGGCTTCTAAGAGGATCAGGACCTTATCAAAGAGGGTAGGGTAGGAGGTTTTAATCCTTTGTCCCCTGATGTGCCCTACACCCTGCAATCTTCAAAAGGAAAAGGCTCCTGTTGTTAATTTTATATACCGTATTTTTTGCTCTATAAGACTCACTTTTTCCCTCCTAAAATGTAAGGGGAAATGTGTGTGCGTCTTATGGAGCGAATGCAGGCTGCGCAGCTATCCCAGAAGCCAGAACAGCAAGAGGGATTGCTGCTTTCGCTGCACAGCAACCCCTCTTGCTGTTCTGGCTTCTGAGATTCAGAATATTTTTCTCTTGTTTTCCTCCTCCAACAACTAGGTGCGTCTTGTGGTCTGGTGCGTCTTATAGAGCGAAAAATACGGTATATATTATGAATGCGGCAGTACTTTGTGAATCCTATAAAATGACTTTTGTTGTAAATGTGCTGATTAGCTTTGTTGTTGTTTTGCTTTGTGTTACGTAGATTGTAATCGGTTTACTGATGATTTGTATTACTCTATGTGATTTATGTCGCATTTGTGATGGTCTATTCTGCTATTTTTATTTTTGTTTGTAAGCCGCTATGCGGTTCATGTGAATGAAAAGTGGCAAAGAAATACATATAATAAATCAATTAAATCAAATCAGGCATCATAGGCCAGTCGGCCTCTTGATGATAGAACCATGGAAGGCCACTTTGCTTATAACAAACCCAAAGAAAAAGGCAGCATTGTGGGCAGGAACTGGAAAGTCAAGGAAGAAGGGTGAGATAAGGAAGCAAATCGGCAGAGAGCTCAGGAAGGGTCATTGTAAAGGAAGACAGGCCTGAGAAACAGCAACGTAAATGAAGGATATGTGCAAGAGGAAAAGAGGGGACAGCGAAAAGTTTGTGCACAGGAAGGATAGTTTTGTTCACGGTCACCAATTCACCACCAGTATTTGGATGGCCTGCTTGCTGTTGCACAGATTAGGCGACGAGGGTAGCAAGGTAACAACACTGGTTGACTGGATGGGTTGTTATGGGTCTTCAAAGCTCCCCAAGATGAATCTTCTGTCTAGTTCATTCGTTTTGGAAGCAAAAATTGCAACACAGTTGGGTTTTTTAATGAAAGCATGGCCCACAAAGGTTAATTGGTCAGAAGCTCATTTCTGTCAGGGTTTGGTTTTTTTTTTTGCAGATGTAAATCCAAACCCCAACTATCTTCTTTCTCTGCAAACTCTTATTTGTGCAATACCTGGCCAACACACTGCAGAGAACACTGTGACTTTGTGGAAATTAAATATTCACCTCAGATCAATCAATGTTTTCTGTTATGTTTATCCACGATGTTTGGGTAATGAAGTAATATCTGCTCAGCTGTCTGAAACTACTTGAAAGCAAGGCTGCATTTCTCAAAATATGTTTCCACAAGGTGTGGGAACCTAAACAGATTCAGACCATTGGCAGGGAGAAAGGATTAATAGGTATTATGATAAAAATTATAAAAATGTAATATGGGGAAGTTAATAATTGCTAAGCTGAGGCAGGATGTTAGGAATGCTCAAAGACCCTGATTTTAGTGGGGGTCATCATTAATTCGTACAGCACAAATGTGTACGTGTCCATGTAGAAGTAAATTATCCAGAGTTCAATGGGGTTTACTCCCAAATTATGCCTGCATAGCAATGCAACATTATGGATATAGGTATCACTGAATCTGAAACTCATTTCCACCCTATATGGAAAGTTTCACTTTTCTGTGGGGTATCTTGGCAATGAGGCAGCAAATGCAGAGCAGAGTGGGAAAGCGATTTACTGTCTACTATTTGACAGAGTGAGGCAGATGTTCATTATTTAAAATGCTATTATTGCATTTTTATAGCCAAGGAGGGGGAGAGAGGTGCTAGTGTGAATCTGCCAAAAGTGCCAAACCCCCCCCCCACCTTTGCACCTTGACTTTAGATGGGAACACAATTTGTGGCAAAATGTCTCAGGCTGGTCCTGGTGACTTATTATCAACCTGCTATGAAATATGATGAAAAATCATAATTCAATATTAAAAAAAATTGTAGAAGGGAATTTGTGCCACAGCGATTCAAATATCTTGGCATGAGGTTATAATTCTAAAATAGAATTAGCTCTCCAGAAGCAAGTACACACCATAGACCTTCCGCATTACCCAGTTCATTGGATGGTTAATTATAATAACCTAAGATTACCAGGTGGGACGCAGGTGGCGCTGTGGGTTAAAGCCTCAGCACCTAGGACTTGCCGATCGAAAGGTCGGCGGTTCGAATCCCTGCGGCGGGGTGCGCTCCCGCTGCTCGGTCCCAGCGCCTGCCAACCTAGCAGTTCGAAAGCACCTCCGGGTGCAAGTAGATAAATAGGGACCGCTTACCGGCGGGAAGGTAAACGGCGTTTCCGTGTGCGGCTCTGGCTCGCCAGAGCAGCGATGTCACGCTGGCCACGTGACCCGGAAGTGTCTCCGGACAGCGCTGGCCCCTGGCCTCTTAAGTGAGATGGGCGCACAACCCCAGAGTCTGTCAAGACTGGCCCGTACGGGCAGGGGTACCTTTACCTTTTTAAGATTACCAGATTTTTATCAATGAATCCAGGGACAATTTTCAACTTCAGTAGGAATGATAGGATTTTGTCAGGGGACTGATTTGTAAATCCAGGGACTGTCCCTGGGAAACGGTGACGTCCGGTAACCTTATAATAACCTATGTGCTAGAAAGGCTATAGATCACGACACAAAGTGCTATAGATCATGACTCAAATAAGCATCTGCTTCCAGACAGATGCTTATTGTGGAATGGGGGGTTCTCATGCAAGCAGGTTTTTCAGAGGGTCTACATGATTGGCATCAAAATGCCAGCCTGTATTTGCCCTCACCCCACGTAATCTGGAATTACTTATTCTGGGGGAAATCCAATAAATTAGCAAAAAAACACAACCCACCCCTGTTGCCAATGAACCATTTATGATATCTGAATTATTATTATTATTATTATTATTATTATTATTATTATTATTATTATTATTATTTATTATTATCATCATCATCATCATCATCATTTGTTAAATTTGTATTCAGTCTGAAGATCACAGGGCAGTTCACAACGTGAAACTAGAAAACGAGAACACAGGATACACGATAAAACAAAAACGGAAACAAATTATCTCCCTCTTCCCACAAACACATTTAAAAGGAGGTAGGATGTTAATCAGCCCAAGGCCTGGTTGAAGAGGAGCGTTTTCCCCCTGCGCCTAAAGATGTATAATGAAGGTGCCAGATAAGCTTCCCTGGGGATAGCATTCCACTCCACAGAAAAAGCCTCTTCTCATGTTGCCACCCTCCCGGCCTCTTGTCGAGGAGGCACACAAAGAAGGGCCTCAGGTGGCGATCACAGGGTCTGGGTTGGATCTTATTACCTGCTTATGGTAATAAGCGTATCTGGAAGCGCTTGGAGTTCACTCCCAAATTAAATTCATTACCATGGTCAGGTTTGGGGAGACCCTTAGTGCCCCCTGCCCCCATGCCTTTCCTCTTTGCTCATTCAGTGGCTCCCTGCCAGGGTGCCCAGTGGGAGAGGCCAAGCAGAGGCGGCGGCTTCCGGTCTGCCCTTCTACTTACTCAGGTGGAGGCCCATGTGCAGGCAGCCAGGTACTCTTGCTCTGAGCCTCGAAGGGCTAAGCTGGCTGCGGGGTGTGTGTCTGTGTGTGCTTTTTCGTTTGAGTTTATAACTTTATGCTAACAAGACTGTTGCCCTGAGCCTCAAGCAAGCTCTCTGGGCAGTTTCATGCTTGGTCCTGGTCCTGCTGTGCTACCAGGAGTCTGGAATGCCTCCAGCTGCCTGAATGCTCTCCAGTGCCCTGGAGAGCACCAGTCTAGTCCCACTTTCCAACTCTGGGAGAGAGTGGAGGCAGCAGCCACCGTCCCTTGCATCTCTTGGTGGTGCAGCCATTGGCACTGGGTACACTAGGCCCAGTTGCCTCTGCCTCACCACCCAGAGGGAGAAGAGAACAGAGACAGCGGCTGCTCTTTGCAGCTGCCTCTCCCGTTTGCTTGTCTGAATTGGAGACCAAGGAGCAGCGGACTATGGGGAGCAGCTGCCATCATCTCTGCCCTCTCTCTGGGCAGTGCAGTGATCAGGGTTTGGCTTTAATAACAACAACAACAACAACAACAAAAACAACAATAATAATAAATTATTTATACCCCACCCTCCCCGGCCAGAGCCAGGCTCAGGGCAGCTAACATCAGTAAAATTACAGTAAAAACATATTAGGAAAAAACCCCACTCATTTAAACTGTAATGTGTCCAGAGGAGGGCAACCAAAATGGTCAAAGGCCTGGAAACAATGCCTTATGAGGAACGGCTAAGGGAGCTGGGCATGTTTAGCCTGGAGAAGAGGAGGTTAAGGGGTGATATGATAGCCATGTTCAAATATATAAAAGGATGTCACATAGAGGAGGGAGAAAGGTTGTTTTCTGCTGCTCCAGAGAAGCGGACACAGAGCAATGGTTCCAAACTACAAGAAAGAAGATTCCACCTAAACATTAGGAAGAACTTCCTGACAGTAAGAATTCCTGACAGTGGAATTTGCTGCCAAGGAGTGTGGTGGAGTCTCCTTCTTTGGAGGTCTTTAAGCAGAGGCTTGACAGCCATATGTCAGGAGTGCTCTGATGGTGTTTCCTGCTTGGCAGGGGGTTGGACTCGATGGCCCTTGTGGTCTCTTCCAACTCTATGATTCTATGAAAATACAGGTTTAACAGGCCCAATCTTCCTCTCCTCACCACCTCGAAGGGTAGAGTGGAGACAGCTGCTTTTTGCAGTTATGGACACTGGGGCCCAAGTGATGGCCAACCATAGGACCACAGCACTTGCACTTGGTCCAACCAAGTATTGCCAAACACTGACTAGAAGTGGCTCTCCAGAGCTTCAGGAAGGGGAAGCTAGGGGTGTAGACTGGGACCTTGCACATTCAAGGCAGGTGCTCTCATGGAGCAATGACTCTTCCCCATCATAAAGGTAAAGAGACCCCTGACCGTTAGGTCCAGTCGTGGCCGACTCTGGGGTTGCGGTGCTCATCTCGCTTTATTGGCCGAGGGAGCCAGTGTACAGCTTCCAGGTCATGTGGCCAGCATGACTAAGCCGCTTCTGGCGAACCAGAGCAGTGCATGGAAACACCGTTTACCTTCCCACTGGAGCGGTATCTATTTATCTACTTGCACTTTGACATGCTTTCAAACTGTTAGGTTGGCAGGAGCAGGGACCAAGCAATGGGAGCTCACCCCATCCCGGGGATTCAAACTGCCAACCTTCTGATCGGCAAGTCCTAGGCTCAGTGGTTTAACCCACAGCACCACCCGCGTTCCCCATCATATAGAGTTGGATGGGATCCCAAGGGTCGTCTAGCCCAATTCCCTGTAATGCAGGAATCATAGCTCCTTCAGCCAAATGAAAATGCTAAGAGGAACCTTTTGCTTCCGGAGGCAATAATAATAATATTTTTTTATTTATACCCTGCCCTCATCAGCCAAAACTGGGCTCAGGGCAGCTAACAACCAATAATAAAAACAACCATAGCTGCTTCCTGCCACTGTCGTGCGTGGCCACCTAAGGCACAGCCATCTCGGGTCGCCTGCTGGCTCTCTCCCTCCAGGTGGGTCCAGTTCCCATTGCTTGTCTGCTTTGGGGGCTGCGGGCGGGGAAGAGGGGGGGCTGCTTCCAGAAGCTCCTCAAAAACCTCCCCGGGGCTTCTCCCGCCTGACAGTGGCGGCTGCTGCTCCTCCGTGACGCCCAGTTAGGGGCAGCGCCCCCGGGCAGTGGCGTAGCGTGGGTTGTCAGCACCCGGGGCAAGGCAAGTAATTTGCGCCCCCTAACCCGTGGATTTGCGCCCCCTAACCCTAACCCCCAGGTGTTGCGCCCGGTGCCCCCTGCACACCCCACGCTACGCCACTGCCCCCGGGGCGGCCTCCACGGCCATCCAAGAGGTGCCAACCTGGGAGCGCGCTCCGCCGCTCGCAGCAGCTGACGCACGAACGTGGCCGCACTACTATCAGGGAATCCCTTCTCGGATTGGATGGGATTCCACGGGATGAGCGGCGATTGGGCCCTCGCAGCCGAATGAAGTGGTCGAACGCCGAGGGCCCGCAAAGCGCCGCACCATTGCGGACCACGATATTGGCACAGTTCGCCTTGGACCGCAGGACCACCCTTTGACCTCTCTCCTGCTTTTTCAAACCACCCTGCAAATAGAGGACCAGATTTCCTCCTCCTCCTCCTCATTATTATTATGATGTGGGGATTTCTTATTTTAAAAGCGTGCGGCCATCCAAATGCGCCCCCCACCCCCGTCTCCAGAAGTGGTTCGGCCTCATTATGCCCATTCTCCGCCAGCCGCTTCATTCCGCTTCCACGCGCCTCGGATAGAAGCTGACGCGCGCCGCTACCTTCTGTCGCCTCCGTCACCATTTATGGGGAAAAGCGGGAGGAGACGGGAGGCGCCCAAAATAAAACTGTAACGGCATTCAGCACTCCGTGCAGGCAAACGAGGAGCCGAGGGGAAAAGCTTGCCTTTCCGCCCCGGCTGACTGACAGCGGGTTCCAAGCGCAGTCGCCGCTCCGTCTTTCTCTGCCCCCTGCCAGCCTAGTTGGCTCCACCCTCCCGACAACTCTCCACCCCCCCGGTCTCTTGCTTCTTTTTCGGAGTCCGGGGTTCGACCCCTCCACTTGCAGCGCAGTGAGCTGTACCAAAGAAGAGGGGAGGGGGCGCGTGTGACTGAGGGGAGGAGCCTTCCGAGGGGGAAGGGGCGGCGGGAGCAGCTGAGCCCAGACCGCCTTCGCCTTGCATCATCCGGGCTGGGGAGGGGGGGGGAGAGGCGAGGAGCGGAGCCAGGCGCCGCTGCTGCCCACCTTGCTTGCGCCTCACAGCTGCTTCAGCCGGCCAGCGCCGCGCGTAAAAGGCGCTGTGAGGGCGCGCGCAACGCTTGGCCAGGGGAGGCTGCCGCTCCGGCCGGGAAGGACAAGCAGCGCTTCGGAAAAGCTCCCGCAGCGGTCCGGGCAGCATGGAGAAGCCCGAGGAGAGCCGGAATGGCTACCTGGAGACGACGGTGGTGTCGGGCTTGGAGGCCGGGGAGGAAGCGGCGCGTCGGCCCCGCCTGAAGCTCTTCCAGCTGCGCGGCTTGGGGGGCTTCCTGAGGAGGAACTGCATGGTGATCCTGACGGTGTCCGGGGTGCTGCTCGGCGTGGCCATGGGCACCCTGGTGCGGCGCCTGCACCTCAGCCCGGCGCACGTCGCCTACCTGGCCTTCCCGGGGGAGATGCTGCTCCGCATGCTCAAGATGATCATCCTGCCGCTGGTGGTCTGCAGCCTGGTCTCGGGCGCCGCCAGCCTCGACACCCGCTCGCTGGGCAAGCTGGGCGGCATCGCCGTCGCCTACTTCTTGATCACCACCCTGCTGGCCGCAGCCCTCGCCGTCGCCCTGGCCTTCATCATCAAACCTGGCGTGGGCGCCGGCAACCTCAACAAAAACTCCCTGGGCTTGGATGACGCCGCGCACACCGGCAAGGACACGGTGGACTCTTTCCTGGACTTGGCAAGGTAAGGAGTTGAGCTGGAGGCACAGGACAGAGCAAACTCAGGAAGGCCACGTGTGTTGTCTTCCTGGCTCATAGTCAGTGGCGTAGCGTGGGTTGTCAGCACCCGGGGCAAGGCAAGTAATTTGCGTCCCCTTACCCGTGGATTTGCGCCCCCTAACCCATGGATTTGCGCCCCCTAACCCGTGGATTTGCGCCCCCTAACCCGTGGATTTGCGCCCCCTAACCCTAACCCCCAGATGTTGCGCCCGGTGCGACCGCCCCCCCCTGCACCCCCAACGCTACGCCACTGCTCATAGTCTCCCATTTTGGGAGAGTAGCATCTATGAGTTGTTTTTTTTTTTTTAAAAAAAAGCCCTTTGCTAACCTAGTGTAAGGGACGCAGGTGGCGCTGTGGGTTAAAGCCTCAGCGCCTAGGACTTGCCGATTGAAAGGTCGGCGGTTCGAATCCCTGCGGTGGGGTGCGCTCCCGCTGCTCGGTCCCAGCGCCTGCCAACCTAGCAGTTCGAAAGCACCTCCGGGTGCAAGTAGATAAATAGGGACCGCTTACCAGCGGGAAGGTAAACGGTGTTTCCGTGTGCGGCTCTGGCTCGCCAGAGCAGCGATGTCACGCTGGCCACGTGACCCGGAAGTGTCTTCAAACAGCGCTGGCCCCTGGCCTCTTGAGTGAGATGGGCGCACAACCCCAGAGTCTGGCAAGACTGGCCCGTACGGGCAGGGGTACCTTTACCTTTACCTTTTAACCTAGTGTGCTTTGTGCCAGACTCCGTGGAACTCCAGACGTGACTGACATTTCGAGATTAGAACCCTGGACATTCCTGCCGGTTAAAAACAATAAGTGACACACGCACCCTAGGCTTCTGTCATCAAGTCTTCCTCTCTGGGCAGTTTGTTAATAGTTAGAAATCTTGGTCTTCGTAAAATGTACTTGGAGCTAGGGAACTGGTGTGCTGCTATGAGTGCCAGTTATTGAGATTAAGAGAATTAAATAAGGATTTGAGAGATTTGGTTCTAGAAAGGTGGCCAGTGCATAGGTGCTTGTACTTCAGCTTTTTATTGCACACGAGTGCATGGTCAGTACAATCTAAAGGCCAAAATGGGCAGGACTGAGCAGGCTTAAGCCAGGCATCCCCAAACTCGGCCCTCCAGCTGTTTTGGGACTGCAACTCCCATCATCCCTAGCTAACAGGACTAGTGGTCAGGGATGGTGGGAGTTGTAGTCCCAAAACAGCTGGAGGGCCGAGTTTGGGGGTGCCTGATTGAGCTCTTTGTGCTTTCAAGCGTTTCATAGTCCAATAAACTTTGGCAAAAAATCATGTTGGTTTACAGAAGAGTATTGCTAAAGAAGCATTCATTTTAATGCTAACTCCAGAGCAGAGGCAGCATTTCTCTGTTGAAGCAAAAATAACAATGTCTTGTGACACATTAAAGTTTAAGTTGAACACTAACAGATTTTTTTGTGGCATGAACTGTTAAAGGATCAGAGTTTGCTTCCACTCATGAAGCATATCCTGGGTTGGAAGAGAGAGAGCGAGAGAGAGAGAGCGCTATAATAACCAGGAGCTAGGATAGGGCTTGGTCAAGTTATTGTTTATATCTGAATGGCCAACATTTGGTTTTTGGAAACATTGTGTGCTTTCTTATCTGTATTATTTTAATGCTTTTGACTTGTGATTCTCATTATGTGTCTCATAATTTATCTCCTTTGTTGTGGTCGGATTGTATCTTGTGGAGGTTTAAGCTTTTGGCACCTGTTCCCTCTGGAAGAGTGGAAGATCTATTAACATGGTCCACTGAAGTCTTTGGAGAGTTTTTCCAGATAGAGTGGCAGATGCTGCTTTTGAAGCCCCAGTTGTTCCTCTCTGGATTGGAGAGACCCTATGCATCCTCTTCCACTGAGCAGATCCAAGGCTTGGTTTGTACCTGAGCTGAGGGCTATGATGCCAGTCAAAGGGTGGCTGAAAAGCAAGCGGAGCAAAATGCATGATGAATTGGGTTGAACCCAAGTGACAGCCTATTATCAGGCCTACTCATGGAAGTGACAGAAGCAAATAAACTTTTATCCTACCCCATAGTTTTCTCAGTGTCATCAAAAGGAGCTTTCTCTGGTGTTGTGGGACCTTTTTGCAATCAGGGCAGGGTGGGGGAATTTCATAGAAGTCTGGGTAGCAATGCAGTAATGCATTTGTAAGACCGTGAAGGTCTTGCATATCCTTCAGGTATCCTGTCATTTATTGTGAAAAATTATATTTTGATGCATCCCTCCCCCCGAAACCAGCTTGATGTGACCTGAGAAATAGAATGACATAGCTGTGTTTTAAGCTGGTGATGTGTACACTGCCGTGGATGAAACAGGTTGTGTGGTAATGGAATGAATGAAGGTCTCACAGCACAATCCTAAAAGCACGTCTACTCAGAAGTTTATTCACCTTTCTCTCTTTTTCTCTTTCTCTCTCTCCCCTCCCCTTCTTTTTTTCTTTCTATTCCTCTGGATCTATATTTTTATTTTATCTAGATTAATGTTTTAGTCTGGACAAAAAAAATGTTAATAACTTTTGTATCTCTTTTTATGAAATCTAATAAAATGTATTCAGACAAAAGAGAAGTTTATTCATCTCCATTCAGTGCATTACCATATCCAAGCCCTGATTCCGACCATTCACAGACTTGCTTGCATCTGATGGAAAAGAGACACAGCTGGGGTTTGTTCATGTATTGGTGACACCTTGACTCAAATCTCTGGATGACTTCTCTCAGATATTAAACAACATATGGCAGGTGCGACAAGTTGCCCTCAGCAAAGGGGGGGGCATTGTATGCTCATGACATCACACATGTGCCGCCCCCCAACCCGTCAGCTGTCTGACCTTTCATTCGCCACCGCAGGGCTGAGGCCACCTCCGCAGGTTACCTTTTGTGAAAGGGACCTTTTGAGGATTGCCACAGAATTTGGGGAAGTGGTTGCACTCTCCCCCTAAAAGATCAGGTCAGCAGTCTGGGGATCCCGCATTGTCCTTAAGCACTCAAAGCATATTTTATCAGCTTCAGTTGGGCGCCAGCTGCAACCATATCTGGTTTAAGATAGTGTAGTCACAGTTAACCTAACCTAACCTCCCACTTAGGTTGCTAACAGACTATTGCTATTTTATTTGGGACAGTGCTGGATTAAACCCCCTGGAGGCCCCATGGCAGTTGAAATCTCAGGGGCCCCTTCATGTGCACTCTCTAGTGGGATAACATTGAACTAAGAAAGCTTGATTGTAATTTTCTTTCAAGATAAAATGAATATCGTTGTGATCCGCTGTCACAGGGGTACCAAACAGCGTGGGGCCCACAGGCCAGTGCCTACTCTGCTTATTTGGTAATCCAGCACCGATTTGGGGATCCAGTTATATACCAGCAAATTCAGGTTGCACAATTAAGAGTTGGTTGGGAGGTCTTATGCAACAAGCCCGCTTCCTCAAAATATCAGACTTTTTGAGATAAGGAAAGTTGGGGGAAGCGGGAGATAACACTTCCATTTATTTAACATCATCTAACTCTCCCCTCCAATAAATCAGAACAAATGTCTATTAAATAGCCAATGTTTTCTTATGTCCCTGCAAATAAATTTTGATGAGAATGATCAACGAACAGGTCAGGTGGAAGTGCGCGTAGACTTTTGTAATGTGTTGTACTTGGGGCTTCCTTTGAAAATGGATCAGAAGCAAAAGTTGGCTCAACCTGGAGCAGCAAGTTTACTGACTGGGTGGTTTGACCGTACTAAGCCTGAACTTTAACAGCTGCATGGGCTACCAGTCAGTTTCTGGGCCTGATTTTAACTGCCAGATTTAACCTATAAAGCCCTAGAGTGTTTAGGACCAGGCTGCCTCTTGCTTCATATTTCTTAATTTAACATTCCCTATGCTTGACGCGGGTGGCGCTGTGGGTAAAACCTCAGCGCCTAGGACTTGCCGATCGCATGGTCAGCGGTTCGAATCCCCGCGGCAGGGTGAGCTCCTGTTGTTCGGTCCTAGCTCCTGCCCACCTAGCAGTTCGAAAGCACCCTTAAGTGCAAGTAGATAAATAGGTACCGCTTTATAGTGGGAAGGTAAACGGCGTTTCCGTGTGCTGCTCTGGTGCCGGTTCGCCGGAGCAGCTTCGTCACGCTGGCCACGTGACCCGGAAGTGTCTGCGGACAGCGCTGGCTCCCGGCCTCTAGAGTGAGATGAGCGCACAACCCTAGAGTCTGTCAAGACTGGCCTGTACGGGCAGAGGTACCTTTACCTATGCTTGATAGCCTGCCTCAACAACCCATTTCTCTCTGTCTCTTTGAAGTGTCAAGGTATATTAGCCACATATCCCTATTTTATCACACTTGAGAACAGCATTTTGTATGTGTAAAATTCTGAACTCTACCCATTTCTCCAAATAACATGTGGTTACTTGTGCTCGCAATTTGTTCTGTGATAAAACTGAGGCATTTGTTGAATGCTTTGGGGGCTATTTTCCTTTTTGTTTGTTTGCTTAGCCTCAGATTAACTGTTTCTGTGAAAACCTGTTTCAGAATGTGTTGTCATCGCACTCAGAATCTACCTGCTCTGCTTCATTGGCTGCTGCCTGTGGGGGCAGAAAAACTGCCATTTCTTCACACATTTTTGTTTATTATATGCTATTGTGAGAGAGAAGAGTTGGTGACGGGCCATTGTTTTCAGCAGCACTCATGCATCTCCTGTGTTACCTAGTTCCTGCCCAACAGCTTTTGATGCTTAACTGTTAACTGGGGCATATTGATTTATAGTGAGATAACCATATCAGACATTGATTTTGCACTTGCTAGGGAGTAAAAACCCTACTGAATGCAGTAGCGCCTATGTCTGAATAAACATGTGGAGCAAAGCTTTTCAAACTGTGTCTCGTGACATGTTAGTGTGTCGGCTGCAGTGTGCAGACGTGATCCTCCTGGGGCTGGAAAGGGGTTAGTTTAACCTCCGGTTTGCTAGTAAAACTGAATTACTGTGTTGCTAAATGACACATGCCTAAAAAGTGTGTCACCAACATGGAAAGGTTGGAAAACTCTGATGCCGAAGGTTGCATTTTTGCCTGTGCAGTCAGGTAAAATCAGTTCAAATGGACTTTTAGCAGTGTCTCCAATTTGTCACCCCAGCCCGTGTTGTCCATCAAAGTAGAAGGTGTTTCCTTTTTTTTTTAACTTAACATTCCTGGACCATCTGAGGCCGGATTTAGAAGGCGATTGGGCCAGATCCGGCCCCCAGACCTTAGTTTGCCTACCCATGATTTATACCTTACCTTCCCCCCGATGGGATTCAAGGCAGCTTACAGATAAAAATAAGAACTGTTAAAAACATACAAAAAGAAATCATTGAAAAAGGATTAAACGTTGATAGAATTTAAAACTATATACATATATAAAATCTAGTAAAACCATACCAATAGTTGCAATAAAAACAGCACAGTGCCATTTCATTAAAAGCAGCCAGTTCCGAAAAGCAGTCTTCACCTGCTGGCAGAAAGACAACAGGAAGGGAGTCAGCCTCGCTTTTTCAGGGATGGAGTTCCAAGGTCTGGGAGAAGCCACTAGGAAGGCCCTCTCGTTTTCCCCACCAAGCATGCCTGGGAGGTGATGGGACCATGAGAGGGGCCTCCCGCAAACATCTGAAAACCCAGGCAAGTTCATATGAAAGTATGTTGCTTTGAGCATAGAAAAGTAACTGATACATTTCTTTTCTTCTTTTAAATCAACTATGAGCAGCACAAATTAGCTTCCTGTGTGTGTCTAGTTAGGCTGCAAAGATGGGTGGCAGCAGTGAATGTACACAAAGCGCCAATGTTTTACGCAGCCAAAGAAGTTTGGGATTAGTTTAAAGAAACTTGTTTGGAATACATCTGAAAAATACAGTCTGATACATTTTGTAAAGTTTGAAATAGAACAATACTTCAAACCCTCTGAATTATTTCCCTTCGTTTCTAGTGGAGTAGGGGTAGAAAAGCAACAACAGGAAAACTCAGACGCTGGCAGAAGCAGTTTTCTGGGCGGTTGTGTGCATGGCTGCTCATGGCTGTGGGAAAGCTCACTCAGTGTGAGTTGAGTAAAGAACTTGAGACGAGGCAGCTTCTCTGTGGTTTAGATAATGGCTCTTCCCTTTGTCATACCAATCTCACTGGTTCACTTTATCTTCATACAATAAGTCCTGCAAGCTTATTGTTTTTCTTTCCACCGCTGTACAGTATATAGACTCCAGTCTCAGATCTATTATGTTGTTGTTGTTGTTGTTGTCGTCGTCGTCGTCAACTGAAGCTGTTTGCTCCGTGTGTGCCTCTTCTGGGATATACCCACTCTCCCTTGTGAAGTGTGACCTGAGTTGTATGGGCTGTTGTGGAAGACGTGTGTACATCTGTACATGCAGAATTGGGCTGGTGGATTCTAGATTACCAGATCTCATCTCACATGCTATCTTTGAATTACACAGCAAAGTTAAATGTAGCAGTAGTTGTAGTAATAATGACACAAAACGCCTAACCTTTTCTAAGACAGGCTGACCATCTAATACAGGCTTCCTCAACCTCGGCCCTCCAGATGTTTTTGGCCTACAACTCCCATGATCCCTAGCTAGCAGGACCAGTGGTCAGGGATGATGGGAATTGCAGTCTCTAAACATCTGGAGGGCTGAGGTTGAGGAAGCCTGATCTAATAGATAAGACACAGAAGGGGAAAGGAAGAGGGAAGGAAGTGGAAACCTGCATTGATGTGGCTGCTTCTTTGCTGGCCAACAGGTAGAGCCTTGTTGCCATGCTGAGTTGGAGCAGAATGTCCTTCCTTGCAGATTGAGGCAGGACATTATTTGGAGAAGTATTAAGAAACGTCTGGACTCAGTGGATTGGCCAAGGGACTAACCTAATGACATCTGTGGGATCCCAGGATGCCAGTTTGATGATGGCTCTTTTTAAAAAGTTGGATGTTTCATATGGTGGGGAAATGTCACATGACAGTTTTGAGAAAATAGTTATTGATTCAACTAGTTCATTCCTATATTCTGCAACAGCAAGTGTGTCTGCTGAGGCCTAATAAGATTGAGGCAAGAAGTGATTACAGTATATGGCATTGTACAACATTGTTAATGCTGAATTAATGCCCTAATCCTACTATATAGGCATAATGTTGTACTAATGTGAAAAGAAATAATTAAGTTGATAAGCTGTCATTAAATTCTAATCTTTGTTTTTCTTCTCTTTTTCCTTTTTTTTGGTTCCTGCTCACCCAGAAACTTGTTCCCAGCAAATCTTGTTGCAGCAGCCTTTCGATCGGTGAGTTTCATATGCCTTTTCCTTTCTTTCTTTGGACTGAGATTTCTGAAGCATGTGACCAAGAAACAGAAAACAGAAACCCAACTCAATTCCTAAGGGGATCATGTCTTTGATATACTTTCACTGAGACATAATAGTACCTACAATTCTTTACCCTGGATGATCAAGAAAGCAAATTATTATTATTATTATTATTATTATTATTATTATTATTATTATTATTAAAATCAAGGCAACTGATCATTTACTTGTTACTGTTTATGTACCAGTCTAAATAGTCACTGAATTTAGCCCATAGTGTGGTTCAACTATAAGTATAGTAGTTCACTTATCAAGATGAATGAGGGGTTGCGGAAATATGTAGACTCAGATTTAAAAGAGGACTGTTTGCACAAATGTTGTGGAGGGCACAATGAATGTGGATATCTAGCAATTTCAACATGCTGAAGACAGACTAATGGAAGAATTTCAGCACTGAGTTCTTCCTTTTTATCTAGTGCATAACCTCTTGATGAGAAGCTACCCACTAGCATTACTACAATGGGCATTCTGACATTACCATGATGTATTTCTGTGGCGCTGGCAGAATCTGGCTATTTCAGAATTTTTTTTCTCCCTTTTCTTGAACTGGAATGTTATCTCACATATACCTGACAGATCTCCCTCATGCAGCAGCTGCTGTCTGAGAACATTACTTCTGATTCCACAAATAATTCAATTTCCACCACTTATCAGAAAGTCTTTCAAGTCACCAAAACTACAGTTCTTACACAGCCTCCTTAGTTCTGTAACATAGTAATCAATAGTTTGCTTTTTGCATGCATATTTCTTTCAGAAACATCATTCTTTTTAGGCATACTATATTATTCAAATTTATCAGTTATTTATTTTAGTTTCATATTCTCACCCTTAGCAAACACAAAGTTAGCATACATGTTCAGTGTCTGCTCTCCCACTAGGGTTGCCATACAGTGGTACCTTGGGTTAAGTACTTAATTCATTCCGGAGGTCCATACTTAACCTGAAACTGTTCTTAACCTGAAGCACCACTTTAGCTAATGGGGACTCCCGCTGCTGCTGCGCCGTCGGAGCATGATTTTCTGTTCTGTTCTCAACCTGAAGCAAAGTTCTTAACCTGAAGCACTATTTCTGGGTTAGCGGAGTCTGTAAAATGAAGTGTATGTAACCTGAAGCGTATGTAAGCCAAGGTACCACTGTATTTTGAAGAGCAAAAAAGAGGACACATTCTCCGACTTCTACTTTTAACTACAGACCACTTTGACAACTCTAATTTTAAATACTCCTACTAAATGTAGGCTGTAGAAGCTGTGATATATATCGCTAGTAGCAATGTTCTTAACTTTTCAACAACAAAATAATAAGAATAGATATAGTCATACCTCGAGTTGAATGTGCTT
Organism: Podarcis gaigeae; assembly: GCF_964106915.1. Lineage (NCBI taxonomy): Eukaryota > Metazoa > Chordata > Lepidosauria > Squamata > Lacertidae > Podarcis > Podarcis gaigeae. The sequence continues at coordinate 5,926,542 of NC_139680.1, forward strand.
CGGGTTGAGCGCGTTCGAGTTACGCTCCGCGGCAACCTGGAAGTAATGGAGCGCGTTACTTCCGGGTTCCGCAGCTCGCGCATGCGGAGACGCTCAAAATGACATCACACGCATGGGCAGAAGCGGCGGAACGCGACCCACCCATGCGCAAATGTGCCGTCGCGTCTTACGTTCCGTTTGGGATGCGAATGGGGCTCCGGAACGGATCCCGTTCATATCCCAAGGTAGCACTGTATTGCTCCCTCACTTGCCACATGAAAGTATTTGGGCTCATGTTCACATCTTTGTGAACATAAGTGTGCACAGAACAATTTAGTAAACTGTTTAACATGTACATATGTGCTCTCCCTAAGGGCAGGAGGAGGTTAACTCTTGCCCTCCCAGACTCCTTCCCCAAGATCTTGTAGCTGAGCTAATATCCTTTTAGTTCAGCCACAAGAGAAGGGATTTATACAGTACATAGTTAGTTTAAGATGCTGCTCTGTTGTGATTCACTGCTGCAGACTAGCTCAGCTGGGTGCCTTAGATCTGAATCTAAAGCACTAGAATTTTTTTCTTGGGCTACTGTAAACAAAAAAACCTGGACATTTTGCCAAATTTTTAAAATCTGCCTGGGCGGAAATTTTAATTCTGAAAAAGCTCACGTGTCCTGGAAAAAGAGGACACATGGCAACCTTACACAACATGTAGAAAAGTTATTTGATCTTATCAGTTTTCTCTTCTTCTCCCATTGCTGCCAGATAGAATTCAAACCTTTGCCTAAACCTTTTCCAATTATCTGAAATATCCTCTCACGACTGCAGGCTTGGTGGTAGTTGAAACATATTCATTCCTGTTTATAATAATTTCTCCAATTTAGCAGCACTTACAGATAATGTTGCTTTCACTGGGTGTGGCTCCCACAATTTCTTATCATTTGTTTCTGCTTTCAGAAATCTGCTTTCAGTTGATTTCGGTTGCTCCTCATTCTGCATTTCAGATGTCATGTAATTATTCTGGATCAACAGACAAACTAGAGGAATGAGTAACGGCTTGAAACAACTTTATTATTCAGAGACTCTAAAGCAAACATGTGCAGCAACTTCTTTGCTTTGGAACTGTCTGAATCATGTGACCTTAGGGCAAATCTTCACATTACCAGCTTCTTAATACTGAACACTAATTTCTCAATTATAAACACTGTCATGACAGGTATAGCAAAAGAAGGTTCTTTTCAAAACGGCCCATCTGTGTAGATTCCAGAGTGATATTCAGTGAAGAACATACCAAAAATACAATACCCTAAAAGAAATAAAACAGCACCACTCATAACATGGAAGTTGCATTTTAAAAAGCCAGTTCATAACTTTAAAATGCCTAGACTAGAATTGTAAAGTGCAAGTAAGTTCTCATTGCCTTGAAGCTATGGCTGAAAAAAAACCCCTATTGTTGTCAGTTCATATACCAAAATATTGGGTTGACAATCTGATTGATTAGTTCATAATTCTACTGATGCAGATGCCAGCTATTTTCCTTCTGGTCCAACTGCTTCAACAGTTCAATTTCCTGGCCTCCAATTTCTACAGTACTACTCCAGCTTTAATTATGTTCTATGCATAGCCTTGTCATTCCTCGTCCTAAACTCCCAATCAATAGCTTATATTTTTGTAGCTCTCCCACATTCCTTTGGCATGCAAAAGGGGTTACTTGGCTGCAGTTTAAGTAACCAAGTTTTATGCAAAGTTTCAGAACCCTTGCTCCATTTGCAGAAAAAGGTGCTAGTGGCTCACTTTTTTATTTTGGGCATTTCATGCTGGCAAGTACTGGGAGTTTTTTCAAACTCTTCCTGTGTAATTCATGCTTCTCTGCTTGGTTTAGCATACATGCATTTAACATTCTGCCTATCACTTTTTTACATTTTTGTCAGCAAATACTAGCTTGATAAACTGCAGTCCTTTCTGTTAGCTAATGAAACAGGGATGCGGGTGGCGCTTTGGGTTAAACCACAGAGCCTAGGACTTGCCGATCAGAAGGTCGGCGGTTTGAATCCCCGCGACGGGGTGAGCTCCCGTTGCTCGGTCCCTGCCCCTGTCAACCTAGCAGTTCAAAAGCACGTCAAAGTGCAAGTAGATAAATAGGTACCGCTCCGGCGGGAAGGTAAACAGCGTTTCCATGCGCTGCTCTGGTTCTCCAGAAGCGGCTTAGTCATGCTGGCCACATGACCCGGAAGCTGTACGCCGGCTCCCTCGGCCAGTAAAGCGAGAGGAGCGCCGCAACCCCAGAGTCAGCCACAGCTGGGCTTAACTGTCAGGGGTCCCTTTAGCTTTAAAATAATGTATTGGGAAACAGAAGCTTTGATAGGCTGAAGGTTGAAAGAAAGGCATAAGGGCTTTCTGTATAAGGTTGCCATGGAATGAAAGCAAAGAAGCAGAGCTGTTTTTATTTGCTTAACTATGGATATTATTTATTTCATAACATACACACACACACACACACACATACTGCTTGAGTGTAAAAAAAGAAAGAACCTCACAGCAGTTTACAAAGAAATATCCACAACTACTTCAAAAAGCAGAAGACAGTGAGCCCAGACACAAGCTGAATGTACTGCTTCCTCAAACATTGTACATGCGCCACCAGTGTGTCTCTGTCAAAAGAGACAAATAATATCCAGGTACAGCCAAGGGACACGGGTGGTGCTGTGGGTAAAAGCCTCAGCACCTAGGACTTGCCGATCGAAAGGTCGGCGGTTCGAATCCCTGCGGCGGGGTGCGCTCCCGCTGCTCGGTCCCAGCGCCTGCCAACCTAGCAGTTCGAAAGCACACTAGTGCAAGTAGATAAATAGGGACTGCTTACCAGCGGGAAGGTAAACGGCGTTCCGTGTGCTGCACTGGCTCGCCAGATGCAGCTTGTCACGCTGGCCACGTGACCCAGAAGTGTCTGCGGACAGCGCTGGCTCCCGGCCTATAGAGTGAGATGAGCGCACAACCCTAGAGTCTGTCAAGACTGGCCCGTACGGGCAGGGGTACCTTTACCTTTGCCTTTTACAGCCAAGGGCAGGGCAGGGAAACATCCCAAGTGAAAATAGAGCACCTAATAGGGTTGCCATATTTCAAAAAATGAAAGCCCGGACACAAAAGTTGTTGACGCCCCCCCCCCCACTTTTTTCCAAATCTCCCCCAAAATTAATTGACGTTTTTGAGCTATTTTTAAGGAAATCCATCAAAGCCCGGAAGTGTCCGGGAAATCCCGGGCATATGGCAGCCGTAACCTACCATTGAATCACAGGAAAAGCTGAATATAGGGGACTACATATCGAAAGCAATGTTATTTATTTGTTGAATTTAAAAGATGTTTCACCTGCTCTTTAAGAAACATTTTTCACAAAGGGTCTTTCAAAACGCACATCAGAACACAACACAAAGATATTAAGAGAGCAAAACTGACCTATTAATATCAATAGAGCCTCATCAATGCAAGTAGCAGTTTCCAAAATTACATTTAAGAGATCTGAGATATTTACAAGCTGTCTTAACAGTGAGTCGGTATATCTGTCTACCAGTGTAGGACTCAATTTATCCTTTTGCATTTACAGTATGCCACCGATTATAAAGCCATAGTAAGAAACGCAACTATCGGAAACGTTACCATTGAAAAGGTAAGCAATGGTTTTGTGTTAATTTCACCCTCTTCATATGAGATTGAGATTAGAATTAAATCTTCCTAAAGTCTTTATAAGATACATAATAACATAAGAGTGGGTGGGGTATAAATTATTATTATTATTATTATTATTATTATTATTATTATTATTATTATTATTTACTATTTATATAAATCCTAGGCATGCTTACAAAAGTAAATAACACTGAATTCAATGGGATTTGATGTTCAGAAGTACCAGTGAAGAAAAAGCTCCTAGGCTACCTCTAGGCTTGAAATAGTAAAAGAAAACTATTTTGACAAATGTGTTAATTTTATTTGTACCAGTGTGTGTGGTGGTTTCCCTTATTATATGTATGAAGCTCTGGATGTGAATTCACAAGCTGTGTAGCAGTTTTCCCCAAACAACTGCCCTCCAGATGTTTTAGAGTTTAGTTCCCACTGTCCCTGATTATTGACCATGGTGGTGGGAGTTGTAGACCAAAGCATTGGAAAGGCAGAAAAGCTGGGAAAGGCTGCTGTATAACAATGAACTTGCATACCTCTGTAATGCTCCATAGAATATTTAATCTAATTTTTTTTTATTGTTAACAGTATATTACTGATTACAACACAGTAGTGATAAATGGAACTTCTGTTGTTGGAAATGCTTCGATTGAAAAGGTAAGCAATTGTTTTGTTTTCCCCTCTCACGTTTTAAGGTTTTGCATAAATCTTAACACGTGAATGTAAATGCTTCCTTTAGAGTTGGACTTTTGGCTTCAAGATGTGTGTGATTTTTTAAAAATTAAAGCACTCTCAGAGAGCATTGTCTTTTAATCTTTTGTCAAACACAAGGGCAACCTCTATGCAGTGACCTGAGGCCGTTCTTGCAGCCCTAGAGTTGATGTTGCTGTTTAGTCATTTAGTCATGTCCGACTCTTCGTGACCCCATGGACCAGAGCACGCCAGGCACTCCTGTCTTCCACTGCCTCCCGCAGTTTGGTCAAACTCATGCTGGTAGCTTCAAGAACACTATCCAACCATCTTGTCCTCTGTCATCCCCTTCTCCTTCTGCCCTCCATCTTTCCCAACATCATGGTCTTTTCCAGGGAGTCTTCTCTTCTCATGAGGTGGCCAAAGTATTGGAGTCTCAGCTTCAGGATCTGTCCTTCCAGTGAGCACTCAGGGCTGATTTCCTTAAGAATGGATAGGTTTGAGGGATAGGCAAATCAGCCTGTTTCTTCCTTTGTGTCACTTAAAGGGGGAAAAGGCACATTTTTGCCCATTACTAGGGTTTGCTGATTGTGGAGGAGTGACCAGCTTGCTGGAATCCCAGATCTTCCAGGAAATTGTGAAACGACACGATGCTTCATATTTAGAGTCTAAAACTATATAAAACACATTTGTTAAAAGTTCAGTTGCTAAGGTTGTGCCATATTGGCCAGTTAAACATCTGTTATCCATTATTTGTTTGCAGATGAGAGCGCTGACTTGGCATGCATAACTGAAACCTGGGTGAATTGACTAGGTGGCCCCATTCTCAGGTGCTTGATGCAGCACCAGCCCAGTTTATGTCACTCATCCATAAACATTCCATATCCTTTCCCTGGAGACCTATCTGCACTGTGTCTGGTGTGATGCCTTGTTTGTGTTGTTGGGGCAATGAGACAGAACAGGGATGTTGTTAGTGTACATTCACCCCAATGCGCAACAAACTCCCAAACTAAGCTGCTGGCGGTAGTCTTGGATGTGGTGTTGGAGAATCCTTTCATGGTAGTTTGGGGGGACTTCAGTATCCATGCTGAGGCTGCCTCAGATGGGCCAGCTTGGGACTTGATGTGTCTTAGTATCATAGCTGTCAACTTACAGATTTGAAAATAAGGGGCCAGCAGCCTCAAAAATAAGGGATCTGCAGCCAAAATAAGGGATTTTCCGGGTACAGGAATGTTCAACTTCTGAGCCCCTCCGAGCCAAAGGCAGAAAGCCCAACCAGCAAACAAACAAAGCCCCAAGCCTCAAGAAAAACCTTCACCTCTCCGCTGGGAAGCGCTGAGCAAAGGCGAGCCCCCAGGCAACGTGGCCGATTTGATCAGCACAAGGCATGCAAGCTCCACTCCCCAGTCGTTCTTAGACTCCTTATTGGGTGAGCAACGCAGCCAAGCAACACAGTTGGAGCCCTCTCCTCCCTGGCCAGCAGGGAGGGAGGGAGAGGAGCTGCTTCCTTTGAAACCCGGGAAATTTAAGGGACATCATCAATAAGGGATAGCAGCAGGACATGGTGCTGGGATAAGGGAGTTTCCCGCCAAATAAGGGACGCTTGAAATCTATGCTTAGTATGATGTCCAAATACAAACAGAGTACAGTGGTACCTCGGTTTAAGAACAGCCCTGTTTACAAACCATTCCGTTTAAGAACTCTGCAAAACCAGAAGTAGTGCCCCAGTTAGCGAACTTTAACTCGGTCTACGAACGGAAGCTGAACGGTGGAAGGGCACCAGTGGCGGGAGGCCTCATTAGGGAAAGCGCGTCTCGGTTTAAGAATGGTTTCGGTTTAAGAACGGACTTCTGGAATGGATTAAGTTCGTACACCGAGGTACCACTGTAATAGGACTGTTTACATTCGAGTTCAGATGGCATGTGTGAAAACTCTTAAGCTACAAAGGGCAAGAGCCAATATGTGCTGTACTGGGTTTATATTATATTTGAAACACACACACACACACACTGAAACCATTTACCTCTTTTTGTTTTCTCTTGTAAGATTTTAATGTGGCTTTTGGACACTTGATAATGTGGAATCCTTTTCTCATGTTTTGATCTCCTGGTGCTCTGGTATAATGGAGTCCTGTGTACACTGGAAACACAGCATGATATGCCTTAGGCTGTCCCTGAAATCTGGCTAGCTGTTGCTGACTTTGAACAGTTTTCCTTTCTAGTTCTTGAATGTTTCATTTTGTTTCTTATTTTAAATAGTTTGATTTTTTTTTTTTTTTGACAATCAGAGCATCTCTAAGATATGAACAAAATATTTCTAAATAATCTCTGATTTGGCAGGTTATTGCCCCATGGATAGTTCTGGATGTGTGTGTGTGTTTCCATGGGTTCTAGCATGGTGCCACATCAGCACTTGTTATGTGAACTGAGACCTCCAGGTATAGGGTGGTGTTAAGTTGTGGGCAAACATAGCAGACAACACAGTGATTCTTCAAACAGCTCTTCTTTATTCAGATGTCAGAACAGAACTGAACTGAAGGGCTCAGTCAGCCTGCTTTTATAGAGCTCCAGTACCTTGTTACTGTAACAACATTCTAAAACTATCCAATCACAGAACATCACTTTTCGATCCTTCATTTGCCTATAAAACTATCCAATCACTGAACGTCACTTTTCGATCCTTCATTTGCATAACTATCTACTTCAGTAACATAACAGGTGGTATATAAATTCAGTTAATAATAATAATAATATGGTCAATGTCTATTCAAAAATAAGTTCCTGAAGAGGTATGCTTAGGATTCTGATAGATGCAATCCAGCATTAGCCTGAAATGGTTTGTAATGGGGAAATATTCTACTTGATATTGAGTTACCACTTTAGCAGAGCTGGATTCTTGGGACACATGGAAAACTGGAACATCTCAATTGAATACACACCCACACACCCTGCCCTGATGTACAATGAACAATATAACATTTCACAAGCATGCCTGTGTTTTATTCTTGATTACCTCTCTTGATTATGTAAGTTTTGTTCAGACAACATATGCACCAATCAAACATATGGGGGCAATTTGGGGTTGTGCCTGCAGTACCCCCAATACATGCACAGTCACCTGAACATCTGCACAGAGGTTACATGTGTGCAATGTGTACGCTTGCAGACTCCATTCAGACATTATGTCTAATACATGTGCAGGGCAGGGGCCGTGCACACAATCAGAGTCACTCAGTGTGCCTTTAGTCAATGCACATACGACACCGTCTTTCCTTTCACAAAATTTAACCAGATATAGCAGTAATTCTTAACCTATTGGTCTGTATAATCAGCGTATAGAGAAGAATTTCAAGATGTCAACTATATGATAGCAATGGTCACTGCTGGACGGAGTAGGCTGTGACCAGGTGGGCTGAGTGGGAAGGGGTTGATCCTGTGACAAAGCACTAACTCTTAAATTTCGAGATTGGGAACGATGGAGGCTCTACTGTCTTTATTCTGAGCTCTCCTGGAAACAATATTTTCTGTTCAAGATTTTACATTTAAGTCTAGAGACTGGCTGTTTCTAGTTGTCTCCTGGTGTTTCTACAATATTTTGCATGTATCTTCTATCCATTCTGTGACCTGCCATAGTTCATATCAAAAGAGGGGGAAAGGGAAAACTGACCTAAAGATTTAATTTCATACAATTGGAGTTTAGCACTAATATATTTAATATTACAACTATGTATTATTTCACAGTTCCCAGTTGGCACGGATATTGAAGGAATGAATATCTTGGGGCTGGTCCTGTTTTCTCTGGTTTTGGGAGTTGCCTTAAAAAAGCTTGGCACTGAAGGAGAAGAACTCATCCGTTTCTTTAATTCTTTCAACGAAGCAACCATGGTCTTAGTATCTTGGATTATGTGGTGAGTGTTCTTTGGGACGATCCTCTCTGGCAATTTTGTGTGTCAGCATCAGCAAAAGTAGTACAAATCAGCTAAATATAGGCACAGGCCAACTTGGAGATTGCCCTGATCCAACAGGTTCTTCTTATGTTCTTATGAGATGGGTCTGAATTTATCATAACAGTATCACATATCTTCTTTCTGTGCCCATGCAAATAAAATTTTTAGGGATTTCCTTTGGTGTTCCAGTACTGGGGAACTGGCAAAACTACATGTATACGTACCCACATAGACATTTTTAGTTTACAGGTATGAAGTCTGAACCAGCTTAAGAAGTATTAATGCAGTTCTTCCGGCAGCACACCATCTGCCTGTCTACTTATATGGCAGTACAGATGCCATATGAAATGCAGGATCTTTGAAATGTACAGGGGACCTGCTGCTACAGTTGCTCGTGTTATTTAAAAACTGCATCAGCCACTCTGGGCGGCTTCCAACAAAGATTAAGGTAAAGGTAAAGGGACCCCTGACCATTAGGTCCAGTCGTGACCGACTCTGGGATTGCAGCACTCATCTCGTTTTATTGGCCAAGGGAGCCGGCGTACAGCTTCTAGGTCATGTGGCCAGCATGACTATGCCGCTTCTGGCAAACTAGAGCAGCGTACGAAAATGCGGTTTACCTTCCCGCCGGAGCGGTATCTATTTATCTACTTGCACTTTTACATGCTTTCAAACTGCTAGGTTGGCAGGAGCAGGGACCAAGCAACGGGAACTCACCCCGTCACGGGGATTTGAACCGCCGACCTTCTGATCGGCAAGTCCTAGGCTCTGTGGTTTAACCCACAGTGCCACCCACGTCCCAACTCCAACAAAGATTAAAAATACAATAAAACATCAGTCATTAAAAACTTCCCTAAACAGGGCTGCCTTCAGATGTCGTCTAAACGTCTGATAGTTGTTTATCTCTTTGACATCTGACGGGAGGGCATTCCACAGGGTGGGTGCCTCTACCGAGAAGGCCCTCTGCCTGGTTCCCTGTAACTTGGCTTCTCACAGTGAGGGAACTGCCAGAAGGCTCTCGGCGCCGGATCTCAGTGTCCGGGCACAGCGATGGGGGTGGAGATGCTCCTTCAGGTATACTGGGCTGAGGCCATTTAGGGCTTTAAAGGTCAGCACCACCACCAGGGGGGATTTTCTGGAGGACAGAATGTTAAAGAGGAAAGGAAGGTCTAAGGGAAGGTGGGATGTTCAGAAGGTGCAAGGTGGAGCTGGTTTGTTCAGGGAAAAAAATAGGGGTTTGGAATAGGGTGGAGAAGGGATGTGGATGATAGGGTACTCTGCTTGAAGGTTTCTGTACAAAAAAAAAGTTTCCCCACTTTACACCACATTGGCTTACAGTCCGGTCTGAAAACTATTTGTTTCTTTCAGTGTCTTACCAATAAAATCTGTTAAGTGGTTATCCCTAGTCTCCCACATAAAACCCATGCTTTAAGGGATCGAGCAGCCTCCTTGAAACAAGGTGTTCACAGTGAGACAGTAAACCTGGATGTTGTGCAGGCTCACCCCTTATCGAGCAGTCATTTTCAGACTATTTGACTGCAGGTGAAAAGGGAAAGTGGAAGCCAGACTTCACGCATAATCACTGCTTTACTTGAAATTCATCGTTTTAGAGGGTGTATGCCTGCATCTTCTTAAGAAGCTTTTTCTCAGCAGTTAATAGCGTCCAATGTTGGGCTTGGTCCGTAAGCAATGGAATGAATCTCATAGAACATATGACCTTAGAAACCAGACCTTTATGTTAGTACTTGCCATTAGTGATTTGTATCAGAGCAGCTTAAGGTTTTTACTTCCAAGGATAATTAGGGATGGATGAGCTCATTAAAGTTTGGCCCACCCAAGTTCTCAGCGTAAACACTGGGGGCAGCCATGCTTTCTTCCCATACTGTTCCCCCTGAGAGTAACAGAACATTGTCAGATGCCATCACTCCCAAAAGGACTTGCTGTATACGAATTCAACAATACACAGGCTAGTGATATAATAGCAAAATGCAAAGTCACACAAAAATATATCACCAAGGACAACTGCTCCACAATAAGGCAGCTTCCAACAAAATATTAAAATACAATAGTAAGTCAAACATTAAAAACTTCCCTAAACAGGGCTGCCTTCAGATGTCTTATAAAAGTCCTTCCTTGACATCTGATGGGAGGGCGTTGCACAGGGCGGGCGCCACTACCAAGAAGACCTTGGGAGAGATGCATATAGGGACAGATTTCCCCAGTTTTCTAAACCAGTGTTTCCCAACCTTGTGCCTCCAGATGTTTTTGGCCTACAACTCCCATCATCCCTGACCACTGGTCTTGCTAGCTAGGGATGATGGGAGTTGTAGGCCAAAAACATCTGGAGGCACAAGGTTGGGAAACACTGTTCTAAACTACTGATTGTATGCTGTTAAGATTTCACTGTACAGCTTGATAGTTATCCCATTTGTGGGAAGAAATGCTGATTAAACCAGAACACCGTTGACTCACAAGTTGATGTACACACAAGTGATTGTAAAGAAAAAGACTACTTTAAATTACAGAAATTATTTATTTGCTTCTTTACACTACTTAATGTGGAGCAGTTGCCCTTGGTGATATATTCCTGTGTGACATTGTATATGAATTCAAAGCATTCAAAGTACAAGGAGCCCTGGGTGTTAGTCAGTCCAAGTTATGGATGCCCTCCTTTTGGGAGTTTAAATGCAAAACATTTTATGGACCTTCTTGCAAAGCTGCAAAGCAATCCACTGGACTGTGGATTGATTAATGTTTTCTGGGCCATGATCTGCCCAGATCAAATCAGGTGTGTTTGCTCTGGAATCTGAGTAGGATTCCTCTCCCCCCCCGCCCCCACAATTCCTAAATATAATGCCTTTGTAATATTAAAGCAATTGATAGGTGGCATCGTCATTTTGTCATTACTAAGCCAACACTCCAAGTTAATCAGTCATCAAATAATCCTCCACTTTGTAGATTATGGGCATACATTTTAGCTTGACCCTGGAATGAACAGAAATTCTCAGGGCTGCTTTTCTCCTTTTCTGGAATTTATTATCTCCCTCTTTGAAATCCTAATTAGCAAATTGAAGAAAAGCCACCCTGCTATAGATTAAAAGATCAAACACTTAAGTTTTGGGTTGTTGTTTTTTTTTTAAGTGGGATTCAAAACATCAACTTCATTAGGTTTCATGCTCAAATCATATTTAGAAACAAATAATGTTGCTTTTATGCTTAGTGAAACCATTGGTTTTTCTTACTCAGAATTGTCTATATGCCTGGCAACCACTCCCCAGGGATTCAGACAGGAGTATTTCCTGGCCATACCAATAAATGCAAGAGAGTGAACCTGGGACCTTTTGTAAGCCTGGATCAATTTGTTCTGCTCCTATGTATTTAGGAGGCCCACACACTTATTTAAACAGCAGCATTAATATGATGTCCCTTGCCCAGTAGATGAGAGGAAGAGACAGTGACAGTTTTGCTGTGGGAGCACAGATATTTTACCTGTAGCTCTCAGATCTTCCCCCGCCCCATTTGAGCTGGATCAGTGCTGCGGGGCTGACCTGGCATAGCATGGAAGCTGACTAATAATGAGGGTGGGCCTTAAATATAAGGGTTTGGGAAATGTAGGCAATGCAGAAAGGGTAATATTGTTTGTGGGGAGAAATATGCTCATCAAAGAACAAACCTTAGTCAAATGTTTTAATTAGAATGCTATTCCAGACTTGGTCTGTATGGCATGGCTGTTGCATTCTTCACATGCTCTGGTTTATGCCACTTTAAAGACCTTGTTCCTTACTAATGTTGAATGTTAACTTCCCTGCAGGTATGTACCTATTGGCATTACATTTCTTGTTGGAAGCAAGATAGTGGAAATGGACGACATTATGCTGCTGGTGACGAGCCTTGGGAAATATATATTTGCTTCGATTCTGGGCCACTTCATCCATGGACTGGTCGTTTTACCACTTATTTATTTTGCAATTACACGCAAAAACCCTTTCACTTTTCTGCTAGGACTTATAACACCGTTTGCAACAGCTTTTGCCACTTGTTCCAGGTTGGTTGGTGTAAGCTTTTATATGTGAAATGGGAATAGCATTATTCTAATTCAGGGTAATAATTCTAGGTTAATGACCTGCTTAGTCATTTTCATAGCTTTTATTGCAACGCAAGAAACCCTCTTATGGGTGTCTAATTTCTCAAAATGTCACACAGGCTTTTAGAATGATATTTGGATGTCCCATGTCTATATACCCAAATATAGCTGTCAGAATTTGACAGAGTAATCCTGTCCTCCTGATCCACTGGCTGAAGAGATTTAAGATGGGGTGAAGTTTCTCCAGCAGAGCGGGGGTGCCCACCAAAGAGCCCCTTCTCTCCTTGCACATGGAAAGTGTTAAGTTGTGGGTGAACATATCAGACGACACAGCAATTCTTCAAACAGCTCTTGTTTATTCACAGGCCAGGACAAAACTGAGCTGAAGGATTCAGTCAGCCTGCTTATATAGAGCTCCAGTACAATGTAACTGTAACAATTTTCTAAAACTATCCAATCACTGAACGTCACTTTCAATCCCTTATTTGCATAACTATCTACAGTATCCCCCTGCTGGCTCAGGGTGAGAACTTCAGTACATAACAGAAAGCTCTGCAGGTGTAGACCTGCTAATGGTACAGTGGTGCCCCGCAAGACGAACGCCTCGCAAGACGGAAAACACGCTAGACGAAAGGGTTTTCCGTTTTGGAGGCGCTTCGCTAAACGAATTTCCCTATGGGCTTCCTTCGCAAGACGAAAATGTCTTGCGAGTTTTTTTGACTTTTTTTCCTCCCCCCCCCCTTTTCTAAGCTGCTAAGCCGCTTATCAGCTGATCCGAGCCGCTAAAAGCCGCTAAAAGCCGATAATAGCGCTAATCCGCTAAGCCATCAATGGGCTTGCTTCGCAAGACGAAAAAAACGCTAGTCGAAGAGACTCGCGGAACGGATTAATTTCGTCTTGCAAGGCACCACTGTAGTAGCCATTAGTTAGGCCCTGAAATAAGGCATTTCAGGAGCAGGCCAGAGGCAGCCTTGGTTCCACTGGATCCAAAGTCTTCCAAGATCCTACAAGAAGCTCCAAGATCAGGCTCATAAGCTATGCCAGTTTGAGACTGAAATAGCTATTTCCTCTTATTAGTTTCAAAGTGGGTGGGGGACATTTACAATTGGGTGAGGGCTAAAAAGAGAGAGACGTCCCTGTTGCAACCCCATTGTGGGCAGCTCAAGCCAGGAGTTGTAAATGATCTGTTTCTTCACTCCCTTTCCCACTTAGGAAGGCTCTGACCAGTTTTAAAGGGCCAGAGAAAATAGCAGCACCTCCCTAATAGTGTGAGATAGCTGAGGTGCAAATTGTCTGCTTTTGGCCACCAAGACAAATAATGAAATCCAGTCCAATCTAAATTCTTAGACAGTGTCTTGCTTAAACTAGTCATAACAGCTCTGAAACAGAAACAGCAGTTTTAAAATGTACCCTAGGCCACCCTTTATTTTTCCTCTTATAAAACTTGGATGTATCTTTTGGAAATACAGAACGTGGAGCTCTTTTCAGTTCCTGGGTTACCCTGGAACGGCATGTACCTGGAATGCTGCACAATATGTTTAGGCTGGCAGAGAGATCCAGCTGTTAGAGTGTTTATATTAATGGGTTATATACATTGCCAGACCTGATGATGATATCCTTTCTTGGCCACATCTAGCTCTGCAACTCTTCCATCCATGATGAAATGCATCGAGGAGAATAATGGAATAGACAAAAGAATTAGCAGGTTTATTCTGCCAATTGGGGCCACGGTGAACATGGATGGAGCTGCCATTTTTCAGTGTGTAGCTGCTATCTTTATTGCCCAGCTGAACAACCACGAGCTCAACAGCGGACAGATCTTCACCATTCTGTAAGTTTCAATGCAGAGCTGCCTTTTTCTGATGGCCGAATGCAGCGATAGCTCCACTGTGGATATGCAATAAATGGGAGTTATCTAACTGTAAAGGTGCAAGAGAGAAACAACAGCTTGCCTTCTTGCAGCTTTCTTGGTTGCACTGCTAGTACTATTTAGAACGTGTGCCCTTCACAGAGGTGGTGGGTTAAATTCAGGCTTTCCCTTCTGTGGATGAAGGAGCTTTCGTTTGCAGAAGGGACTCAGATCCACGGGAGTAAGCCTTCCACCAGTCCTGCCGGTCGTGTCCAGTGTGACTCAACATACTGTTCTGGAGGGAGGATCCCCCATATCTTCTTTGGGGGTGGGAGCACAGGAGTCTGCAGGGGGAATAGGCAGAAAATAGCATCCTCTTAAGACAGCACCCCATGGACAGTGTTCCACTTCATAGAATCATAGAATCATAGAGTTGGAAGAGACCACGAGGGCCATCGAGTCCAACCCCCTGCCAAGCAGGAAACACCATCAGAGCACTCCTGACATATGGTTGTCAAGCCTCTGCTTAAAGACCTCCAAAGAAGGAGACTCCACCACACTCCTTGGCAGCAAATTCCACTGTCAAACAGCTCTTACCGTCAGGAAGTTCTTCCTAATGTTTAGGTGGAATCTTCTTTCTTGTAGTTTGGAACCATTGCTCCGTGTCCGCTTCTCTGGAGCAGCAGAAAACAACCTTTCTCCCTCCTCTATGAGACATCCTTTTATATATTTGAACATGGCTATCATATCACCCCTTAACCTCCTCTTCTCCAGGCTAAACATGCCCATCTCCCTTAGCCGTTCCTCATAAGGCATCGTTTCCAGGCCTTTGACCATTTTGGTTGCCCTCCTCTGGACACGTTCCAGTTTGTCAGTGTCCTTCTTGAACTGTGGTGCCCAGAACTGGACACAGTACTCCAGGTGAGGTCTGACCATGGGTAGTCTGGGTTCAATGTGCTGAAAACATCAGCAACTTTCTCCTCCCAGTGAGAAAACAGTATATTTTGCAATTGTGAATAAGTGCTCAGATGGGCAGAAGGTCTGAGCATGAGACTCATGATCTCAGAGTTCTGGGTTTGAGCCCCATGTTGGGCGAAAGAGGCCAAGCTGGGACTTCTTGCAGAGGCGATTTCAGGGTAGCGTGACCAGTTTGGCCACACTGGGCACCAGCACTGCAGGGGGCACCACAACAATGATGTAGAACAGAGTGTGGCAGTTGGGTGCGCACTGAATTTTAGCGTCACACAGGGGGCCACTGAAATTTGAGAGCCCAAAGTCTGCCACTTGCTCCCTTCCAAGGCAGACCAAGCTAACCCCATTTCTGTGGCTTTCTGCATGGAGGCAAAAGCCTTTGTTCCTAAGCTGATGTATAAATACATTGCCATTGGTTTTAACTGCTTGTTTCTATTGATGCCTCCTCTTTTTTGCTTGCTTTTATTAATTTTTAAAAATTCTGTTAGCTATTTTGAGCACCGTCTGGTGAAAAGGCAGGCTGCAAATTTAAGAAATAAGTTAAATAGATACATAATTAAGCCGAGTGTGCACAACAGTGATTCAGATCTGCAGAATACAGCGTGGATAAATATATCCATTTTGAATTGTGAGTGTGATGCAAATGGAGACCATGATGAACAAAATTAAACCTAGTGCTGGTAGTAAGTGTATAGTTCCCAATGGTGATATGAATCATCTGTGTTGCAAAAAAGCACTTCTGTTTTTGCATCTAAGTACCTGGGGACGCAGGTGGCGCTGTGGGTTAAAGCCTCAGCACCTAGGACTTGCCGATCGAAAGGTCGGCGGTTCGAATCCCTGAGGCGGGGTGCGCTCCCGCTGCTCGGTCCCAGCGCCTGCCAACCTAGCAGTTCGAAAGCACCTCCGGGTGCAAGTAGATAAATAGGGACCGCTTACCGGTGGGAAGGTAAACGGCGTTTCCGTGTGCGGCTCTGGCTCGCCAGATGCAGCTTTGTCACGCTGGCCACGTGACCCGGAAGTGTCTCCGGACAGCGCTGGCCCCTGGCCTCTTGAGTGAGATGGGCGCACAACCCCAGAGTCTGTCAAGACTGGCCCGTACGGGCAGGGGTACCTTTACCTTTACCTTTTACCTGGAACATAGGGACGTGGGTGGCACTGTGGTCTAAACCATTGCGCCTAGGGCTTGCCGATCGGAAGGTCGGCTGTTCGAATCCGCGCAACGGGGTGAGCTCCTGTTGCTCGGTCCCAGCTCCTGCCAACCTAGCAGTTTGAAAACATGCCAAAAAGTGCAAGTAGACCTTCCTCTGGCGGGAAGGTAAACGGCATTTCCGTGTGCTGCTCTGGTTTTGGTGTTCCGTTGCGCCAGAAGCGGCTTAGTCATGCTGGCCACATGACCCTGGAAAAACTCTGCGGACAAATGCCGGCTCCCTCAGCCTGTAAAGCGAGATGAGCACCGCAACCCCAGAGTCATCTGCGACTGGACTTAACTGTCAGGGGTCCTTTACCTTTTTACCTGGATCATGTTGTGCCAACATGTGGGAAGGAAGAAATATCCCTAGACATAAAAGGAAACCTTTGGCATTTTTATGCATATGTGCCATTGCAGCACAACAGTAACCAAAATTGATTCCGATTGACAGTGTAACGGCAACTGCCTCCAGCGTGGGAGCAGCTGGAATCCCAGCGGGAGGAGTTCTCACCATAGCTATTATCTTGGAGGCAATTGGACTTCCCACCAATGATATCTCCCTCATATTGGCTGTCGACTGGATTGTGTAAGTACTTGGTGTGTGGTTAGGGCACACATTATTGTGGCCTCGTTGCAGGTGGTTGGTGGCATGAATTGAATATTATATTTTGAGGGGATCAAACTGTTGCACACGACTCCAGTCTCCAGGTGGTGGCAGATTCCTGGGGTTCCAGGTGCTTCATCCAAGGTTGTGTTTCCTTTGCAATGAGGTACTGTGGAGACTGTAGTGTCCTTAAGATATATGGTTTATTTACACATATATACAAGCTGAGCCTAGGATGGAGGGGCTCACAGCATTAACATGCCAGGAATGTCCTGCTTCTCCCATAGCCACAGCCTTGAATCCTAGCAGAAATCAGCCATTGCTCTCTCTCTCTCTCTCTCTCTCTCTCTCTCTCTCTCTCTCTCTCTGCGTTTCCAATATGCCACTTTTGCATCCAGCTTCTAGCTCACATCACTCAACTCTCAACTCCATCCTCTTGTCTTTCTAACTAACAGAACGTTGAGAAAGGGAGGCCCACACATTTGTCCTTTGGCACAAAGCCATTCCCATATTTAGTGGGCCATTATCAGACTGGCTTGCCTATTCCAGCAGTTGAATCTGTGCTGGATCTGTGCAGGAATTAGCTTGCCTGCCTCCTCCCCACAAACTCATAGCAATACATTTCAGAAGATATTTTTTTTTAAGCTGACAGTGTGAATGAAGTACAGAATTCCTAAAAGGCAGGAACCTAAAAAATGAAAGAGAGATGCTGTATACTGTAGGTCAGTTATCAAGAGCAAATCTTGATGGTGTTATGGCACAGCTTATCCTTAGAATCTCCAGTTAAAATGATTAGGCACTCAACTACATTAGTAAAAAAACCAACACCAATGCTTTGAATGTGTAACACCAGATGGCGCCAGAGAACAAACATATTTTCTATGCGATTTTTACATAGGGTTTTTTTGTTGTTGTTGTTATAACGATTTAATTTCTGACTTATTTATAGTGTGGTTTTTCCCCCTGTGTGTAGATCCACCTTGGGTTGCAGTCTACCAGTCAGTAGACAATTTGGGTCCAGATGGACCAACAGTCTCACAAGCTATAAGACAGTTTGTTGTGTTCCTGTGAGGGGAGCTAAAGTTTCTCTCCATAGCAACTTACTTTCCCACAATCCACCCCTCCAGGCACTTTTTGTCTGGCAGCACTGGGAATGATTGACTTTTGGCTTATCCACGCTTCCCTTTCCTCCGCTCTTTCCAGGCATGGTCTGCACTTTAAAGCTCCGTGCGAAAACCCGCTCTTTAAAGCTCAGTTGGAGCAAATAGCAATCCATGGAAAACCCAAATTGACATTTGCTCCGATTGAACACTGAAAAGTGGGGAAAGCTCAGACCAAAAAAAGAAAATGCTTGGGACACAAGAGCTTCTAAGCATGGGCCTGTGCTTGGAAAGAGTGGGACAAAAGATAAGTGTGGACAAGCCCTAAGAGAGAAGCATTGTGCAGGGTGGAGCTGTAGGGAGCGTCAGTGTTGGAGCACCCTCTCTGCTTGCAGAAGCTCACAGGTTCAATCCTCAACATCTCCAGGTAGGACTGAAACCCTGAAGAGCAGGTGCCAATTAGCCCTGACAATACTGGGCTAGATGCACTGTTGGTTTGACTCATTATAAAGCAGCCTTCCATTTTCCTATGAGATAAGCCACAATTCAGCAGAGAGTAGCCTCCCCTCCCCTGGAACTGCTGCTGCCCTGTCTGGTTAGAGTCAGACCCTTGGACAATATAAGTATTGATGCCTCCAGCCAGCTATAGTAACCACTGTTTTTGATTACCACTGACCTTTAAAGCCCTAAACTGCCTCGGTCCAGTATACCTGAAGGAGCGTCTCCCCCTCCATCGTTCTGCCCGGACACTGAGGTCCAGCGCCAAGGGCCTTCTGGTGGTTCCCTCGCTGCGAGAAGCCAAGTTACAGGGAACCAGGCAGAGTGCCTTCTCGGTGGTGGCACCCGCCCTGTGGAATGCCCTCCCAAAGAGATAAACAACTACCAGACTTTTAGAAGACATCTGAAGGCAGCCCTGTTTTAATGTTTAATAGACTATTGTATTTTAATATTTTGTTGGAAGCTGCCCAGTGTGGCTGGGGAAGCCTAGCCAGATGGATGGGGTATAAATAATAAATTATTATTATTATTATTATTATTATTATTATTATTATTAGCCTCTGTGGCTGGAGCACCACTTATAAGAGTCTCATGCTCTACTGACTGAGCTATCATCAAGGAGGAGAACTGTTTCATTCCAGTCACTTGTTTATTCCTACTGGAGGGAATAAGGAGGTCATTGCTCTGGCTGTTCAGATTTGTCCTTGTTGATTCTCATGGTGGCTACATTGGCCTGCAGTTGCGACGGAGGAAAACAGAGGAAAGCACCTCATGTGTGGATCCTTCTCATTCTGCTTCTCTCAGTATTGTCCACACTGAATAATAATAATAATAATAATAATAATAATAATAATAATTTATTATTTGTACCCCGCCCATCTGGCTGAGTTTCCCAGCCACTCTGGGCGGCTTCCACAGAGACCAAAAATACACTAAAATGTCACACATTAAAAACTTCCCTGAACAGGGCTGCCTTAAGATGTCTTCTGAATGTCAGGTAGTGGTTTTTCTCTTTGTCATCTGGTGGGAGGGAGTTCCACAGGGCGGGTGCCACTACTGAGAAGGCCCTCTGCCTGGTTCCCTGTAACTTGGCCTCTCACAATGAGGGAACCGCCAGAAGGCCCTCAGCGCTGGACCTCAGCATCCGGGCAGAACGATGGGGGTGGAGACGCTCCTTCAGGTATATTGGACCGAGGCCGTTTAGGGCTTTAAAGGTCAGCACCAACACTTTGAATTTTGCTCAGAAGCATCAGCTTTCTTGTGTTTCAGACCAGGTCTCTCTCAGCCCTAACCTGGAGATACCAGGCATTGAATTTGGAACCTTTTTCATGCAAAGCAGATTCTTTGCCTCTAGGCTGTGGCCCTTCTTCAAGGTTTCAAGGCTTGTTGGGCTGCGTGTAAGTAGAACTGGGGGAGCAGTATCCTGCGTGAGGTGGGCTTTGCTTCCGACCCTGAGCCTGCTCACAGAAATGGAGCTCTTCTCAGTTTCTCATGACGTCTGAACTGTATACATCTGGGGGAAAATGGTACCCTGTAGGCTGACTGAGCAATCTCATCTCCTGTGATGTTTTGTTAACACCGGGTTTTCTTTGTGCTCTTTCCCAATTGACCAGGGACCGGACCACTACAGTTGTGAATGTAGAAGGGGATGCCTTTGGAGCAGGTATCCTTCATTATCTGAATCAGAAAGAAGCCACGGAGAAAGCAGAAGAAAAACTAAATGAAGTCTGCGTAGAAGCCGTTCCAAACAGCAAGGCTGAGGGGGAAACGTCACCCCTGGTAATGCACAGAAGCCAAGACATCACATTTGCCGCTCCGCCACCTAGCACTAAAGATCTAGAGTCTAAAGAGTCAGTCCTATGAATGAGAAGGAGCGGGGAGGCACTCTGAGGACACTGTATGTTGGAGACAACAGCATATTTAACTTGGAGCAGACCCAAGCGGCCGTTTGGATTGAACAGATGCGTCCCTTTTCCATTTTGGTGGTACGGAACACTGTGGTAGCCAGTCACAGACTACGTGTGTGCGCGCGCATTTCTGGTGTGTTTTCCCCTTTGAGTGCAGACACTTTTGTGATGAGGTAGTGATGTTTCATAGTTTTGCGTGTGTGCAACGCTCGTGCGCTGATACGAGTGAAAGCAAGGTGTTTGCTTTTTGCTGGAACACTAAAGGCCCACTCTGAGAGGTAGATTTTGACAGCTGGGTCATACTAGGCAAGGTCACCTTGATAGCCTAGCTTGTACGGGGAGACAAATTGAGTTCTCTCCCTTTATTACATCAAGCTTGCCCTGTTGTATTCTGAAAGGCCCCCTCTCTGTGAAGGGATAAGTCTTCTTGATTCTAAGGCCAGAGATTATGGGATTATGTTTCTGCTACCAGTTACTGGATAAATCTTGATGATGCAGAGTGGACTTGAACCAATGTATGCCAGACATGCATGCCTAATGGAAACTAGTCCTAGCTATTCTAAAAAGTACATTCTCATTTACCGTATTTTTTGCTCTATAAGACTCACTTTTTCCCTCCTAAAAAGTAAGGGGAAATGTGTGTGTGTCTTATGGAGCGAATTCAGGCTGCGCAGCTATCCCAGAAGCCAGAACAGCAAGAGGGATTGCTGCTTTCACTGCGCAGCGATCCCTCTTGCTGTTCTGGCTTCTGAGATTCAGATTTTTTTTTTTCTTGTTTTCCTCCTCCAAAAACTTGTGGTCTGGTGCGTCTTATAGAGTGAAAAATACGGTATATTTCTCTTATCCCCCTCCTGCTAAGCCACACTATCTGTGTATGTTAAACATTGGGATATTTGAAAAGAATCTTTAGCTGCTCCAAATAAGAAATGTCAAGAACCTGTAACTATATAGGAATGGCCACAGTGAGCTTGATGCAAGAAGTTCAAAGACCGTTTTACACAAGACACTTAATTTGCCTCTGAGCATCTCTCGGCTCCTTTATTCTAACATCTAGCTATTGTTTAGACAGATGAAAGGCATTTGTAATGTAATTGAACATTCTGGATTATTGGTAAGTGTTAGCATCCATATTACAAACCTGACTGAAGAAAGACTGATTTAAGCTTCCTGTGCAGATATTCTCATTCTGGTTTCCTTCTTATTACTGGTACCAGTGAACACACATTATTACTTAAGGCCTTAAACCTCAAGAATGCAGACCAAAGAAAAGACTTGCAGTAGTCATTATTTTCTCTATGACTGTTAAAGTGCTTGTTCTTTGCTTTAGAAGAGCAGTTCTTGACCTCTAATGCACTACTACCAACTATTTCTGCACCATTATCATTAAATGCCCCCTAAGCCAAGAATTAGGACATAAAAACAGGACTCCAGACAAGGCAACGTATTCTAATATATAGGCATAGAGAGCTGCTGCAAATGCATCCCTGCTCAGAATATATTTAATACATTACACCGACTGCTTTGGAGGAAGGGAGAACAGAATGAGAGCCTAGCTCTACTTTTCCCCCAAAGAGGTACAGTGGTACCTCAGTTTTTGAACGTTTCCATTGACGAACATTTCAGTTTTTGAACGCCGTAAACCCGGAAGTAAATGCTTCGGTTTTCAAACGTGCCTCAGAAGTTGAACGGCTTCCACTGAGTGCATATGTTATTTTCCTCAATTTTCTCTATTATATTTGCAAACTGCCCTTTGCGCCTCGGTTTCGGAACTTGAACAATCTTCCGGAACGGATTACGAGATACCACTGTATTTTAACACCCAGCTGGGACTTGTGGATTGTGCTTTGAATCCAGGCGCTCGCCCACAATCCCTGTCTTGTGTTTCTTTGTACAAGATGGGGAGCCTTTTAGTGTAGGATAAAATGGGATAAGCTGAGATGAAATCCTCCTTGATACAAGGATAGGAAACTCTTGATTATCTTACTACTACTAATAATGCTGATTTCTTATCTGCCTCTTAGGAGGAATGATCCGGTATCTATCTGCTGAAATGACCCTTTTTCAGTCAGCACAATTTGGTTTAGTGCAGGCCCTTGAAAAAAGGTTACACATAAATACTGGCCCCCAAAATCTCCCTTCTCTGTGGGAACACAGCAGTATTTATCACGGGTACCTTTTCAAGTGTGCTTCTTCTTACAATGTGTTATGCAAAGAATGCCGTCTTGTTTTCCTGGGTCCTATAGCTAAAGGTCTATGACATGCTGACTGACAAAGGCCCTGCTGTAGTCTTAGTAGCCCAGCCAGTTAAGCCAGTCCTATTTGCACAAATTGCCAGGTTCTCTTTTGCAAGAAAGATACAATCTGTAAATAATCCCATTGCCTTTCAGTTAGATAATCATTGTCATAAGATTGCATCCATCCCTTGCTTAGTTTGTTGAGCACACCTCAAAAAGGATGGGGGTATATTCTCACTGTCTGTGGTCTTGATTTCAGGGTTCCTGTTGAACAAATGACAGACATACAGATAAACTTAGCTTACATTGAAGAGAAAGGCAGTGTACATCTTTTCTTGTTTCTGGCAGCAGCTTATAGCTTTGTTTGGGGTTCATGAGTCAAGTATTTCAGCTTACACATTCAAAGTATATAGGGAAGAAGCAGTCCATTTGGAGAATAAACACCAGCAAACTGCTTTAATTGATCTAGCAAATGTTTAAGCAGGAAATAAAAGAAGTTCAAAAGTTGAAAGTAGCATCTTTCCTAATCAGTAACAACAGTTCGAATTCCTGCGGTGGGGTGAGCTCCCATCGTTGTGTCCCAGCTCCTGCCCACCTAGCAGTTCGAAAGCACCCCTAAGTGCAAGTAAATAGGTACCGCTTTATAGCGGGAAGGTAAACGGTGTTTCCGTGTGCTGCGCTGGTGCCGGCTCACCAGAGCAGCTTCGTCACGCTGGCCACGTGACCCAGAAGTGTCTCCGGACAGCGCTGGCCCCCGGCCTCTTAAGTGAAATGGGCGCACAACCCTAGAGCCGGACACGACTGGCCCGTACGGGCAGGGGTACCTTTACCTTTTAACAACATTTAAGTTCAGCTGTTCTTCAGGAAATACCCCATTTTCTCAACCTGTAATATACAGGAGCTACTTTTGCAAGAACGGCTCAAACAATTTACTGTACATTTTGCAGGTGATAAAGGCCAAACTACACAGGATATTCGTGATTGGATCTCCCAACACATTTAATTTTAACTTAACAGGAACTCTAGGGTCTCGCCTCCCTCCTCTCCCTGAATTAGATCAGGTTGAGGAAGGGGTGGCTTAATTATTTTCCTCTTTACACTGTTTCCCTTGCTTTAACTTGCCCCCACTGCTGCTAATTATGGGAAGTGTAAGTAAGGGAGGTTGTCACTTCTGTTACCTATAAGAGAAGCTAGAGGGTGGAATAAAGGAGGGACTAAATGTAACTACTTGAGGTATATGAAACAAAGACATACCTAGTCCAGCATCCTGTTTCTCACAGTGGCCAAACAGATGCCATGGGGAAGCCCATAAGCAGGGCAATAGCCCTCCCCTGATGGGGACCCCCAGCCAACTGGTATTCAGAGGAATACCCCCTCTGGTCCTGGAGGTAGTAGACCACAGTCTTGACTAGCAGCAATTGACAGCCTTACCCTCCATGTTAAAGTGGCTTATTTCAGATGGAGAGTGAGTACCACGTCCAGGGAGAACTAGGCCATAAAGGTAAAGAGACCCCTGACCATTAGGTCCAATCGCAGACGACTCTGGGGTTGCAGCGCTCATCTCGCTTTATTGGCCGAGGGAGCCGGCGTACAGCTTCCGGGTCATGTGGCCAGCATGACTAAGCCGCTTCTGGCAAACCAGAGCAGCACACGGAAACGCTGTTTACCTCCCTGCCGGAGTGGTACCTATTTATCTACTTGCACTTGGACGTGCTTTTGAACTGCTAGGTTGGCAGGAGCAGGGACCGAGCAACGGGAGCTCACCCCATCACAGGGATTCGAACCGCCGACCTTCTGATCGGCAATTCCTAGGCTCTGTGGTTTAACCCACAGCGCCACCCGCGACATACATTAATGAGCCCCAGTTCCATGTTGAGTCTATAGCAGAGGCAGGACTGCTGGGGCACTGCCCCACAAACCTCTGCCTTCTCACCAGCAGCCCCCTACTTGCCTACCTCCTTACTTGTAGCCGTGGCACAGCCTGTCAGCTTCCTTCTCCTTCTTGGCCTCAGTGGTGCCCTTGTGGAACTCATTGGGAAAGAGGATAGGGTCAAAGGTAGAATTAGTTGGCTCCACCTCTCATTGGCTCTGGCTGCACCCACTGTCAGACTCTCTGCCTTCGGTACTACCGGTTCCAATGCATACCACCCAGCGCAGCTCAGCCACACAACTCCCTCTAATTCTTTATGATGTTCACGGTAGCAAACACTGTTGTGCACACAGTAAACACACCCCTTGTCATAGGAGAAGGTGGAAGACTAGTTTTCTAACGTCGCTGCAGGTATCCTCTGTAGCCCGTCATATAAGTGGGGCTACAACAGAAGAAAACCTGTCTCCCATGCCAGATAAAGCCTGTCGTTAATGTCTGCAAAGTGTCATGAGATGAAGAAACATTATTGAAATGATACAGGGTATCATAGAAATGTAATCTGCTCTGCTTTTGGGGACTCAGGTTGCCTAACAAATACGGTATTAAGAGCCAGTATGCTTTTGAACAGTAGGCTTGAACAAAGATCCCTTCTGCCGAATCTCCAAAATGGCGAAACCAGCTGAATGTGTTCCCATCATCTTTTGCTGAGAAGATAAAAGCCTTTGGGGATGTTCTTGCCCGTATTGAGGGTACCTTTTCATGCTAAGTATCTGAATTGCAGGCTGATTTGGGAAAAGCTAATTGAGAACAGAAGCTAAAGAGGAAAACACTTGTTTCTCAACATTTTCTTCAGTTCAAATATTGAGTCAGTGCCAACATAATTACCAAATTGCAGTCTTCTCTTGTTAAACAATTCTGCTTTCCCCAGTATCTCTATTTTCGAGAAAATCAAGTGGGTACGTAGCTGAAAATTGCACAGGTCATGTGTTCTTTGGCAGCTACAAACTTCTTTTCTACCAGGCAATCCCTGGACAAAATCCAAGGTGATCGTATCCTTTCTACCCCAACACTGTGTACATTACGTAACACATGTCCTTTTGCACCTTTCCATAAAGCAAATGCAGCTTTTTTTTTTTAACATGGATGGTACAGCCTGTCTTCAGGCGCCCTAAGGACCTTTAAATTAGCACATGCCCATTAGGCATGGTCAGAGTACCAGGTCAGACTGTGTTAACCTGCAGCACGGCACTGTCTCCTTTGACTAGCAGCTGTTCTCCAGCATCTCAGGCCTTTTGCATCCTTTTCAAGCTGGTTCTTTTTAATTACAGATGCCAGAGACCGCACCTAAGTCATTCTGCATGCAAAACTAGTGATAAGTTACTGTACTCTGGTCCCTCACCAGTTGATTTAAATGGCACGAATGTAGTTAGAAGAAGCTTTGAGTTTTGTGAGTAGTCTTGCGTATTTGTAGCCTGAAACAGCAAACCTTCACTACTATCTGATAGTTTTAACAACATTCCAGTTTTCTACAGGCCACTAAGAAATCTTAACGTGATAATCTCTGCTCTCCTCTCCATTCTCTGAATATTTCCCATTCCTTCAAAAGAGAAGGGTTTAAACCACTTGAGATAGACATTAGTCTTGTCTCCCTCTAGAGTAATTAAGAGTGAAGAAGGGAATAGTTCCCCCCCCCCATGCGATAAACTGCATCTGTGTGCGATTATTAGTGCTTCTTTATGTGCAAGCAAATGCTAGCTATGTACACACTCTGCTATTAAAGCACATTTGAAGCAGTTTCTCCCCCTCAAAGAATTCTGGCCACTATAGTTTACCTCTCAGAAATACAGTTTCCAGGAACTCTAAAGTTCAGTGCCCAGAATTCTTTGAGGGGGGGGGATGTGCTTTAAATATGCTTTAGAGTAGGGTTTCCCAAACTTGGGTCTCCAGCTGTTTTTGGACTACAACTCCCATCATCCCTAGCTAGCAGGACATGTGGTCAGGGATGATGGGAATTGTAGTCCAAAAGCAGCACTTATACTACTTCAGTGTCTGAAAAAAAGAAACCCTGGAACTTTTTTAAAAGATTGTTTTGCCAGACCTCCTTATGCACTTGGACATGGCCAGTAGATTTTGTTGTTGTTCTTGTTGTAAGGATTTCTCATATTTCATGAAAAAGCCATATCCTGGGCTAAACTGATTTCCAAAGCCATGGAAGGAGAGTGAAGGATCGATGTAAACACTAAAAATGAGGATTCAGGTTCATAGTTTAAACAATGAGCAAAGCAGTTGATTTTTGCAGTGCAGTTATGGGAAGTTCTACTGAAAAGGAAGATAATTAGTTGGAGGGGAATTGTGGAGAGAGATCGAGACTCACATATTAAGGGATGTGGGTTTGGAGAAAACGTGAGGGGTATGTAGAGATGCTGTCCTGTTTTCATTATGGAGGAGATGTGGCCTGAAGTGCGTGTGGTCTTCTGGTGATTTCAGGTGATCCAGGCTAGCTTTCCGCTAGCTTGCCAGGAGGGGGAAATGCAAATCTATGCATTGTGACTGGTGAGGCTTTGAAAATAACTGTGTCCAAACTGTAGCTGACTGATTTGGTGCTACAGAACTCAACTGAATGGGAGAGGAAGGCACCTTAAGGAAAACACATCAACAAACATAAGTGTTCCCACTATAGCCATTCTTTTAGGTGGTTGCCTCTCTGGTTCCTGCTACACTCCCATTTTCTGGTTTAGTGGAATCAGTCCAAACCCTCATGTTAGCAAGATCACTTCAAAGTGGTATATCATTTCAGTGACTAAACTTCTCGTAAGGAAAAATACGGTTCTGCCACCTGTTTCAGACTTCGGAGTGCTTTCCCGTTCTGTGTGTCTGCATTTTTAAGCCGCATCTTTACATATGTGCTTTGTGACTCTTCTTAGTTAGGTTTTTAGGAGGAAATATAATGTCAGTGTAGCAATGCCTTCTGTGTCTTTCTCTGCTGATGTCCACAGTAAATGGCAGGTGGAGCCAAAAGAACCTCTGTTAAACTGAAAACGAACCGCTGGGTGGATATTTTGCTCAACATGGTGCCTACATAATAAGGAAGGCCCATGCTGGGAAGGCCATGAGTCTAAAAAAGAACTATGACACCACCTGCCTTATTATACCTCAGGTACTTTGACCTGCTCAGCGCTGCTGTTGGCCACTGTTTAGTATCTTGCTGTTTTTATAACTATGCACCGTGGGAGGCAAAGCCTCCTGTTGCTAGCAGTGAGGTGGGCCAGCATCCAAGGAGAAGGAGGGCCAAATTACACGTGATGTTATTCACACAGCAATGGTGTGATTGGTGTTTTTAAAGCAAATACAGTGGTACCTCGCAAGACGAAATTAATTCGTTTTGTGAGTTTTTTCGTCTTGCGAATTTTTCGTCTTGCGAAGCACGGATTCTTGCGAAGCATGGATTTTAAGAAAAAGGAAACAAACTCGCAAGACGTTTTCGTCTTGCGAAGCAAGCCCACAGGGAAATTCGTCTTGCGAAGCAACTCAAAAAACGAAAAACTCTTTCGTCTTGTGAGTTTTTCGTCTTACGAGGCATTCGTCTTGCGAGGTACCACTGTAGCAGCTGCAAGAGGGCCTAATCCAGACCATGAACAGAGTAAAGGATAGGGAGGTATTGAACCCTTTACAGCTGCTGCAGTCCCACTTGACCTCTCTCTCTCAACACACGCAACTATTTGCAGTGGAAGGAAAGTTCCCATTGGCATCAATTGAATTGTTGGATGTATTCCTTCATTAAACTCATTGGTTCACTGATATGTCTGCTTTTTTAAAACTATGAGTTTGTTTAACAGGGACAGATCAGAAAGGGTTTTTTTTTTTTTGAATGATTGGTGCAGTATAATTCTGTACTATTCTAATGTTTCAATGAACATTGTTATGTTGCATCACACCTATCTTGTTCTAGTATATTTCATAGGAATATAAAGGCATAGCCCTAAAAGAAAGGAATTGTCAGATGCCAAAAACCTATGTTGACTGTACAGATAACCACTCCATTTTCTAAAAGTTCCTCCCCTCGCTTTGTGAAATGTTCTTAATATATATTTTGTCCATATGGCTCCATACAGTCCTGATCACTACAAAGGACCAATTACATTTGTGTACATTAAAGACATTCTATGTAGATATGTGATTGCAGAGCTGATGTTATGATACTATTTGTGTATTTTGCCTCTACACATAAGATGTTCCTCAAGCCCTCACTTGTTCTTGCCTAGAGTGTGCTGCCTAATGAATCAAGTTCCTTTCTAACTTGACAGAGAATAAACTCTCTAACTCCCAAACAATCATGTTTGTTCACTGGTTTTTTTTTTCTGAATCTGAAATAAAATTCCTTTAGTCTGAATGCACCATGATTGGTCTTTTTGGAAAAAGAATATAGATTCTATTGTACAGCGGTACAATAGAGGTTTTCTTAGAACATGATACCTTTTGGTATTGCTCGTCAGGAAGTTATTATTATGGCTCTTTGCATGGCCAGTTCTGAGTTTATATGTATGACAGCAGTAAGGAGTGCATGAATCTGCCCATTTTTGTCGCTCTCTTTCTCATTGTATTCCATTCTTCACAATTCTGCAATATATTTTCCCACTGGTATATGCATTTTTGTGCACACTTGGATTTTTCCCTGTGCGAAGGCTTACATCTTGCCCTCACCATCTTTGCTAAAGATGGATGGGTGGCAAAGTGGCAAGGTAGTATTGGGTTCTGTTCCTTTGCTAGGGTCCAATCAAGCCACCTCTACACAGGTAAGTAGCAGAAGGGATACTTTAGTGTAGATCTTAAGACTAGAACACATAAGGAGTATCCACCGATTGTTGTCGCTTAACCAGCATTCCCTGTAATTTGCAAGTCGACAAATACTACTTCTGGTGCCAGCAATGCAGAACGTATTCTCCCATTCTGAATTTGAGCCAAATAGTCTCCAGCATTAACCTCTGACCTGCTCTGAGGCAGAGATGCCAAACTTTCAAGAGATTTTCTCCCTCTCAGCCTGTACATATGTGGGGCCACAGGTAGTCTAATTCAGAGTTGTGGGGAGCAATCTGAACACAACATTGCATAAAAATGCTCCTTTAAATATTCAACTGCATACAAAATCCAGAAGTTGGCCTATTTAAGTGTGAAACGCAACTTTTCCTTTCAACTTGTAGAAAACCAGGTCACACTGAACAATATTTTTAACACTTGCTTAATTAATAATGTTGGGTCAGGTGATATGCATTAGTGCCAGATCTAACTTATGGGGTGCATGATGGCAATCTTTGATCTAAAGCATTATTTTATAGTGGTGGAAATGCTTGAAAGAACAGCTTTTGTCCTTCAGAATCGTATGTATTTGGTGGTGTTGTGAGAGGGCCATAATAAACCTTTTAACACATATTTTACTTGTTAGTAAAAAGTAGAGGATATAGTGGGCTTGTCTTTCCACTTGACCTCCCCCAGTTTACTTGCCTTCAAGACAGAAAGATGCCCTTTAAGATTAGAACTTTTACTTTTCATTTTTTAAAAAGAAATAGACCATTTGCTATGATTTATCTTAACATCGAAGAGAAAGCAGATCTGAGAGGCTGTATAAAATGAAGTAAGACTATGAATGCAACAAGATATCTTGAGAGATAACTACAGTTCACACCAAGCTAAAATATGGTCTTTTACACCAGCTATAACTAGGGATGCAATGTTTTTTTAATAATGGATTTGATATCTTGATTGAGGCTGCAGTCTTTCTTATATCCACTTACCTGGGATGGAGTAAGACTCATTGAAATGAAAACCAAGGAAAAGCATGTGAAACAAAGTGATGAGAGATGCCTGCCCTGTGCATTATAGGAATATGCAAACCACTGTAATCTACAACAGAATGACCAGGTCGGTGCTGAAAGTTTTAAAGGCCAGGTTACTTCTCTTTACATCACCTGCCTCTTAACTCTGCACTTCTAGAGGGGGAAAGAGAAAGCATAAGACTGGATTATTTTCCTCAGGTAACTTGGTCCTCCCTTTACATATGAAACACCAGCATAGGTCACTTCTAGGCAATCTGCTTATTCAGCATTCATCCTGATTTGCATGTCTGGAGGAGATACAACATTGCATCATGCAATTTTTATTTATTTTATTTATTCTTGCATTTATATTCCACCTTTCCTTCAGGGAACTCAAGGTGGCTCACATGGAATATTTATCCTCACAACAACCATGTGAGGCAGGCTAGGCTCAGAGACTAGGTGAACCAAGGTCACCCAGTGAGTTTCATGGCTTGAGCCAGGATTTGAACCCTTGTCTCCCAGGTCCTAATCCAGCACTGTAAGCATGGGGAGTATATTCCTATCTAAGGTTACCAGACATCCCTGTTTCCCAGGAAGAGTCCCCGGATTTGCAAATCAGTCCCCATACAAAATCCATAGAAGTTGAAAAATGTCCGCGGATTCATTGAAAAAAAATCTGGTAACCTTATTCCTACCATGCAAGAAGTCTGATATGTGGGGACGGGGGAGAGCAGATTTGTTGTGCAGGAGTGCCAAAGCAAAACAGAGCCAGGGAGCAAAACAGAGCCAGGGAGCAGCCAGAATTAATGCAGCTAAATAAACTGGAGTCTATTTCCATCTTGTGGCTAGATGAAGAAAGTGCAATTTTACGCTTTCCCTAAGAACATAACCGGAGTGTGTAAACTTGTTTTTCCCCTGTTGACAAAAGTGCAAGGGGTGGAGATATCTGAAGCTACATCAGTAGCTGGGATGGGGCAGCTTAAGGTTTACCCCATCCTGCACTATCAACCTCCCTGCTAAGTAGTGCTGAAACCTGTCCAAAAATTTATCCGTTATCCTCCCTTGCAAAAGTGCCTTCTATTTTTATTGTGCCACAGAGCACAGAAAACGCTGTTAAGGGAAGTCCTTAAAAACATCTTTCTGCACTGTCTCTAAAAGTGTAAAAGGAACTGTGCTTAAAAAGAACAACAATGAACAGCTGCCAGGTGTTCATGGGGCAATGTCCCCATCTTCCTGCAGAGGATACCATGAGGTTTTTAGGAAACACATGCAGTTGGAAAGGCCCCAGAATGCAACTTGTGCAGAGAGATGGTTTGGAGAAAGAAAGGAAGGGCTCTCACAAACACACTTCGGCTACTTTGAAAGTAAGAGGAGCATAACAAAAACTCAACACGCCACCCATCGGAATTTCGCCAAAGTTTTCTATATATTTTCTCATGGATTGATGGAGAATGGTTAAGAAAAAAAATGACCTTTTCACCATATCACTACCTCAAAGCTTTTCTCATCCCCTCCACC
Source organism: Podarcis gaigeae (assembly GCF_964106915.1). Classification (NCBI taxonomy): domain Eukaryota; kingdom Metazoa; phylum Chordata; class Lepidosauria; order Squamata; family Lacertidae; genus Podarcis; species Podarcis gaigeae. The sequence continues at coordinate 5,958,464 of NC_139680.1, forward strand.
ATCTGTCCCTGGAGCTTTGATTTGGTCTTGGAGTCCTAAACATGGGAAAAAATGGCTGGACAGGAAAGATGGGTATTACAACTGGGTGATATCCACTTAGGCTTCTGGTTCTCCCTAACTTCACATTTAAAACATGTTTAAAGCATCCCTCTTCCCCCCCCCAAGAATCCTCTACAACTGGGGATTGTACTGAAAAGAGAAAATAAGGAGTGCCTCAACACTACAATGCTGAATGTCATACACACCTGTTTCGTCTCAAGCATTTAACAGGATGCAACTCATCTCAAATGCATTTCAAAAGATGCCTGCCAAGACGCTATTTATTCAGGGTTCATCACCTACCTCACTCCAATGCATTTCAGTGACCATTTGAACGGACAATACATTATTGTTTGGTTCTATGTGACATTCCTTAATTTACTGCATAAGCTGCCCATCACTCAGGAATGTAATGCATTCTTTCCAAATGACTATTTGAAAATCCAGTGCATTTCTCTGGTCATTCAAAAGGAACTAATGTATATCAGTAGCCATTCATTATTGTCCTAGGACATGGGTAGGCAACCTAAGGCCTGGGGGCCGGATGCGGCCCAATCGCCTTCTAAATCCAGCCCGAGGATGGTCTGGGAATCAGTTTTTATAAGAGTAGAATGTGTCCTTTTATTTAAAATGCATCTCTGGGTTATTTGTGGGGTATAAGAATTCGTTCATTTCCCCCCCTTCAAAATATAGCCCCCCCCCCCAGGTCTGAGGGACAGAGGACCGGCCCCCTGCTGAAAAAGTTTGCTGACCCCTGTCCTAAGAGGATATATTTTGCTGTGACACCTGTGCAGTATAATGAAAAGTGAAAGCAGCTGCGTTTTTCTACTCCCCCCCCCCGTTTCTTTGGTTTGTAAAAGCTCACGAGTCTCTAAACCTTGGGTTCCTAGCTGTTGTTGGACTACAACTCCCATCATTCCTACCCGGCATGGCCAGTGGCAAGAGATGATGGGAGTTGTATCACAGAATGGGAAGGGGTCCACCCTCTGCAACGCTGGAATCTCAACTGAAAAAGGAAGGAGAGGCGCCCCCCTCTCGTGGGGGGGGGGTGTTTTATTCTGGGGCCCGCCTCAGGTGCCCCAAAGTCTTGGCCCGGCCCGGGGGTGGCAGCTTCTCCGCCCACTTTTGGCGCGCAATGCGCCCCTGGCCAAAGCAGGCGAGTTCCCCCCCCCCCCCCGTTTCCATTTCCAGGCCTCCCTTTGTCTCCGTCTCCTTCACCAAAGCGACAAGACCGCGCCCTCTCCCCCCCCCCGCGCGCGCCCCCGGCACCTCTCGTCACTTGGGCGCGCAACCCCCCCCCCCCATAGGAGGCGCGCCAGGCCTGGGCGCCCGCAGGAAAGGGCGGAGAAGAAGCGCGTTCCGGGCGCGCGCGGCGGCAGCAGCAGCAGCAGCCGCCGCCTCCTCGCCTCTCCAAGGCGCTGCGCTTTGCGCCCCTGCTGCTTCCAAGCGCCTCCATTTCCAGAGGCGGCCCCGGGGGGCGCGCGGGCTCCCGCGTGGTGGCCGGACGAGGGCCGGAGGGCGCGGCAGGGCAGCGCCCGGAGCTCGGCGGGGAGCCTCTTCGGGTAAGGGCGCGCCGCTCCCGCGCCTCGGAGGAGGCTGCGCGCGGAAGCTCCGCCGAGACGCTGCCGCTGTTTTCGGGGGAGGCCGAGGGCGGCACCGGCGTTGCTTGGGGCCGAGGCGCTGGCGGACGCGACTCCGCCGGACTGGCCTTCTCTGCTGCGGTTGTCCGGAGAGGAAGCCGGTCCGGCGCTGACCTTGTCATTTCTGTGGCGCAGGGCGGTTTGCAAGAGGGAAACGCAAAAGAGGTTTTGGAGCAGAGGGCTGAGATTCTTGCATTGGAAGGCGGTGGGCTCAATTACCCCCCCCCCGGGGGGGTCTCTTCCAACTCTGCCCTTCTATGATCCTGTTGAGGTTCTTGCATTGCAGAGGGCTGGACTAGATTGGCCTTGGGGGGTCTCTTCCAGCTCTCCAGTTCAGTGGTTCTGATAACAAACAAGGCTGTCCCCCCCTTTCAGAAGGCCTGCCCCTGAATAAGTTTTATTATTATTATTAATTAAGTAAAATCCTATACCGCCCTTCACCGAAGATCCTAGGGAGGTTCACAACAGAAAAATTACAAATATATATTATAAAACAGAAACACACCAATAACCCCTCTCCCACAAAAGCATTCTTGATAACGCCTCTAACTTTTTTTTTTTTTTTTACAAAAGCCCTCTGCGGGATTTTATTAAATGCCATGGTTCTTTTTAAATCTTTATTTTCTCCTGCTTTGCATCCTTCTAAATTTGCGATTGATAAGCCACAATAGTTGCATCCGTGTAAACAGTAGTGTACAGGGATCGGCTCTCTTGGGTGATTCTTTCATTCGTTTAGGTTTTTGTAAGAAACAAACCGAAACTGGTGTTTTCTGGTGGGTTGAAAACCACATAGTTCACCATCTGTGTAGAGGAGATTTAATTTCATGGCCAAGGCAGGATCTTTTTAATAGCAATCAAAGCTCTCCAGAGACTTCAGAGAACATTGCAAAATACTGTTATTGTCTGGGGACTTGGTTGTTAGTATTTAAAAGTCTGGCAGCCGGTGGGTATTAACAAAAGGCAGGGCTGGCATTGTGTTATGAAAACTAGCTGTCTCCATCTCTACCCACACAGAGTTATGTCAGCCATCCATGTGCTAACAATTTTCCCCCCAATAATGCCAGAACAGTTATAGGCTTTCCTATTACTATTCAACACTTTTTTCCACTTAAAGTTAAGGGCAAAAACTTACTGACAGCAGTGTCTGTTAGGATTGTAAAGTTGGGGTCCCGATTTTAGTGCTTGGTGGTTAAATTCTGTACTTTTGACTGCTGAAATAAGCAGCCCTTTGGACACACAAAATAGGGGATCAAAGCCTCTGAAGTCCAGGAGAATTAACTGGCATTTATTAAGAGTAGTCCTAAATTTCGACTAGGCAGTGTGTTAAATGCATGCCCATAAGAGCAATTGGAACCCAGCCATTGTGTGCAAAGTTGCAGGCAAGCACAAACCGTTGGCAGGGGAAACATGACCTGCTTCTTGTGGCCTCCTTCACGTATGTGTGCGTGTGGCTCTGGATACTCAGAGAGCTGTGTTGTTGACAGACTGTCCTTAATTTTCATGGGTTTGCTTCCCTGTGGCGTTGGGAACCCTAAAACCCCGAATCCACGTAGTTTTTGCTTGTTCCTCTTCTGCTGTATGTCTTGGCCTCAAAGATAGGCGAGAGCGTACCCAGTTGAACTGGTCTTATAACCACAAGGAGCTAAATAATAATAATAAACCCTAAGAAGACTCTTGAAGGACACTTGGATTTTTTAAAAAAATGTACAGTGTCAGGTGGTAAAAATAGACAAAAAGTAGTACAGTGGTACCCTGGGATGCGAACGGGATCCGTTCTGGAGCCCCGTTCACATCCCGAATGGAACGCAAGATGCGATGGCGCGTGTGCGCGGGTCATGTTTCACTGCTTCCGCGCATGTGTGCGACATCATTTTAAGCATCTGCGCATGCGCGAGCGGCGAAACCCGGAAGTAACACACTCTGTTACTTCCAGGTTGCTGCAGAGCGCAACTCGAACGTGCCCAACCTGAAGCACATTCAACTTGAGGTATGACTGTAGAAGGAAATGCCAAAGACCTTTGCCATAACCAGAGTGGTAGCTATGGGGGGCTAGTTGGGGTTTTTGCCCTGGGTGAAACCTCCAGAGGGGTGCCATCAGGGCCGTCTTAAGCATATCCGGTGCCGTGGTGCAAAGCTCCCTCCGGTGGCGCCTCCCCCCATTTCCCAGAGTTTTTTAGGGAGGACGGTGGGGCTGGAGGAGGCGGGCAGCGGCTGGAGGGCGGCTCCTCCGGCAGGGAAGAGGCGGAGGCTGGACACGATGCCTCCCGGCTCAGCTGGACGCTTCGTGCCGCAATGGCCATGGCAGACGGAGGTACTGGGTACGGCGCTGCTTCGGCATGGCATGATGGAGGCGGGCGAGGGTGGCGAGCTGATGCTGGGTGGCACCGCATCCAGCCTCCGCCTTTTCCCTGGCGCCCTCCGGAACTTGGTGCCCTGCGCCACTAGCCTCTATGGGTAAGACCCCCCTGGGTGCCATTGAGGCTTTCAGCGTGTGTATGTATGCAAATGTGTGTGGGCACAGTAGCAAATTGGGTTCTTGACCTGAGTGAAATAAAGCCTAGTTTCACCGCTGCCATAACAGACAAGTGACAAAAATTGGAACTCTGGGTCGTGCAGTGATACGATTTGCAGAAGGTTTGGGACAGTTATTTGAGGGATTTGCTGGCACAAGATGTGATCCTGGGTAGCTTTAAATGGGGATTTGAGAAATTCGCGGAGTGGAAGGCTCAATGGCTGCTACTTGTGGTGCCTATATGCAACTTCCAGTTTCAGAGGCTGCAAGGACAGGAGGTGATGGTGGCTTTCATATACTGAGAAAGGCAAGATGCTGCTATTCTGGATGCACCTGAATTTGAGCGGCTTGCGAGCTGTACCTGTAACAAGAGGCACAATGGAGGTGGGTGGCCAAAAGCCCCTCACAAACCAAAACAATGGTTTATAGTGTAAACCTGTACATGTATTATTTTGCAGTGTTATTAGAATTCCGTTGTTGAACTAACAGTTGGGATGGTGATCTCCTCCCTAACAAATTCTTGTATTTAGTGGTGCAGTGGTATTGAACAGAACTAGTGGTTTGTGGGGGCTGGACCAAGGGGTGGCAATAAATGAAGAATGATTAATTTGGAATGAAGGAGGAAGTGAGTTTTGTGTACGTTCCTGAAGTAATTTGAGTTGTGGTTGGAAAAGTAGGAAGCCTTTGCTGACAATAAAAAGGTTTGCTCTGGCTGGGGTACAGTTTGGAGTAGGAGTAGCCTATTGCAGTTATCAAATAATACAAGAGAGAAATGTGCATTCCTGGAGGGAGGGGTGCAAATGCCAGAACAAAATGTTTGCTGGATTTCATTTCTCATTTTGTTTTGCAGGGGTAAAATAAACATCCTCTGCTAGAATGGCACAGCATGGCAACCCTCACAGTTCGAAAATAAACAAAATCTATCTATAAAAAATGAGTGCTATAAAGAAAGTAGAGAGAAAGTAGTCCATTGTTTTGTCAACAGTGCTATCTCTTGGGAACTACCTATAGTTTTTAATCTTTTTTTGGGTCATGGCATGGTCCTTTTTAAGAATCTGCTGAAAGCTATAGATCTCTTCCCCAGAAATTCAACTTCTTTAATCTCCCCCCCCCCCCCGCAAGACACATTTCAAAGTAAAAAAGATAAAGGTACCCCTGACTATTAGGTCCAGTCGCGGACGACTCTGGGGTTGCGCACTCATCTTGCTCTATATGCCGAGGGAGCCGGCATTTGTCTGCAGACAGAAATAAAAGGGGGGGGGGATCAATGGGTTGGGTTGGTTCATGAATGCCCTAGGTATCTATGAACTGCAGGTTGAGTACAGTCATATCTCATGTTATGTTTGCTTCAAGTTGAGCGTTTTCAGGTTGCGTCCCGCGGCAACCTGTGAAGTACCGGAAAGGGTTACTTTCGGGTTTCGCCGCTCGCGCATGCACAGATGCGCAAAATGACATCACACGCATGCGCAGACGCGGGTTGCGTTCTGCTCATGTTGCAAACGGGTCTCCGGAAGGGATCCCGTTCGCAACCAGAGGTACCACTGTACTTCTGTACTAGTCTCCTTTAACACAAAAAACCACATCCCACATGGAACTTTCTTTAACAAGATGAGCTCACTACTGAGTAACTGGGAGTTTTGCCTCAGCAGAAGTGCTTTGAGTTGTCTAGATCTTGCATAATGATGGAATAACAGATGCTCAGTGTTTGTGTAATAAAACAAGGCTCTTGATGCGTATGGCTTGAGCTGACTCTCATGAAAGTTTTGTGATGGATCCTCTCAGTTACTTCATCTTTCTTTTGTTTGCATGTTGAGTAGACCTGCCCTTAAGCGGCAGCTTACTAGTCTCTGGTGGTTTTTTCTTTCTCTTGGGACCAAACAGTGTGCTTGTTATGCATGCCCTGTAAAATTGATGGAGCATTTAATTTGCCTCTTTCATGCTCTGCAGTGCTTTCCCATTGTTTCGTGATATCAACAAACTGCTTCATATATAGCACCCCTGGTAAAGCGCGCACTCTCTCTCTCTTTTCTGAAAGCTTCATTTGCTCCCATGAAGAACCTGCTACATATTGGGAACCTGGAGGGCACCTTCTCTCTTGTGGAGCAGCAGACCAGAGAGATGCAGTGCTGTGGCCAGGGCAGAATTAGGCAGTCAGTGGACAAGGCTGGAGGTGGACCTAATGGTGGCATCCCAAAAATGGCATCTGAAAGAGGCCTCGTGGAATGTAAGGCTGCCTTTGTCCTTTCTCACAATCTCTGCCATTTTTTTTGCAGTTGGAAGAATTCAAAAATCCATCATTGGTTGGATGAGGCCAAGATTTATCTGCTTCAAGTAGAGGTAACATAAAGGGTTTCCCCTCTTCTAGATGTTCAGGGATAACTCTCACGTTATTTCTTACATGACACAGGTAACTTTTTTCTTCTTAAACAATGACTTTTGTTAGACTGACGTCTAACATTCCCTAGTACAGGGGTCTGCAAACTTTTTTTGGTGGGGGCTGGTTCACCGTCCCCCAGACCTAGTGGCAGGCCAGACTCAGAGGAGTAGTATGGTACCAATTTTCTTCTTTAAACAGCTTCTGCCTGTTGCTGATACTCGGATCTAGCCAAATAACCATCTTGTTGATGTTAACAGGCCCATTTATAATATGTGATTAGGCATCACAGTGATAATGATACAGCATAATGCAAGTCTTTACATTTGGCCGTTTGTGATGATGTCACTAAGGGCAAATGAAGCTCTCTAGCTGGCCTCACTCTTTGCTGGCAGCGAAGTGTTTGTATTTGCACAGAATGGGTTCCTACGTCAAGGCAGCAAAACCAATGCTCCCAATCCTGATAAGTTGCTCTGATAGTTCATTACATGCCAGCACACTGTGGCAAGGGAACATTAGCCTACCTGACCTTCACAATCTATAAATATTTATTCCCGCTCCCAGAGCATTGGGAAGGGCAGAAATTGTCTCCCCAGTCTGGACTATCTGAAGTTTTATATAATACTGTCTGCTCCCAGTGATCTTAGTTTATTTACTGTCTAGTGTTTCTTGACATGGATTTTGATCATGTGTGTGCATCTGTTACAACACAAGGGTTGAGACGCTGAAGAATAAAAATAGAACAGTAGTCTGCACCAGCAAACTGTATTTTGTATGTGGTTCTTGCATTCAAGACTTGGTCAGATTGCTCATGTTGTTTACATGTATTGAAAGATCCAACAGAATTTAACTCAGTAATCATACCTACATTACGTAAGGCAGCAGAAGCTTTAGTTATGGGGCAGTGTGCCACCAGATGTTTTCTTCTTTCAGTTTATTTCTTTTTGCATCTGCAGTCCAAATGACATTAACACGTGTTAGACATTGCACCAGCTACATCTCAGACGCAGCAGACATGGGGAACCTGGGGCCCTGCATATGTTGTTGGACTCCAGCTCCCATCAGCCTCAGCCAGCATGGCTGTTGGTCAGGGATGATGGGAGTTGTAGTCCAGCAGAATCTGGAGAGCCGCTCCTCTTTGGATTACAGGAAACCAATTCCTTTTGAAAGCCAAGATGAAGATAAAAAAGGTAAAGGGACCCCTGACCATTAGGTCCAGTCGTGGCTGACTCTGGGGTTGTGGCGCTCATCTCGCTGTACAGCTTCCGGGTCATGTGGCCAGCATGACTAAGCCGCTTCTGGCGAGCCAGAGCAGCGCACAGAAACGCTGTTTACCTTCCCGCTGGAGTGGTACCTATTTATCTACTTGCACTTTGACGTGCTTTCGAACTGCTAGGTTGGCAGGAGCAGGGACCAAGCAATGGGAGCTCACCTCGTTGCGGGGATTCGAACCGCTAACCTTCTGATCGGCAAGTCCTAGGCTCTGGTTTAACCCACAGCACCACACACAGCTTAAATATGAGGACGGTGCTAAATGAAGCATGCTGCTTGACGTATCAAGGCTTCTCCTGCCTGAGGATGCAAACTCTGCCCATGCCTTTAGCTGTTGGACCGAAGTTGAAGCAGGCCTTTTTGTTATTCATGGTGGCGTGACCTGAAGCATGTAGTGAATTTCCCAGCAGGCCTTTCTTTCACCTGACTCAGTGTTCTCGCCAACAGACTTGGATGGAGGGGGCTAGGAAAAGAGGCTGGATTCACTTCTTGCAAAGCTCCTGGTCGGTTGTTAACAGAAGCCCTATTTTTTAAAAATTTTACATATTTTTTATTAGGAATTTCAGTTTAACAGTTTTTCAAAAAATACATCATCCTCAATTTTCCCCCTTCCCATAAGAAAAAAAAAAGAACAACACAAACAGAAAACCCTCCCCCCCCCCCGACTTCCCTCAGCTCCTCTCTCTGGTTTTTCAGCACTTGCTATTCTCTGCATGTTATAAAATTGTACAGATCCTTAATTTATCTATCTAAATGTTATCAATAAAAAGTTTGTGTATGTTTATTCAAAACCTGCCAAGGAGTCCAGTTCATTTTGCTGTTTCTTTAGGTACTTTGTAAAAGGTTCCCATTCAGCTTTAAAGTCACAGTTATCCTTCTCGTGTAATTTATGTGTCAGTTTTGCCAATTATGCCTAGTCCAATAGTTTCTCTTGCCACAGTTCTTTGGTTGGGATTTCTTCATTTTTCCATCCTTATGCTATTAAGACTCTTGCCGCCGTTGTCGCATACATAAAGATATTTTTCAGTTTCCTTAGCAGGTCTTTTCCTTCAATCCCTAAAAGAAATGCTTCAGGTTTTTTAACAAATGTCAATTGGAACATTTTCTTCAATTCATTATATATCATTTCCCAATTTTTAAAAAATTTACTACAATCCCACCACATATGATAAAAAGTCCCTTCTTTTTCCTTACATTTCCAACACAAATTTGAATCAATCAGAAGCCCTATTTTTGAGCTGAGCAAGGTCTGAAGGGCTTGCAAGTCTGAAGTGCTGGGAAGGAGGGCTTTTTCACGCCCCCCTCCCACAGTGCAAAACCCAATGGAAGGACAATGGGAGCATCCAGGCAGAGTGTCGGTTGTTGCTCATGTTGGGGAACGGGTTCAGAGGCCTTGCCTGTGTCCTCGGCTTGAGGTGTGCAACAGGGATCTTGTGTCGGGAGGTCCTTTTGTATCGGGTTGTGCTGAGGGCTAAATTTGGACCCTGGGTCTGCAGCGAGACCCACAGGAAGTGGGGCTGCCCTTGAATGTTGCTAGATTACAGTACTGGGATTACCAGGTTACTAGGATGTAAGCTTTGTTGCTTTGCACTGTAACAACTGCAGGCATGGCCAAACCTGGCCCTCCAGATGTTTTGGGACTACAATTCCCATCATCTCTGACCACTGGTCCTGTTAGCTAGGGATGAGGGGAGTTGTAGTCCCAAAACATATGGAGGGCCAAGTTTGGCCATGCCTGCATTACGGTGACTAGTAGCTTTTTTAAAAAAATAAAAACAGTAAGCATTACTGCAGGGGATCCTCAACTGTTCCATTTGAGAGGGGAAATGTCTAATGTGAATTTTATTTATTTAATGACCTTTATATACCCCTTCATTGTAAAAACAACAACCTGTGTACAGTTTACAGCAACATAAAAAAACCCTGAAAAGTGGTTAATAAAAAACAGCTAAAAACAAATTACTAAAAAGATGACTAAAATCAGCAGTAGCTAAAAAGAAATAAAGCGCATGCAACTTAAACATTTGTGGATAGGCTTACCTACACAACGCAAGGATGTGGTTTTGTGGTGTACAGTGTTCATCTTGGCAGTGCAGGAGACGATCCACAGCCATCTGGGAATGTCTCAAGATGATTGGGCTGTGTGGCTGAAACATCCTGGAGCTTTCTTCTCCATGGAAACAGAATTTGCAGTCCCAGGTTGACAGCTACAGGATATTAGTGTGTGCATGTTCAAAATGAAGTACCAGTAGTTGTAGTTGGAAATACAGTCTGGAAATGAAAGTTTCACTTGCATGGGGTCTGTCATATTCACAGTCCTTCTGTTAGACCTGCACAGGTGAATGAATACTTAATATGAAGTTTGAACCAGAAAGTGTGTTTGTGTGTTGGAAAATGGGGTGGGGGGAGCTGTGATTTTTGTTGTTACATTTTTTGTTTCCTCTCCCATTGCATCTCCTGCTCCAGGTCCTTCCTTCTTCTTTGTGGGTGGGTGTTTCTGCTTTTGGAAGCTATTGCCTGGAAGAAAGTGTGTGTGTGTGTGTGTGTGTGTGTGTGTGTGTGTTGTGGTGGGAGGGGCTTTCCTGTCTTGGGAGAATACAATGGACATTGGCAATGGGGAGGGGAAAGATGAGATTTTGCCAAGGATTTTCCAGATTACTGCTAGGAGGAAGTGGGAGGGAGATCTTCAGGTCAGATGACCTCATGAAGGCTTCCTCTGTGAACATTCGGTTGGACAAGGCAGGCTCGAATTGTGTAGGCATAATTTTTTTGAGAGATTGCTGTTGGACCCTGCCCCATGGGTTTGTTTGCAGAATGGCTATTATGCATTTTTGTGCTTTCATTTTGTATTTTTATGTTGTGAGCCACCCTGTGATCTTTGGATGAACGGTGGTGTGGCGTTTGCCCTCCTAGGTGTGTGACATCGTACTGGGTTCATAAGGAAAGGGTTAACTAATTGTAAAATGACTAACCAATGGGAACCCAAGGGGAGGGGTTAACTGTGTATAAGGTTTAAGCACAGAGGTTTTAAGGAGTAATAATAATAATAATAATAATAATAATAATAATAATAATTTATTATTTATACCCCACCCGTCTGGCTGAGTTTCCCCAGCCACTCTGGGCGGCTTCCAATCAACTTAGAGTTAGGGTGGTTGAGAATATGGTCTGGAGTTAGAAGAGACAGAGAGGATAAGTCTATGGGTTGGGCTAGTCTGATGTGAGAGCGTGAGAGAATTTGTTCAGAGGAGTCAGTCAAACAGTTGAGATAATCAGTCAGAAGGCATTAGGAAGATATAGGCCGGTAAAGAAACTAAAGTTAAGATACTGACAGGAATATTATCTGAGAAACCATAAACTTGTTCATGTTTATAAAATAAACTTGTTTATTTGGTTCACTGTTAACTGTGTTTTACCCGAGAGTAACGGGTTGGTGGCAGTGGGGAAGTGAGCACGGTGGTGGCACAGGGATCAGTAGACGGTTAAACGTCCGGGGACCCTGTGTGATCGCCACAGGTGGTATAAAAATTTAAGAAATAAATAAGTAAGTAAATAAAAATTAAACAGAGGACCAGTTCTGGCATCACCTTTATCCATGGTCACAGCATCACCAACAAAATCCTCATGTGAGAACCCTTACCTGTTACTTTTCAGCTCTTCCCTGTTCCAGGAGGTATTGCTTCCATTCTACCGTCAGGTGGGCCTATGTGGTGCTCCCTGGGTGTTTTGGACTTAAAAACCCTCCAGTCCTGGGCAGCAGGGATGATGGAAGTTGTAGTACCAGATTAGCTGCCCTTGTCCAAAGGCACTGGTTTTTAAAGGGGGACCAAATAAAATAACCCACTGAGGCCCAAATGTTCTGACTTCTGCAGCTTAAGATGGCTGAATCCCAACTGTATACAGGAGGGATGACAAATGCGGCTGAAAAGAATTATGCTTGGGCCACCCAGAAGCTCAGGTAGTTAGGGGCATTAAGTGGGAAAATGATATTGTCACTGGGCTCCTTGGGTGGGTCCTGGTGATCTGCACCAGTGCCTGCTCTGTGATAATTTGTTAGCTCCTGAATCCAGTAGGAAGTCCACAATAACAAATAGGATGCATATTGTATCATTTTTGAAGCGTAACCTAAGAAATCAAATATTTTACCCATGGACCATAGCTCTTTATTAAAAGCTCCTTAACTGTTAAATAGGTGGTCATGATTCACTTCCAGAAAATGTTTGTGTGTAACACTTTTCTGCAATGCAGGAATCTCAGCTAAAGCATCCATGACAGCTGTTTATCCAACCTCTGCTTAATTCTTCCTAGGAAGGAGAGTCCACCACCTTCTGAGAGAGACTGCTCTACTGTTGAACAGCTTTTACTGTCAAAAGTTCTTCCTGATATTCAGTCGGAATCTCCTTTCTTGTAACTTGAAGCCATTGGTTTCGGTCCTAGAATCTGGAGCAAGAGAAAACAAGCTTGCGCCATCTTCCTCTTGACAGCCCTTTGTTTATTTGAAGATGGCTGTCATGTTTCCTCAGTCTCCTCTTACTCTTGGGTTTGTTTTTTTAAATATCATTTTTACTTGCTTCCTGGAAGTAGATCCCATTGAAAACAGTATGACCAGCTTAGAAATGAGTATGCATGGGATTGTAGATATCCAGAACAATCCTAGAGATACTTTCTTGGACGGCTAATTGGAGCTTACTTGCAAATTAGCTTGCATGGGCTTGCAGCCTCTGTGTTAGATGGGAGTTCTTAAATAATTCAGTTGCATCTCTTGTTTATTTCAGGTTAAAAGACTCACGTTTGAGGCACTGAAGGAAAAGAAACCTGCTTTATAGATGGCCTTGGAGGTAGAAAAATCTCCTTTTGAGGCATCGTTGAGTGCAAAGGCCAAATGCTATGGGAGGTGGAACTACCGAGAACTCGAGATGGACCACTCTGAACTAGTTAGCAAGGTTTGCCAGTCTTCAGCTGTGGAAGAAGAAGAGCCTTTGTCCAAAGAGACAGGGGTTGGAGAGCTCAAGGCCATAGAGAAAGCTGGCCATACATTTCCTGGCATTTCCTGGAGAAGTGAAAAATGTGATAAGATGTCTTCAACGGCTTTTAACAAGTTTTGCAAGATGAAAGCAAAAGTAAAGTATGTGGAGAGACGGCCGCTCATCAGTAGGACCACTTTTGGTAGTGAAGTATCTCCCAGTTTTAGCAGAGGTGGTCTGTTTCCAGAAGAACAACAACAGGTGAGCATGTTTAGGGATTCATCCTTGCACAATGCTTCCAAGAAAAATGTAAGGAGACTGGATTCTCACGGCTGAAGAGTGAACGATCACAGTGCAGAAATAATTTTTTATTTCCTTTTATACATCTCTTTCCATTGACACATGTGACATGGTGGATAAGCAGTTTGGAAGAAACTTTAGGAGTTATCTGAATTAGAAACCAGAGCAAATACCTTGCAGCCTTTGACTGCCATTCTGATTTAATCACACTTCTGCCTCTTCCTTTAAAATTGTTTTTATTGAACATTGGTCAGGCTGGGTCGGAATGCAGGTGGGGAGGGATGATCAGTGAGAAGGATAACAGATTGCTACCCAGTGTTAGGCACACTTAATTGGGAGTAAGCCTCGTTGAACACAGTGGGGCTTGCTTTTGAGAAAATGCACATAGGGTTGTGCTGTGAATTCACATATTTTAGAATTTAATATTTATGGTATTTGCTGCTATGGCAATATTGCAAGTGAGGGTGGGGAGGAAGAATGATGGACCCGCTTCCCTGAATGTATTCTTCAGGGTTGGGCAGCATTATGGACTTTTCTGAAAACCTATCTAAATGGTGCACAAGATAGATCTAGTTTGTTGCCTTAAATATGGGTGAATGCTGCCTGAGCAACAGGAAGATAAATAGTCCATGGGAGGGAGTGAATTTGCTTGAATGTAATTGGTCTGGGTCTTTCTATTTGGGTGTGTGTTTTGAGATTCCCAAGTACATAAGAAATTAGTGTCATCCTTGTGGTGACCCTTCCAACTCTGCAGTTCTATGATTCTGTGTCATGGGTAGGCGAACTAAGGCCCAGGGGCTGGATCCGGCCCAATCGCCTTCTAAATCCAGCCCGCGGACAGTCTGGGAATCAGCGTGTTTTTACATGAGTAGAATGTCTCCTTTTATTTAAAATGAGTCTCTGGGTTATTTGTGGAGCCTGCCTAGTGTTTTTACATAAGTAGAATGTGTCCTTTTATTTAAAATGAGTCTCTGGGTTATTTGTGGGGCATAGGAATTCATTCATTCCCCCCCCCCAAAAAAATATAGTCCGGCCCCCCACAAGGTCTGAAGGACAGTGGACCGGTCTCCTGCTGAAAAAGTTTGCTGACTCCTGATGTCATTTGCATCAGAATTCTGGTTTTCATTCCTCCAGCCTTCAAATTAATCCAGGTTCACTTATTTCTGGGGGGGAGCCATTGAGCTTAAAAGAAAAGAAAGAAACAATTGCCAACAGCCTCCTTGCTAATTAAACCCCCACCTATATTGGAATATTCTTTCTTTGTAAATAAAAAAAATTCCTGCCTTTCTTGCCTGACCTCTTTTTAAAAAATGACTTGCACAGGGGACTTCGGCAGAAGACTCGGATTCTGCAGAGCCGCTTCAGGGGTTGCTGGAAATCACAACCAAAGCTATGGACTCAACATTTTACAGCCCTCCCACCAAACCCCTCTACAGCCTCGATGCCGATGGGAGGAGCCAGGTGACAGTTGCGCCTTATTCATCCACTCCCAAACACCTGCCAGGTAAAATAAACCATCGTTTTGATGCTGTAACACCTGCGTTCCCTCGGACTAGCTTCGCCTTACAGCCTTCAGAAGACTCCGGTTTTGATCAGCAGGGGATGGCGAGATCAAAGAGCTTTTGGGGGGCTGGGGCTCTTTCGATGTCCCCTGAAACATCTTCTGCTCCCTGGCAGCTGCCTAGTCTCCCTGACCCTTCAGGAAACCACGTGCTGGGTGCACACGGGCACATAGCTTTGGATAGCTCCCCCACAGTGGGTCACATGAGAAAGATGTCCTCCTTCCAGGCGGACTACTGGGCGTGTGCCATACCCGATTGCCTGCCCCCATCGCCAGACCGCCAGTCGCCCCATTGGGACCCTAATAAAGAATATGAGGACTTGCTTGATTACACCTATCCTTTGAGGCCAAAACACAAGCTTGCAAAGAACCCCAGAGAGTCTTCTGTCCACGATTCTGGGGTTGACCTCAACAGCCTTTCCATTTCTCCCGAGAGTACCTTGAAGTCCATGAACCTGCAGGGCCAGGAACCCCTGGCTGCAGAGATCCCACACTCAGAGAGCTTTCCAACCCCTTTATTGGAAAAGTCAGAATGCCCCCTTCCAGTTTCTCACTACAGACTCTCATCTGTTGGGAAAGTGTCCTTTTCTGATGGTGTTCCCTCTCCTGGGAGAACTCGCATCTCTGGAGAGATGGCACATGGCTTGTCTCCTATGTGCCCACGACCAGTTCCATTTGATTCATGCAACTTGGACGAAAGACGCTGGGACACAAGGGGACATGGCTGGCTTACAAAGAGAGATGCTGTCAGTAGCAACTTCATCCGCTCCACAAGGGTGCTGCCTTTACAAAACGGGAGTTCCAGTGATGAAGAGTATCTCTCCTTACCACCCAGGCTCAAGGAGTTAGAGACGTTGGCTCAGCAGCTGACTGAGCTTTCACTGATCATAAGGAACCCTGAACATTTTGCATATGCCGATGTCACTGGAGAGCAGCTTCCACTGGAGGCTCAGGGAGATGGCGGAGCCAGCAAGAGTCAGTGGGAAACAGATGGTGATTCTTGTCACACGTGTAGCTTCCATGAACACATTGAAGAAGACCTTCTGAGCAACCAAAGCTGCCAGGACCAGGAGGGGTTTCCAGGAGAGGCTGCTAGTAGCATTGACTTGCTCAAAACAGGATTCCTCGAGAGCGGAGGTCATCATGTCGAGCAAGAGACAACCCGATGCAGAGACTCCCTTGCACTGCATATGAGGGTAAATAAAATAAATCTAAACCTGAACAGCAAAATGCCAATTGTGTCATATGATACTTAGATTTGAAAGTGGCCAAAGGGAGTGTGCGACTTTTGAAGGGCTGAAAGACCTGAAGGCCTGGCTGCTTGTCCCTGTGTAGACCTGTATTATCACTTATATAATGATAACAATTTATTATGTACCCCGCCCATCTGGCTGGGTTTCCCCAAACACTCTGTGCGGCTTCCAACAAAATATTAAAATACAATAGTAAGTCAAACATTAAAAGCTTCCCTAAACAGGGCTGCCTTCAGATGTCTTCTAAAAGTCTGGTAGTTGTTTTTCTCTTTGTCATCTGGTGGGAGGGTGTTCCACAGGGCGGGTGCCACTACCGAGAAGGCCCTCTGCCTGGCTCCCTGTGACTTGGCTTCTTGCAATGAGGGAACTGCCAGAAGGCCCTCAGCGCTGGATCTCAGTGTCCAGGCTGAACGATGGGGGTAGAGACGCTCCTTCAGGTATACTGAACTGAGGTCGTTTAGGACTTTAAAGGTGAATTCTGTTTGGAAACGTACTGGGAGCCAATGTAGGTCTTTCAGGACTGGTGTTACGTGGTCTCGGTGGCCCCTCCCATTCACCAGTCTAGCTGCCACATTCCGGATTAGTTGTAGTTTCTGGGTCACCTTCAAAGGTAGTCCCACGCAGAGCGCATTGCAGTAGGTCATCTGGGGCAAGTTTATGTGTAGCACAACCTACATAATGTCATAGGGCAGGGACCCGAAAACAGGCATTTTCTGCTCCTGCACCGTGCCTATCTCTGTACCATTTGTGAAGCAGCAGCCAGCAGTATTGTATTTAATGTTAATTCTGGAAGTGTCCCTTCCAACACTACAATTCTATAGTTCTATGATATTTGAGGCGGGTATCATAATGGTGTATATTTTGCTCTAGGAGGCTAAGTTAGGTCAGAATCGAGAATACACTTCCAGAATTAACACTGAATACATTACTTCTTGTAAAGGAGCCACCGTAGTCCCTCAAGGGTTGTGAAAATTTGTGTTCCAGGCTTTTTGGACTCGTCTAGTTTTCCGCTCTCCCATCCCACTACTTCTTCTAACCTGGGAACTGAAAACCCCCCAAACAGTTTTACAGTTATGCCTATAAAACTGAATTTTAGTATGTCTTTTGCATATAACGGGTGCCTTTGTTCTGATTCATCCAAGTAGATATTTTGCTGTCAACTAGAAGAGCTCATTTGTTGGCTGCACAAAGTAGCAGAAGTTACAGACAACTGGATTCCCCCCAAGCCAGATGTTGGAAGTGTCAAGGCAGCATTACAAAGCTACCTGGTAATTCCTTCCCTCCTTTTTCCTCCTTAACTGTGGATTTGAGTAGCTCTGAGGTCACTGGGCTTCATTATGTAGGAGCAAATGACTGCTGAAAAGAGGCCCAGTTCAAATCAAATAATCCCTTAAGCATACCCCTGTGAGAAATAAGAAAAGGCTGCAGCCCCACTGTGGCCTATCAGTTTGGAAGAATGCCTGCTGTAGAAAGCTCTTAGTACACATCATGAAACACAGGTCTCCCTTGTCGTCGTCCCCCCCCAAATGTATAAATCAGTGGAAATACGGTATTGGGAAAATGTATATTCTCGCCATGTGCTCGCCCTCCTAGGAGAGTTCTGCTGTTCTTGGTGTACAGTTGCTAGTAACTGGAGGGCAGGTAGGCTAAGAGCAACTTTTTTCAGCCTTGGACCAGTCCACCATCCCTCAGACCTTGTGGGGGGCTGGACTATATATATTTTTTAAAAATATGAACGAATTCCTATGCCCCACAAATAACCCAGAGATGCATTTTAAGTAAAAGTACACATTCTACTCATGTGAAAACACACTGATTCCTGGACCATTCACGGGCCGGATTGAGAAGGCGATTGGGCCGCATCCGGCCCCCGGCCTTAGGTTGCCTACCCCTGGCTAAGAGCATTGTGATCCTTGTTCCATCAGGGTAGCTCACACAACTGATATTCCTGTGCCCTCCTTGCTGCCCACGCCTGACAGCCGTAACCCTGTCCAGAGATTCAGAGATCTCTCCTGAACAGTCGAGGCTGCATTGCTCAGGGCTGCAGTACAAAGGGGGAAATTGCCTAGAATCTGGCAGCGGGATCTTTCAGCAATGGGAGCTTCTGCTGGCAGACGACCCCTCCTCTCAATTTTAGCTGACTTCCCCTCCTATTTTGCACTGCAGAACTGTACACCACAGCCTCTGCTGTTTCGAGATGCCCCATGGCCTCCATAGATAGGGCTTTTGTTTTTTTTAAGTACAGCAGCTGCAGGCAGAGGAGGGAAAGAAAAATGGGATACACAGGCTCTTATTCTCACACCGTTGGATCTAACCTATAACTTTTAAATACATTTTGTGGAACCTGTGTGCCCACTTGTGGATAATGAGTAATTTTTCTTTAGAAAGGTAAATTTAAAGGACCCCTGACCCCGTTTACCTTTCCGCAGGAGCGGTACCTGTTTATCTACATGCACTTTGACGTTCTTTCAAACGGCTAGGTTGGCAGGAGAAGGGACCAAGCAAGGGGAGCTCACCCCATTGTGGGGATTCGAACTGCCAACCTTCTGATCGGCAAGCCCAAGGCTCAGTGGTTTACATCACAGCACCACCTGCGTCCCTAAATTTTCTTTACTCATTAATTGATTTTTAATGCTTTGGCTTTGAATATTGTTGCTCATGACATCCATCACATTTCTATGCAGGAGTTCAAAAAGGATTTAGCTGACCACCAGACACTGACTGAAAATGTCTTGCAAGATGGAGATAGGCTTCTCAAATGCATGGTATCGGATTCACCAGGTGAGGGGAGAGACAACTATAAGGGGGAAACAGAACCAGAATACAGTGTGGGGGAGGATGGGGGGACTGCAGGCTACCAGATCAGACCTTGTACTATTTTTCTGAAACTCCTCCACTTTCTCCCACTGTGTTTTCAACTTTCTAGCTCTCATGGTTTTCAAGATACTTGGCATAAACCCTGCCAAATATAGTTTTCAAGTCTCATCTGTTTAAACAGAACAAACTTAAGCACATATTTGATGTTCTCATAGAAAGCTGTAGGATTTCAGAATGCTTTATTTTTGCTGAAATATGCCCAGTGTTACCTTGTTTTTACTATATAAAGGCTGAAAAACTAGAAAGCACTGTGGCTGAGCTGTGACCTGAGCATGTGTGTGTTTGCTAATAGAAAATGGGAGCTTTGGGGGTTAGTGCTTTTTGGTGAATCCTTCTTGTTAGTTTCATCCACTTGAGAAAGCTGCTATAACTTGTACAGCACCATCTCTCTATTCCTAGCATGCACCCTAATCTACTCTTCTTTCTCTTATCCTCTAGTTATTTATTGCAAGCGAAACAGAACACTTAATGCCTCTTCTTGTGGTCATTTCTAACAGTGTTAGTTACCCAAAATTGTCAAGGAAAACATCACAGAATCCGGATCTTAAATTTGTATTAACCCTTGCTTCTAGTTTTACAGAACACTCTCGGCTTGATCGCCAAACAATTTGACAGGCTGGAAAGCCATGCTGAACGCCTGTATGAGACTCTCCTAGCAGCTATGGACACTCTTGGCGATGGCTTGATAAAGAATTGTGATGCTCAGCAAACGGCTGCCCAGGCAGAGTCGTCAAGGTGGGTAAGGGAAGAGAAGATGTGAGGGTGGACGTTAATGAATGTGTTCTTGTGTCCTGCCAAATAAGGAAGCAGACAGAGCTTTCACCAAGTTTGCCTGGCTCCAAGGGCGTTTGAAGTTCCTTAAATAGTAAACTTGCACCCTCTCATGAATTGACGCTCATCTTGAGCTTTTCGTAGGGACGCAGGTGGCGCTGTGGGTTTAACCATAGAGCCTAGGACTTGCCGATCAGAAGGTCAGTGCAAGTAGATAAATAGGTACCACTCCGGCGGGAAGGTAGAGGGCGTTTCCATGCGCTGCTCTGGTTCGCCAGAAGCGGCTTAGTCATGCTGGCCACATGACCCAGAAGCTGTACGCCGGCTCCCTCAGCCAATAAAGTGAGATGAGCACCGCAACCCCAGAGTCGGCCATGATTGGACCTAATGGTCAGGGGTCCCTTTACCTTTACTTAGGCAGATGCACCCAGTTTTCCTGGGGTGGATATAAGGGTATAAACGTTTTAAGAAATGTCCTCAAGGTTATAATGAATTAAGGTGGAAAGGGTGGTCTGCTGGGGCAGCCCGGGATATTTTGCCACTGTAGGCAAAAGTCGCCCCCCCCCCCCCAGAACCCTGCCCCCACTGTCACACCCCCTGCAGGTTGTCCTTCGGTTCTTATGACTGCGAAAGACTCCTTCCTGCCGGCTGGTCTCAACTGGGCTGGGTGAGCCAATGATCCGATTCTGTGCAAAGCAGTTTCCTCTGCTCCTAATGGGAAATTTGGATCCAAGGTCTAGCGCTTTGCACCTGAAGGGACCTCCATTGGCCCTTTTATTCCTCTTTTTGTCCCTTCTCTTTGTGGATAGAGTGGCTTCATTAAATAAGGGACAGGGCTGCTTCTGCACTGTTAATAGTTGCCAAGAAGAGTGAATTTGCATGACAATCTGCATCTCTTGAAACTACCTCTCCAACACAACAATTAAAAGTTCAGGAGCCTTTGTTCTTTTTTAATCTGCCATCTTTAGGTGAATCATTAAGGCTGCAATCCTGTACCCAGTTTCCACAGAGTAAGCCCCACTGAATTTAGCTGAACTTACTTTGATCAGACATGATACAGAACAGCACTGTTAAGGAGTTCAGCTGCCTCTGTGCTAAAGGGTATAAGGATCCCATCCTTCAAACGAGAGCACACACTTTCTAGTTTTGTTGCTCCTTGCTTTCAGCCAGTGGTTTAATTTAAACTATCATAGCAATCATAGTCACTAATAGTAAAATGCAGAAAACAATTGGGAAACCAAGCCTGCATTGTCTGAATAGCACCTTCCAGGCCATTGGCTTTTAAAAAGATTTATGACGGGTTGAAAGTGGCAGTATTAACAGTGGCTTCTAGAAATGTAGAGCTTAGGTTGAAGTTTATCTGTACCTGTAAGGTAAAGGGACCCCTGACCATTAAGTCCAGTTGTAGCTCTCCGTTCGGCAAAGCAGGAGGGCCGCGTGGAGGTGACGCTCAACTGCCAGGATGCAGATTTTTGTGAAGACCCTGACGGGCAAGACCATCACCCTTGAGGTGGAGCCCAGCGACACTATCGAGAATGTCAAGGCGAAAATCCAGGATAAGGAAGGTATCCCTTCTGATGAGCAGCGTCTCATCTTCGCGGGGAAGCAGCTGGAAGACAGCCGCACGCTCTCCGACTACAACATCCAGAAAGAGTCCACTCTCCACTTGGTTCTTCGTCTCCGCAGTGGGATCATCGAGCCCTCTCTTCGCCAGCTGGCCCAGAAATACAACTGCGACAAGATGATTTGCCGCAAGTGTTATGCCCGTCTGCACCCCCATGCCGTCAGCTGCCGCAAGAAAAAATGTGGTCACACCAACAACCTGCACCCCAAGAAGAAGGTCAAGTAAACAGAGTGAGAGAGACAGAGCATGCGGCGGGGCGTCTCTTCTCCCCCAGCATCCCTCCCAAAATCTGGGTATCGTGGACAACTCTGGGGTTGCGGCGCTCATCTCGCTTTATTGGCCGAGGGAGCCGGCGTACAGCTTCCAGGTCATGTGGCCAGCATGACTAGGCCGCTTCTGGCAAAGCAGCGCATGGAAACGCCGTTTACCTTCCTGCCGGAGTGGTACTTATTTATCTACTTGCACTTTGATGTGCTTTCGAACTGCTAGGTTGGCAGGAGCAGGGACCGAGCAACTTAAGAGGGCTACTTTGCAGTGTAACTGAGGCATCATCATCATCATCATCATCATCATTTATTCCCCACCCATCTGCCTGAGTTTCCCAGCCGCTCTGGGTTTCTCCAGCCACTTTATGTCCTGAGGAACTTTTGGTTGCAAATAAAAGCATACTAAAGCCCCCCCCCCCCCCAATTATTTTAAGTTATTAAAATCCCATAGAGCAAATGAATGCTTGGTACCATGGGCAATTTTCAGTTTGTAGTCTAAAGGCATTTGACGAAGCAACCTTGCTGAAGTGAAGCAGGTCTGCTCATCCTAAGTCTATTTAGTTTGAAGTCCACAATGGAAAAAAGACAGGACGCATTTGTTAACTTGCAGATTACTTTATTTCAGATAATGCCTCTGTGTGGAATTTCACAGGCCTTCTTTCCCTGAATGAAAGAGCTGCTTCAGTAAGGAGTTCGAGGAAATATTAAAGTGCTCTTGACAGTGTGCTTGAAGCCTGGAAGCTACATGTGACTTCTTGCAGCGTCACCAAGATTTGTTTCCAAGTTCAGATGTTACAGCAACTGGCTCAATCTCTGGCGCCCGTTGGGAGTATGCTGGATACAGCGCCCACAGATGTTGGTGTGGTCATTGACTTAATGATGAACCGCTTCTAAAGTTGGTTGCCCTTTTTATGTTACCGTTGTTCAAGTGAACACTTAGAAGTCTCCAGTGCCTGGTCCTTTAATGTTTTCCTTTGAAATATGGTTCGTTTGTTTACATGTAATTTCTATGGAAGACTACATTTCAAATAAAAGAATTTTATCACCATATATATTAAAGAAAGCACTGGCAATGTGTGATTTCAGTACACCTGCCATCTCCCTGTCACACAGTGATCTCTAAGAAGACACGGATAACTTCACCTGATGCTTTTTAAAGGAATAGTGCCATGGCTGGTTTGTTCTTTGATTAATCATTGGTAGAGGTTCTCTAGCAAACTGCTGTTTTAAGAGCTGCTGGTTTTCTTTGGAGTACAGAGAGCTTATCCTTATAGCTCTTTTGAAGAATTGCTATGCGGTTTGCTAATGGCCTCATTTCATAAGAGGAATGAGACTGCAGGCCTACGCTGCCTCCTTGTATTTGCTTCCATTTTCAGCTGCAGTATAGTTAAGCCTAAGCAGGGAAGTGCAGTTTTGCCAAACTCTGGATTATGGTTTGAAGTTGCCTTGTTAAAACTAAACCTGGTTTGTCTCAGTCTGGAAACTACCGTATTTTTCGCCCTATAGGACGCACTGTCCCATAAGGCGCACCTAGTTTTTTGGGGGGGAAATAAAGGGGGGAAATTTTATTTCCCCCCCCAGGCGTGGAAGCCCCCAGAACAGGCAACTCTCCACAAGCCGCGGGAGCCCAGCACCGGGCTCCCGTGCCTTGCAGAGAGTTGCGCCAAGCCTGGGCGCGCTGAGCTCAGCACGCGCAGGCTTCAGCGTGCAGGCAACTCTCCGCAAGCCGCGGGAGCTCAACGCCGGGCTCCCAAGGCTTGCGCAGAGCTTCCTGAAGCCTGGAGAGGGAGAGGGGTGAGTGCACACTGACCCCTCTCGCTCTCCAGGCTTCAGCGAAAGCCTGCATTCGCCCCATAGGACGCACACACATTTCCCCTTCATTTTTGGAGGGGGGAAAGTGTGTCTTATAGGGCGAAAAATACGGTAATTGCAGTTTAAAACAGTAGCTGTGCCCGTAGATGAGTGCCCAAATCCAAGACTTGTTCCCATAGTTTAGTACTGTGTATGATCTTATTTGATGAGGTAAACAGTTTTGCTACCGAAGTTGAGTTTAAGAATCCTTACTGCCAAACATCTAAATAAGAATTTTGAATATTTAAACTACATCCCCCAAAATTGGATAACTGGCTGCTCATGCACATTTGGCTAAAGCAAGGCTGCATATTTTTTCCCCATCGTAGCAAGACTCATTGCATAAGCTATCCGTGCAAAATTAAACGACCTGTTTTTCAGTACACTAACTAGTTTGCGCAACACATGTGTCAAAAAATAAGATTCCAAACCAGTTTATTTCTGGTTTGCAGGAAAACATTGGGTTGAGTAAACCAGTTTGCATCTTAAATGCGGTAACTGTGCCTTTCCTCATATTTGCTTCTCTCCTCAATCATGGGGAATAAAATGAACACAAGATGAGACCAAGGCCCTAAATAGGCTGTATGAATTGAACATTTTCTTGCTGTTTTCAACTATGCCACTTCAATTGCCACTACGGTGATAACTGTTATGAGTAGTTTAATCTTTGCTTATTTTCTAACCTAGATCCTAGCTGCATCATTGCAGCTTTAAAATAATGTCCTTTTTACAGGCTTCCCATTCAACTCCTGCTGTAATGCTCTTCAGCAAGACAGGTAGTTTTAGTTGTCTGATACCACTGTTCTGTAGGTGACATGATAGAAGGCACCCACATTTAGCAATTGTAACCTTTAAACTGAATGATCCCAAGTATGTTGAACTGTGGCTGTTGTGAGCTCAACTTTACTAGAGCCCAGTGTAAGAGAGATTTGCTTACAAAGAACCGAGGGTTTTTGTTATTGCTGTTCTTCAACTGGGAGACAAAACAGGAAGCAGCAGTGACGTGTGGGTATGTACACTCAAGCTAACCTGCTATTGTTGCTTTATGAACATGCTTTTAGGAATAACAAGACATCCCAGTTATAGCTCAGTTGTATGTCTTGCAACCCAAAATGTCCTGTACATTTGAACTCCCTGAAGCTGTAGTCATAGCACTTTTTGAAACTTCCAAGTCCCTGCTGGGGGCAAGAACTTAAAATATAAACAAGTAGAGGAGATGAGAACCTATCATCTCGTTGCATTTCAGCTGCTTCTGAGAAAAATACTCATATGACTGACACATGGGAGTGTTACAATGGAACGTGCATCAGAGTGGCTTTTGAAGATTAGCCTTTTCCTCTTCTCACAGTGACTGTTCTACCCCCACTGTCAGAGGCGGGCATCTCAGGTGTGCAGGGGGCTGTTGCACTCATTTCCTGCTTACAGGCTTTCCACAGGCTTGGTTGGCCACTATGAGAACAGGAGGCTGCAGAAGATCGGCCACTGGTTTGATCCAGCAGGCTCTGCACCACTCAAATACTGAGGAGGACCTGCCCTACAACTAACAGGACGTAATTTACACAGCTCTTTGTGTTTTCAGGAGAATGGTTAGAACTTGCCAAGATTAACCGGCTGCTTAACTTCAGCAAATAGGCACAGAAGGGTCCTCTATTATACTAATAAAGTATGGTGCCTACATTAACCATGTGAAACTGGCTAAGCACCCAGTTGTCAAAATGGGTTCATCAGCAAGATCTGCTCTCCCTTTTGCCAGGGTCTTAACTTCAATAGCCTGGTTCTCAGTGTTAAACCTGCTAGAACCCGAATTAACTCTGCATACAAGGAGGAATCAAGGAGGCAATCAGATTACAAGTTTGTTAATCAGAGGTTATTTGAGTACAATGGGTATATAGATTTCGTACACTTTTATTCAAGAACCTATTTGCATCCTAGGTGTTTTCTGCACTTCAGAAATGAATTTAAATGATTGTGCTCAATGAATTCACTGCATGAAAGGTTTCAGAAGTAGTTTCAGAATAACCAAAATTCCTTGAACACAAAATATTCTAGCTGGATATCTTCTACGTAAGAACCATTTTGATCAAAACAGTACACTATCACCCTCAAAGCATGTTAGGAATTGATCCACTAAGCACATCTCATTATGAAGTACACTTTATTGTGAAGTTCAAGAGCATATTCAAAGTTTCAGTAATTTCAATCTTCTGACAACAGTATGAAGACTTAAGGTACTATGTATTCCAGTTGTGGATGCAAATCACGTTTATCCCAATAATGGGATGAGTAATCATTTTAGTGATTTGCTAATACACTTGCCTCTCAACATATCTAACTGGCATATTTTGCAGTCACATCTGGTTGTTTTCTTGCAAAAAAGCCTTAATGGCAGTTTTAATCTCTTTTAAAAGAGAGATTATTTAATCAAGTTGGTAACTTTAAAACCCAGATAACAGGCACTAATGGATTAGTTTCTCTGTACAAGACGTGGTCGCTGTAGCAATAAATCAAGTTTTGAGTTTTTGCTCAAACTTACATTTTAGAGTCTTCCTGCTGCACAAAGTTACATTAGTCATCTGGTTATTTCCTTGATAACCAGTTCCCACCGCTCCAGCTTCCTTGTGCATAACCAAGCCAACCAATAAATTGCACTAAGTTTTATTAAAGTCAACAGTATTTGATTGTGAGAGAATGGAAGTAACATTATTTAGAAAAGACATAACATCAGATTTTAACATCACCTTGTTAGTTTGAAGTCATTCATATATTAGGAAAATACTGCTTTCCTCTTCTATGACAGAGCAAGAGACACAAGGTATTTCTAAATGAAATCATTTAGAAAGTTCCAGACACTTAGGAGCAGGGAGGGGGAGAATATGGTACATTTAGAGTGATTATGATTCTATAAACAATGTTATAAGATTTTGTGTTCCAAGTATAGCATACACGCCAGAAACACCATGGCAACTTTTAGTCATTTAAGCCATACTTGCTAGTTATTTGTTCGGCTGGGAAGGTATGGTCCAGGAAAAGGTTCTAAAGTGCCATTACTGCACATAAAAAGGTACATTTGGGGCACAATGCAAGCCTTTCCGCTTTGCCATAAGAATTAAGACAATACTTAATCACCATACAGTTTGATATTACTTCCAATAAGTACAATATTTATTAAACATTTCTTCAGTTTGTTACATATTGTGCAACAAATTACAATGTTCTGCAGCCACAAATTATATGCAGAGTATTAAGAAAAATCAGCATCTTGGATCCAAAGAGCTACTTTAGGATTGCCCAAGGTCTAAGGCATTGCCAATGGAAATCTGCAACTTTCCTTTCAGGGGCAGCCACCCCCACCCCCAATGAAACATGCCTCAGTTTTTAAAAAAAATAATAGTTTGCCTGGGAGAGGTACAAGTAGAGTCCAAACCTGCCTTGGGCGCACAGAACTAATTAGTGCAGTTCTTTGGATCAAAGACAGATTGTAATCTCTCCATTTACAACTCTACAAGGAACTAGCAAATCAGATCTTACATAGAACATGTGTCTTACTGAACTTTATGCATGGAAAAGTGACAAGACACAGTTGTGCTGTTGGATACAAAAAAGGCTATACTTCATCTTCAGAAGACTAAACCTGACATCTAAACATGCCAATATGATCAGAACAAAATAATATATTCCAAGTTTAGCCAACCACAGGAAACGATCTGGTATAAGAAAAAGCAACAAGGATTACACGCATTTTATAAACCAGCACACAAAAGGTTTAACATATTTCTGAAAATGAAGTTAGCTTTATTGAATCGGGGGAATAAAAAAGTCAGTATTGACCATTTACAATCTCTGACCTTTGTGGAGACGATAAGAATCTGTTGTAGTGCAGCTACATACAGTACAATTCAGGCATTTTTTTCAGTTGGGTTCAGGTTTCAGATTCATTGCAAATGGGGAGGAGAGTTTTAGCAGCAACCTCCACTAGACTGCTTGACGGGAGTGCTCTGAATTTTAACATTGGACTTCTCTGCACCACCTGCTGTAGCTCCAGGACCCATCCGTTTTTTGATCTCAGCAGCCATGGTCATGAAAGACTGTTCTACATTTGTTGCATTCTTTGCACTGGTTTCCAAAAAAGGAATCCCAAGGGAATCTGCAAATTCCTGTAGGTAAAGCATATCAGTGTTATTTATGCTGTCCAGAACTTGGAGAAAAATAAAGTAGCTCTGCATTTTGCCACTGTACACGAGCAAGTCAGGTGTATATTAATGCCTTACTACCAAAGTCAACACCATCCTTTTATTAGGTACATTTTACGTATCTTGAATCATTGGTACTAGGACTGTGTGATTTATGGATAGACTGCTGAAAACCAGCTTAAAGTCCAGATCGTGATAAAGGTTTGATAATTTTTTGGCCACGCAATACATCCCCACTCTGCTCCCGAGGGGTGGAAGCAGTTGCTGAACTCCTTGCTGCTAAATGCCACTGTGCTTGCAAGGAGTGTGCTATCAGCTGGCTATGTAGTCCTTTATTGCAGAGTAAATAGGTACCACTCCGGTGGGAAGGTAAACAGTGTTTCCGTGCACTGCTCTGGTTCACCACAAGCAGCTTGGTCATGCTGGCCACATGACCCGGAAGCTGTATGCCAGCTCCCTCGGCCAATAAAGTGAGATGAGCACCGCAACCCCAGAGTCGTCCGCAACTGGACCTAATGGCCAGGGGTCCCTTTACCTTTTTAAAGCATTTTACTGCCATGTAAAGGGCTGCTAGCCAGCTCTAAAGCAGCTCTGCACCCTGTTGTCCAGGGAAGCAGGAAAAAGGAGTGGAATTAAGCACAACCAATTGTAATCTGCTCTCTTTGGAGGCTGTCCTTATCATTGCTCTGTCTGGCAATGGATCTCTTGCAATGGAAATTGTTCCTAGAGGGAACTGGAGAGGAGGGATGCAGAAACCAAAATTGCCCTCATAGGGACAGTGGAGGAAATCATGACCGTGGATTTGGTTCATGAGACCTTGCAGAGGGAAGTGGGACCACACTTGCCAAAGCCTCTATGTTGTGATTCTTCTGCAAGAAACTTTCTCCCTCTGTTTTTTAAAAAAGATAATTCCCTCCCCCTCTCCCCACCACTTGTTGATCTCCTATTCTTTAGTTGCAACTGCAAACCTGCTTCTAGGCAAAACGAGGTTTAGGAGGAGTCAGGCTTGGAAAAGATGTTCTCCCCCCACCCCA
Source organism: Podarcis gaigeae (assembly GCF_964106915.1). NCBI lineage: Eukaryota > Metazoa > Chordata > Lepidosauria > Squamata > Lacertidae > Podarcis > Podarcis gaigeae. The sequence goes on from NC_139680.1 coordinate 5,986,992, forward strand.
ATTTCCTAGCTTACAACTTATATCCTAGTAGCCCCAGTGGACTTCTTTAAAGCGTTTTCCACTGCTATTTCTGGTTGAAACTGGCCAACTTGGAAATAACTTGACTCCAGGCCCTTAAGTGCCTCTTAAATTTCACCCCCACCCCCCAGTCAAGAAATGGTTGAGTTTTCAGGTGGGCAGGCAATGATTGATTCCCCCCCCCCAATTCAATGAGTGACTAAACAACTGGGCATTTTTTACACACACACACACACACACACACACACACACACACACACACACACAACAACAACAACTGCCAATCATTACACAACTGTTCTCTAACTAAAGAGCAATATTGTCTTTTTAATTTAGTGAATAGCACTTCTAAAAAAATTAAAGTAGACACTGAACACTTTAAAAACAAGGGTATCCCTGGGGTGTGAAGTTCTCCTTTCACTTGTTCATGGTTATGTTTTTGGTACATTCCTGGGGAGTTTTAAAAAGTGCAAAAAAATTCCTCCCCCCAAAGAAAATGCAAGGAAGTGCTGCAGGAGAACAATGTTCTTGGCTAGGGCTGGGCAATGCATTGTCCAAAACTGGTGTGAAGTTCACATCCAGGAATCAACGGCTTTCCCCTCCCCACCTTCATTCTTATTTCAGACATTGTCATATATATTGTTATATCATGACATTTAGCTGGTGATATAGCACAATGTTGAAAACCAGATATTGCCCAGCCCTACACCACCTTAGCCCATATCCAAAGTCAGAACTGTTGCAATTATTTTTAAAAAATTGTAAAATCAGTTGACGTACCTTTGCTGTTGTATAGTCTACTACTTTCTTTGTGGTCAGATCACACTTGTTCCCTACCAACAACTTGTTAACATTTTCACTGGCATAACGATCTATTTCTTGAAGCCACTGTTTTACATTATTGAAAGACTCCTGGAACATAAGGTGGTATATGTTAAATATTGCCTTTATCTTGTACAAGTGTATGAGAGAACTTGAAAAGTTGCTATAAGCTAGCTTAAAGCTCACCCCAGCAATTTTTTATTTTTAAACTGGACAGATTTTTGGACTAAGGTACTTAAAACACACTCTTCTTAGCTCCATCACTTCTTCCTGTGGCTTCAGCCAAGGAAAAGGACCTTGTCAAGCACGAGATCTTTCCTTCAGAGAGCCACAATAGCAATGTAAATAAGCTGCATTTAAAGCCATTTGGTGTGTGTGTAAACTCTAAAACAGACACCTTTCTGGTCACCTAAAGGTAAAGGTAAAGGTACCCCTGCCGGTACGGGCCAGTCTTGACAGACTCTGGGGTTGTGCGCCCATCTCACTCAAGAGGCCAGGGGCCAGCGCTGTCCGGAGACACTTCCGGGTCACGTGGTCAGCGTGACATCGCTGCTCTGGCGAGCCAGAGCCGCACACAGAAACGCCGTTTACCTTCCCGCTGGTAAGCTGTCCCTATTTATCTACTTGCACCCGGAGGTGCTTTCGAACTGCTAGGTTGGCAGGCTTCTGGTCACCTAGGAAGGAATAATTGAAAGACTGCCAGGAAAAGTGGAGCAGGAGGCTCAGAGGGTAGAACTACCACTTTATATGAGCCTCCTCTCTGCACACAAGCTTTTGACACCTATGTACAAAGTTTACATTTCCCCATGGTTTGCTCAGAAACCATAAACAAGCTTTTAGACACTTATTTTCTCAAAGGCAAAACAAAGGCCAAGTGCTTACCTGATCTGTAACATCATACACAACTATGATGCCATGAGCTCCTCTGTAGTAACTAGAAGTGATAGTTCGAAATCTCTCCTGGCCTGCCGTATCCCACTACAAAAAAGCAAAAGGGAACTTAGAAAATGGCATCTGTTCAGAGATGCAGCTCACTCTATTGCAATAGAGAAAAGGGGGAAATGGGGAAAGTGAAAAGGAGTTCTGTAAATTCTTTCAGTGATCCTTTATGGACTGCTCTGAAGTACCTGCCACAAAAAAGACGACACCTTTACACTACTGAAGTGAAATTGAAAGATACTGCCATACATACAATGTCAACTGTAAAACATGTGACTATTCAAGGACCCTCAGTACATTTCCCCACCCCAGCAGCCCCCTCTCTAAATAGCACCTGGCTTTAAAGAGTGAAGGATCAAACCCTCAACAGTGAGGGCTAGCAGCAGCCCTGCCATCATGCATCTTCAATTAGCAGCCAAGAAGCTCAGAAATAAACAGCACAGTGATGTGGAGCAGCAACATGGTAATTTCCCTGGTCTGGCAGCCGTTGTACTACTAACTTCAGTGAATTGCAATTCAGAAGCTTTTTACATATTTGTTTAAGGTCCTTAGTTTTTGGAGAGCTGCACTGGTCTTGAAAGTGCAAAGGCTTTTGGATGGTCACTGCTGTGCCATGGAGCACAAAGGACAATTGAAATGTGAAATCTCATGGGAGCCTTTGCTTTTGAAGTGTTCTGTAGAACTCAAGATTTCCCACATTCAATGCATCAAACACAGACTGCAAATTTGGGAGGGTCAAATGAGCCAGGCTTACCTTTGCAGAAGCTGCATGTTTATTATTTAAGACCTCAAAAAGCAGGAGAAGTCCTGCTGCCTGCCATCTCCCCCAAAAGGATGCAAGGCAAAAGTGACAGACCCCAGGAGACACGGCCTTTGCTGCTGTCTACTTTCACAGCTTAAAGGGAAAATGCTACCACCAGGAAGGTAAGCTCTCTCCTCCTCACCTCCCCAATTCGTATTTCCACCCCTCAAATTACTGGAACGCACCTGGTCAGTGCTCAAAATTAGCCAGGCGCCGGTCACATTTCATGACTGGCGGCTGGGCCTTTGCAAAGGCGTGCAGATGGCCGGGCGCCATATTTTGCACCCTAGCTGTGGTGGGAGATGCGGCAAAGACAAAAACTGCCCTGAGGTTGCTGCTGAAGAGCCATTTGTGACTGCCACCTGGAGCCCCTCCCCTGTGAATGGGGAGCTGCTGCTTGTTCTGCCCTCCATGGAGCTCCTGGCTCAACCCAACCCTGCCACCCCCTCGCCCCACAAGGCAGCAGGAGTGTTCTTGCCGCCACTGCCTTCTCCTATTTTCCATTCCTCCCTTTCCCTCCGCTCTCCCTTCTGCAGCCCCAAGCTCTGCTCACCCAACTCTTGAGTAAGCCACTGAGTTTCTCCGGCTGAGGGCGCAGACTCCAAAGTAAAATTAAGAACAGTTTCCCAGATTCATTTGACTACTATGCTGAGAGGGACAGGGGAGGAAAGGAGAGCGTTCCCCAGGCAGCACAGAGAGGGGAAAGTGCCTTGTATGTTGGTTTAGATCAGGGGTCTGCAACCCGCGGCTCTGGAGCCACATGTGGCTCTTTTACACCTTTGCCGCGGCTCCGGGGTGGATACTAGCGAGGGGAGGAGGCGCACTGTGCACCCCGACACTCCCCACTGTGGCGGGCGCTGTACTGGCTGTGACGTCGCCTTCCCGCCTGCCCGCCACATTGTAAGGGGCATGTATGCTGGTCACTCTTTTGAAGGGGAGTGAAGAACACACACACGCAAAAAGGTAACTTGTTAATTTAACGTTTATTTCTATGAGGAGGAGTAATTCTGAGGGGTCAAACAAAGAAATAATAATAAAAAAGTGACAAAAAGTTATTTTTATAATGACGAGTTTTGCGGCTCACAGGTTTTTTTTCTTCGGAAATGGGTCCAAGTGGCTCTTTTTGTCTTAAAGGTTGCAGACCCCTGGTTTAGATCATGGGTAAGCAAACTAAGGCCCGGGGGACGGATGCAGCCCAATTGCATTCTCAATCCGGCCCGCGGACAGTCCGGGAATCAGTGTGTTTTTACATGAGTAGAATGTGTCCTTTTATTTAAAATGCATCTCTGGGTTATTTGTGGGGCACAGGAATGTGTTCATTATTATTATTTCCCCCAAAATATAGTCCACAAGGTCTGAGGGACAGTGGATGGGCCCCCTCCTAAATAGGTCTGCATGAAGTTGCAGCTGGGGGCGGGGGCTGCTTCTGGGTTGGGGCTGTGTGTGTTTCTCTACCAGACACAGTCATTTTCTCGTGATTCCAGCCCAATCCAACACATTAAACCTGAAGAGGTCAGCTCAGCAGTTGTTCACAGCTCTTTTTTCTCCGTGTGTGAGAGTGTGCATGTGTGTGTATTTGCAACTCTTTTCTCTCTCTCCCTCTGGTGGGAATTGTGTATTAGATCATGCGTTTCAAAAAAACAAAAAACAAACAAATAGAAAGTGCTATCACGGTTTTTTGGAGGGGGGAATAGTGACTAGCCATTTTATTTTTGTGACTGAAACCCAGGTTCCAGGCGCCGTGTGGTGAATAGCTTTTCTAACACTGCACCTGGCTCGCCCCTTCCCCATTTATAGCCAAAGGTTCTCAGAATTTGAAAGTTCCATTCTCAGTGTCACCAAAAGTCATGCAGAACCTAACTTGAGAAAGTCCTTTTAAATTCTACGTCAGCTATGGACAGACCATGAATACAAAGAACAAGACAAGACTGCACCACTATCATGCATTTCAGTACATATCTAAACCATGGTTTATTGCTGCTCTGCCCAGCTGTGGAGCAATGCAGGTCTGCTTACGCCATATAGCCAGTCCTATGACTAGAAGTGCCACTAAAACACTCCAGCCTGTGCCATATGTGGAATTAGTGTCAAATGTTGATCACACATTATCAAATAGGTTTCTGCTTCCCATACAAATGGATTCAAGTTACAAGAAAGGAGATTTCAATGAAACACCAGGAAGAAATTTCTGACAGTAAGAATTTCAACAGTGAAACGGACTCCCTTGGAAGGTGGTGGACGTTTTTCATTGGAGATTTTAAAGCAGAAATTAGATGGCCATCTGTCATGCATGCTTGAGATTCCTGCATTGAAGGGTTGGACTAGATGACCCTCAGAGTCCCTTCTAATTTTATAATTCCAAGTGTTCAGGAGATTTACAGCTTCTATAAGCAACCTAAATTTCTTCCTAAACCTGCTTGCATATACCTTTTCAGCTATTTATCCACTATCTTAAGGAAACTCAGGGTGGATAAAAATCAAAGTTTTTTTAATAAAATAAATAAATCAGATTTTTAAAATTTAAATTGGATTTATAAAAATAAAATGCTTTTGAAGGAAAAATCTTTCTAAAGATAGTTTTCTATTTAAGTTACATTATAGTCCAAAGGCTATTCATCAGGAAATAAAGATTTGTTTTCAATTATGTAGCATGAGGCTTTATATGCAATGTTTAATTTTTTTGGTAAATGAATTCCATTAATCCATCACAACGTCATGATCTTCCAGAGGTTTCTGTAAGATTATTTGGGGCAGTTTTTCTAAGGAGGGTATTATCACAGATGCTTGTTTTTGCAGTTTTCAAAAGTGTGAATTTGTGTCTGCAGAGATAACATGCCTTTTCTTCACAGGAAAAATGTTATAAAATAAATAAACAAAGTTGAGGGGAAAACCTTAATCCCATTGTTCCTCTGCAAATTTATATACACAGAATCAACCCCTTACTTCTTAAATGCTAAGTTCCAAGAGGTTCAATGAATAGATTGTTTGGAGTGGAATAGATCTGCACAAGTAGCTAAGTGTGAAGCAGTAAAAATAAAAGTGCAAACTTGTGAGCAGAATACTCTGCAAGTCTTGGGATCTTTGTGTAATAATTATGCAAGTCAGTTGCATGTCTGTGTGACTCAGACTTGAGGCAAGTGCTGAAGGCACTTCAAGGCTGGCAACCTCTATCCAATCCCACTGGGTTCAGCAACTGCACTAACACTTAACTATACAGAATAGGCACCTGAATGTAGAAGCAAATCTAAAGGGATGGTTGGTGGTGGAAATACAGAAGTTTTAAGTTTTTCATGTATTTTTGTGACTGAAACCCAGGTTCCAGGCGCCTTGTGGTAAATAGCCTTTCTAACACTGCTCAGTCTAAGTTTTTTTTTTTTTTGGTTTTTTAAATGTTTAACCACATCAGTTAACAAACATGGAAACATATGCTATAATGTTATTGTTTTAGTTAAAGAAATGATTTAAGTTATTATTAAGGAAATGATTTCTCCTTCCAATGAAACACAGCAGAAAAGTTGTCCAAATATAAACAGTTAATTTATTAAACCTCACAATAATTTCATAATTATCTGTCTACGTATTTCTAATAGTATAACCAAATTAGTATTTTTTATATAAAAACTACTCTGAAAATTTATTATTCCAAAAATGAAATCTTCATCTGGTTGTAAATATTAAGATTATACCAGCAAGAATGAGTCTTTCTGTAAAAAAAGTGATTTAAATCGATTCTTACTGACTAGTGATTTAAATCGATTTGATTTAAACCAAATCCACCCTGGGGACACTACAGCCCTATTACTGTTTCTGCATAGGCCTTTCACAGCTAACCCCGGCCTTAACCCTTAACTATTTCAGATACAGAATCTCATCTCACTGTATCAAATATTTTGACAGACTTTGATTCTACGTAAGAGGATTGCAGAACCTTGAGTTTAGTCCACTGTGCACCTGAGGCGTCCAACACAAGCATTTCCCCTACCCCAATTAGAAAGCATAGCTGGAAAAAGGGGTGGCATACCTCAAGAAATACAAATTTGCAAACAATACAAACCACTGACAGATAGTTGGCTTAACATGAACAGGCTCTTAATGGGCTATAGCAGGGAAATGCATTAGATAACATATGAAAACTAGCTTCAGTAAAGAAATAGAGTAGAACCTTATGCAAATAACACAGCCATAACCACGTGCAATCTCACGACCAAATTAAGTCATCTTTGATATTGCCCAAGGATATAAGCTCTCCAAGAGGAGTAAGGAACCTGTGTCCTTCCAAATTAACTCCCAACTGCCATCAGCCTTAGCCAGCATGGCTGCAGGTCCAGGGGTCCGGCAATATCTGGAGGGTCCAGGTTCCCCACCCCTGCTCTGAATCTTACTCTGTTGTCCTTAGTTTGCTGCTCCCTAGTATATCCCAAAGTGTCACGATTGCACTTGGTTTTCACTGTGTTCAGGGTTAATGGAGCCTGTTAACTGCATAATTGCAGAAGTCTCTTTGCATTTAGCACATTAAGATACACCAGATTTCCCAGACTTGTAGTTTGCCAATTGTTTAATTTAGAAATATCGCCTTGCTTAGCAGAGAATACAAACAGCAGTCAAGCTGATTGAAATGAAAAGTCTTCCCTGGAAAAGAGCCTATAAGAGTTCATTGTTGGCTTCTGCACAAGGTTTCCTACTCCTCCCCAGCACAGACAAAAGCAGGTTATTTTGCTTCAGGGAGTCAGAACATAGCAGCAGGAACTTAAGTCAGAAACCAAACAAGTTTCCAGTTTTAAAACAGGAGCAGGAACCATATCAACGGGAACAAATTGTAAGGCCAAACGTTGCAATAACAACAACAACAACAACAACAACAACAACACTTGACTTGAAATCACCAGACTGCATTTTAATTAAACATGGGTAAAAAAATCACAATTCCCCAAACTATCTGATTAGCAGCAGTAAAGCACGTGGACCATTCATTCAGCTCCTACTTCTAATATTTAACAGCACTACAGAAATTAACAAATGGGGCTGGATTCAACTAAGCAGTTGCACAATAAATCCTAATAGTGGTACAGGGCTGACCCCTTCTCTTCACCCGCCCCCTGTCCCAAATCAGCACTGGGGGTGTCCCCCCCCCCCCAAGAACAGCACATAGGAGAGATTGCACTGAAGGGACAATCATACTTGCAGAATGTTGAATTCCTCCCATGAACTAGATTAGACTCACCAAGCAGAACAGGGGATACTTACTATCTGAAGTTTGATTGTTTTCCCATCTAACTCTATAGTTCTGATTTTAAAGTCCACGCCAATTGTGCTGATGTAGCTTTCTGTGTACGTGTCATCCTAAATGGGAGAAGAGAAGAGAAAAGAAAAGAATATCCACCATTTACAAATCAGCAACACTGTGTCCTACAAAGGCAAAACCACAATCAAGACAAGTCAAGGTTCTGGAAAGGGTGGAGCTGAAGCCATTATACCAGCCTGTACTCTCACCTTGCGTAAAAAGTGATGCAACTATATGCACCAGCAAAGGTAAGGTGTCATGGCTCACTGCAGACACGACTTGCAGTCAAAGTTTGGCCACAGTCACAACTATTGCAATATATATTTCAATAATGCAATGGGTGAGGAAACCTTAAACCACTATCTGCCTGGTGTCACAGTAAGGGCTGATTCAAGTAATTCTGTCAGGGACAGAAAAGGAGCGAGAAAAGGCATGCTCAAACAGAAAAGCATGAATTATCAATATGGTGTGTGGTTTTCCATTGAACCATGCATTCCCCATTACCAACCCCAAAATATTGGGTGGGATTCAACTAAGTTATTGCACAAGTGGAATTGTACAAGGAAACTCCTTCCTCCCATCTGTTCTGGGGTTTTCATCATACCTCTGCAAATTAAGGGATGGCATAGGGCACATTCAGGGGGAAGAGAGGGAGAAGTCCTGTTGTGCAAGCAGAGGTTGTTCTGCTCACACAATTATTTAGTTAAATACTGTCCGCAGTTTATATTAATCAGTTTATTGTTCAATTATACCTTACTCACATGCTATATAGAGCTATTTGCTCTACATGAGAAGTTTGGGCTCAGCCTTTGTAAGATGTTATTTTTCCTGGGAATTCCCAATTACACAAAAAACCATTATAATGCACTGCATGAGTTCGCTGGGCCCTAGGAGTGGTTTTACCCAAAGAGGTTCTTTCTGCTCCAGGTTGGTTTTAACTCTTATTGTGCAAATATTTACTTACTTACTATTTATTTACTTGTTCTGACATTGTTGTTTTAAGAAAAAAACTATTAAACTGTTGGGATTATTGAGATACATTGGACACCCTTTTCATTATATTACTATGAAGCAAATATCTCCTCTAGACATTATTTGTTTCTGTTTTGTTCTTCTTCTGGGTTATAAGTCCAGTATTTTGCTCACACATATTTTCTGGTTTTGCCTCTAGGGCTTCCCAATAACTTAAATTCCTCATTGGGCTAACACTGTGGAGTCTATTGTACCCAAACAGCTTTTGTGTTCGACTATGTTTTTGGACGCAGACGGCGCTGTGGTCTAAACCACTGAGCCTAGGACTTGCCAATCAGAAGGTCGGCGATTCGAATCCCTGTGACGGATTGAGCTCCCGTTGCTCGGTCCCTGCTCCTGCCCACCTAGCAGTTCGAAAGCACGTCAAAGTGCAAGTAGATAAATAGGTACCGCTCCGGCAGGAAGGTAAATGGCATTTCCATGCGCTGCTCTGGTTCACCAGAAGCGGCTTAGTTCTGCTGGCCACATGACCCAGAAGCTGTACCCCGGCTCACTCGCCCAGCAACCTGAGTCGTCCACGACTGGACTTAACGGTCAGGGGTCCCTTTACCTTTAATGTTTTTGGGTCATGATGATACCAATAAAATCTTCATTAACTTGTGAATTAAGTGTTGTTGACTCTTAAGATAAGCAATAAGGGACTTTCAAAGCAGTTTATGATGTAGCATGGAGCCTGCTTTTCAAAGTGAAAAGCATCAGGCATGCTCAAGATTCTGGCCTACCGATTCTCCCCTGCTGCCAAGTCTTAGATAAGTTATTGTATTTTAGTGTTTTGTTGGAAGCCGCCCAGAGTGGCTGGGGAAACCCAGCCAGATGGGTGGGGTATAAATAATAAATTATTATATTATTATTAGATTTAGTGAAGGAAAGAATAAGACAGACAACCATCACAATGTTCCTCCCTGAGTTATAAACTAAATGTAGAACTTCACTGTCTTGTGCAAAATTAGGCACAACTCACAGCTGCAAACCTTAGCATACTTATTCCAAGTATACTTTGAACTCCATGCAACTGTCCTATTGAACTCCACGCAATTTACTTTCAATTTAATTGTGCATAAAATTAAGCTAAGAGTTCGACCTGCTTGTGTTTCGTATTCTACAAATATTACAAATCATAGGATTAGTTCTCAATATGGCCTACAGTTATCATGTGGTAATTGCAAAGATCATATAGCAGCATGTTCAAAGAGCCTGTGTTTTGATAGCTCTCCATTCAAGCTACCAAAGGAAGGAAGCTTATCAAGCAGGAATTTTTTTCACTCATCAGCTGGCATCTGAACCAATCATGCAAATGAGCTTGGCATAATTGCACAGCAAGGAGAATTCAACAATATGCAAGTTTTCAGGTGTATATGCAACTAAAAAACTAAACTTCAGTTCTGCCTGCTAGAATTTGAATTTTTGAATCCATTTGAATTTGGGGTTCTCCATACAAGGAGAACTCCTTTTCATGTGACTGTAAATTGGTATTTTCTTTGGATTATGATTAGCCAGTAGGAAAGAAAAACCAGGAAACCTGGAACACATTCATTTTTGCATTACAATCAGTTTTCAAGGTTAATCGTTAACAAAAAGTTGAAGAGGCATGACAACTTACTGCAAACCTAAGCAGAAGGCAAGATTTTCCAACACCAGAGTCTCCAATCAGAAGCAGCTTGAATAAATAGTCACTGAAAAGAGAAAACCATAATTAAATCTACTATAGTATGGCACATAGCAATTGAAACTGTTGGTTCATAATACACTTTGTTCTATTTCTATCACAAACTAGGGAAATTTCACACCCGTGTGTGTGTGTATGAGAGACCTATACAGTGGTACCTCGGGTTACATACGCTTCAGGATACACACTCCGCTAACCCAGAAATAGTGCTTCAGGTTAAGAACTTTGCTTCAGGATGAGAACAGAAATCGTGCAGCAGCAGCGTGGGAGGCCCCATTAGCTAAAGTGGCGCTTCATGTTAAGAACAGCTTCAGGTTAAGAACGGACCTCTGGAACGAATTAAGTACTCAGTCCGAAGTACCACTGTATAAGTAATGCTTGTACCTAAAGTACAAATTTAAAACTAAATTCCATGGTTACCTGGAACTACACTTTTGTGAAGGTACTGAAAAAGGTTAAAGATCCTTAAGTTTCTTCAAAAAAACTACAAGGCTGTCCAGATGGGAACTGCTAGTTGTAGAACCTGGTCAGCTGGTTCCACAAGGTGATGTTAGGTGACTATTGTTCCACACACTGGCGCGAGTGTCATCGTGTTCCATAGGGCTCTATCTTGTCTTTGGACATCATCCACTGAATTGGAGTCTTATTTAACGTCTAAATGAAACTACAGGTTAGGGCACCTGGGCTAAGTGTCAACAGTATATAGATTACAACTAGCTTCACATCTTTTCATCCAATCCAGGTGAAGCAGTGGGCATTCTGAACCAGGAACCTAGATTGCTAATGGACTGGATGAGGGTCAATAAACAGACAAGAGAGAAGCACTGTTGGGGGTGCTCCTAGCTGTTTATTGAGGCTCTGGTATCTTGGAGCACCTTTCATAAGCTACAGTCATCTATACTCTGGTACCCTCCCTGGGTGACCACTGCAATGCATTATACATGGGGCCCTCCCCAGAGATGCTCACCTAGCACCTACTGTCTTTTAAATGCCAGGTGAATAATGTCCTGTTCATCAAAGCCTTTTAGCTTCATTTTTGGATACTGTACTAAAGCTACCCCTCAGGCTGTGTGCTGTTGCTAATATTTTAGCTGCTTTTTCATACTACATATGTTGTTGGGGTTTTAAATTATCTTCTTTGTAACATTCACCTTGAAAAATGGTTTACCATGTTGCAAACTGTCTAGAGCAGGCTTCCTCAACCTCAGCCCTCCAGATGTTTTGGGACTACAATTCCCATCATCCCTGACCACTGGACCTGCTAGCTAGGGATCATGGGAGTTGTAGGCCAAAAGCATCTGGAGGGCCGAGGTTGAGGAAGCCTGGTCTAGAGGACCCAGTAGGATGAACAATATTCAAGTGTGACAAATACATAAAGGCTTCAGAGACACTTTCTAGCCCTTAAGAAGAGGTATGCACCATTGTAGAGATTGTTCAAGCTCCTGCTGTGAATCCTATGAATAATAGGATGCTTAGGACATTTGTGATAGCATGATTGTGGAAGCCAGAAAAGAAAACATTGCTATTCTCAGGAGACTTCTCAATACAGTTACTTAAAAAACACTAGGCTAACGACTAATGACAACATGGAATATGTTTTCAATAGAAGAGGGATCATGGGAAGACCACGGAGTTTGTGTAGGTAGGAGAGAACTCTCACAAACCTGAAGAACAGTCCCAATGCCACATATAACTTATAACCCTCTTTAAAACATTGGAAATCCCATTTTTATTAAGATTGCTGTGAAAAGCCTTTTGAACACCTAAGCTTTACTACTTGCCATAGATTGCATTACAAAGAACCCAGTATGCATCAAGAGCAATACTAGTTTCAGGTGATCATAAATCCCCTAGAGTAGCTGAAAGTAAATAATGAACAGCAATTATAGAAAGGCTTTGTATATGCAACACCACAATCCTAAACTCATTACTTGGACAAAGTAAAACTCAAATAAGATTGACTTCCAATTAGTTTAGGATTAAAATTCAAGAGTAAGAAGGGGTAGAATAATGAAAGCTAAAGGGTTCAACTAGTATGTGTGCCCCATGTTTGTTCCATGCCACGTTTAGAAGGAATAGATAATGCACAAACCACTTAAGTCCAGTATGTCATATTTATTTAAATATATAGATTACAAGCAATTATGAATACACTGAGTTGCCGCTGACCTATCTCAGTATTAGCAGCTGCTAACATGATACACTTTCAGGAAATGTTTGTCTTAAAACCTTGACTGTTCAGAGAATAACACTCACAACAGTGCCAAGACTTCCTTAGAACAGATTTCTTGTTTAGCACTCCATGTTGTTAGCTTTACCTAACCAAAATAATGTGACTGTCTGTACTGCATTAACTACTATGGCAGCTGTCATTAGGGCCAGTTAAGAGTATAGGAGACATAAGGGAAGCTCATCAGAAGCACCTATTCTATTTTTAAGTGCCCTAGAATAGTTGCAAAAATTCAAATGCATTTTGCAGATTTGACATTGGAATGAGGACCTCTCACTTTAACAGTATCAAGCAAGTTAACACTGATTAACCAGGACATTAAAAGCGCTGTTATTGTTCAACGAAGTCTCTGTCCTGACAGTAACATTGAATCACTCGTTCAAAAGCATTTTCATCTTAAAAAGAACAATCTTATTATTACATTTATATCCCACTTTTTCTCCAATGAAGGCAGGTTTTCCTAACCCACTAACACTGCTTCAGTCTAATATGGATTGAATTTCAGTTTATTGGTTCTCATCCAGTCCATTACTGGATGAGAAACACTGGTCCAGAACATCCACTGTCACACCTACAGATGCAAAAGAGCTGTGTGTCATCAGCATATTGAAGACAATATACTCCAAAACTCTGGACAACCCTCCCCCACACTAAAGACTTCACAGGACCGAAGAGCACTCCCTAAGCATCATCCTCTGAAAATGGCCATCCAAGTAGGACCAGAATCACTGCAATGCGATGCCACCCACTGCTAACTCAGACAGCTGCTCCAGAAGTATACCATGGCTGATGGTATGGAAAGCAGTTGAGGGGTTGAGAATTAACAAGGACTCATTACCCTGTCTCTCTCCTGACAGAGGTCATCCTAGCGTGTAACCAAAACAGGAATGTATAATCAATTTATTTCCTAGGCTTCCCATGTTCATCTGCATGTTTCTCCTCTTCCTCTATTGTTTTGTTGCATCCACTTTCAGAATGAAAGGTCCCTGGGCCACTACAAATACATAAAATACAGTCCATTCTTCAGAATATCTGAACTGGGAAATCAGCAATACCAGAGAACATTTGATTTTTATGTGCTAAAACGTGCTATTATTAAAACATGCTAAGTACAGTCGTACCTTGGATCCCAAACGCCTTGCAAGTCGAAGTGAGTGTTCCGGTTTGTGAACGTTCTTTAGAACCCGAATGTCTGACGCGGCTTCTGATTGGTTGCAGGAGCTTCCTGCAGCCAATTGGAAGCCACGCCTTGGTTTCCAAATGTTTTGGAAGTTGAACGGAATTCCGGAATGGATTCCGTTCGACTTTCGAGGTGCCACTGTAGTTATTATTTTATTCATATTAAGCACTCACTTCTTACTGATTTCAAGGGCTGGGAGCAAAAGAACTGTGCAACTAGTTTTACATGTCCAATGGCATTTCACGGGAATGATTCACTTGCACGTTAGCCTCTCCTACTATTGTGCAAACTAGTTCTGAAACCAAGGATACTTCCATAAGGATCTGGCACACCAGACTGCATTCTTCACAAAGGCAAAAAGAGCAACTGACCTTCACAAGTCCTTGGATGGGCCTAAAGTAGCTCACTAAATCCCTGCCATTACTATACGGACTATAGTCATTACATTCTTCATTAATCCATACACAAGATGCAGCCCTTTTTGGAAATACTGGATTAAAACAAACATTTGCAGCAAATAATTATTCACTGCTGATCTCCTATTTTAGACACACCAGAAACTGAAATGAACTTTTGTCATCAGAATCATCCATTTTATTTCCATATTGCCCTTCCTCACATGGGAGCTTAAGGAGATGAAGATTAAAAAATCCAAAAATAATTGAAAGCACCTAAAAATCACACCTCAAAAATTAAAAAAGCATTGGTAGGTATTTGGGGAGGCAGCCCTTTACATTCTTGGGCCCCACACCATTTGGGGCTTTACACCAGTATCAGCACCTTGAATTGGTCCTGGTACCACACACAGTCTCAGCTTGCTGCCCTGCTGAGCAGGGAGTTCGGCCACCTGGGCCTCCAGGGAAAGTCTGGAATTAAGGAAGAAGCCCAAGCTAAATACCTCAAAGGGAGCACAACCCTAACCAGAACAAGTTGTCTCCCCAGTTTCTGGAGATGAGATCCACCAATCTACAACACCTCCAGATCATCAGCATTCAGCCTCAGTTTATTGTCCCCCATCTAGCCCATCATTCATCCCCACACTGGTCCAGCACAGCCTCTCCGATGCAGGTGGAATGGAGAGAGAAGAGAGTATCACTCCAAATTTTAGGATGACAATTCCCAGCAGCTTCATAGAAGTATGAAACAACATGGTGGACAGAATGTACCCCCACAGAGCAATACACCACAAGTGCCACAAGGTCAAGCAGCCGTTCCCCAGCACTACCCCCTCTGGTAACAATCCTGCAGGTAGGAGCAGGAATGCTGTTAACATGGTCAAACACTGCTAAGAGATCAAAAGCCATCCTAGTCAAAAATCTCCCTGGCCCCTCTCTCCAAAGGTTATCAATAATCAAGATGACCAAGATGTTTCAGGGTCAAATCCAGATCTGAAGATAGACTGCCTCAGCTTTGACAGAAAAGGGAGGGTGGGGGAAAGCTTTGCGGAGGGAACAGTAGCTGAGAGGGGGGAGGCTTCGCTTCCCTGCCTGGCCATGCAGAGGGGGCTGGGAGAAAGCCATCCTTTGCAGCGCTGGGGAGGGGGAAGAAATTAGGAAAGCTCCACCTGACAGAGGGAGGGAGACAGTGATAGAAAATGGGATAAGAATGCTAGGAGTCATGTGGCTTCTGGGACCTAGGTTGCAGGCGCCAAAACAAAATGTCTAAGCACCATTAAAAAAAAAAAAGTTGCTGCCCCACTACCAAACCGGGCAGCCTTGAGGAAAAAAAAGGTGCTGGGCAAATCAGGGAAGCTGCAGGGTAGTGTGGCACCAAAAGACATGTATTTTGCTACCACTCTATCCTGTCAAACACCTGCTTCACCGTCAGCACAGAACAAAAAAAGATGTGTTTTTTGGCTGCTGTGCTACCGGGCAAAGAAGGCGTGTGTCATTTGCTACCACTGTGGCTGGCAGGCCAGCTGGCTGCAACCAGGCAGGTGGAGATGCTAGGTGCCAAGGGTGGCTCCTGAACATTTCCATCCTGTCAGAAAGGGCTGGCTACCTGATACAAAATGCGACTAGTACCTGGCTAATTTCAAATGCTGGAGGGAGAATAGGCGGAGGAGGCGGCAGCAGCAGCAAGAGCGCTCCTGCTGCTGTCGCCTTGTGGAGCAAGAGGGTCATGGGGTTGTTTGGAGCCATAACGCACCTGACGCCGAAGTCCGGCAGCCGTGGGAGCCACTTAAGAAGTTGCAGCAGCAGAACAAGCAGCTCCACAACTGCAGTGCCAGTAGGGCTCCAGGCAGCCGCCGCCGCAAACAGCTTCTCGGCAGCATCCACAGCAGCAGGGGGTGGGTGTCTGTATGCCATTGATTGTGCCACTTGCCGTGTCGGCACCCTGCTGTTGCCTTTGCCCCTGCTCCCTGCCGCCATGAGCAGCCTTTTGCTACCTGGCCTCAAGAGTCACTGCCTCAGCTCCAACAAAACTGAGCCGAGGTGGCCTCTGCTGAGTGGGTAAAAAAGGAAGAGGAAGTGGCTTGGCACCGGTGGATGTTTTGGCGGCAGGGGAAGCCGCAGAGAATGGCAGCCTTATTATTAGTGGAGCCGCTGAAACGTGGTGAGCTAGACCTGCTGTGGGGAATCCCCTGGCTCATGCAGCACCAAAAGATGTGGTTCTTTTGGTGCTGTGCAAGCCGTGAGATCTGTGGGGCACCGCGGCACAAATGGGACTAGACAATGTGTTTTGGAGCCCCACAACCCAGGTTCCAGGCGCCATGTGGCACGTAGCTTTGAACACTGCCTCAGATGTCATAACCTAACCCTCACATCATACCTTTCCTCAACCCTGCTGACCCATGCTCTGAGCTCTCCCTGTCCCCCATCTCCCAGTCACATGCTCTTTTCTTACTAATTTCAACAGAACACAAGAAGAGAAACTAAATCCAGCCATAATCAAGTGTGGGATGCAACAACAAATTAGATTGTAGGAACCCAAGTTTAGACTGGCAGCATTTCTGTGCAGTACTTTAGCCATATAATGCTAAAAAGATGTGTATCTTAGCTTTTTCTTCACCATTCATGCAGATCAAATGGGTTTCTAAAGTTGGTAGTATTAGTACCACTCTAACATCCTATTGCAAATCAAAGTACCGTATTTTTCGCCCTATAGGACGCACCGGCCCATAGGACGCAACTAGTTTTTTTGGGGGGAAATCAAGGGGAAAAATTTTATTTCCCCCCCCCAGGTTTGCGCAGCCACCCCCAAGCTAGAAGAGGGAGACAGAGCGCTCTGTCTCCCTCTTCTGCCTTCAGGGACAGCCTCTCTAGCCTCCGTGGGGCAGCAGCTTGCCCCGCTGTCCCCCGAGTTTGTGGGGCTGGCAGGGGGGGAGAAGCAAGCTTGCTTCTCCCCCCGCCAGCCTCCAGACCAGGTCGGGGAATAACGGGTGTGGCGGCGCTCCGCCTCCCCGCTATCCCCCGAGCTTGTGGGGCTGGCAGGGGGGAGAAGCAAGCTTGCTTCCCCCCCCTGCCAGCCTCCAGACCAGGTCGAGGAATAGCAGGGTGGCAGCGCTGCGCCTCCTCACTGTCCCCCGAGCTTTTGGGCTGCAGGCTGCTGCCCGCAAGCCTTGTGAGCCCGCGGGACCTCCCGCCGGGCTTGCAAGACTTGCGGATAGCTTCCTGAAGCCTGGAGAGCGAGAGGGGTTGGTGCGCACCGACCCCTCTCGCTCTCCAGGCTTCAGCGAAAGCCTGCATTCGCCCCATAGGATGCACACACATTTCCCCTTCATTTTTGGAGGGGAAAAAGTGCATCCTATAGGGCGAAAAATATGGTAACATGTGAAAACACAACCCGAGTCTCTTGAAGGCTGGGGCACAATCTGTCCAAAATTAAGTGCTGTCCAAAATTAAGTAGTACCTACTTAACTTTCTCTCAGCTGTGGGAGGATTTTGTCTTTGGTAACTTGCTGTTTTTTAATAATGAGCTGTTTCCGCATCCCCACAATGAACTGACTATATTTCCTAATCACATCCACCCTCCCGATAATTCAGCAGACTCCTAGCAAACTTCACATTGGCACTCTTTAAAATAATCACTGCTCCACAGTCAACAGATGCTCCTCCTGAAATTATTTATCAGACAAGACAGATTTATGTCAAATTATCTGGTACCTATGAGCTCACGTCAAAGACACAATAAGATATCACTCAGTATTCCAATCTGAAACATCAAGAAACTTGTTACTGCAATTTAAATATCCACTGCATATCAAAACAAGCTCTGTTGTTGTTGTCTTTTAAAAAGGGGGTGTTAGGATGAAACATTGATACAACACCTGACCATTTCTTTAATGCTTCTGTTGCAGAATACTGTATTAGAGCTGGGGCACTGTTGGGTACTAAAATGACTCACAGCACAGGCTCATGAAATAAATTTGCAGAAAATGTGCATATGCTAATTTACATGCATGGGTGCAAAATTTGGGCTGAATTTCATAGGGGAAACTTTTTTGCCTCTTGCTATGGGTTTCCAAAAGAATTTCACTGGTATAGTGGGTTATAGCCATTGCTAATCCTGTTCAGAGTAGACCTAGTGAAGTTAATTAACATGGCTAACTTAGGTTGATTAATTTCAGTGGGTCTACTTTGAGAAGAACTTAATAAATGGATTGGGTCCTACACCTCACCTACATTCTATATGCACCTATTAAAAACTAGAAGAAATCTTGTCCAATATCTAACATAACACTCATGGTCTCTTTCACAAACACTTCTCCTTCCACATGCCATGCAGCTATTGCATATATTCACAAGTCCCCTATCACCAGTCAATACCATTGACACACGATACTCAACAACCATGATCTATACTAGAATTGGGAAGCAAATGAAAACAGAGGGTGGTGGGGCCTCAAAGCACTGTGCTTTGCAATTCACCCAGCCATCCTACAGGCAGGTTTATTTTTATTTTTTTTGGACTGGGGGAGGTGAGAAGAACCATGGTCTAGCACAAAAGACCCAGGGTCAGTCCCCAACATCACCCCTGCCTAGTGTCCCCATACAAAGTTTTGAGAGTCATAATAAATTTAGATTTACTGCCCTACGGTGTCACTGTTGTTGCCAGAAGCAGAACATGATCTCCTGATAGCAGCCTACACAGTTCTCAAGAGAGGAGGAACTTAAAAAAGTGCAAGGGTCAAAGAAGTTCAACAGTTAAACCATTTTAAACAGCTAAATAACTTCTTTTCTTAGAAGCTATCACTGTGATGCAGCAACATTGCAAAATTAACGTTAAGCCCACAAAGCATTTTGTAAGCATCATGTGGTGAGCACATGACCAGCAGCTAAGTGAAGGGTAGACATCTATGTCAAGCAGTCAATAGCAATTGGTTGAAAAGTGTGTTAGATGAACTGCCAGAATGAGACAAGACTTCACTTTATTGCTTACAGCTTAAATTTAGGGAACTCAACTAAGCTTTACTACATTTTAATACAAAACAGCAGGGTTCATTAGAAAATAAGCTTGTATGGCAGCCTTAAGGGCGTAAGTAAAGTAGGCCTGCTATGTGCGCAATTGCTTCTCAGTGTAGAGGAGAAAATATCATTAACTTTTCATGACGTGTCATAAAATCTTCTCACTCCCCATCTGTGACCACTGCTGTTTGTAACCCAAACTCCCATGGGACAACATTACAGGCTTCTTTCATTCGCCTTCACGTTTGTTAAGTTTCTAATACATTTTGAAGACAGCTGAAGCCCGAAAGTGTTTCAGTAGTGTAAACAGAGTCAACTGCTAAGTGCAATTTTCAGCCAACAATTTCTTGCCTCAATTGTTAAATCCACTAGATGGCTACTCCCAGCTTCATTCCACTTCCTGCACTATGGAAATAATACTGACTTCTCTTTTAGGGTAGCTGCCTGTTAAAGCAGGGCTGAAACCACAGTCTGGGTTGACTGTGCTCCTATATGGCCGGAGTAGAGAATCCGATCCAACCCCCCTCTATCTGACCCTTGAGATTCTCCCCAGTCACACCCTCTAGTATTTGTGCTCTGCTGGAATGTGTTCTTCTTAACTATGGAAGTGCCTCTTGCTTGTCTGGATGGGTGACAGAAGGACGGGTATGAGTACTAAAGTACTGTACAAAGGTAAAACTTACATTCATTGCTCCACCCATTTTTGCCTCTGGACCTGCTCACCTGACAACCTCCATAAAGTTGCACAGAAAAGAATGCAGCCCTTGCGTTCCCCATCCCTGCTAAAATTTATTTATTTTTTAAAAAAATATTGACCACACTTTCAAATAAAATATTGCAAGGCAGTAAACCACCTAAAAACACCAATACGGGAACCTGAGGTGCTCAGAATTTGTGGTCTATCTTCACATTTGTGTAAGAGCAATCCAAGTCCATCATAACAGAGAGCGAGGACAGGAGATAGTCTGCACCACTACTTCTGTACTGTCCCTCCTATATTCTGAAGCACATAGTGACACTGATACCAGTTTTTCCAGTCTTTTGCAGCTGGCCAACTAAGCCGCATGTTCACCTGAATCTCAGATCCCTTCACTAAGATACTGATGCTACTAAACTAAACTTAAAGGAGTTTGGACAAGACAGCAGGCCTTCAGGGGGCAAACAACGAAAATTGGGACAGGGGAGGCTGGGAAGAGAAAGCGGTAGGTGGAAAAGACAAATATGGGAGAGTTGGAAGATAGCAACAAAGATGCAGTTGTAGAGACTTGTAAGAAAAACAGTGAAGGGTGTCGCTGAGATACCTAAGTGAAGATAGAGACTGCACCTGCAAAGAGGGAAAGAGTCCCATGGGGTATAAAGAGAACAGAAGAAATGTTGAGAGAGAGAAGTTCAGGGAGGCCTGTAGCCAGGGGGTGGGAGAGGAATAAATACACTTATGGGTCACAGAGAAAAAGAGGAGGCGAAGAGAGAGATTACAATTAAAAGTTACAGCTGAGGGCACAAAGCAGGGGTCAGAGCACAGGACTTAAACCTGGGAGACCATTCAGTCACAACTCATGCAAGAGATGTAGATCATGCTGGGCAAAATTTTCCTGCATTGCAGAGGGCTGGACTAAATGATCCTCATGGTCCCTTCTAAATCTACAATTCTATGATTCTATCCTGGGTAACTTTGGGCTAGTTAGCTATCCTATATCAAAGGAATGTTGTGAGGATTGAAAAGAGGCGAGCCACATATACTGCTCACTGGAGAAAAAGTGGGTGCTTTTTTTAAACAACTCCTACTGACTTTCAGAGATTAAAATACTAACACAGCTCTAGTGTGTTAGTGAAAGCATTCTACACAGTGTGATTTGAGTTGTGCACCTCTGCTATAAGATTTGCCAGCAAGTATGCATACTACTACTTAGCATCTGGGCTCCACAATTTAAAGTTTGAGTTGCATACAACATAGGTGTGCAGAACACAAAGGCACAAGAACGGAACCGGGCAAAACCATATCTCACAAACACTTTTTAAGAGATTGTTTTGCCCGAATCTGTTCTTGTGCCTTTATGTTCTGCGCACCTATGGTGAATGCAACTCAAACGTTAAATAGCGGAGCCCAGACGCTAAGTAGTAGTATGCACACTTGCACACTATAGTAGCAGAGGTGCACAACTCACATCACGCTATATATCTCTCCACAGCAGGAACTGTTAGCGCGAATGTCATCAGGAAGCTACCTGTGACATCCATTCCCCTAATACTGGGGGCCCTTTTATAGATCCTCGCCGGCCAAATGCGCCCAAACCGTCCCCCTCCCGGCCCCACAACAGGACTTGGGGGGGGGGACCCTCAGGCACATTCCATTCCACCAGTTCGTCTCCACAGGACCCCCCCCCCGCCCCAATATCCCATTAATACCACTTTTTCACAGGCCCTTCAGCCCCCTGCTTTCTGCGGCTGGGAGGCCGGTGGGAGCAACTCACCGCCCCCCACCCCCGGGTCCAGCCCCCTTCACCTCAGAGATATTTGGTCCCCCCCCGCACCTACTCCTGCTCTTCGACTTCCGCGTCGCCCCCCAACCCGGAATTAGGGTTCCCCCCTCCCCCTAATCGCCCCCCCGGCCCACACGCAGGCGCAGAGCGACCCTCCCCTGGCGCGGCGCTACTCACTATTCGGGATTCATGCTTGACATGTCAGCGGGGCCCCGCGGCCTGTGAAGAACGAGCTCGCTCCGCGGAGCAGGCGGCGGTCAGACCCACCGGTGGCGGCGGCGGCTCCTCCCGGCGGTCAGGCTCCCTTTATCCGACCGAGCAGCGGAGGGGCGAGCGGAAGGCAGCACCGGCAAACGGACGCGGCGTCTCCCTTCTTGGCCGGGCTCCACTCCTCCCCTCACAGGCGGCGGCGGCGGCGGCGGCGTCAGGCAGCGTCCGCTCCGGCACCCAGATCCCAAAATGGCTGCCGGCCCCGCGAACCAGGAAACAGAGAGGCATCCGAGAGGAGGGGCCGGGCTTACATTGCGGCGGCCGAGCGGGGGAGGCTTTCTCGGGGCACGCCGGGAAATGAAGTCTCCGAGGGAGGAGGCGGCCCTCGGCCCGCCGCGGAGGCGTCAGCGGGAAGAGAACTCAGTTTCCCGACGGCACCCTCGGCGCAGCTGGCGCGTGCGCGTTCCGGGTCGCCTGTCTCCCCCGCGGCTTCCCGGTTGACTCAACTCCGATGTTCTGGGAGCGGATTGGCTGGCGGGCGAGGCCGGCCGGGTTAACGTCAGCAAGGAAACGTGGCAGCTCGGGCGAGCCGTTGACCTCGCCGGACGGGAGGGAGGGGGCGGGGCCTGGCAGCCTTTGTGGGCGGAGCCACGCTGGCAGGCGGAGGGCGGGATTCGAACTGAGGGGCAAAGTTACCTCTGGACCTGATCCGAGTCCCAGAACAGCAGGGCCGGCCCACCCGTGAGGCAAGGGGAGGAGGCTGCCTCAGGAGGCAGGGTCTACAGGAGCGGCAGATCCTGATGTAGATCTTTATTCTCAAAAAAAAATTATTGGTTTTCACAACATTATAAACCAGCAAACACATAAAACAAACAAGCATAAATCATAGCCTTATTAAAAATTACACTTATTAACATTGTTAAGTGACTTCCTCGCTTCCCCTTGGTTGCATGTCCTTTTAATGGTTTTCCAAATCACAGTTCTTTAAAAAAATTAACTTAAACATTAACATCCTTAGATCTTCACATGATGAAATTAAACATATTAATTCATCGCTTAACTTAAATAAAATCTTAAGCCAATTAAGTATCTGCAAGCTGTTTTCACTTAATTTAACTTAACATATTTAACTAAGTGATCGTTAAATTTGATCCAATCTTCCTGATACTCCTCCTCTTTCTGGTCGCAGACTCTTCCTGTTAGGTCAGCTAGCTCCGAGAAATCCATCATATTCATCTGCCATTCTTCTATCGTTGGTAATTCTTGGGTTTTCCACTTTTTAGCTAATAAAATACGCGCAGTAGTTGTGGCATACTAAAATAATTTAACATCTTTCTTGGGCAATTCCAAACCTGTTATTCCAAGAAGAAATGCCTCTGGTTTCTTTATAAATGTATATTTCAACATTTTTTTCAATTTGTTATATATCTTTTCCCAGAAGTCTTTCACCTTGGGGGCAGGTCCACCACATATGATAAAATGTTCTTTCTTGTTCTTTACATTTCCAACATAGATTATCACAGTTATGATATATCTTTGATAATTTTACAGGAGTCAAATACCATCTGTACATAATTTTCATTATATTTTCCTTTAACGCAATACATGCAGTGAACTTGACCCCTTTCTTCCACAATCTTTCCCAATCCTCAAACATTATATTATGTCCTACATCTCTTGCTCAATCTATCACCACATCTTTATTCTCTCTCTCTCCCCCCCCCCCATCCCTGTAGCTCTTTCCTCAGCCCCTCTTCCCTGACTAGGGGAATGGGTGCAATTTAGTGGTTTGTCTGGGGCACCAAAATGTCTAGGGCCGGCCCTGCTGGAACATAGACAGGGAGCTGTCTTGTACCACCTGCCCTGTGGAACGCCCTCCCACCAGATGTGAAAGAAATAAACAACTATCTGACTTTTAGAAGACATCTGAAGGCAGCCCCGTTTAGGGAAGCTTTTAATATTAGATTACTGTATTTTAATATTGTGCTGGAAGCACCCAGAGTGGCTGGGGAAACCCAACCAGATGGGCGGGGTATAAATAAATTATTATTATTATTATTATTATTATTATTATTATTATTATTATTATTATTATTCTACTACTGAGTCAAGTCCATTGCTGCATGTAGCTTGGTATTGTCTACACTGACTGGCAGCAATGGATCTCCAAGCTTCCAGGCAAGGAGCCTCTCTGGGGATTGAACCCAAGACCTTCTGAGCTATGGCCCTCTCCTCATTTACCTGCTAAACCATTGGTTTGTTTAAGGGGGCACAACATGCACATTGCTACAAAGATATCAAGTGATGCTCAGCGATTCCAGAAGCTGTAGGTGGCGAGGTTCATCATGGACTGTGTAATGAAATATTACTATGTCAAATAAGAGCAAAATCACACTTTTCCTGTTTTTCCTGCGTAATAGCAGAGGTGGACCACGTGATCCTTGGCGTGAGAATGGGGGTGTTACAAATACACAAGTGTCTCTTTTCTCATATGTGAAATATTGTTGAGTACAGAAAGTTGGAAACAACCGTGTGATTGAGAGATGGGAGGCCCATTGCTATAAAACAGACAACCTGTCAGAACATGGTAATTTTATGCATGGAGGTGACATCTTGTAGGAATCGGGTGCTGTTTACAATGATAAGAGCAGCTTTTCAGGCGGGGAACATTCCCAGTCCTCTCTGGAGGTTGTACTTGGGATCTTCTGCTTGCAAGGCAGATGCTCTACCAATGGCCCTTCCTCCTGCATTGGAGCATAAAGAGAAATAGAAATAGCAAGACTAATTTAAGGCTTTAAGCAGCCAAGGGTGTACAAGGATCCAATGCACAGATCACTTGCCTTCACTAATCCAAGATTCTTGTCAATGCCCTTGATAGTGTACAGAATAAAACCACCATCTGGTTACTTGCAACAAGTGGTTGATCTGGATACTGCCAGTTTAGACACTGCTTTCTAAAAGCCACATCAAAGCCAGACTAAACATGAATAGCTTTTCATCAGCAAATTAATGTAGCAAAGGCAACAAAGTGAACAACTGTTCATTCACTTTCTGAGGAGCTACTTGTCTTTCGAAATTTACTGATTTTTCACTACCATGCAGAACTCAACCAGACACAATTCCTGCTAGCAGCCACCAGAAGCTCTGTGCAGACAAATAGCTCTGATGTGTGTTCATTAATACAGTGGTACCTTGGTTTACGAACTTAATCCATTCCGGAAGTCCGTTCTTAAACCAAAACTGTTCTTAAACCAAGGTACACTTTCTCTAATGAGGCCTCCCACCACCGGTACCCTTCCACTATTCGGATTCCGTTCTTAGACCGAGGTAAAGATATCAAACCAAGACACTATTTCCGGTTTTGCAGAGTTTCTAAACCAAATTGTTCTTAAACTGGACTCTTCTTAAACTGAGGTACCACTGTATGTGTTGGGCTCAGAACAAGGTTCCTATGGAGACCACAAAGTCCCGAATAGAACTAGAAGCACTCTTGGCATGGGCATCTCTTGAGTTTATTATTATTATCATACATTTATTTCTACCCATATTTTCCACTGATGGGACTGAAGGCAGCTTACGTATAAAAATGAGAACCACTAAAAAAAGAGAAAAAGCCACCATTAAAAAGAATTAAACACTGATAGAAGTAAAACTATATATGTGAACAAAATCTATTAAAACAATACAAAGAATTAAAATAAAAACTGTATGGTCCCAGCCCTTTTATTTAAAAAAGTTAGTTCCTGGATGTCTGTTGGAACAAAAAAGTCTTCACATGCTGGTGGAAGCCAGTTTAGCTTCTCTAGAGAGGGAGTTCCAAAGTTTGAGTTGTTGGGAGTCACTGTTTTGTATGCTCTGTAGTGTTCAATTTTTTTTATGTAATGCTTTTCTGTTCAAAATACAACAACATTGGTGTAGAATTGTAGTGAATGCTGCATATTGCTCAATATGTGCAGTGTGTGTCATATGGAAAACCATAGGAGGTGCTCAGCCTGATCCCACATTCATAGGATGGGATAAAAGCAAATAGACAACTGAAATGAGTTAACTACTAATTTGAGTATTGCATAATTCACTTTACAGAACATTTGTTTGCACCTGCAAAACAAGTTGAAAAGTACCATGCAGTAGATGTGGCACAATGAGAGCTGTAGTGCAACAACACCGAGGGCACTACACTGGCTAGACCTGACCTAGACAAATAGGCCATATGCAAAGATTGATGTAAATAACACAAAAGCATATTCATGAGCTTGGTCTTGTTCAGAGAACCAGCATCCCTGAGAAGTTGCCTGGATTAACACCAATATGTTTTGACGCTTCTGCAGAGACCCTAGTGCAGTAAAAATGCCAGTTATTTAACACTGATAGGAGTGTACATACAACTTGTTAGCTATCAAGAGAATGCATTTCCCTTTCTAAACTAAGCATATCAATAGCAGATTCTGGTACTAATATTGGAGAGCTCAACCAAATACCGTATTTTTCGCCCCATAGGATGCACCGGCCCATAGGATGCACCAAGTTTTTTTGGGGGGAAATAAAGGGGGGGGAATTATTTTTCCCCCCCCGGCGTTTGTGGGGCCGGCAGCGGGGAGAAGCGCTCTTCTCCCCGCCGCCCGCCTTCAGACCAGGTCCGGGGATTCTGCCTCCCAGCTGTTCCCCGACCTTATGGGGCTGGCGCTGGGGCTCTCCTGAAGCCTGGAGAGCGAGAGGGGTCTGTGCGAACTGACCCCTCTCGCTCTCCAACTTCAGCGAAAGCCTGCATTCGCCCCATAGGACGCACACACATTTCCCCTTCATTTTTGGAGGGGAAAAAGTGCGTCCTATGGGGCGAAAAATACGGTACTTCAAACCCTGTCCATACTGACACAATGATAAGTGGTCAGAGCACCAAACAACAAGGGGCCAGAATTAGCTATTAAGAGGAACAAAGAAGTAGGGGTGGAAAGAGAGATGATAAATATTTGGCTTACAGTTGTTTTCTGTCTCTTGAGTATCTGTTGCAAAACAAGGGATAATATTCTCATGTCCCTTTGAGGGACACATACATCTTTGAGCATGCACGTGCATGCGCAGAGCAAAAGAACCCTCTTACACCTGGAACTTGTGTGCGCAGGAGGGTGGATCCAGCAAGTCTCACTCTATCAGAAAACAATTGTGTAGATGTTTCCTACACAATTTTATTTCTAAATTTTGCATTTTATTCATTGCCAGTGTATGGGTACAATGAAAAGCTAAACTTAAAAAAGCAGTTATCTGAATTGGAAGATAACTCCTTGCTCCCTAAATAAGTCAGCAAAAGGATCTGGGTGGTTGTGAATGTAATTATAATGTTCAAACATCTCACATTAGACTAGTGCTCTCATGTTATGTCTCCAAATATGTTTTAAAACTGGTTAAAGAAATGGTTGTGGACCAAAAGGTAACAGCAATCCTGTTTCCTTGTAAAGAACAAAAGCAGTGTCCAAATGACAAAGGCAGCCCATAATTATCAGCAGCCCATATTTCCACTGAGATGGCAAGCTGTGATTATATCCTAAAATGCCAGTGTATTCTTATCTTCACCCTTTTTTGCAGGCAGAATGTTTTTGTTTTCTGTAGATAGTCTCTCCAGGCACCTGGTCACAGATCAGGAAGAGAATCTGGAAGAGATTCAACGAACTCGTGGGTCGCATCCAGTTTCCATGGACTTTTTTCCAAATGCAATCATTGTCTGCATCATGTGAGAAGGGGATTTTTAGCATAATGGCAGAAGCTTCTAAGATGTCCACTCATTTTATGCTGGGAGCAGCAACACAAATATTGCTTTAGCCCTACCAAGTGTCCTTCCCAGGGCCAAAAGTTTATTTTCTGCTAGAACAAATGCCTCCCAGATTAGAAGCCGTTCAGAACCTTACATACTGCTTTTTAACTTAGTAGTGAAAGAAGCCGCCCAGAGTGGCTGGGGAAACCCAGCCAGATGGGCGGGGTACAAATAATAAATTATTATTATTATTATTATTATTATTATTATTATTATTATGGTGCCACCTTTACCTTCCAACATGGCAGGAACCCCTACTGGAACAAAATAAGAGTGGAGGGAACATTTAGCAACTTTTATCAGCCTGGGGGTGGGATAACCTGTTCACTGCAGCTCATGTTCCATTACGTTACTCCAGTGGCGTAGCGTGGGTTATCAGCACCCGGGGCAAGGCAAGTAATTTGCGCCCCCTAACCCATGGATTTGCGCCCCCTAACCCGTGGATTTCCCTAACCCCCAGATGTTGCGCCCGGTGCGGCCGGCCCCCCCTGCACCCCCCACCCTACGCCACTGCGTTACTCTACCATTTCACTTCAGAACTAGGTCTAGAACACATTTAAAGTTGTGCCATTGAGGACATGTCAGTGCTCTAGAGTAGTACAAGGTGTGGCACCAACATGTTCTTCCCCTGTGCTGCGTATTATGTCTAAATGACCCCTGGGGTCCAATTCTACAATTCTTTGAGTCTACGAAGAGGTGTCACAATATGTATGCTGCTTCAACAGCTATTACTTTACTTATTACTTTAATAAGGCATGGTTATTGCAAATTTGCTACAGAATGTTACAGGTTTTGCCTACCACGGCAACTGACTGCCTCCAATGTGGCAGGACTATCAGTGCTAGTACCAAAGGTCGAAAATCTGCACTGATTTGCGCAACTTCTGTGAAATCAGCAGCACACAGAACTTTGTCACTGTGATGTACAGAAGGAACAGTTATCAGTAATAAAATATTGCTGTTTCTGCTCTATGCATCCCAGAGCGACTTCTATTTTTTAAAAAAGCCTGGACAAAGCATGTATAACTTAAAGAATGTATAGTTTTACTGAAAAGGCTTTCCCTTAATAAATACAGCGCTAGCTTTCATTTACTCCTGTGATGTCTGTATGTAATATGGAAATACGGCATTTTTTGCAGGTTTTTTGCGTTTTTAATTAATATTAGACACAAGAGAGCATTATACACTTGCAAAAATACTCTCAGGGAAACACAGTATAAGCATATTATGAAAGGTTTCTTTTTTAAAAAAAGCAGAACTCCACCCCCCTTAATATATTTATGGTCTTACCATCTTCTTCCATGAGTGGAGCTATTGTGGCTAGTTTCCAAATGCCACCTCATAACTGAAGCTGCTATTTGTCCTAGGAGAGAAGCGGTCATTGGTGTTAATGGCAGTTTTCTTCCTGGAATGAACAGCAGCTGAGGGTGGGTGTGATTTCGTAATAATCACAACAGAGGGGAGAAAGAGTTAAAATCGTCCTCTCAGTTCAAGGTCTTTATTCTCTCTCACGCACAGTGTCAATGGTGGGAGGCAGCAGCTGGGGAAATCGCATGGGGAACACAGCTCAGAGCCTGGGGAAGATGGCTGAGAACCTGGAGATTTGGTCGTGGGATAACAATGAGTGATCAGAGGGAGAAGAGGGGCAAACCTGGGAGGAGGTGTCAGAATCTGAAGAGGTAACAGGGTTTAGTGAGCAAGAAGAGGCTGTGGCAGAGAGCAGTCCAGAAGCAGGAGAGGCGGGGTGGGTGTGTCAAGAGGCAGAGTGGAGGGAGACTGCTGAAGAAGCCAGGGAGTCTCCCCCTCCTGCTGCGACCAGCACCCCTCTGCCCTGGTCTCCCAGAACACCCAGAGCAGGCCTTGTTTTCTCTAATAAAGTGTTAACTTCATGTACTTTGTGTGAGTTATTGCTGGCTGGCTCCTTGGCATACATGGTATAAAGATGAACAGTAACTGCACATTTTCATGTATTGTCCAGCTTGGCCGTAACAAATCAGTTTCTTGATTAGGTATAGGCTGAAGTTCTCATATACCCATAGACCTTCTGATGAAAATTCTCAATTTAGATCCCCCTCCCCAATACTTTACACAAGAAAAGGAAACGTCACAAGATAAAGGTGGATGTGACTCTGAACCTGGGCGCAAGAGGTGCAGAATATTTTTTCTTTGATCCTTTCAAAGTTGTTAGCATTGTTGCATCAATTGCTCTACAGAGTCCTTTCCCTGAGACCAGATGCAGTATGGGAATGGCATTGATGAAGCAGCTCCAACTTCTCCCTAAACATTAGAAATCCACAAGGGGAAAAAAGATGAATAAATTAGGATTCATTAATATCCTATTCGATTTGCCTCAATTATTATTGCAGCAACTCCCATCCTACCATTTTGTCCCTGTTTAGTCATTATCTATCTATCTATCTATCTATCTATCTATCTATCTATCTATCTATCTATCTAAAATATTTATTGGTGTTTCAAAGTTACAAGAATAAAAAAGAAATAAAAAGAAAAACAGAAAATACAAAATACAGAAAAAAATAAAAACAATTAAGAACAAATCCATCTTTCCATATCTTATCTATCATTTGCTTGTTTCCTTGACCTCCTCACACCTCCCTTTTTTGTATTCTAATTCATTAGTTGTTTCAGCAAATCCTTTCCTTCTTTGTTTTTATTCTTACTAATTTATCTTAATATATTGTAACTTTACATTCTGACCTGTTAACAACCCATTTTTACTTAATCCTTTATAACATTACTGCTAAAACCACATAGCTTCATTCCAGCATCCTTCTAACATTCCTTAATTTTACAATGTTTCTGTAGATAAATTTCTGTAGATAAATTTCTTCCAGTCTTCTTCTACCGACTCTTCTCCCTGGTCTTGGATTCTGCCAGTCATTTCCGCCAGTTCCATGTAATCCATCACCTTCATTTGCCATTCTTCCCGGGTGGGTAAATCTTGTGTCTTCCAATACTTTGCAATAAGTATCCTTGCTGCTGTTGTAGCATACATAAAAAAATTTCTATCTTTCTTTGGCACCAATTGGCCGAACATGCCCAGGAGAAAGGCCTCTGGTTTCTTCAGGAAGGTATATTTAAATACCTTTTTCATTTCACCTGTTTAGTCATAATCTAGGCTAGCTTGCTACATTATCCCATATGTGGGATATACGATGAAAGGTAAATAGGAACATAAGTTATCATAGCCATGATCAACCAAGAAGACGTGGGGAAACACTTGTCTTTGTGTACCTTCATATTCATTGCAATTATTCCAAGTTCAAACATATTTTCCTTTCCTGTTCGCTGGAGGATATCCTGGACCACAGTCTGGCATGCATCCATGGGAGACAAGCCCTGAAAGGTAAACAAAACCTAAAACAAGTTTCTTTCGCCACTCATTTCTATTCTATGTATCTAAGCAAGTTTTAATTCCTGCCCTCTCAATGCTGCTTACATTGATCAACAGACCGCAATGTAAAAACAGATGCACATTGCTCTTCATTTTATCTGTTTATACATTAAATCACACAGTACACTGCAAGGCATCATTTGGACTGTTCAACAGAGGGCAACGTAAGGATTACAACTCTGCAGAAAATGCCACAAGGACATTCTGTGGCAATTTCATTGATCAGGAGCACGTGCCAGGATTTATTTGTGCAAGAAGAATTCTTATATTAGAACTCACAATCCTTATCTTAGAATTGTGCTGCCGATCAATGGATTGCCACCACCTCTAACAAACTGGTGAAAAGTGTCTAGTCCCTCTGTGATTGGTTTGCACGAATGGTCTCACAAGGGTCCGTAAGAAAGTGGTCTAGTGAACAGAACTTCCCAGCAGAGCCTCGCTTTCTTGTATTAAGAGGGCTGGGTAAAAGTTTTAACAGGGCTGGCAAGCTTCCATGAACAGACAAGGGACAAAATGTTTTAGATATAAAGTGCTAGAGTCTAGACTGCATCCTCCTCTTCAGCACTCTGTCCTCAACTTTAACTGGCTAACTTTGACTACTGATGTTTTCAGCTTCTGCCTACCATTTGGCCTTTCTTTCTGCTCTTTTCAATCATCTATGTCAGAGGTATGTTCCTTGAAAGGGACTGTTGCCCCAAACAATTTCTTTAGAGAGTCTACAGCACCCTCTTCTCTAGCAGGAGGCTTCAATCATTTCTAGTCAACACATTATGGTTGAAAACCACTTCCCCCTTGCCCTTACTAGATTGGCCAAGGGTAGGCAAACTAAGGCCCGGGGGCCAGATCCGGCCCAATCGCCTTCTAAATCCGGCCTGCATACGGTCCAGGAATCAGCGTGTTTTTACATGAGTAGAATGTGTCCTTTTATTTAAAATGCATCTCTGGGTGATTTGTGGGGCCTGCCTGGTGTTTTTACATGAGTAGAATGTGTGCTTTTATTTAAAATGCATCTCTGGGTTATTTGTGGGGCACAGGAATTTGTTCATCCCCCCCCCACATGGTCTGAGGGACGGTGGACCGGCCCACGGCTACAAAAGTTTGCTGACCCCTGAGCTAGTCTCTCTTCCTCTCCTCTCTCCCACTGATGCTCTTAATGATAGTGCTTCAAAGTAGGCATGCTGAAACCCACTGATGACATACCTGTTTCATTAACAGGGCTGCATGAAAACAAGGGCAGAAACACATAATCTTGTCTCCATCACCAGTAGCTGATGGGTTAAAAAAAGATTTACTTGTGAATAAGTGTTCTGTGTTAACTCCTGGAAATAAGAAAACAGAATTGCAATGCATCTATATACAAATCACTCTTCTATCATACATTGTTGCAGTAGGACAATGTTGTCTGGTTTTAGTGAATAATACCAACAGAGAAACACTTTGACTAGACTGTTCCCAAAGTATATTTTCTTGTACTCTCTGTATTGTCTTGGATTTAGTAGCTTGTACAGTGGTACCTCAGGTTACATACACTTCAGGTTACATACACTTCAGGTTACAAACTCTGCTAACCCAGAAATAGTACCTTGGGTTAAGAACTTTGCTTCACGATGAGAACAGAAATCGTGCTCCGGCGGCGCGGCAGCAGCGGGAGACCCCATTAGCTAAAGTGGTGCTTCAGGTTAAGAACAGTTTCTGGTTAAGTACGGACCTCCGGCATGAATTAAGTACTTAACCTGAGGTACCACTGTATCACAATGGCAAAAATCGCCTCCAGTCAGATAAATTTTACAAAACCTGTGTTGTTTTCCACCCCATGCTTTTAGGAAATAGAGACTGAGGCTGCAATCCAAGGCAAACAGGTAGAAGCAACAGTAACTTACTTCTGAGTAAACAAGAATAGGATTGCACTGTAAGGCTGCAAACCTACACGATGGTAAATCCTGCTGAACGCAATGGTGCTTATACTGTAGCAGAGACATACAGGATTGCAGTGTAAAAGATTTATGTGACTGTGTGGTTGATGAGTAATTTTGGCGGGCCAGCAACACTCAGCCATGAAACTCACAGGCCAGTCACTCACTCTCAGCCTAACTGACCTCACAGCCTTATTGTGAGGATAAAATGGGGAGGAGGACTCCTATGTAAATCACCTGGAAGTCCTTGAGGAAAAGTGGGATATAAATGTAATAAATAACAAACAGATAACATTGCAATTATGGCTGGGATACTTTTTTAGCAATAAACATTTGTACATGATCCTTATCCATCCCTCAAAACGCTTTAGGTGAATGTGTATTTCTAAGGACTAAAAAGCCAAACAGTTCTTAGCAGTTATCCAAGCAGCTTGGAAACAGGTGTGGCAGTTTTGCTAAGCCCTTGTAGAGCAACAGAAAATACTAGCATTAGCATAACAAGGTTAGTGCATGAGATTAGGATAGGTGTTTTTAAAAAAATTAAAAGGAAAGAGGCTACAGGGTATTCCTATTTCAATTAGCCAAGGTATGGAATTGTAACAATAAGCTATGTGCAAGGGAACCAATAAGCTTACATATTTCAGGTCTCTCCCTCTTTTTTTGGAGGGGAGGACTAATGTTTCCTGTGTTTATCAGCAGATATTGCTGCAATAATGATTTCTTCAACATTCCAGTTTCCTTTTGCCTGACTTCAAGGGCACGACACAGCTATAGGAAACTTGCCTTGCACAGACTACGAACGGGCAAATCTGTCCATTTAGGTTTCTCTGTTTCTTAGTTTTCTAATCTGAAATTCAGTTCTCAGCATTTCCAAATCAGTTTGCAATGGAGTTTTTTTCTTTAAAAAAGTCCTCATACATGCATACTTGCAAACTAGTTTTCCCTAATATAATGCAATACACACACACACACATATTATATGCACACTTTAGATGTATTTTATAATATAGGTAAAGGTAAAAGTACCCCTGACCATTAGGTCTAGTCATGGACTCTAGGGTTGAGGCACTCATCTCACTCTATAGGCCGAGGGAGACAGCGTTTTCCACAGACAGCTTCTGGGTCATGTGGCCAGCATGACTAAGCCGCTTCTGGTGAACCAGAGCAGTGCATAGAAACACTGTTTACCTCCCCACCAGAGCGATACCTATTTATCTACTTGCACTTTGACGTGCTTTCAAACTGCTAGGTTGGCAGGAGCAGGGACCAAACAACGGGAGCTCACCCCGTCGCGGGGATTTGAACCACCAACCTCCTGATCGGCAAGCCCTAGGCTCTGTGATTTAGACCACAGTGCCACCCACGTCCCCTATTTTATAATATATTATATGCATTTTACACACCCT
Organism: Podarcis gaigeae; assembly: GCF_964106915.1. NCBI lineage: Eukaryota > Metazoa > Chordata > Lepidosauria > Squamata > Lacertidae > Podarcis > Podarcis gaigeae. The sequence goes on from NC_139680.1 coordinate 6,021,599, forward strand.
TTACCCTACTATATGCATTTTTGTAAACATTACTTGGGTAGAGATCTGTACCACAAAATTCAGAGAAGTACAAATTTTGAATGATTGCTGAGTTTCAATTCACATATTGTTTCCTAAAGTGCAAATTACATAGAATAATGACGTTAATGCCCCAGCGACCCATAATGTGGTGGAAAGAAAGATTAGGAAGAAGATCAGGATAAAATTGCAGTAAACTGTAGGTGAGATTCAAAGGTCTAAATGGGGAAATACTGTAAGCTATGTGGAGACCCTTAAGTCATGCATGCACCTGCGTTCTATGATTCTGATGGTTTAGGCAGAGGTTGTGCTTTTATACATAGATTTATAAAGACTTATTTCTCTGGTAGTCTGTATAGTTTTGTCATGGCCTTTGGCTAGTACAATAAAGCTACACACACACCCTACATGCTAGGAAAAAGGTTGTGTGGCCATCCCCTCCTTTCATAGCCACCCCAATCATCCTTCAGAAAGTGAAAGTTTCGGAGGATGGTTGCGGTCATGTATTGTTTTGGAAAGTGTGGATTAGATAGGCTTGCCTTCAAAGGCAAAGAAAATTGACTTTCTCCCCCATCCTCACCACAGATATATTCTTCCTTTTAAAACTGTGTTCATGGCCCAACTAGTCTCTAGTAACATCACATACTCACTCTTCCTGATCTCATACACTAGCATTGCTTTGTTATTTCTGGCTAGTGTGCTCCTTTCAACAACTGCACCAACATGAGCTCAGCAAAACAGAATCTTGATCTGGGAAGCAGGAAGATGGCCTGAAGTGTTTAGAACCCTTTAAAATAGAAAAGTGGACATTTTTCATTTCTGGCATGAGTACAAGAGGTATATGTTTCCATAATGTGTGGATTCTTGGAAGGCCAGTTAAACTACCGGCAAGATAAACTCTAAAAGAACCTGTAGTAAAAATTAACATCAAGGACGTTAACTGGTTCATGGGAGATTTCAGCTCTAGATATGCATAAATGTATTTAAACATAAACAGGTATGCACATCTTTTAATTATTACTACTAATACATACCTACTGCAGCTCCTACCTAGAAAGAAAGAAAGATATTACTTTGGAAGTAGCATGATCTGGATTAATTATTCTCAGAGCCATAAAGAAATTGACAGCACAATTCTAACTCCCTGATCAGCAGGGCTGGGAATGGTAAGAATTAGGTGGAGGTGTCTCTCCGCTGGCAGGTGAGCTCCGCTGCAACAGATGCCCCGTTGCGCCCACTGAAAGTGTGGGTGGTTAAGAAGCTACTGCCAGGAGTGGCCAGTGTAAGGCACAGAAACAGGGGAGAGGGGAGAGCAGGGTAAAGCTACCTTTCTATCCTGTCCAGGCAAGGGCTCACTCTAAGCCCCTTGGTTAGTCCAGTCTGGAGCTGGTATAGCAAAATAATAAGAACAAAAAAATGTCCCCCTTCCACCCTGGTTGCTGTGAGTAGCAGGGCTTTGGGTGCAATCGTGGCTCCATTGCTTCCCAAGCACATTTAGGGTTGCTGCTATTATTATTATTATTATTAATCACTCACTCATCTTGAAGACAGACCTCAACATTTCAAAAAGGACAAGAGGTTTCCCTATTGCAAAATGCTGCCTTTTCCGCCATCTTCAAGAGAAGGAACTTTATATAAATAAGATGGGGGGGGGGGAACGCATAATAGCTTGCAATTAACCAGAATATTCCTTCTGAGCACAATCATAGAATCACAGAATTTGAAATACAGTGGTACCTCGCAAGACGAAATTAATTCGTTCCGCAAGTTTTTTCTTCTTGCGAGTTTTTTGTCTTGCGAAGCACGGTTTCCCATAGGAATGCATTGAAAATCAATCAATGCGTTCCTATGGAGACCGTCCTTTTGAAGCAAGGGGCAGAGGGGAGAAGATTGCTTCTCCCCGTTGCCGCCTCTTGGTTCAAAAGGGGTCCGGGGAGAGAGGGGAAGGTGCGCTCGCCTTCCCCTCTGTCCCCGGAGATTGTGGGGCTGGCAACGGGGAGAAGCGATCTTCTCCCTGCCGCCCCTTGCTTCAAAAGAGGTCCGGGGACAGCGGGGAAGACGCGCTGCGCTTCCCCGCTATCCCCGGAGCTTGCGGGGCAAGCTTCGTTTTGCGAAGCAAGCCCATAGGGAAATGCGTCTTGTGAAGCGGCTAAGAAAACGAAAAACTCCTTCGTCTAGCGGGTTTTTCGTCTTCCGAGGCGTTCGTCTTGCGGGGTACCACTGTACTTTATTGTCACTTGCACAACTTGTATACAGTGAGATTACACAAGCACCCCCCCCCCACTCAGCTCTCTTAGTCTTAATTCCCCTCGTTTACTGACGCACACCCACCAAACCCAAAAGTCAGTTGCCCTGTTGTTATCTTTCATTCAGCAGCCTAACAGCCCACGGATAGAAGCTGTTCTTTACCCTGTTGCTGTGACTAAGCATGCTTCTTTATCTTCTACCCGAGGGCAGGAGATCAAGAAAGTGCCGGCCAGGGTGTGAATCATTCCTGAGAATTTTTCTCACTCTCCTGAGGCGACGTTCTTCCGCTATTTCATCCAGCAGATTCATGGGACAGCCCATAATATATTGTGCTATATTTACCACCCTCTGTAGGCACTTCCTATCAGTTGATGTCAAACCAGCATACCACACTGGGATGCAATATGAAAGGACACTTTCTATTGTGGACCGGTAGAAGGAGATTACCAAATGTTGATTGACAACATTGTAGAGTTGGATCATCTAGTCCAATCCCAGCAATACAGGAATCCCAACTAAAGCATCCATGCCAGGTGGTCATTCAAACTCTGCTTAAAAACCTCCAAAGAAGGAGAGTCCACAACCTCTAGAGAGAGACCAGGTGTGTGATCGGGGAAAAAAGGAATTACAGTGGTGCCCCGCAAGACGAACGCCTCGCAAGACGGAAAACCCGCTAGACGAAAGGGTTTTCCGTTTTGGAGGCGCTTCGCAAAACGAATTTCCCTATGGGCTTGCTTCGCAAGACGAAAATGTCTTGCGAGTTCCTGCGGGTTTTTTCCCCTTCCCCCCTTTTCTAAGCAGCTAAGCCGCTTATCAGCTGATCCGCTAAGCTGATAAGCCGATAAAAGCCGCTAAACCGCTAATAGCGCTAATCCGCTAAGCTGTCAATGGGCTTGCTTCGCAAGACGAAAAAACCGCTATACGAAGAGACTCACAGAACAGATTAATTTCGTCTTGCGAGGCACCACTGTATCACTTAGCTCACAGGGAAAGTTCTTTCATCCTTTTTTGTTTGTTCAAATTACTCTATTCACATTTATGCAAATTGTGTCCATGGTCTAATGAAACTGAGCAAAAGACAACATGCAAAATGTTCAGAGTGCTTTTGAAACCAACCAGGTGTCACATATTTGTTTTGTTGTCAAGTAAATGCAACTGGCTTCCACTTCTACAAGGTCATCGTAAAAAATGGCAATGGATGGAAACAATTTTGGTTGTTAAGGCTGCAATCCTTTGCACACCTGACCAGAAAGTAAGCCCCAGTGACCACAGTAAGACTTAGGTCTCAGGAAAGATGTAAAGGATTGTGTGGCAAGGCTCTTTCCTATACTTGTGTGTTTTTAGTAACTATATTTCTTTAATGAAATATGTATACCGCCCGTCATCCAAAGATCACAGGGCAGTTCACAACATAAAAATACGAAACACATAATAAAATAAAAGCAAAAGAAGCCAATAACCCTTTCTTCCACAGACACATTTAAATGAATAGTAATATTAATCAGCCCAATGCCTGGTTGAAGAGAAACTTCTGAATATTTGTGTTTCTATACACTTCTTAAATATAACAAAATGAATATTACTAACTGTTCCAGAGATACCTGTGTGATCACATAACTATTGCTGACAGTGGAGTGGGAAATACTGTTACTCTCAAGTTACTTTTTAGGAGTATTAGGGTTGACTACTTGTTTCTAAATGCTGTATCCTGCTGCCATTCCTATGCTCCATACAATTTATCTTGGCATACCTCTTTATCAGCATACAGCCCACATCCCGGCATCGGAGAATCTCCCACTCTTCCTGGATATTTAAAAGGTGCTCCAGAAGTAGAAACCCCTAAACATTTTTTTTCAAATCAGTAAAATATTGGTAGTTATTCTGATAGCAATAGAAGAATGGTTACATGAGACAGCGGAATGATGGAGCTAACTGAATCATTATCGTTTATTCACCACAAAGACACACCTCACCATCTTTCATGTGTTTGGTTTATATCTCGGTGAAAAACTGTCAAATGACACAGCTTCTCTGCTAATGAATTCTGCTGTAGTCACTGACTGTAAATGTTACACAGTGCTAACAATTGTAATCAAGCTCTATTTTTTAAGGGTTCATAAGTCCCCTGTAAGTACTAACACAGATGGATGTTTCTCATGACAGATTCTGCTTCCTTCTCCCCTCCAATAAAGCAAGTGTATTATTTCCCTTCCTGTAAATGATGAGAAGACCCACACAGCTAATTAGCAGCAGTTGTATAACATAAGGCAGGGATGAAACTCATTATTTATTTTGTTTATGCTGCTCCTTCTTACCAACTGTTATATTTCCAAAGGTATCCAAGGCAATCAAACCTAATGAAAAGGCAAAAATAGAATAGAATTAACTTACCAAGCAACACTAGGAATATTGCTTCAAATAACAGTCTCTGTTAGCTATTGAAATTTTATAATTTCCCCATTTTAAAAAATACAGGAATATTTATCTGAAATTTCCCAGACAACAGAGTGAATCCCTCATTTCATCCCAAGTCTGCTATACCGTCACCTTGCAACTTAGAAAGGACTCTAATAATATGGGTGAGTACACTGTAGAATTCAATACTGCACAGTGGTACCTCGGGTTAAGAACTTAATTCGTTCCAGAGGTCTGTTCTTAACCTGAAACAGTTCTTAACCTGAGGTGCACTTTCGCTAATGGGGCCTCCTGCTGCCGCTGCACCGCTAGCGCACAATTTCTGTTCTTATCCTGGGGCAAATTTCTTAACCTGGAGCAACCGCTTCCTGGTTAGCGGAGTTTGTAACCCGAAGCGTCTTTAACCCGAGGTACCACTGTATTGTTAAAACAACCAAGCATGCGGCTATGATATCTGGAATAAAGAGAGATCCAGATAAAAGAAGTATATATTGGATAAATTCTGTACTAGTACACTTGTTAACCAACCCTTCCACTTTGAGAGGGTAGCCGTGGGGAAAGTGGGGGCAGAGAAGTCTGCTTCTGATGCCCCTGTTACATGCATTAACCCAGAATCATGTTTAACTAGTCTCACTGTGATATGTGATCTTAAAATTATCTGAATATTTTGGATTACTTTGAGATTGTTTATATACGTACATTCAGGCATATTGTACAGGTACTGAGTATCTGTCAGTGTAAACAATTAATTGTCATAATTTCTACTGAAACATCTTTTCAGACATCACTTTACACCTAGATGTCAAGCAACTGCATTTAGATTATCTTTCATTTTTTATATGCTGCCTAGCACACAATAACTATTTGAGAGGCTAAACTTGGTGCTGTTTTAGAACCAGCAGAAATATCAAACCCAACACCAAATTTCCATGAGTCTTTGATGATTTTAGGAACATAACAATAGTTTGTGTTAAAGAGCCATTATTATCTGCAGTATACCTGCTCTTTATTGTGCACTACTGCCTCTGGCCAAACTGGCCTTGCAAGTGTTAATAAGGCTTTAAGTTGCATTCTGGAAACAGCCAAAACAAGAAATGTGGCACTGCTGAAAAAGAGAGCGCGGTAGTTTTGACGTGACTTTCACAGATGTCTATTGGACTGTCTTCATCCCAAGAAAAATGCTGCATTTCTTCCATCCTAAATATGCAGAACACTTTTGGAACAAAGTTATTGTTTTTAAATCTAAAGTATTTATCAATATACAGCTCTTGGGGACTTTAAAAGAAAAGTTCAACGTCTCCCTGAGAGAAATTTAATAGAATCTTCTGTTTCAATGGAAGACAGCAGCGACTAATGAATTGAGAAAGGGTTCCCTGAAATTTCAAAGTGGCTACAATAGGAAAACACAGTCTAAGATGCTTCTCTTCTCCCACCCCTCCCATTCATTACATTAATAGTGATGACTCTTTCAATCCTAGATCAGGACTCGTGCCACATCTTAACAATAAAGGAGAAATTGTAGCTGTTCCATAGAAATGTTTGCGCGCTGCTAGCTTCACCACTTCTGTTGTGTGTATCTAACATGGGAATATGTATGTAAACAGTGAATTTTTTTTAAGAAGGTGGAAGATTTACCCTTAAATTAATTTTAAAAACCCTGTGATTCTACCTACTGTACTTGGGAGTGACACTGGACTCATTTTCAAACAAACTTGCATAGGATTGGAAGGCAACTGCTTACAGTTGTTCTGTCACTGGATATTTACAATGTCGCTTTGAGGCTGAAATCATTTACTCACTAGGAGTAAGACTCACTGAAATCAATGTGGCTTATTCTCCCCCCCCCCCCTTTTTATGTGGCTTATTCTGAGTAGACATGTATAGGATTGCACTATAAGGCTTAGATCCTATCCTAAGCACCCTTGTAATGGAGATGGTAGGCACAATTGCTAGAGCTGGAATAATTGCCAGGTGATTTTCAATTATTTCAAGGCAGAAATTAAATACCTTTTCCTAGCCACCATTTCCTTTAAATCCAACCTTAACAATTTTCTTATAGCTTTTATTAAGCCATAGCACCCTCTTGAGGCTGAACAAAGAACAAAGAACAGGATGTACAAACTTTTGCAGGATACTAAATAGGGCAACATTTTCTGGAATGGAATGCACTAGGCAGAAGAATGCCTAACCTAGATTTCTGTAGGCCCTCAAGTAAAAAGATCTAGCAATAAGTTCTATTTACTTCCTACTGGTCCCCTGGCCACTGAAAATGAAGTTATTAGGATGAATTAGAGGGCATGCTATACTCCATAATCTCACGGCAGCTCCCTGAATTTTCCAGGCACAGTGTCACTTATATTGAAGCTTTCTTGATATTCTATGCGTACTAAAAATGGGGCTACATTTAAACTAGAGATGTATCTGACATACATGTATTCTGTATGTCTGTATACATGTAGAGATGTATTCTGACATACAGAAAAGAAACCATGCCCATACATACTGTCATCTGAGAAAGACAATATCTATTTGCTGCAGCCTTCTGCACATGTTCACGTCTTCATTGAGATAAATGTAGATGCTGCTGTCATGCATGACACACTACATGAAGAACCACATGCTTGGCTATAAGGAAATGGAATATGTAGGAAATTACCATGCTGGAATCAGCCCAGATTGTTTCCAAAACTTAAGATTAATTCCGGTATTATTTCAGAAAGTCTGTAAAAGTTGCCAGTTAATACATAAGAATTAATTAACTACAGCATCTTATGTACCTGTAAATTCTTGGTAGCATAAACATACAACTAGAAAATGGCAAGTTAATGCCTCCACAATTACAAAAAGAAGACCCAGCACATCCCATAAAAGTGTTATTTTAATAAAAATATTACTTACCCAATGTATCATGTTTCTTCAAGCTCTTTCCCTTTTCTAAATATTCCTACAGAAAGGATAAGACTAGAATGAATTGTGCTATCAAATGCCACCCATTTGTAATTATAGTTTTCCCCCCAAGTAGAAATCTGTTAAGTAAGCAGAATGTATCTTCTTATGTATAAGTAACATCCAGAAGTTGTAACTGAAACATGGTTTCTTTCAAAGGATTAATCCTAAATTGTATGTGGGTTCAGAGGGAGAAATTGTTGGGCTCTTCTGATCATTCTGTCAGCGCAAGCATTGTCGGCTTGCTAGACAGAACAATCTCCACTCTCCTCCTCTGTTCCACAGGTTCTCCAAACACCCCAGAGCCAATTTTTGGGGTGGGGGCACACAGGGGGGAAAACTATTCTAAGGGCTGGCAACTCACAGCCCATGGCCACTGGCAGGGGTTTTCCAATACATTAAGAAGCAGCATAACTTCCCAGCTAGTCTCATGCCAGGTGAGATGAGGAAACGTTAACTTTAGAAAAGAGAAATAGGCAGAATTTCAATCTATTTTTCTCTCCTTTCCAAGCCACCCATAGCTGATCCTTCCTCAGCAGTCAGCATGAACGTATGCCATTGTCCATGCAGTAAGGAAGCACTTTGGCCAACAGAATATTAGTAGTCAGATAATTTGAATTCTATTTCTGACTATCTGATGCATGACATTTTGAAAATGTCACATTAGGTGCCCCCTTTGTTGTTTGAAATGACTTCAAAGAGACTTCTTGATGATTCATGAGTGTCAGGGGTGCTCAGAACATCTGCAAGGAAATTTATTCCTAATGTGAATTATTCTACTACTGCATAAATAAACTCACATCACTATTGCTCCAAAGCAGAGTGTTACCTGATAAGCTTCTGTACTCTGCTTACTCATCATACTTCTGTTATCTTCCACGGTGAAGCCTTGGTCTTTTGCAAAAGCCACAGCACCATCCCCAACCAAAAAACTGTGTGGAGTTTCTTCCATGACCTTACGTGCTACAGCGAGAGGAGTTCCAATTCTTTATCAGCAGAAAGAATATAATTTGAGAAGGGTTTTGTTCCATATATACTTTTAAAGAACTGAGTTCTATGGTTAAATGCAATGATAAAAATTATGAAGAGATAAACCATAAGGCTCTAAGGAATAAAAAAATTCTGTGAAAAAGCATAATTAAATAATAATAATCTCAGAGTTTTTGGTGCCGGGCTGGTGACCTCTGACGCATAGCAAGGTATAATACATACCCATGCAAGGCTGCCACAGCTCCAAAACGCCCAGGTTGTCCTTCCATTACTGCTGCATCACATTGGATTATGCCCTGTTTATTTGGGTAGCCTCCCCGTCCTACTACAAAACGTCCTGTTTTCTCATCGTTCTCAATATCTGAAAACATATTTTAAGAAAAAAAGTGTTTTAAAACCTTTTATTTCTATAGCTATATCCTTGAGCACATTCAAAGCACATTTTCTCCCTCAAAGAATTCTGGGTACAGTCCTGTTGTTAAGGGTTGCTGGGAATTGTAACTTTGTGAGTGGAAAACTACAGCATCCAGAATTCTTTAACAGGAAAATGTGCCTAAGATTTCATATTAGCATTTGAAAATTAGCATACAAAGGCATCCAGTGTGCAACAGTTAACCATTAATGTATGATTAACAGCATATGCTTGTGGGTTAAAGCTTCAACGCCTAGGACTTGCCGATCGAAAGGTCGGCGGTTCGAATCCCTGCGGCGGGGTGCGCTCCCGCTGCTCGGTCCCAGCGCCTGCCAACCTAGCAGTTCGAAAGCACCTCCGGGTGCAAGTAGATAAATAGGGACCGCTTACCAGCGGGAAGGTAAACGGCGTTTCCGTGTGCAGCTCTGGCTCGCCAGAGCAGCGATGTCACGCTGGCCACGTGACCCGGAAGTGTCTCCGGACAGCGCTGGCCCCTGGCCTCTTGAGTGAGATGGGCGCACAACCCCAGAGTCTGTCAAGACTGGCCCGTACGGGCAGGGGTACCTTTACCTTTACCTTGTATTATTATTTTTGACCTTGTTGGAAAAAACTATTTTCCATGATGGACTGATATTAATGATAATACATAACTATTGGTTAAAGGGCAATTAGTCCAGAATTCATCTCAGTTACATACAGTGTTTTTTTCTGGGTGTGTACCATTCACACGAAAGGAAGCAATTGTCACAAGTACTGCATCCTTTCTATGTGGCAGTCATATTTGTGGTGCATCACCTTTACATATCTGCCATCTTTTTTTTAATCAGCTAGGTGGACAATACTGACATCTAATGTCATTCATATGCCACTAGATATAGCATGAAACAGTAACCCTTATAAGTAAGGTAAAGGACCCCTGGATGGTTAAGTCCTGTCGAATTCTACTATGGGGTGTGGCACTCATCTCCACTTTCAGGTCAAGGGAGCAGGTGTTTGTCCACAGACAGCTTTCTGGGTCATGTGGCCAGCAGGACTAAACCACTTCTGGTGCAACAGAATATCATGACGAAAGCCAGAGCACATGGAAATGCCGTTTACTTTTACCTACGTAAAGGTACTGTGGTATGCTGGCATATACATTTGGCTGGTTTTTTGTTGCAGAAACTGAGGGGGAAAGGGACCATAGCCGGTGGTTTTCCCCCTAGAAAAATAGGTGCTGGTACCCATCATGAAATTGTTGCAGTAAGTGCCACACTTTTTAACAACAACAAAAGAGCTGCCAGTACTACGTATCCTTGGAAAAAAGCACTGCCCATAGCGCACCACTGGGGTAGGCATCTCTCCTATCGCATTGTTTTTTAAATCATGGGGGGGGGGGAGTCTTAAACCCTTTCAGATTGAAGCCTTGAGTCCCAAGCCTCGAGTCTCAAACGAAAGAACTGGACCCTTAATATTTTGTTGTACATATCCAAATTTTTCTCCGCCCACGCTTTGCACTTAAGTCTTTGACAAGTGAGATATCTGTATATCTATATATCTCTATTTGGGCCCTGCTATTCCGATAGTAAACTTTTAAAAGCTGGTTTTGATATTGTTGTAACCCGCAGCGCGTTGAAGGATGGTTAAGAAATCCAAAAAATTATAGTGTGGGAAGGGACCACAAGGGCCATCGAAGTCCAAACCCCTGGGTACCCAACCAGGGCCAGTGCAAGCAATCTTGCTGCCTGAGGCTAAGGGCAAGATGGCACCCTCCCTCAAGATGCACACACACGAGGTCAGCTCACCAGCCTTTGAACCTTGCGCCAACACAGTGGTACCTCTGACTGCAAACGGGATCCGTTCCGGAGGCCCGTTTGCAATATGAAAAGAGCGCAACCCGTAGTGGCGTGTCTGCGCACACGTGGGTCGCGATTCGCCGCTTCTGCGCATGACATCATTTTTGTGCTTCTGCGCATGCGCAAGCTGCGAAACCCAGAAGTAACATGAAGCAGACGTAACATGTGTTATGACTGTACTAGAAAGGACAGCACCTTCCACTGGACCTGAGGGCAGCAGGCTGGTGTGCAAGGTGTGCAGGCCCAGGTCCTGCAGCGTTCCCAGTTCTGGACATTCCTTGAACCCCAGCATCTACAGCCTAAGGTCTTAGGGGACAGCACTGATATATAGTGGGCGTAAGGGAAACTTGGTGGAACTGTGAGAACCAGGGCTTTTCCCCAGCCAAAACTCACCAGAACTAAGCACCTCTCCGGTGGGCACCATTGCCATTCTAAGAGAATGAGGGAGGTGTTCATGGTGAGTTCTGGCGACACTTTTTCTAGAAAAATGGCACTGGAGAGAGGCAGTGTGACACTAGATATGAACTCAATAGGAAGGGCACAGAAGGACATACTGCAGGACATACTGTTGCTTTGTATGTGAAAGAAGGCGCTGATTCGAGCAAGCTAGAAATCCCAGATAAGGGAGACTCCTCCAAAGAATTATTGTGGGTGCTGATACCTGACTCCAGAAGTAATCTACTACTGGGGACACACTATTGACTTCCTGGAGAAAACTCTCAGGGAGATCTTTTGGTGGAGAATGGGATCTGGGAAGCATCCAAAAGATGTCACAGTAAGTAAAAAAACTATTGATGCCCCAAACAGAACAGTTGGTGAGGGAGCCCAACCAGGGTGACCCTGGACCAGCTGCACCCAGG